>NC_139773.1:0-666666 GCF_965231275.1 Zosterops lateralis | reverse complement strand
CTTCTCACTCCGTTACTTCTGAAGAGATACACTTGTATCCAAGGAAAAGTTTTCAGCGCAAAAGAGGCAACCCAATAATAAAGGTTTGGTTGGGTTTTTTTTTCCCCTGCACCTTCCAAGTGGTTTCAAGCAAGAGATGTACATAATCCACTTCTGGAGTCTAATTTCTGTAGGAGTGAATTAAATTACCTTTTGGAAGCAGTGACTTCTGGCTAGCACTCTACTTAATTCATTCTGTCAGCATGTACTTTAGTGCTCTGTGTGGGAGACTGACTTTGTTCAAGACTGATGCTCTCTACTTTATAAATTGAATCCACTGATGCATAATTGAGCCCTTGCCTATATCAAGCATTTGCTTCACCAGACTCTCTTCTTGCTTACTTTTGCTATATTTGCTCTGTGAAAAATATGCTGTTTTCATTCTGGGGAATGAAAAACTGAGAGCCATGCTGAGCATGCTTGGAGCCCTGAAGAAGTAGGTAACATTTGATAAATGTCAAGTATCACCTTAGATTTCTATTTTGCTACTTCTTTTGTTTTTAAGCAAATCTTGTTGGAAGCAAAAAACAGTGTTTGTGTTGAAACAGTAATTATTCTGGTTTCGGAAAGACAAGAACCAGGCTGACTCTATGGCATCCTGTGAAGCTGTGTGTATCCTACAAAGCTTACAGGGCTGCTCTTGGGGCAGTAACATACAGTCTGAAGCCTTTTGGCAGATCCCACCCAGCATTCTGTGGTGCCCATTGATTGAACAGCACCCATAGCACAAATCTTGTCACAGATACTTCATTTGCAAAATGAGGGAACACGTTTTTCATTGATGAATAAGTGTCCCATAGGGAGGCCAGTTTCCTTGTCCCTCTGTCAGTGCTAATAATTAGCACATCACGATTGGTTTTTACTCATTCAGAAAGAAGCACAGAACAGCAGGATTGCCATTTTAAGTGCCATTTGTCTCTCTGTTACTGAACTTCCAGGCTTTGTTCCAAAGAGATTTGAAAGATGCTAGGAAGCAGCTGTTTAGAGCTAATGTCTGACAGGCACAAGTGTCTGAGCACAGCAGCCTGAGCCAGGTGTAAGCAGCTCCAGCACAGAGCCCTACCCCAAGGGCTGTGTCTGTCCCATGGCTGCCCTGATAGCATTGCCCACACTTGGTTGTAATACCAGTTTCTGCTGCATCTGAACTGTCAGAAAGCCTGCCTGCTTTTCTGTGTATGGTGAAATGTGGAAAGGCACCAAAGTGCCACTAGCACCATGCAAAATGGATCAGATAACAAGAAAGGACGAAGCAAAAATCAAGTTTTAGCCAACACACCTATTTGGAGAAGTATATTTGTGGCCAAACATCACCAGACCTTTTGACAGAGAGGTCTGTGTGTGGGCCAAGAGGATGGAACAGCTTGAAGTAATGGTACAGGAAAGTCAGACAATTACTGCAGGGATTGCTTGTAATGCTCCTTAAAATCTTTTTGCTGCAAGCAGGAACTATGTGACTACGTTAGCCTGGAACAGAGAAGCTTATTCCACAAGCATAACATACTTACCCCTCACTTGGATATAGTGGAAATTCTGCTAAAACCTTTGAGGATCTTATTAATCTTTCCTGGTTTAATATACAACTTTGTAATCCTGGAGAATTTCAAACCTAGTGTTTGAAAGAGAGGACAATGCTGAGGCTACCAATTTTGATGCAGTTTGATTAAAAACTGTATCTGCCCCAGACTTCCTGCAGGATCTGGCCAAGCTGCTCCCTGCCCATTTTGCAGAGAGAGAAGAATACTCTTCCCCATGTGGGACACTACAAATGGATGCTGCCTGGAGCAGGAGTGATGCTCCAGAGTATACAGCAGCACTCAATGCAACAGGGCTCTGATTTTAAACTATTTAAAACCTAACAGTGTGTCATAGGGTATGTAACAACAATCACCTCTGGATGGGGGATTTTCTGTTTGACAAATCTCTGCTTCTCAGCAGCACTCATCCCCACCAGAAGACATGATCTAGAACCTTTGCACAGGAAATAAAAGGAGCCGTAACAAAGAAAATTGAGCAATAAGCAGAAATAATTTCAAGTGAAACAACCTGTAGCTAAACTTCTGGAAATAACTGTGCTGGGAATTCTATGTTGCACATGCAGAAGTTTGCCATCATTGTACATTTTTAGGTTTCCTTTAATGGCTTTTGTCAAGAATGTATCTGTGGTATTTTTACAACACTGATGTCACTGGCACATGTAAGCTATCTCATGATTGTCATTCATAACAAAATAGGGACAGGTTGTTACAAGTTTAACTTTTTCTGGAAGCTCTTGGGTTCCTCTGCACCAGTTAGGCAGATTGCTTTTGACATGTGGGTTGCACTTGCAGATGCCAGTCACAGAGGAGCAGAGAGCTTCAGAGCAGCCTCTGTCATCCCTCCAGCTCTAGAGGTCACTGCACAACCAGGATTACACTCAAAACAGGATCCAGAGCCTCTGACTCACCCACAGCTGAACAGACCCTGTTCAGCTTACCCATAGGGTAAGGCCCACATTCTTAAGTTTTTCAGGTTCTTCCTACATGTTTAATTAGCATCATATTCTGCACCTTTGCTTATAGTAGTCCTCAAATAAAGCATATTCAGAAGACATTCAAATGAAGGCTGCTATGAAAAATAGTAAGAATACTACCTAAAAATATAAAGTTCCACATTTTCTGAATTTTTGGAAAGTATTAGGGTTTTTTTTTGTTTGTTTGTTTTGGTTTTTAATGTAGTTAATGCAGAGAAGCCTTCTGCAGGTGTAAACTGTCCTTCCTGGAATAACTGTAGATCTGTATGTACTGGAACAAGACCCTAGGATGTGATTTCCCAGTCCCAGAACACAAAGGAAGAAATTATTTACAAACATATTGTGAAATTTTGGCTGAATTACACTGCAGAAAATCTGTTCCCAAGATCTTAAAAGCTGAGTAAAGGTCTTTACAATTGATTTAATGCCATCCTTTGCTTATTCTGTTTTCACCTTACAGAACTGCACAGGACCCAACACAGCAGCAGTTGGTGGGTGAAATTAGATGAGACCTTTCCTAGGAAGGCTGAAACATAATCAGCTTCATTCCCCATATTCAAAAGCAGTGGTGAATATGATATCCCACCTTAATGTCTATGTACACATAGGAAAAGAAACATCCACATCTCAGAAGCATTTGGAAAGATCCAGAGGAAAAAAAAGCAAGTTTCCAGTTTCCTCAAGTATCTTTCCACTGTATCTGCTATGACGAAGATGGACAGTCCTGATGCATTATTTACAGTGCTGTTGAGAATGCCTCAGAGCCAAAGGAAGCACATTGTAGGGAAGAGAACTGCTGCTGCTGTGGAGACAGAGTGAAGAGCAGGGCAGCCATGGCCTCCCATGGAACCACAGCAGTGCAGGCACAGATGAGGCACTTTTGGAGGGTAACAGAATTATTCATTCTGGAAGGAATCCAATACTCATGAAGCAAGATATTTCTCAAAGGCACAAAGAAGCATAAAAGCTCAGTTCCCTCTTTTAACAATGCTAACTTTCCATTATTTCCTTTATTTCATATAAATAGACCTGCCTATATGTCATATATTAATTATGACCCTCTTTCTTCTGCAAAACAAGCCTCTTCTCTGACTAGACTTTTCTCTCCAGCTTTCTTCCAAAGTTGTCCTCTTATCATTCACTTCCTTCCATGCTCCATGCACCAGCTCTCGCCTCTACTCAAATCGAGCATTACTCTCTCATTTCAAATCCATCATGTCAAATACCTCACAGGAAAATGCTTTCAGATCAGCCCCAAGTTAAACAAGCACAGCAATATCATGTCTAGAAGTTGTCTTTTCCACGGTGTTGCAATGTATTAGTATCCAGTTGCTTGGCAAGAATCAGACGCTGCAATGGTTTTTGCTGTTACTGCAACTACAAACAACAGTTGAAAGCATCAACAAAGGCTGTACTGTTCACAGAGGTGGCACTTAGCTTTTAAACTCCAGACAACAGGAAACATCCACCTCCCTCTGGCACAGCATCAAGAAAGCTGCTAGCACTTGACAAATAAATGCAGTAACAACAGCAGCAGCAGCAACTTTATCAATAGGGACCTGCCTGGACTTTTATGCCTCTTGCTGCCTTCCCTGTGCCTGAGAACCTGGTGGGAGTTAAGCCCTGAGGCAACATCACAAACTGTGAGCAAAAGGCTGATTATTCTACCGGTAAAGCTGAGGGAAGAGCACTTTGCACATGTGCGAGTATAGGCTTAGCACAGACGTGTCCAATTCTCAGCCAGGGCATGTAGAGCTGCTGCAATAACCAGCAGTGCAGAGAACTCTCCTTCAAATGTTTTCAGCCTTGGGCTATTGAGAGAAGATTCATTTCTCCTTGTCTATTTCCCTACTTAATTTCTTATTTTAGGTGGCTGTTTTGAGGCATAGTGCCTTGGTAAATATAAAAATATAGAAGATTTCAGTAGGGACATTTCAATGAATGAATGACAGAACAATAACTTTAGGCTAGTACATAGCTTCCTCTGTGGCCCCAGAGGAAAAACTGGAAGAAATCACAGCATCATAAATTACTGTGGACTGGCCGCACACTGCAAGTTATAAATTACACACTAATATTTAAATGCCAGTAGCCAATCTGGATTTATTTACTACGAGTTTGTGGTCCTTTCTGTACAGGTCTGTGAGAAGTTGCTGTAGAGCTGAAGGGTATTTTGACACTAGAAATTTTATCAAGCCTATATATTTGGGTTCTGAGTTTTTTTAAATTGGTGTTTGACAGTAAAGACAAATTTGAACCTGTAAGTGGGAACTTTGTTTTTAAAGACAAAGTTCTCTTTATTAAGTGACCAAATGTGATCAAAAGGGCCAGCAAATGACTTTCAAAGCCTCCCAAGCATAAAGAAGACCTCACTTTCACCAACTGTTGAGAAAACCCCAAGTAAATAAATACACAGGAAGACAAACACATTAAGTGCTAGCTGTATTCCTATTGGCTTAAAAGCATAAGTATCCCAGCCTTACTGAGATTTCACTCCTCAAGATCACTCCAGGGGTTTACTCTCAAGTAACTACATGAACAAACCTAGCACACAATGAAGAGTCTGCATCTCAGGAGCAGGTGCAACTCCAGCTCTGAAGGGGTCATGCCAAAGCCGAATGGGCAATGAAGGCCTGCAGCTCCAGTGAAATGAAGCTTTAATGTTGCAGTTTGCTCTTAGCAAGTCATTCTGATGAAGTTGGCCAGGGCTTTTTAAATGTTAGGGCATTTCTGCATGTTGATTAGCAGCCAGGAGCTATAAGCATGGAAATACCATTTGAAACACTCATAGCATAATTTGCATATATTTGTTGCAAAACCTAATTAGGATTGCAGTGCTTGAGATAGTAAATCCAAGACAAGTCATGAACTTCTCCAACAAGTTAATGTCCAGCATTTTGCAGGAGCTGGGCAAACATAAATTCTAAAATAAGAGTGCAGTCCAATGTAGGTTCTTGTTGGGGTGAGTATCTCCTTGGTCAGCCCGCTGTTTGGCTGGACCGCCCGGTCAGCTCTGATACGCCTCAACAGAACTGATGTGTGAGTTCTTGGCTTTGCAGCATCCCGACCTTCGCTGCCACGGCTGTGGTATAAATGAAAGAGGGGACTCTTTGAGGTAGAGGGAACAAAGGTTTATTGGGAAATACAGGAGAACCCCTCACCTCAGGCCCGATGCCTCAGGAGAGACCCCACACCTGGGCTCTGGGGGGGTTTTGTCCAGGACAAACTAAAGGGGTGGATACAAAACTCTAAACCAATAGAACAAAGCAAAACAATAAATGCCAACTGGGTTACATAACTCATAACAAATCAGAGGTAAATTGGGGAGGGGTCCCTGGGGCATCTGCCAACCACTGACCAGATCTCCTCGAAGTTTCTGGACCTTGGAGATAAGGGTCCCAGTGATGGACAGAGAGAAAAAAGATACAATGGAAAGGATGGGCAGGGAATACCACGGGGAAAGGACCAATAGGGAACAGTCTCTGGGCAAAAATCAGAGACGGCACAGAAACCTTTATCAATTTATGATAAGAAAGAATTCCAAGACAGGAGGCCCATCTTGGGTACCTAAAACTATACTAAACTTACAATGAAACTTTCAGACAAAATCCTGCAACCCCAGCTATAAGCATGGAAATGCCATTTGAAACAATCATAGCATAACTTGCATATATTTGTTTCAAAACCTAATTAGGATTGCAGTGCTTGAGATAGTAAATCCAAGACAAGTCATGAACTTCTCCAACAAGTTAATGTCCAGTATTTTGCAGGAGCTGGGGAAACATAAATGCTAAAATAAGAGTGCAGTCCAATGTAGGTTCTCACATCTACATAACTAACACAAGTCCATTTACATTCAGAGAAGATGTATTGCTCTCTGGAGTTTATCTGTTATGTGACATATGAAAATGCTGCCTAATGAGGACTGACCTAGTTTTAAGAATGGAGAGAGCACCCTCTGTTTGCTTCTCCTTTCACTTCTCATTAGCAAGTCCCTTCCCCTCCAACACCCCCTGACCAAACCAGTACAACACATGGCTGATAATGGCATTTTTTTCATGCTCCCTTTAGGATCTCACTGGGTAACAGGAACCCTAAACTCCCCAGGGGAAAACAAACACTTACCACTCCCCTGCACCTGAAGCTCAGGGGCTTCTTGATATTTGTCCTCATAGCAGGGGCCACAGGAGGGTTCAGCGCCCCTGGCTGGGGAACCTGTTTGAAGAGTAGTTCCTTCAGCAGCATAAATACACCATAAGGAGGAAATAACACTGCAAAGCAAATTAAAGTATTTCTCTGATTGCATTGAAAATTCAGCTCCAATTAAAAATCATTGACACTGGGAAAAAAACCAAAGGATCTGCTTGTCTCAAATGGCTCCTACACTAGAAGTCTGAGAGAGGCCTCTCACCCAGGCAGATTTAATGAAATAGTATTTCTGAAGCAGAGATAAAGACTGCATTGCAAAAGCACTTCATCAAAGGGAATCTGACTCATAGTGCATCTACATCCTAAATAGAAAAGATATAGCCAAGGTCAATGGGAAAATGAAAGCTGATGGGATGGAGGCAGTGTGCCCAAAATCATGCTGCAGACCTGAGCCAGTTCTACAGCTGGTGTCCTGACAGTGTTCAAGCTGTCCTGAAGGACGACTGCTCACTGCATAATCTTCCTTCAGCTGGCCACAGGTGGATTACACTAAACACATTACATGCAATTTCTGAATTAAAATCCTTTTTTCTTTTGTCATCATATAACCGATGCCTTCCATATATACCTGGAAAACTTACCCAGAAATATATCTGGAAAACTTGCATTTGCTCCTGCAAAAATTCACCACTGCAAGTACATCACACGTCTTTCTATACTCAATAAGCTTTAAGTTTCTACATGTCTATTTTCTCTACTATTTCTATGACTTTTTTTCATAACACAGATGCAGTATAAAGAAAAACTAGTAAAAGCTAAAATCCTTTAGTCATGAAATAATAAAGTTATCAGGATTTGAAATTACTTAAGTTTGTATGTGCAAAGAAACTGCAACTGAATCAGACTAATAAACAAGTAATTGCATGAAAAGCTACTGGATAAACAGCCAATATTCAGAGCAGTTATGCAAAAAGGAACATCAATGCATTTCTTACTGCCTCTTATTACACATGTAAAAAACAGGGGTGGTCTGCTCTTTTCACATCTGGCAAAAAGGAAAATTAACAGTCATTGTAGTACGAATACAGTAATTGAGTGAGACAGCTCTTTCATATTTATGGGCAAAATTAAAAACAGTAAAACATTCATTTTAATCCTGTGGGCATCAGCTCTATAAAGCACAGCTCTACATACCAGGGTGAGCACTCATGTAAATACATTTGTAAAAGATTATGTGACTTAAATGTTCTTGACCTACAGCCAGCTGAAAACTCTCAACTGTTTTCTACAGAAACAAAGAAACACATTTTTAATCTTAACTAGGATACACAAGGAAAGTCCATATGTAAGGAACTACTACTAGTAGGATTTTCCTACTAAAACTCCCTGGCCTGCCATCTAAAAGGACATGCAACTGGCAGTGGATTAAGCTGCCATTCTTGAGACATTTTCTTTCCCTGCTGCCTGCTCTGCCTGTGTGGACTGACATTCCTCACAGAAACCAGCACACAAACCCACTCTCAAACCACTGACTTCCTCAATCTTGCACTTCAAGGCAAATCACATTCAGTTTTGACTCAGTCATATTTCAGGATAAAGATTGCTGCCTGTCTGGTGCTGATTTGTGGCCCATTGAGCTTGTTGGCACGGGGAGAAGCAGTGAAAAGGATCACAAATGGTTTATCCCTTTCAACTCAATGCAATGCCAAGTGCATGTCAGTCCTGAGAGTGAGCTGACATGAAGCTTAGCCCTGAAAATGAACTGTGCCCAGTGCCATGTCACCGTGACAATTCAACCTTGTTCTTATTTACTGGCTACTAAATCATGGCTTTCTCCAGTCAAGCAAGCTTAGTTGTGTGATAAATGTGACACTGGGGTAAAAATTCGTGATAAAAGAATATAGAAATATATGTTAGATTGGTGTTAATATAAAAATGTGAAAAGGTATAGTCTGTAGAAAAATTTCCTCCAAGCTAGCCTGCTGCCGTTTCCTAGCCTGAGACAAAGAAGGGACAGGAGCCATCAGGAAGAACAAAGACACTAGCCAACCCAGATAAGAATCAGCATCATACCCAGACAGAGAAATTCCTCCCATAACAAAGGGGAATTCTCTGCCGGGGACTACACATCAGAATAACCATGGACTGGCGGGCCCCATCCCCATGTGAAGGAACCTTCCCGGAATACAATTTGCAAAGTTCGACAAATCCGAGAAACCCATCCAAAGATGTATTTGGACTATTTGCCAGACTATTCCGTGCACCTGTTTTGCCTCGGGACAAGAAAAACCCTATAAAACCCTGGGCTGTGATCCGCTCCGTGTGGATTTGGGAAATCTGTACCTTAGGGTACGGACTCCTTGTCCACCCAGCGCTGCGCTGCCTGTCCTATTTGTGGTTTCTCTCTTTATCGGTGATTGGAATTGTTTTTTTAATAAATTGCTTCTTTATTAATCTGATTTTTGCCGTTGCATTTATAACAGTTGCTTGTAGTCCTGCACACACAGGAGCAGTTCAGGGGAGGTACTGTGGATAAAAAGTGATGAGTTTCCCTTGGTTCACTGTCACCCTTTGTCATCACTGCTAAAAGCAGCATCTACAAACCAGGCTAAGAAAAACAGACCTGTCTCATGTGGGTCAAAAGGCTCTGGATAGGCAATGCCTGTGGTTTGCATGCATCATGCCTGAGGGGCAAAATGAAGTCCCACTTTGTAAGGTAAAACATCCAATGTTAAAAAAAATCCCTCAAACCATAAAAGGAGCTGGCTAGTGTCTTCTTCTCTTCTCTGCTTATTGTATGCTCTTAGGTGGGCTAACCAGAAAAGGAAACAGGACAACATCAGGAAGCAGATAATTAAGTCATCCTGCATTATTTTGGATATGATACTGACCATACACAAATATAACTGGTAGCTAATGGTGAATTAGTGCTGCCAAGTAGTCTTCTCTCTATTTTTCTCAAATAATTTCCTCTGGGGATGTGCTAGAAAGGAGACGCTCCAATCCCCTTTAATAGGAGTTTATTTAATATAGCCACCGCCTTTCAGATGAAGTAATCAAAAAAGAGAAAGCAGAGACAGTGACTTAGGGAATTAACTTCATAGACTAGAAAATGGATTTGTTTTCACATCAAGTGAAAAAAACTTTGATGGTCTCAAGAAATCCTTCCTGGGTTTGTTCAGGTCACAACATCACTTACAATGCAAAAAGGAAGCCCAGAGCTGTTATATATGCAAATTTCAGCTTCAGACCACTCACCCAGGGGCACAAACTCCTGTCATGTACTGATGACACAGCCCTGCCCCACAGCTCCAGGCAGCCCCACAATGGGCACAGCCCCTTAAACACAGCCCCCCCAGGTAGAAAAAAAATGGTTTTTTACCAGCAGGAGCTGTTCAACATTCAGAGGCTTCACTCATGGCAAAACTAAATACTTTGTATCAAACAAACTCTGGAGTGTTTGGGGTACAAGGTACCAAGTCTGGAGTGCACTCCTTCAGGTGAAACAAATGGCTTATTGGGTGGCTGCTCCCAGGATACATATTCTGAGCATCCCACAGCACCTAGGTGCTAGAAACCATGAGGGGCACCCTTCCATCCAATTTTCTTGATTGTATATCAGTTATTTCCTCCTGTAGTGTTATAAATGAAATAGCCAGATTAGTAATCAAAAATAAATTTTATTTCACTACAAACAGCAATCGCAGAAAGCCACAACAAAAACTACAACCCCGATCCCGGGATTGGAACTGGGTGAACCTGCGGTCAGCTTCTATGGCACCGACCCTTCCCTGTTCACAAATCTGGCCGCTGAGGGGCCGGTTTATAGACAGTTTATTTCCCCTAAGGCAGGGTTCTTTGTCTACTTTTGCTCAGTTCACATATTCACGTGTCTTCTTTCGGGACTTTTGTGCTCTGAAACTGCTTTTCCAGGCAGGAGCAAGAGCTTGATTAGATTTCCGAGAAGGATGACTCTGTTTGTCTTATCCCCAGATGCATATCAGGTATCAACCACCCAGGTGGGTCTGGCCCAGCCCTGGTAACGACTCATCTCCGTCCACAGCAGTTCTTTTCTGTTGTAAATTTGTATTTCTTCTTTGGAGCCGCCCGTGCTTCACAGTTGCAAATAGCTTTCCCTGGTCGAAGCCTGCAAACTTCCAATTTTAGATTCTTTAATTTCCAAGCACAAATTATTTTATACGTACATCATATATAACATGTAGGAACCTTTAGTTCTCTTCAAAAAATTCATCCTCCAAAGAGTTTACTTTTTTTATCCAACCCCTGCACTTGCTGAAACCATTTCAAAATGATAGTTCATGAGGAAATAGGAATTATTATTGCTTTATTACTCACATTTTATTGCATCTTTACAGAGAGAAGACTTCACTTTCCTTATGATTTAAATAAGCCTTTTCTGTTCTTTGCAATCTATAAAGAATTAAAAGCTATTTTCAAATTAACCCTGTGAGGTTCATTTGTGATTGTTCTCCCAGCACTGGTTTGATATTTTTTAATCATTTTTGCCAGTACAAATACTTATAGAGCAACTATATTATCAACTGTTACCAAACCCTCCCCCCTACTGCCACAATCAGTAGGGCTTACAATTTTAGATTAGTTCAACATATTGAATTATAGTTATCTAAAGTTAGGGTTGTAAAAAGCAATACTGCAACTTAATTTCTGTCCTTAAATATCTGAAATAAATGTGTTTTCAGTATTGTTTCATAATTTCCAGAGGAAATATGCATTCATCTCTAAATGCAAGAACTGCATTAAGTAACAAGAACAGAAATTGAGAGTAGCTTGTGTGGTACCTGTGCACACCTGTGAATATTGATACTGAACACAGGAGGTTACTCTCCTCATTATCCACAGGCATAACTGTATTTTAAAGACCTGGACTTCAGCATTTGTCATTTTATTTAGACATTTAAATCTGAAAAATAAAAGGCTAGCGATGCTATACCATCATTAGCAGAATAATAACAGCATGATAATCTGTATTGGTATTCAAAACATACACACATTCAAAGTGTCTGTCTCAAAGATAAATTGCCTCACAGTCACACAATTAAGTGACTTGAATAAGAAACCTGCTTGAATGATTATTACTGAAAGTTACTTCAAGTAATTAAATCTAAATGTGACTGCAATGAGTTACAGAAAGATCTCACAATGCTGAAGGAGCATTCAAATTCAATATTCTTAAAACACTGTAATGCACACAAGGGTAAAACAGTGCTAACTAAATATACTTCTCACTAGAATACTCACCACCCCTAAATAAAGTAATGTAAGTGTTATAAATGCAATGGCAAATATCGGATAAATAAAAGACAATTTATTAATAACAAAATATCGAACACCAGAAAAATGAGAAAGCCACAAAAATAGGAAATTGTCAGCGCCGCGCTGGGTGGATAGGGGTCCGCACCGGGGTACAAGACTCCCAAATCCACACCGATGCAGCTTTCAATCCAACATTTTATAGGGTTTTTCTGCCCTTAGGCAGTCCAGGTGTCCAGGATGGGCTGAATAGTCCGAATTTCTTTTCGATGGCCTTCCTGGATCTCGTCAGGTCTCATTGTCTCATTCCAGGAAAGCTCTTTCTTATGTCAATTTCACGGGTTAGTCTTATGCTGATTTCATTTTGCTTGTTGCACCGGAGAGTTGATGAGATCGCCAGAGAGTTGATGAGATCGGCATCGTCGTCACGAAGGAATTTCTTCCTTGCATTGGCAAGGAAGTGATTCTTATCGAGGTTGGCCAGTGTCTTTGTCTAGCTTGATGATGTTCATCCTGTCTTTGCAACTGAGATTGGCAGGCTGGGGGGGAAACGATTAGCCCTATACTGGATTTCACAATTTTTATTAACATTATTCCCATTACACATCGGGTTATTATTTTATACACGAATTTTTACCCGAAATTTATCACAATAAGAGTCATCATGAATGGGTTTATGAAAGTGTTTGATACTCACGGGCAGTAAAAAGGCAGATACGTCTGGAATTCTTAAAAACAAAATGTAGATAAACAGAAAATATGAGCTTTTCTTAGCAGAAATCTCTGCATTTTGATCACTCATATGTTTCTTTTATTCTTCTCTGAGCATTCTGTGTATTACCAAACAATCAGCAGAGATCAGCAATTTGGATGTCAGGACCTTTGTTTGCTCAAGCACAATTTTCTCACCCATGCTTTCATCACCAGTCACCTTTCCCTACACACATTTTTGGTGGGATTATATTTTAAAAAATACAACTGATGATTTAGTTATTTATTTTCAACTCCCTGCATACAGTTGAGCTGCAATGGCAGAAATTACTGAGCAGTTATCACTGTTGCTCACATCACAGGTTTTGGTTTTCTTTGCCCCAGATTTCAGGCTGGTGGGCACGAGTGAGTCTTTTTTGCCCTCTGAAGGCTTTGAGCCTGTGCTTGGCGTGAGAAAGAAGCAGAGTCTCAAGGTCTTATTTTTTCTCTGGTTTCTCGAGTGTTTATTATTTCTTATCTTACAAGTTCTCTGTGCCTGGCCAAGGTGTTCACAGCAGCTCAGGCATGCTATGACTCCCTTCACTTGGATAATGGGAGGTCACTTTGCTTTTATACAGATAACAACATACTTATTATTTACATTTTACCAGTGCTTAGTGCCTATACCAGAAGGGTCATTTCTACTTTGACCCAATCCCCTCAAACTACCTTGTGCCCATGTCACTGCAGAAAATTGATGCCAAGGGAGAAGGACTTAGGGTACCACCCTAATTCCTCCATCTTGTCCCCTTGCACCTACATTCTAAAAATCCCCAAACTATAAAACTCTCCACCCTGTGATAAACTACACTACTGTCTGTTACAGCTTTTGACTTGTAATTCTTTTCTGTGTTGGAAATTTTTCTCATGGACTGAAATCAAAGCCTGTGTCTTCCTGGGCTCTGTTCCAGGGTCTCAAACTCCCCTGGACAGACTCCAGACCCTCTTTCTTGGGTCCCAGGCCTCTCTACCAAGGTCTGTGACTTTCCAGGGTGCCCAGAGGGATACCCTGGACTCTGACACTCGCAGAAGGCATGAGCCAGCACTTCCCCTGCACCTGAGTGTCCCAGGAAACCCTCACCGGGATGTGTCCTGGCCTTGCTGCTCTCCCCCTGCCCCAGACCCTCCCTGCCCCACGGCTGGACAGCACATCAAATGCTCTGCTTGCCAAACACGTCTGCAGGACAAAGATGGGCTGAACTGCGACTAATGCTGGTTCAGAGAGAACACCTTCCAGACTGTCATAATGTTAAAAATGGGTGGAGATAATATTTTTCTCTTTAAAATGCCTTTATTAATCAGCTCTTACAAGGGTGTCTCCAGAGGCCAGCAACCGGTTCGCCTTTGAGGAGGAGGGTCCTGGTCAGCTTTGCAGTCAGATGTTCCTGCAAAGCTGGAGAACTCTTCCCTCGCCGGGAGTCTCCAAGGAGTTCTGATTTCTGTTTGTTTGCTTCGGGGTCTCACCTTTCCTTTGGTATTTTTAGGTTACAGCGAGTTACAAAAATTGTATTAATTAGCTCTATTGATGCTCTAGGGTATATACAGCTTAGTACTGGTTTTTGTGGGTTTAAATTTTACTTAGATTTATCTTTATAGGGGGTTTTTGGTGTTAAAAAGGGTCCCAGAATGCATTTGGGATTTCTAATCTACATGTTCTTCGGGGTCGCCCCGGTGGGGCAGGGGCTGCAGCAGCCTCATGGCATTTCGCAACTGGCATCAGCGAGATGGCCGCGCTCCATGGAGAGGGGGTGTCCCGGAGGTCCCGCGGGCTCGATGGTGGCGGGGGCGGGGGGAGGCGCCGGTGGTGGCGCCTCGGCAGCGATCTGCCGCAGCTCGGGGAGTGGGTGCTTTTGGAGCGGGGCCAGGCCGGGGCGGGCCGTCCCGTCGGTAGAGCAGTGCCGGTGGCGGTCCGGCGGCTGCGGCTGCCCGGGATGGCCACGTTACATGGAGCGATGGCGGGGGAGGCGCCGGTGGCAGCGCCTCGGCGGCGATCTGCTGCGGCTCGGGGAGCGGGTCTTTTTGGAGCAGGCCGGGCCGCCCCGTCGGCAGCTCGTGACACGCGGTGGCGGTTTTACGGGCTCTGGGAGCTGGCCCAGGATGGGGCGGGCCGCCCCGTCGGTAGAGCTGCGGCGGCGGCGGCAGTGGCGGCGACAGCAGCGGCGGCTGCCCAGGAAGGGAGCCGCGGGCTGCCGGCATTTTGCGGGGGTTGGGGCTGGGATAGCCCGCTCCGAAGTGACAGGCGAGCCCGCTCCGGGGTCTGTGCAGGTTTTCTTAAGGTGGCGGGCAGCTCGTTCCGGGGTCTGGGGGTGAGGTGTGGGCTCTCCCAAGGCAGTGAGCAGTTTACTCCGGTGTCGGGGGGGGGGCCTGTGGGCGGCCTCCAGCGACCAAGCAGCCCCCCCCCTCACTGCCCCCTCCAGGGGGACCACGGAGGTGGCTCTTTACTGTTACATTACAATTTAAGATTATTACATTTAAAATATTAATACACTTATTCTATGACAATTAAGGGTTTTAACTTTTCAAATTTTTAACATTCTAATTTTCATTTTTATCAATAACAAAAAGGTGTCAGAAGAACTAATAAATTATGAAACCTGACTTTGCTTTTCAATATCTCCAAGTCTAGCATTTAAGAAGTTGTCTGTAAACCCAAAGTTTAAAAAAGCTTGATGATTCAAGGAGAATAATCAGTTATTTTATAAAGAGCAACTAATTCAATACAGGATGAAGCAAATAATTTTCCCTGCATTGGTACAACAGCAGAGTAAGCAGTGTTTGCACCCTTGCAACAAAGTCAGAGTGTGTCTCTGGGGATGTGGCAGGACTGAGCTGGCATGAGAAGGCAGCAAAACATTCACATTATCCCCCTGGGAATGCATACATGGCCAAGGAAAGCCCAAAGCAGTGCCTCAGCCCACCAGGAGATAACACTGCTGAAGAGAATTTCAGACACAGAAGGCCAAAATGGACACACAAGTGCACCTGCAATTATCCAGGAATGCAGCAGCTCAGTTTATTGGTACTGTTGAGAAATCACTATTCCTGCATAAGAGGAAACAACTGAAGGCAAATACAGTCTATATTGTGATTTCTGTGGACTTTAGATCAGATTTTAAATGCAGTGTCTTCAACCACTGCCCCTGGAGACACTACAGCTGCTCACGGCTCCACACATGGAAAGTTCATAGCAGGTCTCTCCAGTGTAGAGTGACTCCTCTTCTGCTGTGTGTGCCCTGCCCTGCCCTGGGAACTGACAGAGAAGAACTTCCAGTTCCATAACCTCCTCTCTGCTCTTTCATCTCATGCCAGACAAAACTAATGTGCTTACTCCTAATGGCCAGTTCGCGTCCTTCACAAATGAAGTCACTGTTGGTATTTGCACATTGCAGAGAGTATGGAGTGAGCCACTTGAGTTTCTTCATCAGTTTCTGTATTTATGAAGGGTGGTAAGATCTATAGTGTACAGACAGTCCTCCCTGTTATGAGAGTATTGCTACAGATCACTATAAGCAAAAGAGTGAATGTCATTCATGAGTGGACCTTTTTGTAACTATTTTATAGTGCTGGTTATAAATGGGCTCATTGATTTACCTACAGCCTGGTGCACACACCCCTGCAGGGCCAGACACCATTCATTTTTGCAACACTTTCCATTGTCTTCAAGTAGGACAGTGTTCTAATACCTAAATGAATTTGTAGAGTAAATTTCTCTATTCCCATTACTCATTGACTTTTCATTTAATGTCCTGCAAGTCTCAAACATCCTGAAATCGGCAGTGACTTCTTAAAAGAACCTATTATTATACCAAGGCAAGAGCCCAAAACCACGAAGATGTACTTTCAAAACCCCTTTGCTACGATTTTGCATTTGCTATGCAGAAATGAACTTTCCAATCCAGATACTGCAGACTTCTGGCAAACAGGCAAAAGTCAGAGACAGCATTATCTGTTATCAATTCCTTTTCTTGGCGTCAGTTTTCCATCTCAGAATTTTCACAAGGACAGCGCTGCAGTCCTACCAGCAATTGCTGGGACAGGAAAGACTGAAAGGAACTGAATTAACAAAAACCAAAAACAAACCCAAAAACTGAACAAACCAACCAACCAAACAAACAAAAAAACCCAACCCAAACCAAACAAAATATCAAGAAAAAAGACATCAACATGACACTCAGTGTGTCTGTTTTCTTACTCTCTGGTCTCTGGGATAGCATGATCTATAACAGCACACCTTCAGCAAAAGTGGAACTGAAAAAGCACATGTATTAAAATATTAATAACTTTTAGTGCTCTAAAGCATTAGAAATAGCTTTGTTCACTATACACTAGAGAGCTGATCCCAGGACTAGAGGCATAATCATCATTATCTTCTTAATGTGGGCAACATATTGATTTTTGTTCCTTTTATTCATGCATCAAGCCTCCCAGTGAGTGCACATGTATGTGTCTATTTGAATGTGTGGAGTGAAGACCAGAGATGGATGATTTTCTTGCAGATTTCGATCCATGTCTCTGGACACAATAGCTTTTGCCCTAACATTTTATTTTTCTCTACTCCTTCCTGTAGGAGCTGTTGTTTCTATGCTCACCCTGCAGCTGTGAAATGAGAGTCTGAGCTGTGTCTCAGCTGAGAGCAAGCGGTGAAGCATGATACAAACCCAACCTTCCATCCTCTCTGCAGGCAAATATGTTGCTTTTACTCTACTTCCAGCCTTGGTTGAACTGAAGTTGAAAGGACAGACTCATTCCTGATCCTGCAGCTAGTGCAGGATGTTGTACAGTGCACACATCAGATCTCAGCTGAAATCCCTGTCAGCAAATTGAACTATGTCAGAACTGTCTAGAAAAGCAGGAGAAATAGAGAGAAGAGCTAAATAAACTCTCAGCAAAGTAAACTGACAGGCCTGTATCGTTTTATTATTCACTAGCAGTATTTCTGTCAAAAAAAGAAAAAAAATTAGAAGTGTGAAGCAATTGTAGTTCTCTTGGTATTTTACTGATGTGGAAAAAGGTAATAGAAGAGATTTTGACTGACACTTGTTACTGACACTCCTTACTCCCTGTTAGCCAGTGACCAATGCTACATTTCAGACTAAACTCTTCTTTGCAAAGGTAGAACTGGCCTCAAGCCCCCATGCACATTTGGATCTTTGATGTGTCCTTACTTCTTCTTGCAAAAGAACAAGATTTTTCCTAAGGGGGTGTCAGCGTCCGCATACATATGCGGGGAACCTGATGGTTCGTTTTGGAGATCTCAAAGTGCAAAAGACACAGCAGGGGACAACTCAGTTTGCTTAAACAAAAAAATGCACTTTTATTTAGGGCCCACAATGCGATAGTAGGGAAAGAAAATAGAGAATAGTGAGAAAGAGAAAGCGGGGAAGGGGATTATAGCTACCAATGTGGAGAGTCGAAGTCCTCAAGGCGTAGAGATGCCCATAGATGCGATCTTCTCCAGTGGGGTGTACATGAAGGTGAGTGGGGTCTCCAGCGTCTTTATAGGTTGGTTGAGGCGGGGACCAAGGCGAGTGGCATGGAGCCAAAGGGAACCAAGCGAGTGGCACAGAGCCAAGGCAGAAAACACCTGTGTTAAGGTTGGGTGCTCAGGAACAAGCTGCAAGCCGTACCCTCCTGGTACGGTCAGTATAGTCAGCTCAGTCCACCATAACAGTTCCATTGTTCTTGCATTCCATTCTTGCGGAGCAAACTTTCCACCTCAGCCAGGCCACGGGCTCCTTCAAAGTCCAGGGTCTCAGTCCCCAACCATTGTAGACAGTTGTGAGGCATAACACATCCTTAGACAGACTCTGACAGGGGGAAGGCAGAAACCCCTGAATGAGTGTTCCAGAAGGCTCTTTTTCAGAATGTCAGAGCATTTGTGTGAAGGACGTGGTTGCAATTATAGGACACGCAACATGTGAATGGAAATGCAAGGGCTCATGTGAGGTCTGTCTGCAGATTCCAGCCTGTAGTATTTCTTCTCCAGCCAGGACTTGAGAAAGATATAAATAGCACTTAGCATGCTGGCAAACTGAGCTGTGACTGCTGACTGCTGACTGCTTAGCGTTATCCTGAAGGAATCAGCACTTTTTGAGGATGCTACTTCAGATCTTAATAATTGGAATAGATTGAAAAGATCAAGTGTGCCAAATACACAGATTCCATTTCAGAGCAAAACTGTAAATACACAAAAATCAGAGGCATAGAAGGAAAATTCCCTCTAGAAATAGTCTCTTTTCCTCTCATTTATCTAATCCAAAAGGATTTAGCTTAGTACTTAATGTACACACTGGTTAGAGAAAATAATATATCCAGCATTAAGTGCCTTCCATGGCATCTGCTGCACAAATCCAGTGTCCCAATTTAACCACATTGGTTTTGAGTGAGCTCACAGACAAAGGCAGATTGGGCAGAAAATTCATTTCCAGAAATTCAGTCTCATCTTTTCACCGACCTCAGGGAGACTATGACAGAGATAATTCTGCTCTGAGTGTAGCATGGTGATGACTTTAAAAGGCTGTCCCAGGTGGCAGGAGTACAGAAGAGTCTAACAAGGAGGGGTGCTTGGAGTGTGTACAAGCCCAGAAAGGCTTTCCTGACTTTGCCCTGTTAGAACATAGAAAGTACTTTAAAAAACCCAAACCACTCCTTCTCTAGAAGCTTGGCTGGACTAATTTTCAGCTATAATTCATGTTTACCTAGCCCTTGCCAAGAACTGCCTAAGTAAAATGAAGGTGACTTCTCCAGCTCCTATGTACACAACAGGATCACGTATTTCTCTATACTCCTCAAGAATAATCTCACTGGCTGGTAAAAAGCCAAAGTATTTATTTTATCATACACCTCTCTCAGACCCTAAAATAAAAGCCCTGTGTGATGACAAACCAAACGAGAGGCTTCAAAACATCATTCCAGAGACTTAAATAAACAAACTGATGGTCTTGTCCAGACTTCGTATGAAGCTCTACCTCCAAAAGAGATAGCCTGGGACTTCAGGTTTGTCCTGAATGGTCCTGCTCAAACTGAGGAAGTCTCAGCAGAAGCAGTCCCTGCTGTACCCACCTACATAACTCTTTCAAGCATAGAAGAATGGAGTGGAACCTAAAATGTCCTCTTTTCCTAAGTCTGAAATCAATAACTATTTGCCAAGATGTTTGCATCTAGGTATTACTCAGAGGTCATGATGTTCAATGTGAGCTCTACTGCCTTATTAGGATGGTAATGAGCTCGTAAATGTCTGAAGGGGACATGCAGTGAATGTCACTTTAAATTTCTGTAGAGGCCAGTTGATTATCATGGTCCAGAGTAAAGTGCTACTTGACCTACTAAGAGGATGACTGCATGAAGATTCAGGCTCAGGAGCTTCTATGCATAGATGCACTTTCCATGCTCTGTATACTGTAACTTACTGGGTATTTTTGCCTTCTGGAATTAATCATCTCTCATTTCTGTCAGTTTAGCTCAGTCTCATAGAGCAAAATAATTGGTCTTTACCAAAGCAGGCATCCAAAAATACAACTGAAAGGTACACTGTCCAGAATTCAGACTTTTTTTTCTATTCCTCTGCCTGTATTTGTGATTTTTTTCTGTTTGAAAACAATCACATCCTGACAGAACAGATTCAAGAAAGGATGGCAAAACCTTCCGTCAATAGACCCAGTGGAATTGTGCCTTGGTCTGGGGCAAATTTGGGAGAAAACTCCCAAACTGGGTCCCTCTGGGAAGCAAACTCAAACAGCCTCTTCTCAGTCGGTCTGGTAAAAGGACTTCTTCGGAGAAAAATAGAAAGAACTATTTATTTAGTAAACAAGTGCTCACAAGCATAAAGAATGAATAATATGAAACAATAATTTTTTTTTTTCTGGAGTGAGATGGCGAATTGAGAAAGTCCTTGCTGTGGGTGTAGCCCGACTCAGTCAGTCCTTTATTTGTCGCTCCGGAGATCTAGGCCCCAGTGGGCCACAGGTGCCACCTCCCTGGTGCTCCACAGGGTTTTCAGTCCAGAGCAGGTTTAAACGTCTCAAGAAAAAGGAAAAAAAAAGAACAGTCAGGAAGCTTCTCTGCTTCAGCTAGCTAAACTAACTAAGAGCAAAAAAGATTTTTTTGTCCTGATGCTGTCTGTGCTTCAGTTGCACAGCACCGTCCAGAGAAAGAATGCAGAGGAGTGAACGCTGTTTTTCAAAACAAACTCTGTGCTGCTTCTTTCTCTGCTTCACACTCAGAACCAGTCTTAAAGGTACAGAACTCAATATACAGCACACACAGAACAGACAACTGGGGACACAAGCATCATAAACTCATCCCAGGATAGACAAAACATCTTAGTTTTTACCCCACTGGTTTGAGATTCAAGGTGCTGCAAATAGCTCTTTTTGGTCTAAAGAAAGTGTTGTTTGCATAAATCTAGCCTAAGGCAGACACCGCTGGAGAAATTTTTAGAAACAATTCTAAAGCAACTGAATATCCTGGATAAAGTAAAGCTCGACTGCCACAAGAATCAGGCTGAATGGGTAAAATTCACATTAAGACATTACATAATGCATGTGTCTGATCCCTGTTAACGTAGGATTTAAAGGCATCCAGCTTTGTAAGTCACTTATCCTCTCAACATCCCAGTGAGGAAACAGAGAGAAGCTAAGGGACTTGTTTGAGCACACAGAAATTGTGGAGACGAATAAGGAATGGATCAAACCTAGAAAAACCAGGTACAGAACTCTGTGTGCAGAGCCTGTTCTGCTTGTGCCACAGAGCCAATCCACTTGCTGAACTGTCCATGCAGAAAGACAAGTCATGAGGGGAACCGTAGGAAACATCACACAAGAACCTACATCTTGGGCAAAAGCAAGAATTCTTTCCATGGCTCTCCTCCCTGACAGCTGATTGCCTGCTCCAGTGATTTCAGCAAGGCTCAGGGTTACTCCAAATGCTTGTAATGAAAGAACAAGGAATCATTTGAACCAACTCTATTCTCTGTTCCATTCATTTATAAAGAATTTTTATGCTTCTAGGACAAAACTCCTGGATATAGAAAAAAAAATTAAGAACTGTCTCACATTTTGGTTGCTACCACCTTCCTGCTAATTAGATGATTTATTAAGGAAATTATCAGAAAAAAACCCTAGCCAGTTAATCATCCTTTAAAATGGTAGATTACTTCGATTTTTTTAATTGCCGCAATATTGAAAAAAAAATCCCCAAATTAATGTGCACACTCATGAGCCAAACAGGATGTTCTGGGTTGTAGTGTAAGATGTACACAAAGTATTTATTCTATCACCATCTTCATAAGCTGTTGAAACCAGGTGGGACAGTGTTTTCCCAGGCCCCCTTCCTTTGGGCTGTCTTCTGTTAATGGCCCATCAATGCCTTGCCCATGACTCACAGGTAACTCCCTCCAGGAGTTATCTCTGTTTAATGGGCCGTCAAGGACCCACTTCACGACTCACCATCCCACCGGGAGATGCTCTGCCCAGGAGGAGGAGCCAAGCATTCCCATCTGGATAGAATCTGGGATTTGGGACAGTATGAGGAGCCCTTACCCACTGGATTCCCAGAGGACCAGTGTGGAGGCCCCTGCCTCTGAAGAGGACATTGAAAGAGTCATGCACCCTGCACTCCCTTGGAGAGCAGACAGTGCATGAGCACCCCCCAGCTATGGATTGGCTACCCCAGTTCTGTTCCCTGGTTGGTCAGTTCTGTATCCTTCCCTTGACTGGTCCAAGTTTCAATCCCCTAATTTGTTTATTAATCTTCTCCCTGATTGGTCCCTTTCCTCAGTTTCTAACCCCATTGGTTGTTGGCAAAACCCCACCCCCTTGGTAGGTGCATAAAATCCTGACAGCCAAGCCCTTTGGGGTCTTCGGTTCGTCGGTGGTGCTGGAATAAAGAAGCCTCCTGGAGACCATCCCTGGCTCCTGCATTTCCTTCTGCGCCGCTTGGGATCACCCCCCCAGGAACAGCAGCCTCCAATATCTAGACTAATAGTCTTGGTAGTCTTGGACTTCACAAAAGAGCTGAAATCTGCCGAGGCGCCCTGCGCCACCTGGGCTGAGGCTGCCTTACTCAAGGCAACTCGCTAGGGAAGGTCGCTGCCCTCAGAAGAGCTAGCCAGAGGCAGAGGCGGGTGGCGATAGACCAGAGCTACCAGACCTTTCTACAGGATCACTACTTCAGGAGAGCACCTCATCTGACTGCTTGACCACCCTGCTCATGTTGTATCCTGACTCTGTCAGTGGTCTTTTGTATTATTGAATTTATTTTATTTTATTTTACTTTTTTTCTTATTATTAAATTGTATTTCTGACTTGGAGCCTCTCACTCGTTTTGCTTTCAAACCACAACACAGGAAAAGCTCATTATATGCCTCTCCCAGAAACATGTAACACAAGAAGTCAGCTCAATACCATGTCCCCTGGGAGCTTCACAGGAACAGCAGTCTCTCTAGAAGAATACACAGCTGGCCTAGGCTCAGCAGCTCAGGAGCTGGGCTATTTATTGTTTGCCTGACAAAAGTAATCAGCTATTGCTATGCTGCAGTCACCAGAAAATTCCCCTTGCAGGAACCTAGATGGACCCAAATGGTTCTCTAAGTGGTAAGAGAAGTAAAAATAAAACACAAGTTCTCATTTTTTCAATTATTTAAAGGAATATTGCCTGCAATAAATACTGAACCAGTAACCAGGAATTCTAATATCTTATTGCAAGACTTAGAGCACATATTTTTCATCCCACCTGATTAAGGTAATGCTGATTGTACACAGGTTAGGATCTGGGTCTGCAGAAACAGCATAACTAATCTCAGAGGGGGAAGAAATCACTGATAGTAAAGCAAAAGTAAAATTCAGCCTTCCTCATGTGGAAAGCTACCAGTTGCTGCACCTGCTGCTTTCTGAACCCAGCCTCCTTCCTCCTTTACAAGAGCACTTGGAAATCTACAGGTGAGTAATAAAAGGGAAAAGCTTCCACAGAACATTTCCCTGTAATTCTGTGCCAGCAGAACATGATGGATGATCACCCTTAGCTCCGCTACGTTTCTTGTCTACCCAGGGTTCACAAAACCAGCTCGAGTGCTGCTCTCAGAGTTGTAACGGAAAGTAACCAGCTGTCCTGGGTTGCAGTATAGGATGTACACAAAGTATTTATTCTATCACCATCTTCTTGAACTGTTGAAACCAGGTGGGCTAGTGTTTTCCCAAGCCCCCTGCCTCTTCTGCTAATGGCCTTTGGGGTGTCTTCTGCTAATGACCTTTGGGGTGTCTTCTGCTAATGGCCCATTAACGCCTGGCCCATGAGTCACAGGTAACTCCCTCCAGGGGTTATCTCTGTTTAATGGGCCATCAAGGACCCACTTCACACTTCTCATGCTATTGTGAGATGCTCTGCCCAGGGGGAGGAGCCAAGCATTCTCACCTGGATATAAGCTGGTATGTGGGACAGTGCAAGAGCACTTATCCACTGGATTCCCAGAGGAGCAGGGCTACCAGACCTTTCTACAGGATCACTGCTTCAGGAAAAGCACCTCACCTGGACTGCTTCCACCATCCTGCTCAGGCTGTATTCTGACTCTGTCAGTGATCCTTTGTGTTATTGCATTTATTTTATTTTACTTTTACCTTTTTACCTTTCTTCGTATTAAATTATATCTCTGACTTGGAGCCTCTCATTCATTTTGCTTTCAAACCACAACACCAGCTGATGCACAGAAAACAGTGGGTGGTTTGGATCCCACAGTAATACAAAGTTCAATGAAATTAGACTGTATCTGGCTTACCAGCATTTAGTTCTCCAGCTGGGTGCTGGCAAACATAGCAAGAACCATCAGTAAAATGGTTTCATGCATTTACCAACTTTCCAGTCCCCCAGCGCTGTGATAAAATTGGAAGAAGAACCAGCTGATGAGTCAAGCAAGAGGAGGATGTTGGTAAAGGCAAGGAAGGAGTAAGACGGTGCAAAGAATCAAGTTATACAAAGAAAAAAAGTCTGTAGAAACTCAACAGTAAAAGGGGTCTTGTGGATAGTTAATTCAAAAAGCATTGGGATTAACAAATTGTGAGATGTTTAAAGGAGCAAAATCAGAGAGGTTGGGAAAATAAGATTAAATGTAACTACCATCCTAAAATGAAAAAACATGCTATGAGTAAAAGCAAATAAAACAAGGAAACACTCATCTCCTTAACTTCTGTAGGTAGTGATTTTACGTTTTATATTTGAAGCCTTGTTTCTGGGTAAAACAAGAATTCTTATTCATGTCACATTCCTGCCCAGTTGGCCCCAATCGCTTTGGAACTTCACAGTTGACTGAAGGTGTGATTACCAGAAGGGCAAGGCTTCTAACACTTCAATACCTCTGCAGACAGGCAACCAGCAGCAGAGAGAAATCCCAATATGCTTATCTTGATTAATCAGGGGACCTGTACTAGAAACAGCCTTGCAAACCAGACTCCATTTTCAGCCAGTTCCGAAATTCCTGGGTCTGACCTACTCATGATTGCAAGCAATTCTTGAATGACTCAAGCAACTAAAAAGAATGAGGCTGAGTATTAGAGTTTCTGGAGTTACTTGGTGTTTTTAGGCACAGTAGAAGCTGCTTAAATTATGGCACAACACAACATATGGCACTACATACATGTATGTAGTTGGGTGCTAACCCCAAATAAAATACTTAGCTTGCTCTATATAAAAACCCACCACCTATCACAGGGCAGAGAGCCTTAATTCTCTGCGTGACCACAGGCAAAGCAGTGTGTAAGTCTTCAGATACTTTGAAGAGTTGACAGACAGTAGACAAAGGATTTTCCCATGGGTACACACAGACATCCCCCCAGGAATTCTGGTATTCAACCAGTGCTTCCAGTTCTCACCTACACAACTGTCCTTGCCTTGACAAGCTGGCTGCCTGCAGTTTTGTGGAACCTGTCTCCTCAGACACCTGCCTGACTTGCAGCATTGGAGAGCTCTAAGCATGAGCTCCAAATCATCTCTGCTTCTGGTTTAGATCCCTATCTCTCAAAGTGCTCCCAATGGCAGCATAGCCACAAGCAGGTGGTACGGCAGCCCTTCAAGTGCATTTGAAAGCACTACTGCATCCTTTCCAGCACTTACCACACATTCACACAGATTCACTCCACAGTATCTCTAGTTTTGGAGTGTGGTTCCTAGTTAGTTCAAACTATCTTTTGTGAAGATTGCAATACAAAGTGAAGCATCAGGCATAGCCTTTCCAGCTGGGAGTCGTTTATCATTCTGTACTGCCTTCTATGAGATTCCATCTCTTCTTAATGCAGCTCCTTAAAACAGCCTGTACAAATAATATTAATAAATACTAATCTGCTTTAATTGAAGTATTTTCCCAGTGTACACAACAAGGTAATATGAAACACCCTGAAGATAATTTTTTTAAAAAGCACTGAAGCCAACATAAACCTCAATAATTGCTTGGCAAAGCATAAGGAAGAAAAAGACCTGTGGGATCCGCAATTTCCTACAGGCTCGCATCCATGCTACCCTCTGCTCAAACATGATACAAGGGCCAGAACAAATAGGTTGCACTGACATTTCCAGTACAGCTGTGCTTTGGAGAGTATAACTGAAATATAAACAACCTGGCTCTTGGTTTAAAGCAAGCAGCACTTCACACTAATGGTGTGTGTGCTCAGTCTAGAGAAATAGAAATCAATTCTATTGCTGCAACTTCAGAGGTGTCCCAGGGAAGGGAACCCATGCAGACATGAGATGGGTACTGGGAAGCGAGACATCAGGCAGGAGAGTCCTTTGAACACAAGCTGGTAGAGGCAGAACTTGGGAAACCTGTGGGATGTGATATTTCCTCCTACCCATCACACAGCAGCTGACTTCAGTCAGTGAGGAATGCAAGGGGGGTGGGGGGTGAGAAAGCTAATACATGACATGCAAATATTTTGTGCTCCCTCATGACCACCCTTCTCTGAAACTGTTTTACCAAGAGACCCAGCTGGTCACACACAGAAAGTCTGGAACAATTCCACTGATTCTTCTGTTAGCAGAGAGCTGTGAAACATGAAATTCCCAAAGCAGCCTCTTGAAAGCCTTGTGCACTAATGAACAGCTCCTTCCTCTCTCTCTCTCTCTCCTCAGCTCCAGCTAACAAATCTCTACAGATCTGCTCTGAGAGCAATGGGGAAATCTTGTTCGCTTTGGAAATCCAATTTCATTCCCAGCACAGACATTTGTATCTTCATAATCCACACATTTCTGCTCTCCCATCGTCACTTTCTGCAGCCAATCACTCACTTTCTGCAGCCTCCCTGATCCCAGTGTTGGTAGTCCAAAGCTAGAAAGAACCACTAGACTCAGAGAAACACAAGACAGTTTGATTATAAGTGGATCATAAATTTTGCAGGTTAAAAAATGAGCTTTTTCTTGTGATAATTAGGCAAAGCCCAAGGGATTCATCTGAAATGGTTTTGGAATCTTGGAATCGCTATAAATGAGACAGCCGAATTTTGAAAAAAATAAAATAAAAAACCAGAATTTATTTTTTGCGTAACAATGAACACGGAAAACCATGATAAAAAGGTAGCTCCAATCCCAGGTCAGCAACTGGGTGAATGCATGGACAAGACTCTATCGCTCTTGTCCTCCCCTGTTCACAAATCTCATCACCAAGAGCCCAGTTTTTATACAGTTTATTTTCCCCAAGGCTAGATCCTTTGTCCACTATTCTGGGATGATATATTCTTGAGTTTTTCTTTTGAGGCAATCCCCCTTCTGAATAGGTTTCTGGGCAGAGACAGTGAGTTGATTATTTTTTTCCGGGAAGGCTGCATTTGGTGGGTTGAGTCCTTGAGTCTTATCTGGTTTCACTCATCCTTGATTAATCATCATCAATGGCCCATCTCCAGGGCCAGGAACTTTCTTGCAGGTGTTGATTTCCATTATTCTCTTGCTGGAGACACCCAACCTTGAATGCAAGCCTAGTTTTCCCAGGACTGGTGCTTGTTCATTATTTAATTTATATTTTATTTCAGCATGAATTATCAAATGCAGTACATCCCCTGTAACAGAATGATAACACTTTATCAAGGTTAGCTTCCCTTCATATTGCTAAAGACACTATGAAAGGCCTGTGGCCTCTTTATCAGCCATTCCCATATACTAGGTGTAATAGATATAGTATATAAATTCATGTCTAAAAATGTTGTATTAAAAGTTCAGACTATTAAAGGATACTGGGGGCATCTCCAACATTCCAGGACCCATTTTGCAACTGTGGAATTACAACATTTGCAACAGAAATGGCAGGGTCTGGCTGGAGATGGCCCATTCATCAAGGATGGACTTCTACTTCACAGCCACTCAAAGTCTGATAACAATCTTGATGGGAGATCTGGAGGATGACAGCATCTGCACCCCAAAGGAGGAGTCCAGGAAGACTTTTGGGACTTCTTTCTTACTTACAGGAAATCTTTTCAAACCAAACTCTGGGATAAAAGAAATACATGAATATTTGGACTTTTCAATAGACGTAGCCTCCGGACAGAAAAACTGTATAAAAGCTGTACACCGAGACCCAGCATTTGTGGGCAAGGTTGGATGGCACCGTTGCTGATGTTAACCTGTCCACCCAGCATTCAATCGATGTCGTCCAATTTTATCGTGGCCTTTCAATTTGATTTTGGAACATTGCTAAATAAATTCTTTTATTTTGGATTGGCTCTTGATCATTTATAACACTAGGGGATGATGATAAATCTTTAACAAACAGTAATTTAAAATTATTTGTCCCAATACATTTACCCTTTATAAAGAAATCAAGCATTATAAGCTCTCTGAGCAGCTTGGCCCCCTTTCTCAGCCAGAGTAACTGAACCCTGGAGAAGCTGTTTTCCAACACCTTGATTTCCAATGCTTTTCATGTCACATTCTAAGACTGCTTTACCTCTCTGTTTCAATGCCAGCAGCCTCAGGGACGTCATCTTCTCAAAGTGCAGGGATAAAGAAACTCAGGTCACTGGGAGGGCTGAGAGGAGTGTCCTCCTTTGGACAAACCTCACAGCTCCAATGACAAAGGATTCACCTTTCTCTCAGGTGCTCACATTCAGCAGCTGTCTTCAGGTTAAAAGTAACTCTTCACTGACAGCTGTTACAAGAAGTTAAGTGCTCTTAGAATTAACTGAAACCTCAACAAAATGGTATTTAGGCAGAAAAGAGTAATGTAAATCATAAGAAGTCAAGACACATCTGTCAGACACAAGGTAGGGGCAGGCAGAAATACCCAACTGTAGTGGTTTCACGTCCGCCAAATTTCTGTTTCGCCAAATTCAGTGTTATGGTTTGAGTGTCTGTCTTTTTTACCTCTGGGAGATAGGATTTTTGTGAGAAAAAGGCAAAACAGGCCCAACTTAAGGTAATCAGATTGATTAACACACACTAAGAAGAATATAAGAAAAGGAAAAAAAAAAACCACAAATGAAATTTATAAACTAACTCTTTCTCCCACCACAAACTGTTCATTTTCTACAAACAGTGTAAAGTGACATAACTTGGAACTCCAGGTCGATACCACTTATAAGACAGTCATTCATTCAGTCTTTGAGAGAGAGAAGTCTCTCCTGTTGTTTGGTAACTTTCCGCAAGAGAAACAGTCTGTGGCTTCTAACTCACAGAAAAGCAGCCTGCTCGGGGAACTCCTGCATTGTGGAACCTCCCATATTCACAAAGCCTTTCCCATGACTATATATGGGCCGTAGCCTCCAATATATATATAGGGGTGTCACCTTTTAAAGATAAGCAACTTAAAAGGCAAAGCATTCTTCATCTCAAGGAACAGAGATGTCTTCTCACTTCTTCCACTGGTGCAGGGGCTTCTTCTCATCTCTTTCTGTTCAAACCTCTTATGGGATCACCAAATCACACCTTCTAATTCAACATTCACCCAGTTAATCACAAATACCTTTGCTCAAAAATCCACAAATCATCTCACCAATTCATATTGTCCACAATTTAAAGGATTATTCTAGCATGTTCATATTACAGTCTGTTACCATAACTCATAGGAGATTTTTCAGCCTAGAACCAAGGGAACTTGTCATCTCTTCCACCTAAGAGGTCACTCTTCCTTTACTGACTTTGAGATCTCCATATTGTCCCTTTATATTTCCAATTTGGCCGTCTCTCTCACTAAGGAAAAAGGGCTTTGAAAACTTCATCTGTGCCAAGAAAGAGTTAAATTTTGCCAGGTCTTCTTTTCTCCTGGCTGGGTTGACTTCAAGGCTGTGCCGATGGGGGAGGAGGGGAACTCACCCCGAGAGATCGAAGCAGCTCGGGCAGTCTGGGATCTCAGCCCTGGCAGCCGATGGGGACCGCAGGCACAGCCGGAGCAGGGCCGGCTCCCTCCCCACAGTGGGAGCAGCGGGGCCTGGCCAGCTTGGGCCGCCCCTCGGATCGGGGTAACCTGTTCCTCCAGCCGCCAGTAAAAAAGGGTTGGGTCGGGCATACTCAGCTTTATGTGGGTATTACCAAAAAGTCGCCTTCAACTCTCTCAGTGGTCAAACCACATGCCAATAATCCAGAACTGGCCTCTGATAGGTCCCTGTCCTTTCTAAAACAAAGTGCAATATTCCATTTGGCAGGGCGATATTCCATTAACCAAAAGCCCCAAACTGTGTTAACCCATGACACCAGCCTAGCTCAGAATTTCAAATGAGTGCATGTGCTTCAAACCAAGCACCTTCCTGTTCCCAGTGGAAAGTGACCATTTAAATGAAAAGAATTTTAAAAAGAGGAATGTGGGTGTTACAAATGCATATTATAAAGTTGGTTTTTTGCAAATATTGGAATGAATACTATAATTGTACTGTATTGTGTTTTGTTAATAGAGTTTAGAAAGGTGATGAATGTATTTTCTGATTGTGACATAGTGTGAATAGTGGAAAAACTAGGGTTTTTTTTCTTTCTTTGTGACATCTGAGCTGACCAGACCAAAAAGTATGGAGGAGAGGTTGTCACCTTGTGGCCCTGCATAAAAGCTGCTGGACTTTTGGGTTTTTTATCAAATTAAAAACAACCAAGACTCATGTTACCAGACAAAGTAGAGCCACTCACAAATAAATCTATCAAATAAGATGATTTGGGATACTTGAAACAGAAAAGAATGTTTTAGTATCTATTAAATATGTAAAACAGCAATCCTTAAAACACAGTAATTGAAAGATGTTATAAATGTATATTATAAAATTGGCTTTTCACAAGATGTGTGCTATATTATTAATAACTTTAAGGATATAGGATATAAGTTTTTTATTTTTGCTATTAGTAAAAGAAGATTAGGCAGAGTGGTAGTAAATGCTGTAGTATGCTTAAACTGTCTGTTTGGTCGGGATAACATCCAGTGAACATGTAAAGAGGACCCTGCTATTGATACACCAACTATCAGCATCTACCACCTGAAGAAAGCACAGACACAGCCCAGAAACATGCATGCTCTAAAAAGGCGGACCCGAGGAGGGGCCATGCTAAACAGTTCCTAGAATACGGAAACTAGTTTATGGAAGTATATGAATATTCATAAACTAATACAATAGAAAGGGTATTTAAAGAATGTCTCTGAGATAGCAAGGTGTGAACTTGGCTGAATGCCAAGTCACCCGGCCGGCCGTACTTTGCTTTTTTTATCTCCTAATTGTCTTAATTTTTATTAAACATATTTCTTAAAATTTACCAAAAACTGAACTTCGTTTTTCACAAAAGAGAAAGGTGTGCTTTCTCATAAGGCACCCCAGCTGGAATATTTGCCCTTTCTTTCTCCTAATTGTCTATTTTTATTTTTTATTAAACTTACAAATTTATAAAAGAGAGTGGAACTCATTTTTCACAGTGGGTATTTTTAAAACTCTGTGAAAGGAAATCAGTGGTAATCAGACACTAGCAGCATTTCACCTCAGGGTATCTCCAGTTCAGTGTCTGCAGTATTTACAATTTATTCAAAATCAGAGCATTTTGATTGGAATGATGGCAATACAAAATCACAAGAAAAATCCTCACAAAATTAGTTCAATGTTGATCTGACCTGATCTGTCAGTTTTTGTGCCAGTCCCACTAAATCAATTACTCCTTACTGCCTCAAATGGGACTGTACCAAGAATATAACAGACATGGTTCTAGCCTAGTCAAAACAGAATGGCATTTGTCCCCCTGCATGCTGGCATGCTTCAGACTCCATAAATGAGGAGCAGATGGAATACAGATTGCACTGGGTAGAATTCAAAACAGGTTTTTGGCTATGGAAGACACAGTCGTCTCTGAAGCCTCTCAATAACATATAAGAAATTGTAAGGTTCCAGTTGAATTCTAAAAATACACCACCTTTACTGACAAGCAAATGTATCCCATGTTTATATTTAGCTCATGGCCCCATTCAGAGCGACTGCTGCTGAGTTTTATGTGACAACAGGGCCACTATTGTTTTTGACCACACACAGGGATAGACATATCACAAATCCAATTTGACAGAGATTTTATGGACTGCTAGAGAAGAATCACACAGACATACATAAGTTAATTATACAGGATTAAAAAAAAAGGAAAAAAAAAAAAAAAAAACAAAAAAAAAAAAAAAAAAAAAAACCAGAACATGTAGTTAGCCAGATGCTTTGTTAATCACTTTATATGACTACTTAGGAAATAAATAAATGACCCAGTGAGTCAGATCTATTACCTGCTGAATCAAATGTTTTACTACTCAATCAGATACCTCTTCAAACATAGTTTCTTAAACTAGAGGCAATATATTGCCTTGTATGTCATATAACATGGTTTCCATGGACTGAGAAAAACCACAGAAGCAATGAGGTGCACAAGGAAGGTAAAGATAAGGTCACAGATGCTGCTGAGTAGAGCTGCCCTGGTGAGCTCCATGTGGCTCGGGACAGCATGGACTGGAAATAGAGAGGAGGTGTGCCTCCCTAGGGCACTGCAGCTGCCTGCTTGGCATGCTGGTGTGCTGAAGGCAGGGCCAGCAGCACAGCCCTGGAAGGTTAAGAACTACAAATAACCAACAAATGTCCATCCATCAATCTGGACTGTCACAGGAGTTTGCTGCTGGGGAGGAGGACCCAGCTTTTTATTCAGCATCAGCACCTCACTACCACCAACCCACTGAAATATCAATAATTTGTGTGGGTTTTCTTGCTTGGAAAAATAAACGTCTCCCGAGTTCTCATAAGAACAACTGCCACAAAGGATAATAAAGCCCAGAAGTGGTTACAAAGCTGAGGCTCTCATAATGATTTCCTTTCAGTCGTAACTGACTAAATCCACACAACAGAATCCCAAGACATCGCTAATGATAGTAGAATCTGTCAGTATGTGAGATGCTATGAGACTTTGTGAATTAAACCCCATTATTGCCCTAAATTATGGATAATTTTCTCCCTTTCCTTGGTGATATGCAACATATTTTTTCTTCAGGGCAGTTAGATGATGTCAGCACAAATTACTGCTTTCCATATAGTGCAGATGATAGAACCAGAGGCATTAAAGAAACTTAAAAAAACCAAATGTGAAGAGACAGGAGGAACTGCTTCCTTTGACTTGGAAATAACAAATTCTGCTGTGGTACGATGGGTAAGGCAAAAGAAAAAACCTTTAATTTGGAACACTGATAGAGCTTCAAAAGCTTCACACACTTAAAAATCTAAATTCAAGTTTGGATTCTTGCTCCAAATTACCAAAATCCCCATAAAATGGAAGTGCCTGTCTTTAGATACTCATGTCTCTCCATTAAATCTATATTGATGTGTAATACTGAGAGATTGAGTTTTTATCTAGCAAACTAAGGAGCTCTATTTTCAGCTTGGAAAAATAATGAATATGCAATTAGAGTGTTTCTCTAAATGGCTTCCTATTATTTTAATTTTTCTTTGCATATCAAAGTTGAAGGAAGGACAGAGGAAGTGCTATTTGTTACATGACAGTTCACAAGTTCCATACATGGCAAAATTTGCAGGCAGTAATAGGATCTTTTACTAGATCAAGTAAGATAACTGCAAAAAATCTCAATAGGTTGTCAAACATATGATTCTATACATTTTTTTGTTACTTGAGATAGAAATACTGGATTTTCAAATCCAAGACTTTGGAATTGCTTCATTATCCTGCATAATATCCCTTTATTGTGCTTCCATTAGTGCCCCGTGTGCACCAAGAGCCAAGCTCTTGGTTGCCATCTGCTGTTCCTGCTCCTACACATCACCACTGTTGTCAGCACGGCCAGGCCACGGCACGGGGTCTCCAAGAATTGTTAGGAACAGGCACAGCTGCTCCTTTCCTCCTGGACAGCCTGGGGTCCATTGGTCACATAGAGAGGAATGAATGCCCTCTCAAACCCAAACGAAGAGCACGAGTGGAGAGTCCAGGTTCGGTAGCAGCAGATCCATGAGATTGGCTATGGATCATTTGGTGACCGTTAGTATGAAAGGTATACCCTTCCTTGCCAAGGCTGCCTTCCTTGTGGCCAGGTCTGTGCTCGCCATCACCGTGACTGGCGGCACTCCCTGCTGCCACCCCTGCTCTGTCCTGTACCTGCCTGTGGACAGAACTAAAAAAGATCCTGCTTAGACTTCCCCTTCAGCTCTGGCACCACTACCTCCTGCATCCAACACAGAGCTCCATCTCCCAGCTATTTCCTCTGGTATCAGACTTCTGAGTTCCAATTCTCACAGTGCTTGCTGCTTCCCAAGCTGAGAAGGTATGAAAGCCCTAAATTTAAAGAATTAATTTTGAAGCTTCTCTCTAGGCAAAAATCAAGGCTGTATCTGCTTCTCCACCTGTGAGACTTTTTCCACCTGTGTTTTCAGTTCCATCCTCTGCAGTGCAGCAGAAAAAATCTGACTTGTACCCAAACACTTTTAAGTGACCTTGTGGAAAGTCATATTGAAAATTTTATGTATAGTGGCCTTCCATATTTAAAGAACCACATGCCCTGCTAATCTGTCCTGGTCTTATTTCTTTACATTTAACATGTTTAATTACTCAGTTTAGAGAGGCCAAATTAACTCCATGACAGACAAGCCCAGTATCCATTTCATTTGCTTCTTAAGGAAAGCAAAAGCCTCTTTGGTAGTAGAAGTGTGAAAGCCAAAGTACTACACAGCTTCCCTGTGTTTTTATGATTCTTTTTCATTCCTTGCCATCCAAGCCCTTTACAAACATTAGTTAATTCTTTGAAAATCCTTATCTTTGCATTACACCTGGGGAAAATAAAACACTGAGCAATGGTGATACTTATTTAAACACAGACCCAGAGACACATGGTAGACCTGAGAACAAAGCCCATGGCTTTTGGCTCTCAGTCTTGGATCCTAAAGCCCTAATTTTTTAGTACACTTTTTCAAAATTCTCATTTTGAAATATAGCACCTCTAAATAAAAAGCTCAAAGAGTAGAGTTGTCCTTCACTCTTCTCTTCTTTCTCCATTTGAAGAGATGTGCAGATACAGAAGTTATGATTCCCTTCACCATGGGTGCAAGAGAGAAACCTTTGCACTGTGCCACAAACAGTTGAGAGTATATTTTTTTCTGGCACATAAGTGATCTCAGTAACAGGAGATTAATCCACAAATGCCAACATCCCATCCTAAAAGACCAGTGTACAGAAGAGCCATTACTATCCTGGCATGGGCCCTACATGAAAGCAAGGAGGGAGGTAGCAGTGGGCAGGTCTGTCTCACTGAAGAGCAATGGCTAGAATTCAAGTAAAACTCTTCACAATTTTGCAGGGAATGTGTTCTGCACCACAGCACCACTGGCTTTTCCAGATGACCGGGTATGTACTTATCTATTGCTTTTAATATCCCACAGTATAGAGAGGCATCTTGAGAAGAAAATCATTTTACTGCCAAAAAAGTGATTCTTCTAAGAAAAGTCTGGCCAGTAAAAAATTTTCCAACCTCATGGATAAAACTCTTATCACTCTAGAGTCCAAGCAGATCTGCAGGTCTGGCCCTGCAACATTAAATTCCACAACAGCTTGAAAATATCATGTTTGATTTATTCATAACATCTACTTTTGGTAGATAGCAGAGCTTTTCTCAATAGCTTACCAATTACTGCAGAAAACACAGTAGTAAATGATACTAAAATTTCAATCTGCATAGCTGACTATGCATTTGCCCTAGCACAGGCTGCTTACTCTTTACTCTTGGAATAATGATGTTTTATTTCACAACAATGTTAGATGCACTATAAGTTTTGACACCTATGGTAAATAGTTTTTTGCTATAGGTTTTTGCTATAGGGCTTTCCACATATTTCAGTAGAAAGGTGTAAATGCTGAAAAAGCTGGAAATAAAATTTTAGTAACTGATTCTTAGGTTTTGTTTGATATCAAAGAAAGTGATGAGGATTCAGAGGGGCAATTCTACTGAATCTAGAAAACACTGTGAATACTAAAAACTTACAAATGGACCTTTACCAAGAGGTGTAATATACTCTGTTGTTACACGAAAACTGGAAATTGCACAGTAATTACACTGATTTGGCAGGTAAACAAGCACGGTTTCTTAGAATAATGTAGCAAAATAGATAAACTTAAGAAATTGTTTCCTACTCCTGGAATCTACATTTAGTTTTTACTTCAGAAAGTAGGAGCACACAAAAATGCTTATGCTGCATATAGAACACAGTGATATTGCCAGGGATGTGCACATATTTTTATTAGCTTCATACAAAATACAGGCATTGCAAGAAAGGCTACAGCTTCCAATGTTTTCAAAGAATGCATTATGAATGTTTGCCAGTCATATATTGGCCACTCAACAGGTTTTCGTGCAATAAATCTCAAAGCAAGTAAGAGGAAACAAAAGAAGACTAATAAAAATAAGAATATCAGCCCCAAAATAGCATAACCACCTCCAGCTCCTTCTGCATTGCTTTAGGAAGCTCTCTGGACTTCTTACACTTGTGAACTTTGAAGATTAAAGAGGCTGAAGGCAACCAGTGAGTGTTAGAGGCTTTAATATTATTGCCTAAGTACTCTGCCTAAGTACAAACACAATACACCTGGAGCTCACAAAGCACATGACAACAGCTTCCAAAATTAACCAGAAAAGGAAAACACTGTCCTTCCAGGCGTGACTCTGTCTGCCATCAGGCATATTCCAGAGCCGAAAGGTGGTTTTTCATTTATGCATAATAATTTGTATTTCAACCATGGAAGCTGGAATTGCATCCATTGCTGTTATTAACACCATCCCAGTGCTATGAGTGGCAATTTTCTGGAATATTTTGGGGGTTTGGAGCAGACTCTGGTGGGATAATATATAATATCATCATTTGAAACCCTAAAGTAGTGTTATTTACCTGATAATTTGGTATCATCCACAGCTGTTTTGCACTGCCCTTTGCAAAAGCTTAATGGTGTTTTGCCTTGACTGAAGACAGATTATTACAAATACATGTACAAATTCGTTAGAACCTGCCTGGGAAGGCAAATGCATCTACAGAAATGCTGTAGGAAGCAGACTTTATGACACTATTGCCAACATAGACACAGTCCATCACTGTTGAGTAAGCCTCTGGATGAAAATTAGTTCTCCAGTATAAAGCATCTACTAATACAAAAAAGGCTTACTAAATTCCGAAGCTTTAGATTACAGTGGACTAAATGTTTCACATGCCCTTGCCCTTTCCACTAATTTCTACTAACAGTTGTGAGGACATAGCTAAGCTCATCCAGCTGACAGTTACTGGAACTACAGTGCCACAGTTTCAGTTTGCCTTGCAGATTTTAAATCGGGCTACACTGTAGCACTGTGAAGTGAAGCCGCAGCAGTTGAATTTAACCTGAAAACATTAGCACCAGAATGACTGAGGCATCCCACTTCTCTAATAGGGTTGTAAGTGCACTTGAAAAGAAAAAAAAAATCCAGGAATGCAAAATGTTAGCTCCAGTACAGCTGTTCTAATGAACTCATCTAGGTAGTGGTGAGCAGGGAAAACCAGAATTTTACCTGCAGAGCCCTCTGGGTATTTGCAGAAGTTACCTATAAAAAGTTCAATTTTTCAACTGAACAGAAAGCAACAAAAGCCTTGCTGCTGAAGACATGAGCCAGGACTTTGGCAGATATCATTAACTTGACACTTATAAGGGGCTAGGGAAAAAAATTGCCATTAATTAATGTTTCCTGTAGCAATTTTCAACCAGAAAGTGATAGCTGTTCTGTTAGTGCAACATTAAGTCAGTTCTGTGTTTTCTGAAACTTGATTTCAGCATCACAACTACTGGAAACTAACTGTGCTCTTCCACCCAGAAGCATTTATTTTTGCAGCAAACTCCCTGTACCTGTACTTGTGTCACTAAGGACGCCAGCTCTACCCTAGGTTGCTTCCACTTTGAAAGCTCCAGTGCTTCTGACTGGTTCTTTCCTAATGCAAACAGCAGCTGCAAATCACCATGATAAATCCACAGAAGAGGACTGCCAGTTTCCCTGGACACTTAAACATCTCGCATTCCTCACGCATCTAAGAGCTCTAATACCCTTACGGCATGCAAAGCATCACAGCACCAGAACAACCCCCAGCCACTTCAGTGGATGGCTCCCTGCCTGCCATTCCCACGCTTTCACAGTGCCTTAACATGCAAATCCACAATATCACATATGCTAATATCTGCTAAAAAGGCTTTTCATTTCGGGACCTCAACTTAATGAACAAATGGGATCCTGCAACATCACTGTGGGGAAAACAATGGCAGAGCATGAGTGATGGAGTGCTCTGAGTGCTCTGTCAGAATGAGTGAATGCAAAATGATGGCAAAGGAAGGAATATGAAAACCAGCTGTGGTAATTCCTCCCTTCCACCTCAGCTTCAGCAGGATAACCCAAGCAATCGGTGTATAGTCTGTGTCCCTTGGGCTCTGTGAGGGCCCACTGCTTTGCTGAAGCAATCCCAGCCTGTTTTGTTACATACACCCTGAACTGCTACTCCGCTCTCAAGCACCAAGCAGCATAAGATGGTACAAGCACGGAGACCTCAGGGGCCACACATCTGTTCCTTCTACAACCACTGCAAAAGCATAGAGGTTGGGTTGGCAGATGGAAGATTTGCCTTTGGGGAGAAATAGGTCAGATATCAGAAAATAACAACTGAGAAACAGATGCAGTCTTTCTTCCTCATCACACTGGTGCTTTGCTCAAACACACTCTTCTTAACTGAAGGTTCAACTCTGTGAAAGCAATTCCTGTACATTATGAGAGACAATCTTGCCCAGCAGGCTCAGGAGTGTAGCAAGGTCTCTGTTGTACAAGTGTCTGACAAAGTACATGATAAGCACACTGTCATGAGAAGCACAAAGTGGAAGGCTTGAGATAAAGACTTTACTTTGGACACATCGCCTACATTTTTTGACCGTTGTAAGAGAACCATTTTCTAAGGTGTCTTTTTACATGCTGTTGATTAAACATGAGAAAAACAGAGAAATAGTGTTATATTTTCATGGAGTTAGTCCATTTACAGGTACTCACTAGGACTGCACTGTTGTTTTTAAGTCAAGTAGATTTCCCCACCATGGCTGTTCTGTTTGTCTTACTGAAACCATCCACAATCCCCCTTGGGTCCCACACTATTTAGAATCATAGAATAATCTCAGTTGGAAGGGACCTTTAAAGGTCATCTAGCCTGTTAAAAATGGGTGGAGATAATATTTTTCTCCTTAAAATGCCTTTATTAATCAGCTCTTACAATGGTGGCTTGAGGGGTTTTGGCAGCCCGCTTCGCTCTTGAGGAGGAGGGTCTTGGTCAGCTCTGCAGCAGGAAGCTCAGCAGGGCTGGAGAACTCTTCCCTCGCTGGGAGTCTCCCCAGAGTTCTGAATTCTGTTTGTTTGCCTCGGGGTTTCACCTCTTGTTTGGTACTTTTAGGTTACAGCGAGTTACAAAAACTGGACCAATCAGCTCCACTGATGCTCTAGGGTATACCTAGCCCAGTATTGGTTCTTGTGGGTTTAAATCTTACTTAGATTCATCTTTATAGGGGGTTTTTGGTGTTAAAAAGGGTTCCAGAATGCACCTGGGATTTCTAATCTGCATATTCCACGGGGTCTGAGGCAGGGGCTGCAGCAGTTTGCAGCAGCCTCGTGGTTATTTCGCAACAGTTATCGGCGAGCTGGTTGTGCTCGGGGAGCAGGTGTCTCAGAGGTTCTGCGGGCCCGATGGTGGCGGGGGGGAAGAGGTGGCTGTCACGGCACCTCGGCGGCTATCCACTGCGGTTTGGGGGAAGCGGGTTTTTTTTGGAGCGGGGCGGGGTAGAGACATGTTGGCAGCGGCGGTGGTCCGGCAGCCGCCCGGGGGCGGCGGGGGTTTTCTGCGCCGGGCTTGGGCCGGGGTGGGACGGGCTGGCCTGTCGGTCTGCGGCAGCGGCTGCGGCTGGCTGGCGGCGGCCCGGGGAGCCACGGGCCGGGCTGGAGACGGGCTGCTCCGTCGGCTTGCAGCAGCAGTGGCACGGTGGGAGCGCCCGGCCCCGCGGCGGGAACGCTGCAGCCTGGGGCTGCCGGGGACACGGCTCTCTCCACGGGAGCCCAGGGACGCGCCGTCCCATCGGCGTGGCCGCGGCTGCGGCTGCCCGGTGGCAGCCCGGGGAGCCGCGGGCCGGGCTGGGATAGTGCGTTTCGGGGCCGGTGCAGATTTTTCTTAAGGTGGTCTGGGCTCTGGGGGGGTGCAGGCTCTTCCGACGCCCGAGGGGGGGGCCTGCGGGCGGCTTCTAGCGACCAGGTAGCTCCCCTTTCACTGCCCCACCCCGGGGTGGGGGGGGACACCACGGAGGTGGCTCTTTACTGTTACATTACAATTTTACAATTTAAGATTATTACATTTAAATATTAATACACTTATTCTATGACAATCAAGGGTTTCAACTCTTCAAATCTTTAACATTTCTAATATTCATTTTTATCATAGCCCAACTCCACCCTGCAATGAGCAGGGACATCTTCAACTAGACCAAGTTGTTCAGAGCCTCATCCAATCTGACTCTGTTTCCTTGGATGGGGCCTCTACCATCTACCACTTCTCTGGGCAACCAGTTCCAATGTTTCAATAGCCTCACTGTAAAAAATTAATTCCTTATATGTAGACTGAATCCACTGCTTTTAGTTTAAAAACATCACCCCTTGTCCTATTAAAACATCTGTCCTCATCTTTCTTATAAGTCCCTTTAAGTACTCAAAGACCACATTAAGGTCTCCCAGAGCCTTTTCTTCTCCAGGCTAAAGAGTCCTAATTTAAACCAAATCTAGCTAATGGATAGTGAATAAGAGAGAAAAGGGAGTGATGAAAGCAGAAAAGAAGACTGAAAATAACAGGCAGGAACTTGCACAGGTGACTGACCACCTCCCCCACGCTGATACCAGGCTCAACTTACTGATTAAGATCTGCAGCAAACCCAGCACATTGATGTTGGTATGTTTAACAGTAAGGCAACAGTGTACTGAGAAATTTTTTTGAGTATACAGAAATCAATTCTGCTACATAGTCCACAGAACTTTTTATCATCTGAGACATTTGCATAGCATAAATAGAATAAATGCACTTCTAAACAAAATTGATTACATGTACGTATAGAGAAGTTTAGAAGCTACAGGGAATCAAAGTTGGTTTGGGCTTTTTTCTATCCATGGACATCAGCCTGTCCTACAGGGCTTGCAAAAGGCACATAAGATTTTCTTTCCCCCTCCTTCTACGCAAATCTTCCTATAGCAAGCCCCCAAACACATGACACTACAGTCTGCTAAGCCCTGCAGTTCTAAAAGATGAATTCCACAGAATTTCTCTAATGCTCCTCTGAAGTGTCTTTATCCCTACTGCTACTTCACCACAGATTGCTTTAGCTTTCTTTTTAAAATCCTATCAGATGCTAATGACAACAATTTTTTTCTTCCTCTCTTAGTGCTCCCAAAAAGTTTTTGGAGCTCTAGTTTAAAGAGATCACACATGTGGGCCTTGGAGTGGAAAAGGGCTGGCAGTAGGTAATAAACTTTCTCTCTTGACACAGAAAATAACCCTCTGCTGGGGCTATAATTTATTGACACTAAGAGGAGTTATTACCAGCTCTTCTCACACAGCTATTCCCATTCAGTGCACTTATTAATCAGAAAGCCTTTTAAATGTGATCTAGTAGCAAGAATTAAGCAGTTGTGTTTTGCACATCATGTCGCTTAGCTTGCTATTTCATTTCCTCTTTTTAAACACGATCATATTATGTTCACTCTTCTTATTTGCTTTTCCTCTTCACAAAGCTCTTTAAACAGCTGCAAAGGGGGAGGGACCACTATGCTCATGAAAATTCCACTTTGCAGAACGCTACTGTCAGGTCCTACTGTCTGTCTCTTTCCAGGCATTTCATATCTCCAAGATTCAGGTTTGCTTTTACATCTCTTCCCTCTGCCAACAGAGCCTATTACCAGCTGTCTAAGCTGAAGAACAGTAATGCGCATCTTCTTACTGCCATGAAGAAAATGTACACCCTTGTTCTCTTTGTAGTGGGCTCCTTTTGTCTGAACGGTAAGTGACCTTTTCTTTCTCATACAGTTTCAGAACAGTGAGAGCTTTTGGGGATACGAGGTAGAACATTGACATGAGCTCTGCAGTCATCACCTCGGGAGGTTGCTGACTTTAAAAAGATGTATAAAATTGATTATTTTAGTGTTGTTTTGGGCTTGTTTGGTATCAGCACATGCACTGTGATGAATATGGACAGACAGTTGGGATATAAAATTACATAACTGTAGGAGATGATAATGACTAAATAATATCCCTTTAGATGCTCCCAGGATCATCTGTGATAGGAAAAGCAGATACTGTGCTGAAAGTGAAAAAATGAACCATGACATGATCCATAAACATGACAGATCTCATCCCGCTAACATTATTTTCTCAAGTTCCAATATTTTGCAGAGTTCATAATTCCTGATTTTTAAAATCAGAATGGAAATAGTTTAAATTAAGTTGTCATATGTAACTATATGCTATGAAAAACATATATGTATGCTTTTTATGCAAGACTGTTTCCCTCAGTCTGTCAGGATTTCTTGGATATGTTTTTGCCAACACAAACAGCCTGACAGCAGCATGAGATAGTGCATTTAGCATGGGAGCTTCTTCCCATGGAGAGGCTCCACTGAAGTGCTCTGAGAGAAACAGGCTGAAACTAAACCGAGATCAGATCACACACTTCCCATTATTACCTATTCATTCCACAATTCTTTTGTTTCTTCCGTGTCTGAAAGGCAACTTTAGAAAACATCTGCTTTGTAACAAAAGGAAGAGTGAGGGCCCACTTCAGATTTTTAAATTATACACTTCTAAACCCTGGAGTATTTCCTTTTTTATTTGCATCAAATGCAGTGTAAAAATTAAAAGTCTTTAAAATATAGTAAATTCACTGCTACTTCCATTGGAACAATAAGCATTCCAAATCAGCATGTGTTCTTCTAAGAAGTTATGAAAATTTTTTGCTTGAGATCATGTTGAGAAGTAACAACACCAGGAAGTAATTTCAGAGAAGATAATGGGACTGTTTCATTACTGCTTCTTACTTGCTCTTTACTAATTACAGATGGGAACATGTTATGTCACTTGTTTGTGAGAGAGTTAAGGACTAAAATGGTTACACATGCTACAATGTTACTTCTGAACAAATACTATTTCAACATTTATTATGATAACTGAATTCAGAGAAACACTAGAAATATGTCTTATGTTAAATTTTGAAATGTAGACAGTGACAACAGTGAACTTGCCTGTATCTCTCAGCATTGCTCCTTTTTTTTTTTTTTTTTTTTTTTCCCTGTGGAAATCACTCCAACAAATTTGTCATTACACTGAAATCAAACAGCATAACACAGGATGTCTAGTTATTCCATTTTATGTATTTAAATTAGACTATGGAAAAATGAAAGTCTCCACAGCAGAGTGAATAAAGTCTGTGGTTTCATTTCTTCTGCTGTGAAATTGGAAGCATCTTGGTGCAACTTTAATGCTCATAGTCCCACAGAGAAAACAAACTTACTGAGGAATGTGTACTGCAAGTTAAGTGGTAATTCCTCTCCTTGTCACAGAGCAGATGTGTAGTGTGTTCAGTGAAACTAAAATAATTTCCCCAGCTCAAGATCTACCCCAAAGGGCTTTATTTATTACTGTTTTTAGTACACAAAGATACCCTACTCCCAAATTAGGACTGCCTGATCATTACTGTTAAAATCAATTGTCTAAAAGCATCAGTCTACCCTCTTCAACATTTCTGGTGATTACTGCTATTTTGAAAAAAAACAATTTCTGGGGGAAACTGCACTTCCATTTCTTCCAACACTGAGATGAAAAAGAAGTTTCAAAGGCCTGGCTACTGACACACAATGCACATAAAGATGAAACTGGATGCCTGGTAATTTTGTTCTCATTAAGTGCCATCTGGTTTATATGTAGATTGTTAATGGAAAGTAGACCATAAAAATTAGACAAGAAACACTCATTTTTTTCCCCCCAGTATTTACAGAGATTGGTTTTAACAAGTTTTAAGGCAGTGCAGGGCTGACACCTAGTGGTATGACAAGCTTCTGAGTAAGGAGAGAGAGTAGCCCCTTTATTTCTGGTTACTAAGTTACAAAGGCTGGAATGGAACGGCAATTTTATAAAGGATTATCCCTAGGGAAGGAATGCCTTCACTAAGAACACGTTAAAAATTCTCAAAGGGATTCATTGTTGAATATATATTTTTTATAATTAAAGCCATGGCTTGTCATTAACCCACATAAAGTTTATTAACAATCAGTACTTGGAAATCTGAGCTGTTCTCATCAGACATGCAGACCCCACACTATGTTTGGATTTGCAGACCAGACGATTGTGATTGCTAAACGCAGGTTTCAGAGTAAAAGCTAATTACAAATCCAGAATTAACTTTCTGCAAATGTTCTACAATTCCTACTTCTTACTTCCTGTTTAGCAAATACTCTCTGTGCCGGAATATTCACAAGCAAAGGCAGCAATGCAGTGAAAACATAGTTAACAATTCAAACACGAACTCATATCTTTGCTAACAGTATTCAGTGACCACTGAATACAACAAACCAACTGATAATTTATTTATATTTGAATTATAGCCATGTGTTTACATCACTTACATATGCAACAGTGGGAATGTCTACTAGAAGAAAACCTACTACAAACAAACCAAACATAAAACTCCAGCAAACCACACAATAAAATAAGTTTAACAAGGATTCTCTCTTGAACTACCACAGGACTTCTAGCCTATCCTTATAACCATAAGAAGATTCATTCCTAGAACATGGTCCTCTTTTCTTCACAGTATTTTAGCTTTCCTTTGATTGCTATACACAAAAAACCCACCCCAGAATCTGAAGCTTAGCAAGACTCAGCATAGCTCTAGCTCGACAAGCTTTTGATTAGGCATCTTTCATTGAGAAGAGATGTCATATTAAAATACCATGTGGTATGGGGCTTTTATAATGACTTGAAGGGAGGTACAAAGCAAGTGTGAATCAAAAACCAAACTGACCCAACACAGATACATCCATCCAAATTTGTTTTCCTAAATGCCTTGGAAAGTACTTGAAAAGCTTATTCTGAAGAACAGTCTTATAGTTAAGTATACATGAAAAATTTGGGCTACCAGACCACAGATCATGCTGGTCTTACAAGAATTAAATCAAACCTGGTGTTTACCTCAACCTTTCCACAGAGCTTGAGCAAAAGTCGTTCTTAGAGGTGAAATCTCTGTTTGATAATCTTTCCTTTTACCTCACTCCACTTTCTCATTGGATCACAAACAAGAAGAATGTCTGAGGGCATTTTTTTAACCTGAGTTGGATTCAGAATTTCAAGTTTCAAGAGAGATTTGTTCAGTGTAGCAACTTGCAGTGCAGTTCACAAGGAAACATGGCACCTTCCAGACATGCACACAAACTTTGGCTGCTAATTTGATCCTGGCCTTTTGGTGTCTGCCTTTCTCCAGATTTCATTAATATACTATGATTAAAAAAAGACCCAGAACAAATTAATGTACTACAAATTTAAAATACTTTCCTGACCAGTGTTTTTTACTGTGTGGAATTGCTCTGGGAAACAATGAAGCAAGTATGCTGTAAGGACACTTCCCTCATTTCTGCAATATCTAGAGGTGAATTATGTCAGCTGAATTAGGTGATCTTTTCCATGGGAGAGCCATTCTATCAATTGCATTGGAACCTGCTTTCACTAGCACTGTAATTTCATCAGCATCACCACACAGAACTGCCTAATGCACAGCACAACCTCTCTGTTCTGTTGGCAAGATGTTATCAGGATCTTCTTCATCAGTATTGTCAGGTGGTCAACAGTGGTTTGAAAAGTCCAAGGAATTACTTTTAAAAGCACACTAAGAACATGTGAACAGAATGAACAGCCCTGGAGTTGTGCCGGAAGCTGCTCTGCTCCATGGGGAATGTTCGGACTTGTTTGATAGCAATCTGTAGATACTATATTTTGTAGTCACTGGACTCCAGCTTTGGCAATCAAAGATTTACAGTATTCGTGCTAGTCCACAAATCAGGTTTTACTTTCACATAAAATAAGTCTAACATACTGCCTCGGGTTTTCAAATTTTGAAACAGAAACATCACTAGCTACTAGAGAGTCTCCAGTCATCAAAAAGTCCTTTATGACTCCTACAGCTTATCACCTGGTTTTCTCTAGATAAATAAGAGTCTTTAAATTTGTATGTGTGTCTGCAACTCTGTCTCCTGCAGCACTAGAGAAGCACAGATAGACCCCTCCCTTTGGATCATAGAGTAATTCTTCTTCTGCTTATTAAGAGGGCAGTTTACTCCTAGTTTTTGAGTGTAATCCCAAAAGCATCCACCAATTAGAGCTTCACATTTTATTGCAAAACAAAAACAAAAACAAAAAACAAAAAAAAAAAAAAAAAAAAAAAAAAAAAAAAAAAAAAAAAAAAAAAAAAAACACAACCCAAAGAGTTCTGATTGATCTGCTTTGATCTGTGCTCTGTGAAGGACAGTCAACTTCAGCAGAACAGATATCAGTGCAAGCACCACATCCTCCTGTTCACACCAACCTACAGTCTTTAGAAAATCAAAAGCTGTCATTATTTCTCAAAGATGATCTGATGCACAGATATTCTGTGACCCCGACATCATGTCACTTTAGTCTTCCTTTCATAATCCTGTTTTGTGATGCTTTACAGGAAGCATGGCAGCAGATGCTGAAGAAAAACTAATGAACCACCTACTGAGTCCTGACAGATACAATAAGTTAATTCGACCAGCTGTCAATTCCTCCCAGTTGGTATCCATAGAACTGCAGGTTTCCCTGGCACAGCTCATCAGTGTGGTACGTTCAAATTAGGCTATGCCATTGCATTCAATACTACTGCAAAGCACTCTAAGTGATAGTTATACTGGTATTGCTACGTCTCTGTTCTTTTCTCATTTGTGTAACACTATTAATAGGCAGAGCCCATACATGCCATTAACTAGTTTTATACCTCACAATGAAGCTACAATGGGGAAATCAGCCTATACTTAAGCATTGAAGGCCTGGGGCCAGATCTTCATTCAATAGAATTCTATCTAGCTAAAATTTAAAATCATTCCACTGATTTGAGTACAGTTACTATAAGTTACCCCAGGTCAGGACCTATTCTGGACTGTGCACACTAGCAATGTGCACACCATCCACCATCAGTGGAATGCTAATCCATCTCTACTGAGGTGGTTCAACAGCCTGAAAACAAGCTACAAAGCCACATCCAAATCACATGACATAAAAAGAACAATCAATAAAGAACAGTGGAATGTTATAAAGAAAAAGACACATTATTTCTGGCTGGAATAGCTTAACATAGTTAAAACAATCCTCATGAAAACAGCTCCTCATATTCAATAAAAACTACTTCAGTGGGCCTAAAAGACATTTTCACCCACAAGGTTTGTATGTGTTTAACAGTTATTCCAAGGTATAAACACATCATTACTAAGAGAGGTTAATATTAACTGCAGTGGGAATGAGAGCCAGCATATAAGTGGGGATAATTTCCTGAACTGGGGCTTTCAACTCTGCTTCTCTCTCCCTGGATGACAAGGAGATACAGATGACTGCTTCCCTGTCAGAATTTGTGTTAAGGGCTAGTGACCTGACTGCTGCAAACATTAAGAGACATAGAGAATTTATGTTCTGAAATTCAAGAGGAACTGAGAAAGACTCTATTGGAATGAAAGGGAAACTGTACAAAGAGCTGAAGTTTCATACACACATGAAGACTGGATATAATGTGTATAGATACACATAGATATATATACACACAGGATTCAATGCCACGTATACCAGATGATTTTAATTAAGTGCTCACTCTCTCCTGGGGAACCCCATCTGGACACAGGCATGCCTCCATACATCCTGCACTACCACCATGAGAATAGTGTCTCCCAGAGTGCAGATTCTGTGTATAAAATGGGAGATGTCTTGCTCCAGAGTCCCTGGTCAACAACTAAACAAGGTGGATGAATGAGCAAGGATCAAGACTAGCAGTTCCTATCCCTCTATAGTCTCACTCTCTGAGCAGAACAAAATTAGGCATCTTGTAGGCTTCAATAATCTCAAGCATCTTCAGGATCAGAGAATCAACCCATTTTCCTACAGAAATTCTCCTGACAGATCTTCTACAGGGAAGTTTCTCTTCTGAATTGCTGTCTGGAGACAGCAGCCCATGAAGTAGAGCCTGCCAGCTGAGATATTAAATGGCAAACTTTACACCAACCTCACACAACCTCATGTAGTCTTCCCAGACAGCCAAATGTCTCTCCTGTTTCAAATCAAAGGTGGAGAAGTGGGGTGGGGGAGGAAACCAGCTTAGCAAGGAGGTGGTTATTATTTCCAAATAACTACACTCACTCCTGTCATAAGTGTTCTCGTTAAAAGGCATTTGGAATTCTACATTTATGGGGCTCCTATTTATCATCAGTATGTGTATAAGACTGGCCATCTTACCACAGAGAAATGTCTGTCTTGAAATACACTAGGCAAAATCACGGTCAAAAACCCACTGAATAAATCTTATTACTGCAATGAAGTGAAACATTTTAGAGGCCAGTTTTTGTCTCCATTTTTCCCTGCAGAATGAACGGGAGCAGATCATGACTACAAACGTCTGGCTGAACCAGGTAACAAACCCACAGAGAAATGGCTCTTGCAAACCACAAATGTGACTGCTTTCACTCCATCAAGTGATTGTTTTGTTAGTGCTGGTCAGGACACTCCCATCACTACTGTACTAATTCTTCTCTTAGGAGTGGATTGATTATCGGCTGTCTTGGAAGCCCTCTGACTATGAAGGAATAGATAAGCTGAGAATACCTGCAAAACACATCTGGTTGCCAGACATTGTGCTTTACAATAAGTAAGTAAAACTGGTGTAGTTTCTGCAGACAATGAATAAAATTTTAACCAAGGAACAAACATCAGAAACAATTAAGTAGGTCTGGTAAAATTTTAAAAGTGAATTTTGTCACTTTTAGATAGTACCTGACTGGGCTACTGGGCTCAAAGATAATTTTAGTAACATCAAGTCTCTGATTAAAGACATTCCAGCAGAGCTGGAAGATGTCTGCAGTGTGAGCAGTTACAGCTGAGGATCCATGAAAAGGCTCACAGCTGAGACAGATTTATATGAAAACAGACTGTATAGAAAGAATAAATGGTAGATGTAAGTGCAGTTGCAAGAAGACATCTGCAAACCTATGAGACATCTTAGGGTCTGAGATACAGTTTTGCCTTCTTCCCCCACTCCTTCTTCTACCACAGACCCCAGGACATAAATCTGTTACCAAGTTCACACATATCAAACTCCAGGAGTTCATATTCATGTAGAAAATCAAATTATATTCCATTTTCATAAAGCATTGAAAAAATCCATTCTGTGAATACATAATAAATCTGCTTTATACTACTTAGAAAAATATCATACTTCAGTTCCTCTTTCAAACAAACAGTTGACAATTTTGTTTTCCTTTGGTTCAAGTTTCTAGCAAAACTTTGAAGTAGAGGATAAACTTTTTAAAAAAATTATAATCAAAATTTATACTTTTATGATACTTGAAAGCCAATGAACAGATGATTATTTATGAACATATACAGATGGGAAACCCAGGAAGTTTATATCTAACTGAGTTAAGTCCTTGGAATCCTACTACTGGAAACCAGATTTGATGAACACTTAAAACTTATATATTAGTCACAAAATAATTCAGCGAGTGGATTAGGATGTACTGTGCCTGCTCAAAGCTTGTTCTAGTAAACTGTGCCTCTGCCCTCTGGTTGTTTTTTTTGTTGTTGTTGTTTGTTTGTTTGTTTGTTTGTTTGTTTTTCTCCTGGCCAAGTGATACCATTTAATAGTTTTTAAAAATAGAAATAAATAATTTCAAAAGGTTTCTTAAATGCACGGAAACAAGCCTCACCATATTGGATTTCTACATTAGTATAAAGCTTCAATTAAATTTCAGCTAAAAAGACAACTCCATGCAACTTCCTGCTGCTGGAGCAGTTTCACAGGCATCAGTCAGTTGAAGGTGCTCAGGAAAACACAAAGCATGCCCCCATGCCCACAGCTCTGCCTGTGGCCTGTGTGAGGGATCTGGGACTGCAGCCCAGCCTCTTCCTACAACTGAGACAGGGCAGTCAGCACCAGAACTCACACATTCCCAGCCCAGGAGTCTGCCCAGCACATGGCATGGCACGATGGCAAAGCCAAATCAGGGAGTACAGATATGTCAGAAGTAAGATACAATTAATTTGTCAAAAAAGAGCTATTTTATTGGCAATGAACTAACAACCCCTATTAGTGGCTGTAGCCCCTCACTCCTGCATCTGCTTGTTTCACTGTCTGCATGAATTAGCTGCAAATGTCTCAGCTCAGTGCCAGGCACTCGTTGCCTCACCCAGGTGAGCCCTTTTCAGAGCCAGCCCTAACTGATTCAGACACATGGGCCAAGCCTTAGATATTTGTAGCATTTCTCTGCTTAGAAAAAAAAAAAAAAATCACCCTTAGTACTGAAATAGCTCTATTTTCCATGCTGCCTTGTCAACAAACACGAATACTACCTCAGGATACCTAATGGCTTAAACAGCCCTACCTTGTTTGCCCAGACAAACAAGGGTTAGTGACTCGACTGCTTCAAATTTTAAGAGACATAGAGAATTTATGTTCTGAAATTCAAGAGGAAATGAGAAAGACTCTGTTGGAACGAAAGGGAAACTGTACAAAGAGCTGAAGTTTCATACACACATGCACACTGGATATAATAGATATAGATACACATAGACACACACAGGATTCAATGCCAATGCCAGACTGTTGGGCAGAAGGTACTACTGAGTGATATTGATCTTCTCCTTGAGTTAAAGGGCCCATCACAACACAGAAGACTCCCCTGGTGGAAGTTCAGCAGTTGGAAGAGATACAAAGCCAAGATTATTTATGGGCACTAAGAATGCCATGGCTTGCCTGTTCTGGTTTTCTAATAAGTAAACATTAACTGGAGTGATGCAATAAATTATAACCCATATAATTACATTTCCTCTGCCTACACTCTCCCTGCATTTCTAACTAATGCTGCTCATCTTTATTTCCTTGTCCAAGTCATTTAGGGGTGATGCTCTGTGTTCTTAGCAGTGGCTATGTTCCAGATCAAAGGTACCTCTGTTTTCACATGGGATGATCTCATTTTTGCTCAGCCTTCAGAGATGTAGGAAGCTTTAATTACTTGGGCAAACATTTACAAAATACATTGATTTCTTTGGATGAAACAGAGGTGTGTATTTGGTATTTAATAATAATTTTATAACTTTCTTTTCTGTAAGTATTGGACCAAAAATCATCTGTCTGATTGGAAGAAATGCATACATTGATCTCCCTATCAAGTGATAGCTCCCTACAGCATAGATTTCAGAATAAAAGTATTACTAAACTCTGATTCTTGGAACAACTGGGGCCCACAAGACCAAGAATGTCAGACTTTTTCTGTTTTGAATTATGTTTTTCCTCCCAATATTTTATCACTTTCTCCCCTTTCTCTCCTCTCATTAGTGCGGACGGCACGTACGAGGTCTCGCTGTACACAAATGCCATTGTAAAGAACAATGGAAGCATTCGCTGGTTGCCACCAGCCATCTACAAGAGTGCCTGCAAGATTGAGGTGAAGCATTTCCCATTTGACCAACAAAACTGCACCCTGAAATTCCGGTCCTGGACATACGACCACACAGAAATTGATATGGTGCTTAAGACTTCTATGGCAAGCATGGACGACTTCACACCAAGCGGAGAGTGGGACATTGTAGCACTCCCAGGAAGAAGGACTGTAAATCCTCTGGACCCCAATTATGTTGATGTGACATATGACTTCATTATTAAAAGGAAACCACTTTTTTATACCATCAATCTTATCATTCCCTGTGTGCTAATTACATCCTTAGCCATCCTAGTATTCTACTTGCCTTCAGACTGTGGTGAAAAAATGACCTTATGCATATCTGTGTTGCTTGCCTTGACTGTGTTCTTGCTGCTGATCTCCAAAATTGTCCCTCCAACATCTCTAGATGTTCCACTGATTGGGAAGTATCTCATGTTTACAATGGTGCTGGTGACTTTCTCAATAGTTACCAGCGTCTGTGTGCTCAATGTCCACCACAGATCTCCAAGTACTCACACTATGCCTCCCTGGGTAAAGCTGGTTTTCCTGGAAAGACTCCCAGCCTATCTGTTCATGAAGCGCCCAGATAGTAATTCTCCACGGCAAAAGCCATGCAACTGCAAAAAGACAAAAGCAGAGAATCCTTGTATGGAGCCATCTGACTTCTACAAGAACTCTACCTATTTTTTGAATACAGCTTCTACCAAAAGATATGATATGAAAGTCTCTGAGACACTTGACAATGTGAGCAGTCATCGAGATTTTAGGTTAAGAACAGGCACGAAATTTTCTCCTGAAGTGCAGGAAGCAATTGATGGAGTCAGTTTTATAGCAGAGCACATGAAAAGTGATGACAACGACCAAAGTGTAAGTAAAAATGAGAAATCCCTGTCCTTCCAAACTTCATCTTCCATCCTCCTCTGTAACATGCTGTTCCTCAGAAAGCATATTTGAACTCTAGCTATTGTCAAGATTTTAGAGAGATTCTAGATATAGCTCATAAAAGGAAATAATTTATGCCATTAATGAACATGAACAGCAATTTGGTAACTACGAATACTGTCCTGATAAATAATATAGCTATTTCTACAAAAAGAGATTGCCTAGTAAGTCCTGAAACACTTTTTAAAAAGTTTTGTTTTCACATTCAAATGGTGATTGGCAGGGCAAGAAAACAATATTCAGTTCCAGGTTAGAAATAGAATATTTTTCACCATTGTGAATCAGTAAGACTGTGATTGGACCCACGGCCAGGCCAAGTTAACCAGAAACAAGGCACCTGCAGCTCATGCGTTTATTTTCCTAACTGAGCACAGCAGGAGGATTTAGCAAAATTGGTAGAAGGCCTTTGCAAACACCCTTTCTGGGCTAAGACATCTGTCTGTATGTGGCAAACACCATGGGTACGATTAAAAACCTCAGCAGAGCTGACACTTCTTTCACTTGAGTTATTTTTATATATACCAGACTCATTACTGGTTAGGAGAAATACTTTATTTAAGCAGTGCTGCTGCTGCTGCTCTATTCACCTGCCCTACTCACAGGCCACTAGCTAACACAATAGAGCTGATAGAAACGCCCTGTGAGTAATGCTTGGAAAACTCAGGTGGGTCACAGGTTTTTTTTTAGACAAGCAACCACCGTTGGGAAAAATCATCCTCATACCTACCATTGTCCTCTCTCTAATCCAGACTCCAGTGAGACTCCAGGTTCTCTATTTCTGTTGTGTTTTCCCTCCCTCAGCCAAGCAGATTAAATAAAGTCTGGTTTCTGATCTTGCAGGAGTCCCTAGAGGAGCATGCTGCTGAGTAGTTCATGTTTTCTATTAACTGAAATTACTGTCAATATAAATAAAGAAGTTCAGCTATCAACATTAGACATTAGCTTGTAAACATTGAAACTGACTGAACAGAAGCCCACTTTATCATGCATGAAAAGGTTTTCTAATAGCTCAGAAATTCTTGCAAGGATACGTTGGACACTAAAGGACTGACAAAGCTTTCACCTGATGATAAGAACAAATTTCAAGAGCATTTTATATATTGAAAATCCACTTACTGCTTTTCACATAGAGTCCTCCTCTGACATTACATATAATTTTTCTAGATTCATAACTTTATTCTCCACTTCCTTCCCTCATCACAATAGTCTGATAACTACTGTTCATGTACATTTATACAGTCTTACTGCAGAAGCATTCAATTCCCATTAGCTGCACTGGGAATTAAAAGTGTGCACCGAAGGAAAAATATGTAATATCCTAATATCAGACATGATTCAACTGACAAGGATGATAAAGTCACTGATGTAAGGACATTCCATATGCAACTAGAATCAATGAGAGAGGAAAAATTATTCCTGAGATACAAATGAAGATTGGTATATTTCCTCTTTACAATAATAGCCCAATTAGTCACTTCAGTCTGAGACAGAATCTAAGGCTATGACTTTCACAGACAACACATACAGGGCAAAAAGGGATTTTGATAAAAGCAACAGTATTAATATGCATTAAACCCCATGAATAAGATGACTGCTGATAAGAAAAGAACTCTGAAGCTAACCTTGTTTAACAGCAGTAAACACCACCTATTTTTGCCCACTAAGATTAATACCATTTACAAAATAAAATTGAAGGAAAAAAAAATCCTTAACTAGACTATAGCATGGGTCCTTCAGGGCTGGCACCACACCAGGCAGCCACACTCAGTATCTGATGTATCCGAAAAATCTAAGAAATATTTACTGTATTTTTCTCCACTGCTCAGACGGGTTGTAGGCTTATCAAGCCTAAAGCTAGTTTATTCCCCAAACCTTGAGATCTGTTTCCTTTTATTTTGATAAACAAAAATGCAGCATTATCAAGAAGAAGACCAAAAGAATTTGACGAATTGCTAATATCTTTAACTGGCTTTTTCTTCCAGGTCATTGAAGATTGGAAGTATGTTGCCATGGTAGTGGACAGGCTGTTTCTCTGGATATTTGTCCTTGTTTGTGTCCTGGGGACTGTTGGATTATTTCTGCAACCACTTTTTCAAAACCACACTGCTGCCATAAACCCTTAGCTATTATTTAAAATTGTCAATACTTATACAGACATTTGATCTCATTCTGCTCTCAGTTCCCCTTTATCCACTTCACAGACGTGCCAAGTGATTTGCACGTCCCTTAGAGTAGGGAAAAGGAAAGTAGAACTTGACTTACTGGGATAGAAAAAAAAGCAAAACAAACAGAGAAGTAGTTTTTTTTTCCAGTGAGCCCAGTACTTCTGGCAATATCTTGCCCTTTTTTGAATTATTTGAACATTACAGTGAAAGACTTCTACTGTACAAGATGTCATCCTGGCATCATCATCTTATTATTATTATGTATTTTAAATATATTGCCTTAGGAAGGATAATTTCTTTCCTTGGAATACTGCAATTTCTGTATTACAAAGAAGGTATTCCTGTGAAACTTATTTCCTTCAAATGCATCAAAACTATTTGCGTCTGATTTATAAAGGCCTTTGCAAGTGGTTTTGATACTTAAATCTGAACTGAGAAACAGAAACATTTCCGAGGTAACTGCTGAAAGGTTTCTCACCTCGCCATCTCTGGTAGCTGATGGATCAACAAAGGCCAAATTAATGTATGATAAACAAACATGTATATAATACTCTGTTTGATTATGAGATATAAATAAAACATAAACTTTTCCTTTATATAGATTCAGTCTTCAAATTTCCTGCAAGTTTAATAGCTCGTGTATCTGGTCACAAACACACTTTAATGAGTCTAAGGCTATCAGTACAGGAAAGCAACAGGGGAAGACAATGGTGAAAGGCAGCAAGAATGAGAGGACACCTGAGAACACACAGACCTGTGTGTTTTTCTGGGGAGATTTTAATGTGGATTTAAGTATAACCCTCAACAAATCAGCTGGGGAAGTAGAGAGAGTCTTAAAGTCTTTGACAAAGGACAGACTGAGGTCCTAGACCCCCATCAGAGGAGAATCCCACCACAGTTTGTTCCAGGTAACCTGAAAAAAGAGAAGTAGGCTCCAGGCTCTTTTCAAGTTAAACCAATCTCAGTTTTCCTTGGGGTGCTGTGAGGACACACAACAATGGTAGCACCAGTTGTAAGTAAAACTAATACCTGGCGAACAAACTTGTGAAGGGGATGAGAGGCTCACCTGTCCCAGGGGGATTAGTTGACCCCTAATCCTCTGTTCCTCAACATGCCACAGCAGAAAATGATTCAAGCTTGTTATAAATGCAATGGCAAATATCGGATAAATAAAAGACAATTTATTAATAACAAAATATCGAGCACAAGAAAAATGAGAAAGCCACAAATTAGGAGAATATCAGCGCCGCGCTGGGTGGATAGGGGTCCGCACCGGGGTACAAGACTCCCAAATCCACGCCGATGCAGCTTTCAGTCCAGCATTTTATAGGGTTTTTCTGCCCTTAGGCAGTCCAGGTGTCCAGGATGGGCTGAATAGTCCGAATTTCTTTTCGATGGCCTTCCCGGATCTCGTCAGGTCTCATTGTCTCATTCCGGGAAAAACTCTTTCTTATGTCAATTTTATGTGTTAGTCTTATGCTGATTTCATTTTGCTTGTTGCGCCGGAGAGCTGATGAGATCGCCAGCGGGTTGATGAGATTGGCATCGTTGTCACGAAGGAATTTCTTCCTTGCATTGGCAAGGAAGTGATTCTTATCGAGGTTGGCCAGTGTCTTTGTCTAGCTTGATGATGTTCATCCTGTCTTTGCAACTGAGACTGGCAGGCTGGGGGGGAAACGATTAGCCCTATACTGGATTTCACAATTTTATTAACCTTATTCCCTATTACACATCAGGTTATTATTTTATACCCGATTTTTTACCCAAAATTTATCACAAAGCTCTTACTTGCCTTCATCAAGACCAAGCTACATTTCCACCTGGATTGCCATTCTCAGGCAGCCCCAGATAAGTACATATATTTAGTTGTGCCAAAACAGCTGCATCCACACCTTTGTAGTCATTCGCAGCAGCTGCAGGACTGCATTCATTCACTCCCAGCCTGTGGCTGAAGCCCCCTGCAGCAGTGGCACACACCCCCATCCCTGAGGTCTGGGAGGGCTCCCCAGGGGCCTGAGCACTTCAGCAGGGCTGGGTGCCCACCAGTCTGAAAAGCAGATGGGGGAAAACTACCACAAGTGAGGTAGGTGAGGCTGTCTTCAGTGGCACGTTAGAAGGAAAGGTTCACACTGTCACCCTCCCTTCTATTCCCCTTCCTCTAAGCACTGTAACTGCATCCCTCTCACAGACAGGGCAGGGGGGTGAGGGATAACTGTAGGACTGCCTGCCCTACTGATGCAGGTACACCCTGGGATCACCATATCGTCCTCGCAGAGAGGGGGCAGGCCCTTGGCCATCTCCCCAGACATTAACTATTCTGGACACTCCCATGGTCACCGGTGGGTGGTGTAAAGTTTGAACGGGTTTAACGGGTTTTCCCGCCTTAAATGTTTCTGTCTCCTTTTCAGACCTAGAGAGCAGAGCTACTCCTCTGCAGGCAACTGAAACAACAGCTGTGGGGTGAAATGGGGCACCGAGAGCCCCGGGAGCAGAGGGCTGCCTTCCCCAAGCAAGGAGATGCTGCAGTATGTTAGGTGACATCCCAACCACAGGTGCACACACTGCCCCAGCTGCTGAACAGCTTTTTCTGCCTACAGAGAAGGCACAGGAAAGTCAGAGCAGCTGCCAGCACTGTGCAGGCAGTATAAAAAAGAAGGCCCTTTAAATATCAAAATAATCCTGAACAGGGAATCTGAAAGAGGCAGTATAGACTTGCTGTGAGAGCAGCTCCGTGCTCTTTCAGGGCAGGAGGGAGAGGGACTCACCCAGCCAAGCAGCCATGGATGCAGCAAGGCAGCTGCAGCGCCCATGACTGACATGGGCCAGTGTAGAGCACAGACCTTCTTTCTATTGTTTTCACCCAGCATCAACAGCACTCTGGGCTCTGTCCCACTCTTACCCTCATTATTCTCCTACCCTTCTCCCTCTTATCCTCCCCCTCACTGCCTGAATGCAACTGAAATGAGGCCTCAGGTGCTCCCATCTCAGAATTGGCTTTATCTTTATGAGCAGTAAAGACTGATAATGCTTGGCTCTGTAACTGCAGCCTTCAGCTGAATTATCCTCATCATGGACAAAAGTTTTACAAAGGATTTGACAGCTCAGTTAGCAGCTATCAAGGAGTCCAGGCAGATAAAGTCCTCAGACTTCACAAACCCAGAAAAAGCTTTCAAGAGGCACATCACTGGCCCCAGGGAGATCCCTGCAGAACCAGAGCTCCTCATCCAGGAAATGTGGGCTCTGGTGCTTTCCATACGCTGTGGCCACTTTACTCCTTTCTTAATCAGGAATGAAACAATATACTCTTTCCTAGTTATGTTCTTGGAAACTGCCCCCATATCTTTAGCATTTCCAGATATAATTTAATTCATAGCAAACTTCAGAATGAAAAATTTCACCCAAATTTCTAAAGTTCTGGAAAATCTGTTCTAAAACTGCATTTTCCAATTGGCAAATGCTATTTTTGCCTAACCCTCAGCAGCTCCACCTATATAACAGGTAGAACCGCTCCTGGTTTAACTTGTCAAAGAATTACAGGGTTTTCTGCTTTGAGTTTTTGGCAAAATTTTAAAGCTAAAAGACTGGAGAAAAGGAATTATCAAAAATGTCTTCTTGCGGCAAATATGAATATGATCATGTCCCAGCTCATTGAACAAAATAAACTTCAACATTTCTACTTTTCAGGGGTTTTACCATAAATGCTTTCCATTAAAAAAAAGCGGACATTCAAAATGTCATTTTTCACTAAAATTGTTTTTCAATGGTAGTGTGCAACCAGTCTTTGCTTCCCTAGCAGAGGAAGAATCTCTGTTTGGTTTCCCTCCATTCCCTACCATTTCAAAACTCTAATCCTGAAGCAATCTTACATTGGAACATGTAGAAATTCCAACACCACCCCTCACATGCACCATGTGCAGTCAGATGAGTTTGCTCGGGCTCCTTCTGCACCCCCGCAGCCACAGCAAAATGGGGACAACAGCAAGCAAACTGGGAGCATCAATACTCCAGACCAAAGGTGGGAAAATGTTCTTTTCTTCATCATCCGAGTTGATTAAGATTTGATCTTAACAAATCTTAACAAAGCAAAACCCCTCTAATAGCAGCATGTTTATTTAAAGAACAAAGGCTGCATAGTTCTGCAGATCTTCCTGGGTAGATCAGCTTTCCCCTATCCATACAAATTCTTCTTCCGTGTCGATCTGCAATGCAGTCATGGTGACGTGTTCTCATCACATCACCCTCCCCAGCTATAAAAATAATTCTACCACAATTCTGAGCTGATTTCACCAGGAGATCCAGCATGGGATGTTCGAAACAAAATATCTGTGCCATACAAACACCACTAAAAATTTCAGCAACTAAGCAAATTAAGCTAAAATACCTATATCTCTTGACGCTATGGCTCTTTGCTTCCTCTGCAAATCAGTGTTTCCAAATTATTCAGGTTAAACATTGACTTTTGGGAAACACAGGTTATGATCTGATCTTTGAAGCTTGAACTAATTTCTAGTTGGGATGAAAAAGAACAAATAAAATTCTCTTGCTTATAGCAAGGAGACAGAAAGGGAAAACATTTAGCCTCAATGCCCTGGAAATGCAAAACCAAAAGTATCCACAAAGGGTTAAGCTAAAATACCAAGTAGCTGAGTTCTCTGGAAAAAGAAATAAAATTGACAGTAAAGCCTATTTCCTCCACGCTAATAGAATTACAGAAATTATAAGAGCATGTGTCTGGGGACAAAGTGAATGATGCTCTGAGAGATAGGGCTAACAGGATTAGCAAGCTCAGTGCCAAGAACTAAACCCAGCCTGGTACTCTCTCCCACTGCTACCTCTTAACATCACCAAATGGGGTCATTATTTATCCTTCCTTAATGGCAGGCAATGAAGTACCTATCGGTGCAGCTCCTGTCCCATAGGGCTTCCTTCTCATTGGTTCTAAAAATGAGGGTAGAATCCCATATTTTTCTCTCCCTGCTTCCTCCTTTTACATAGATGTGTGCAACAACCACTGCATGAGCCTTGCATTACTCGGTCATTCCAGATAGGGAGGGCAGTGCAGAAGGCGACATGTAAGATAACAAGGAAGCGGATGGGCACCTGGGAAATGCCTCACTTTGCAAATCATAATTTTATGGCTGAACTTCAAACAACTCCTCTTTCTTTCTAGTGTCCTCTCCCCCATTAGGTTTTGTGGGATCAAGTTGGGATCCAGTTCTCGTATTCCCCCTCTCAAATATCACCTTTCTAATCTACAAAATAGGAATAGTCCAAAGATGGTTATTCTCAAGGGTTTGGTGAAGTTTGATTTCCATTCAAAGCCTCAGATTCTTGCCAGATCCCAGATGCTATGTTTACCACTCTGGGCTCAGATCCCACCAACAATTATACATGCCTTTAATTACTCTTTGGGAATAGTGCATCCTTTTTATATGGTCAAGCACCCAGCACATGCTCTTGCGAGATGAGACACAAGCAGCAAAAAAACCTCAACAGCATAATTGGAAATCAGGTCCTATGATCTCAGTTCACTGCTAAATCAGGCATCCCTAATGTCAATATTCATTTCAGAACAATTCAATTACAAGATTTGTATTAATTAAACTTCCCCTAGCAGATTGGCATGAGCTTCTGATAGATAAGGATCCTGTATAGCAGCTGGCTGGAAAACTCTTCAGTGTTGTCAGGTTACCAGGCTCATTTATGCACCATTTTAAGGACTCTTGCCTACAATCTGTGCCAGAAGACTGCTCTTTGCCTACAATAACATCTGTTTTTCCGGCACTTTATTTGCTGTTTCCAAAGCTCTGACTGCCTGGGTAGCTTGAAAGGGGGCAGCACAGCAAAGCTAATGGGAGCTCAGTGCGCAGAGCCTCACTCAGGGTCCTGCTGGCTGCTGCTTGCAGGCATTTCACGCATCGGAGGAACTGAGCCCTCCCTGCTCCCTGTGCTCCTACAGTCCTAGCAGCAAAGCTCATCCTCAATAGACCCCGTCCACAGGCAGTAATTCATAACACCATGGAGAGCTTGAACATTCTCCTTCTAACTGCTGCTGTTTGCTTTCTCTGTCAAGGTGAGTGATCCTTAATTTGTTATTCTTTCATGGTGAAGGGAGGGTTGAAAAGGGGACCAGATGTTTTTGGTGCAAATTATTTTTAAGAAGTGCAGAAGCGCTCTCCAACCTAAGGGGCAGATGTACATTTTGTGGTATATCTCTTTCTGTTACATACCTTGTTGTTCACTGTGGGGGGGAAGGGGTTAAGTTTATCCTTGCAAAGTAGTTAGGTAGTCCTGATTAAAGATGCCAAACAGGACACATAAAGCCATTTTAACAGGAAGGAAAAGCACCCCACACATAAATGTGTGGTTTCACATATTGCAGAGAAGACAAGAAAGTGAAAACATTAAAGAGCTTTAAGTATGTACTGCAAACAACACATCTTCTCTCTGGAAAGCACAAAATATTTAAACAAAAACCACATGAATGGACTTCTCTAGAAAGAGTGGATGCTAGATTTAATTAGAGTGCTGGTGACATGTAAAAAGGCTGGCAGTTTGGGATTGACTATAGTAGTTGTTAAGACCTAGATTTAAAATTATTTACCTAAAAGACTGATAGGTATTTATTCCCAGAAATCTCAATCTAAGAGATAGAAGATATCAAGAAATAATATGGGCAAGACTGGCTGTTAAAAAGTGTTCATTTTTTAGTCTGCAAGTTAGCTTGAATGATTTCACTAATCTGAAAACAGAATTGCAAACCAAGTGAACAAGAGAAAGCACATGGAGTAAAAATCAACCAAACAAATGCAAAACCAAACAAAAGATCTTTTAGCTGAATAGTTTCCCATGAGGGGAACCCTTGTCTTAGGGAGAGATGTGAGGTCTCTCAGATTTGAAAGTAACACCTGCTTTGTGTAGCCTGTAGATACTTTGGCCTGCCCTCTTTTTCTACAAAAACAAACAAACAAACAAACAAACAAACAAAAAAACCACAACAAAACAAAACTGGCAGAAAATAAACATGACTTTCCTTTCAAATATTCATATTTTATATATATCCATATTTCTGTTTCAAAGGAACAGTAGAATATGTTCAACAGACTTCAGTTTGTGCCTTTGACAAATTTGAATAGTGCTACCAATAATGACAAAACAGACCTTTCTGGTGTTTCAGTTAGAATTCATGAGGATGTGTTGTCCAGAGGAGAGTTTAAGAGATAGCCCTATAAAAATAAAAAGCCACTGGCTTCTAAGAGTGTCAGAATGATCATTAGATAGAATGATTACTAGATAGTTTGATAGTAAAATGGCAGTGTAAAATACAGGCTCTCACACCTCATCCTGAAATAGGTGAAGTACCTTGTTGTTTAAGAATTTCAGTTTGCAGCTTTTTTGTTGGGCACGGAGTACAATGAACTGCACTTATGAGTGGCAAAAGGTCAATAGGAATCTATTATAAATAAAAACAACTTAGAACAATAAAGGGGTAATTACCATATTTCTTTGAGTGTGCTGAAAAGTCTTTAAATGTAACAGCCAAGAAAATATTAATCCTTTAAAAATATATTTAAAGAAGCAGGCTGTTATCCTCACTGTAATCATGCAATCATGACTCAGACTAGAAAGCAGACTTCCTGGGATGTTTCCTGGGATGACTTCTACTGCGAGGCGTTCTGACCAGAGGCCTGGTCTGTTGGACTACACTTTCCCTTTCCTCTGCTCCACAGCCCTGTGGCCTTGCCAGTTTTGGGGTACTGGGACTGTGAGGGGAAAGGGCTTTTGCAGTAATTCCTCGAAACGATTTTTTAAATCCATTTGCAGACATGTGTTAGAAGACCTCTGTTGGTAGCATTACCTTTCACTGCTCTCCTTCTCGCAGCCCAAGCGAGTGCCCCCCATGGCACACGACTCCCCACTTAGGCGGTACCGGGGCTCTGCCCGGCGCCCAGGGATGCCGAGCAGTCAGGGCGGTACCGGGGCTCTGCCCGGCGCCCAGGGATGCCGAGCAGTCAGGGCGGTACCGGGGCTCTGCCCGGCGCCCAGGGATGCCGAGCAGTCAGGGCGGTACCGGGGCTCTGCCCGGCACCCAGGGATGCCGGGCATTCAGGGCGGTACCGGGGCGGCCCGGCCCCGCACGGGGCTCTACCCGGCGCTCACCCCGTGCCCTCCGCAGGCTGTGGCGGCTCCGAGGCCGAGCACCGGCTCTACGCGGCCCTCTTCGAGAGCTACAACCAGTTCGTACGCCCCGTCAAGAACGTCTCGGACCCTGTCATCATCCAATTCGAGGTGTCCATGTCGCAGCTGGTGAAGGTGGTGAGTACACTGCCCCGCCGGGCACCGCGGCAGGGCCGGCGCTTCTCCCGACACACGTCTCTTTTCCAGGACGAAGTCAACCAGATAATGGAAACCAACTTGTGGCTGAAGCACGTAAGTAGCGCCCAGTGACAGCCCGGACGGCACCGGCTCACTTCCCCTGCGGCGCGGAAGTGTTCCCCGCTCCGCCGGGGCGACCCGGGACGGGAAGAGCCGCCCGCCCAGAGAGGCGTCTGAGGGCTCCGGGAGCACCGGGCTTGCGGGGCCGGCGCCAGGCTCGGGGCCTTCGGGGCACAGACCTATCCCGGGACAACATCCCTGGACAGGATGCCGGGAGAACCGCTCCAGCTCCCCCGATCCGCGCCAGCGGCGCCTCCCGAGCCCTTCCCCGGGGCGCTGCTGCCCCCCAGCGGCGGCCGCACTGCCGGCCGGCGGGGACGGAACGGGAACGGAGCAGCGGAGACGGGGAGCGGTAGGAATGGGAGCAGAGCAGAGGAAGGATGCTACACTTACTGCAGCCGCTAAATACAAGATTTTTTTTTGCTCTGGAGACTTCTAAACGCGCTGCCTTGGCAGACACCAACACAAGGGAAGCACTTAGGCACGGAGGTCGCGAGTAGTGCTACTTGGTGCTGGTTAGCCTCCCGTAAAAGACAACAAACCAAAAATATGTATTTCAAGTTAAAAAGGCTTTTAAAAAGTGCAGGTGCTCACTGTTGTAGTCGGTTTTGTAACCAACTTAGTTCCCACCTCCAACTTGATATTCGTTAAAATGGGGTTTAACAAGCACTAGTGACAAAGGCTGTTACCTGAGCCTAATACGTTGGAGCTCTCTGGCTCAAGGTCCTAGGATTGATGCTCACAACTTGCACCACAGCCTCCAAGAACTTGTTTTCACTGTCCCACAGATATCTGGTTTTTTGAGATCAAAGTTATTATTACAATCCTACACTCTCTGAAAAAAGTGCCTTATTCCTTCTTTCAGCTTGTTCCAGCTACTGAGTAGGCATTCCTGGGGCAGAGTCACATAAATTTAAGTCATATATGGATATAATCAGCAAGGTCTAGATTTCTAGGCCCACCTACAATCTCCACGGCTATGTGTTTGTCAAAGAAGCATCTAAACACTATAGTATCCAAAATAAATCAACCTAAGAAGTGATACAACAGCACTTGGTTCAGATGAATTTCAATTTCTCCACAAACCTAACATGGACTCATTTCTACCATAATTAGATCTGGAATGATTACAAGCTTCGGTGGAATCCAGCAGACTATGGAGGTGCTGAATTCATCCGAGTTCCATCTGGCCAGATCTGGAAGCCAGATATTGTTTTATATAACAAGTAAGGCTCTTGCATATTTAACTTCTTACTTCAGGGAGAGAGGGGTGATGTTACCAGTTCTAAAAAAAATCAGCAGCAAGTTTACAGAATGCACTGAAAAGCTGCTTTTCACCACACCTGTGTCCTGCATTCCCCCATTGCTGTTCTCACCTTCATGCCAGCTATGTCAGCATTATGGGGCAGGATCCAGCTCTAACCTGTAACTGCAAGTGAGCAGGCCAAAGTGAACTTGGCTTTTCCCCTTCACAGGTCCCTGTGAGTCACAACTTTAACTGAAAGAAATGCAAATTCTAGCTTTTTAGCAGTCAAATCCACAATTTAACACCTTTGACAAATAAAAGACACAGATAAAGTTTACTTTAGATGTCAATTTCTAAGACTGTAAAGAGCCAAACCATAACTAAATGGATCTGTAAGAAGGCAATTCTCAATGAAATGGACTCAGCCACGCAGATCCAAAACTCGGGTCTATGGATCAACAATGATGATACTCCTTTTCTGACTGGGGTCTTAAAAATTCAAATTACCCTTTAATTTTACTTTTTCATATACTCAGCTGGATCATGTAAGTTAGCAAAGTGGGACTTAAAAAAACCTCTTACCAAATACACTCCTTATGCAAAAATGCACCCCAACCCTAATCCCTACTTCCATAATTACTACCTGCACTGTCCATGGGAGAGGTGGAAATACCACTAATATTCTTATAATCCCTTGAGTTTTGATGTGCTTGATCAATCTAGAATTGAATAAAATGAACTAATTCAGTTGGAAGGGGCCTACGAGACTCATCTAGTCAGACTGCCATTTACAATCTGGTATTTGCCATTTTGAATATTTATTGCACCAAGTCATGCTATTAATAAGGGAGAATATTTGCTTTCAGTTCCTCCCTGGTGAGTTTATAGAGCTGTTTGGTTCAGTTTAACCGTGCAAATTTATGATGGTCACTGAGTCAGTCTTGCATGAGCAATTCAGCTCCAAGTTAACAAAAAACTGCTGACTTTGCCAAAACAGATTAAAGAGTTAATATATACAATCTGAATGTATGAAACTACCTGGAGCAGATAATTCTAATTTTTGTTATTTTTCTTGCTTTACAGTGCAGTTGGAGATTTCCAGGTTGATGACAAGACAAAGGCCCTTTTAAAATACACTGGTGATGTGACCTGGATACCTCCAGCTATATTTAAAAGTTCATGTAAAATAGATGTAACCTACTTCCCATTTGATTATCAGAACTGCACCATGAAGTTTGGTTCCTGGTCTTATGACAAAGCCAAAATTGACTTAGTTCTAATTGGTTCTACAATGAACCTGAAAGATTACTGGGAGAGTGGAGAATGGGCTATAATTAAAGCTCCTGGGTATAAACATGACATCAAATACAACTGTTGCGAAGAGATATATCCAGACATCACATATTCTCTTTATATTAGGCGTTTACCTTTATTTTACACTATCAATATGATTATTCCTTGTCTGCTGATTTCTTTTCTGACTGTATTAGTTTTCTATTTGCCCTCAGACTGTGGTGAGAAGGTGACACTCTGCATATCAGTGCTTCTCTCTCTAACAGTGTTCCTTCTTGTTATCACAGAAACCATACCTTCTACTTCCCTGGTAATTCCCCTTATTGGGGAATACCTCCTTTTCACCATGATATTTGTAACTCTATCAATTGTCATTACAGTATTTGTACTAAATGTGCACTACAGAACACCCAAGACACACACAATGCCCGTGTGGGTGAGAACCATTTTCTTGAACTTACTTCCCCGGATCATGTTCATGACAAGGCCTGCCAGTGATGAAGAGAATAATCAGAAGCCAAAATCATTATTCACTTCTGAGTTTTCAAACTTAAATTGCATCAATGGTTCTGAAACCAAATGCTGCAAAGATGGCTTTGTTTGTCAAGATATGGCGTGCAGCTGCTGTCAGTATCAGCGTACAAAGTTCTCGGATTTCAGTGGCAATCTCACTAGAAGTTCAAGCTCTGAGTCTGTAGATCCTATGCTTTCATTTTCAGTTTTGTCACCAGAAATGAGAGATGCTATTGAAAGTGTGAAATACATTGCAGAAAATATGAAAATGCAGAATGAAGCAAAAGAGGTAAGAACATATTTTACTGTTACTTAAACTGCAGATACCTTTTGCCATTAGAGTGTTTGGCAAGAAAAAGATCTCAAACAGACAAAAAAGATAAAAGAGACCATTATTTTATGCAAGTAAATTACACAAGCTGTATTACAAATATGTGTGATTTTGAACTTATATAAATGAGAAACAGCTCTACTGCACAGTGATCTCTTTATTGACAATATATATACTGAGTAAGGCATGTTAAGGTAACCACTGCTAGGGGAACATACCAAAGCACCCATTCCATGAGTGTTAAAGTTAGAATTTTCCAAGTTATAATCTTAATAGAGGAATTTGCTGACCTAATGGCCTTTAGAAAGTTACATTCTCCCTCCCATAGCTTACCATCAACAACAGAAATGTAAGAGTGAATGTCCCTCACAGTGATGATGGTGCTCATTGTTGCTGCTGCAAAGTGCTGTAGCTAAATGAGGCAACTACTGCAAGGCAGGGAGCGGCATATTTCATAAAGGTGCATCTTAATACAATAAAGGAGAAAAAAAAAGAATTTTTTTTTCCTACCATATTCCTCAAACATACTATGAGCTGTAGCCACACCATCACAATTTTTAAATCCCCAAACTATAGCACTTCATTCTAACTTCACTTTGTTTATCCTGAAATCAGAACTCTATTTAGATTTAGTTGGTACAGAAAATACAGGATTGCTTTGGGTTTTTAAATTTCCCATAACAAACAAGTTCTAAGCTAAAAAACCCCCAAATTTCAAAACCAACAAATGCATTATTAATTTCTTATCATTCTTGAAGAACAAACCTTTGAATTGTAATCTCAATAGTAACTAAAATGATCACTGAGTTACTATTAATATTAAATATATATAATACTTCATTGTCACTCTTGCTATAAAATTCACTGTAAAAAAAATTAGAAAAATCATGTGTTTTTTGAAACTTGGTTCCCTTTTTACATGAAAAGTACAGAGATTAATTTTACATCATGCATAAAACCAGTCAAATTTCAGTACTATATAATAAAGTACCAAATAATTATATACCAATTAATTTTTACTTTTTACATACTACTTAAAGACCAGTAGGAGCAGTCTGTTTCAGTAATGTTTTCTGGACAAACCTCTTCATCTAAGAATTTAAAGCTTTACACTTCCATTTTTTGGAACAGAGAAGTTGTGCCTCCTCAAGTCCAATGTCTTGGTGAACAACCTTTTGTATTTGAAGCAGCAGCTTTTGGCTTTGCTCCAAAGAGCATATTCAAATAAAGCTTCTCCAAGATTAATTCATTAGTCAGTGAAAACAGATGTGTAAATTGTGTACTTATAAGGATATCTATATACAGAAAAAACAGTGCTTCTTATATGAAATGGTATGCAACTTATTCACCTAATAAACATTCCAACCTGCTATTCTTTTTTTTTTTTTTTTTTTTTTCTTTTCAGATTCAGGATGATTGGAAATATGTTGCCATGGTAATTGATCGTATTTTTCTATGGGTTTTCATTCTGGTATGTATTCTAGGAACAGCAGGGTTGTTTTTACAACCTCTCATGGCTGGAGATGATATGTAAAGATTAAATAAAATGTTGTGAGATCAAATAAAACTGCCAACCAACTCTGCATCCCTCTCCAAGCACCTAATGTCTCTTTCCATGTGTAGTAGAACAAGGATTTCTCTTGGCTTCAACTTTGCTTGACCAAGGCAGCTTAGTTCAAAATGTGGGAAAAAAAAATTATTTGGAACCTTTATGGCAGCTAATCCTAAAGTAATAGGAGCTATGCTTTACAGCTACTTCCTGCAACAACTGGAGAAGATGGTGGCAGTACACCAAACTTTATAGGAATGATTTAAGAAGAGGTTAATAAGGAAATTTAAAATTACATGAATATTTGGAAAGTCAAGATGGGTTGAATGCTTTGGGCTACTGGGTTTGTTTCATAGTCTGGTGCCAAGCCTCTTCAGAGCAGGACAGGATCTTCTGGAAGGAGTTCATAGTGAGTTCCATGAATACCCTCAGGAGGATGGAGTGGTGGGAAGTACAAGTACTGAACGACTGGAATGCAGACATTGCCAACTGCTGTACAAATGGACCCACACAGTGGCAAGAAAGGACTGAGGAGTAGTTTGTTACGAAAGGAAAACAAATAAGTAAATAGCGGATGATGGTAATAAAGCAGCCATAAAGTAAACTCGATGTATCCCCAGACTGCAATGTATGTGAAGGCTGTCAGGAAAAAAAAGCTGCTCAAACCTAATGATGTTTAGAATTGTGTAAAAGTGAAACACACAATAAGACAGTCTGCAAGTAATGCAAAAGATCACAATACTGACAGGATAGTTTGGATACGGAGGCATCCTGCTGTAGTGAAGTGTTTTATGCCAAGGGAAGGCAGGTAGACAAAAAAAAAAACCCTTTAAAGTGTGCTAAAATTGTTGCTTAGGCATATATATATTTTTTTTTTAATTAGTAACTGCAGATTATTTAAAAGCATGAATAAAGAATGCAACAAAACACTGTAATTGGATCGTATTTTGTAAAAATATGAACTGCTCTCTGTACCAAACTGAAAACTCTGTGGAAATACAGTGTATCAAGTAATAAAACACTTATGAAAATAAAGAGAATCAAACTGTTGAAAATTGTGCCTTTTTTTCATTTATTTTGAGTGAGTGACAGAAATCTGTATAAGGTAGCATTGCCTAGAGTTCAATACAGTTCAAGTTACAGAACTAAAAGTCCATGCTTCTGAGTACATTAACATTCTTTTGTTTCAGACACACCTGATAAGCAGAAGACCCCAAGGATTCCAGTATCAGCTATGTTATCTGAGTCTATCATGATCAGACTAGGAGTCACTAAAAGAAGTTCATGCATTTGCAAAAGCTGTGAGTTACTATGATACAGAGAGTGACTTCACTGGGCAATGTGCCCATGATACAACTGGGCAGCCTGGAGACATCATTTAACATGGGGAAAGAGATGAAATGGAGAGTTAAAAGAATAAGATATATATCTAATCTACAGTTGCACTCACGTTGTTTCTCTTCAGGTAAGAGAAAATTTCAGTAATTCAAACCTATGGAAGATTTTAAAAAGAAACGTTGTATTTGAAGAGGAAACAAGCTATCTAAAGTATTTCTGCAACTTGCACACAGAGAAAGTCATTGACGTATTGCTTAACCTCAGTAATAGTGAGAAGTTAAAGCTCTTATATTAATGAGTTAAATCAGACTATCTTTGCAAATTCAACTTAAAGTTATGATCGGAATAGAGGAAACATGGATATCCAATGTCAGATGTAATTGTGTAACTGAAGAGTGACTCCCTAACTGTTATTAGAAAAAAAAAGCGCGCCTGATGTAATTTCCCTACCTGTGAGCCCTTAAAAGTGACACAAAACCAAGAATATCCTGCAGATTAAAACATTTTGAAATAAATAAATAATTATATATAAGTTATGTTGCAAGTAATCACTATTATAATCACTGCAGGGGTATTCTAAAGGAGATCTGGGAGGGGGTGTGGGAGAAACATGTATCTGTTGTTCAAATTTATAATCCCTATAAAAACTTAAAATTATTGGAGATACCACAGTTTACATTAAAACTTCTCACCTAAACATGTTATTATTCATGTAGTAATTTAGGCAAACAAAAACTTCCTAAGATTTGCTCCAGCCTGGTACTCCTGTATTAGGCCTACAGGATGCAATTACATTATGACCAACACTGAAAAACCTTCAGTGTAGGAAAACACCCAACTATTCTGGAGTCTTTTCCAGAAATAAAGCTATTAAGAAAGGAAGAAAGGTGGCAACGGAATCAATGTAAATCATTGGTTTTAAAGCATTAAAATTCCATATTTTAATGGAATAACTGAAAAATTGCAAATTCGTTTTCAATGATCTTAGGAAAAAGGAAATATTGAAAAGTCTAAGTCCTTGCTGCTTAGAGTTACATATAGTTTTATAAGTGAAAGAACTAATACAAGGTAGCTCTCTGAAGTCCAGTTTAACAAATGTGAAAATCATTAATCATCTCCATTTGGTTCCAGAGCATAATAATTTATAACCCATTTCCTTCAGACACATACTCCACAAATTCCTTCTGCCTGTGCTTAAAATCTTATTTCTGAGAAACACCCAAAGACAGGAAATAATGAACATGTCTGCAAACTTACATACTGTATCAAATTCTTCATGGAGAGTAAAGAAATCTGAATATTCCAGCCTCGTGGAATACTTATGCACCTTGGGAACTCAGTTAACTGCCTTTGCCTTCCTGTCCAAAGCTGATGGAGACATCAATATACACACATGCTTTAGGCATTTTAAGGCTTATTAAATGCTTATGTTGGTATGACAGCATTAGCAAGCTTTAAAATTCAGCAGTAAATTCCACTGAAAGTTTATAAAGGCCAAACATGGCCAAATTGCTGTTCTTAGTTGTATATTATATATACAGGAAGTTTAACTTGTAGTTTTATTATTATTTTAAATTACTCTGGCAAAATTTAAGACTTCTACAACACACTGAAGAGAACTGTAAAATTCTCCTTTGTATCCTTGTCCTAGGTTGTAGTGTGGGATGTACACAAAGTATTTATTCTATCACCATCTTCACAAACTGTTGAAACCAAGTGGGGCACTACTCTAGTGTAGGGCTGTCTTCTGCTAATGGCTCATCAACGACTTGCCCATGACTCACAGATAACTCCCTCCAGGAGTTATCTCTGTTTAATGGGCCATCAAGGACCCACTTCACACTCATCACCCCATTGTGAGATGCTCCACCCAGGGGGAGGAGCCAAGCATTCTCACCTGGATATAATCTGGGACTTGAGACAGGACAAGCAGCCCTGACCCATTGGATTCCCAGAGGAGCAGAGCTACCAGACCTTTCTACAGGATCACTGCTTCAGGAAGACCATCTCAACTGGACTGCTTCCACTATCCTGCTCAGGTTGTATTCCGACTCTGTCAGTGGTCCTTTGTGTTATTGCATGTATTTTATTTTTACCTTTTTTCTTATTAAATTATATTTCTGACTTGGAGCCTCTCACTCGTTTTGCTTTCAAACCACAACAATCCAAAATTGAAATAAGCAACTCTACCGTGTAACTGCAAATACTTTATATTCAGTATAACAATTCATAAAATAATTTAATAATTGGACTACAATGATCATAATAATAAAAAAAATAAATCCTTCTATATCACAGTAGGTGTCAGTGTATGCTTTTTTGGTAAATCATACATGCCATGGCTTGAGAAGATTTTTTAAATTCTGACTTGGCTTAGCAGTAACTCAGTAGACTGGCAATAAGCAAATTTGACTTCTATGTGTCCTGGGAATGCCATGCTTTAAGAACAACCTAATTTTCTAGTTTTGGAGACTTTTTTCACTCTATCAGAAACATGCCTACAAAGAAAATACGTGGAAACAGAGCTACTGCAAAACTTCAAGCCAGATCAGTAGGACATGACTCCAAAGATATTTTATGCATTTGTACTGCCTATATGGGTAGGCACTATTATACTTGCCCATTTATGAATAACAGGAATAAATAACACAAGTGATCCAATTATTGAAACCAGAAGAAAAGCCCATAAGAACATTCGATCAAGCACCTGAGCAATGTATTTCCAGTCTTCAACAACCTAAAACACAAAGAGCACAAGAGTTGGTCAGTGCAAGAACAGGCAAAAACACAGTACCAAATCCTGCAATTCTTAGTTATTTCAAAGTACACTTTCTTCAACCATGTCCATATGATAACTCTCTTGAACAATATTTTATAATTATACTGTGAGTTAGAACAGAAGCAATCTTCTGTGAAGATTGATAGGGTATGTAGATTTTGATGCAGATATTGACCCTGAGAAGCACCAAACATCCTCATTTATAGACAAATGAGACTCGTCTGTCATTTTCTAACATACTGCAGAATTCATGACACATGACATCATAACGTGGAATTCCCAAGCAGGAGTTGGAAGCAAAAGTTGTAAAAAAACTCCAGATAACCAAAAACACCTATCCACAATAAAAAACTAACCAGAAAACCAAAGGCAAACCTCCCAAATGGTAAAAATAAAAAAAAATTAAAATTGTTAGTACAGAGCAGCTGTTGTGTTATATACAATTGCTGAAAGCTGCAAAGTTACTGCAGCACAGAATTATACACTGGGGAGAATATTCACAGTAGTTTCAAGACTACTGTCCTTTTTGATAAAATTATTCTATGCACAGTCTATTGATAAAATATCTATGCACAGTCTTGCAAGTATTGCAGGTATAATTGTTCAAGCAAATTAAAACCCTGCCAAACAATTGTCTTGGATTTGAACTGGACCTATCCACGTTTCCCAAGCGTAATGCTTCCTAAGATGTAATGCTACAGTAGCACTAGCTGTCTTGCATTTATTAACAACTTTTGCAATTAAAGCTTGCATTCTCTGGAGCCTACTAATAAAACAAGTGAATCCCCAGTCAGCTGTATATTAATTTCCAAGGTTTATAATAACTACAACATTACACTTGAAAAACAAAATACTTACTTCTTGTCATTCACAGTCAACACTTAATTTACAGGAAATTATGTATTTAATAGCAAACTATTCTATTTCTGTTGTTCATACAATGCAGGGTTATTAGATGTTGCTTTAACAGTACAGCAGATACAGTTATTAAAAATCTAGGCCACATCCCTTGTGACAATGTCAGAATCAAGTCCTGAGAAGGCACATTAGAGGAGGCGCAATTCTCCTAGTCTCATATGGGAGAACACACTCTCAGCAACCAGAGCCTTCTGAAGACAGCAATTCCCATATAGACTGAAAGAACCTCAGGCTCTGCCATCAGAAATAGACAGTACACCACAAACCTCTATATTTCTACAAACTTCACTAGACTGGAAACAGCATTTAAGTCTCTGATGTACCAATGGTAGCTAGCTAAAAAAGCATGTAAAGAACACAGGTTTCTAATGCTCTTACACAAATGTTGTAAGCATTCATTAAGGAAAATTCAGAGTGCAAATGTACAGACTGAAAATAAGCCTCTGACGTGTTTTGATAAAACTTAGGGACAAATAATAGTAAGGACAGAAGACAACACTTCGGAAGTCATTGAGTCCATGTTTCATCTGAGCACAAAATGACCATGACTATAGCCTGTATTTAAACTAATGTAAGTTACAGCACTGAAATTGTTTTTATTTGGAATTGAAAGCTGCAAGGTAAGTCTTGGCATAATTATTTGGAAAATATAAGGCAAATGCATTTTTCAAGATAGCCTTCAGGTACAACATTAAAGTGAAAAAGAGCTCCTTCTCCTGTCATCTCAACAGGGCTGTAGGGAACAGTTACAGTACATGCTCTTCTCACAGACAAGTCCCTCACAATGACAAGAACTTCTAGAAGAAAACAAAAGACTTTTAAGGACCCCAAATACTGTACTGTATCAGCCAAATATTCTCAGTATTGTACCATATTTACACTTTTTTCCAGTGGAAACAACTGCACATCTTTCAGCAAAGTACAAAAGCTGGAAATCTGTAGCACATCTTTAATGTGCAATTGCACGGTAAAGCACTTGGTTTTCTAATTTCCACTTGTACAAAATCAGTGTAGCAGGATTAACACACCCACCTCGCGAACTTCATTCTCCTTCATAACGTGTCTCGTAATATAGCGGATGGAATCCAGAGCTGCTTCCAAAGTGTTCCTGGATGATTCTGATCCATTCATATTTGCTGTTTCCTCCTTCTGAGCAAAGTACCTATCGACATGGCTTCTCATGCAAAGCAGCTTGGGCAACTTGTGCAGAAATATCCTGCGAACCCAGGGTGCCATGGCATTGTGTGTGGACGAGGAGCGGTGGTGGATGTTGATAGCAAAGACAGTGATCACAATGGACAAGGTCACAAATATCATAGTAAACACCAAGTACTCTCCTATGAGTGGGATAACTTTGGAAGATGATGGAATAATTTCTTCAATAACAAGAAGAAAAACAGTCAAAGATACCAGTACTGAAGTGCAGAGTGAAATTTTTTCACCTTCATTTGAAGGAAGATAGAAGACAAGGACAGTTAGAAATGAAAGCCCAATACAAGGAATAATGAGAAACAAAGTGTAAAAAAGTGGCAAACGTCTAATTATAAATGAATATGTAACAAAAGGATACCAGCAGCATCCATCAGTCCTGTTTCCTTTGCTCCCTGTTGCAGTCACTATTTCCCATTCTCCATTATCAAAAAAATCTCTTTTGTCAACATCATAATCTTCAAGAATTAGATCAACCTGTGAGCCATCATAAGTCCAGGAACCAAATTTCATTGAGCAATTTTGAAGGTCAAAGGGGAAGAATGTTACATCAATAGTACAAGAACTTTTGTAGTTTGCTGGGGGAGTCCAAGCAATGGTGCCATCATATTTTACCACAGTTTTTGTAGACGTTCCCTCAAAACGTCCATCTGCACTGAAAGAAGAGAGATTACACACAATTACAGTGGGGTGTGGGGGTGTATTTAAAGAAGAAACTATGTTTTGTTATTGTCATTTCAGCTGTCTATCCCTTGATAGCCAAAATTTTGTATTGTCTTCATAGTCAACTTTTCTCCTCAAATCTGAATCTCACAGAGGTAAACAGCTTTGGAAGACTGAAGAATATTTACAAGTCCTGAAAAGATCTGTGCAATTTTCTATGGTCTCAACAACTTATGAAAGGATTGTAAAATCCTGATATTTAAGAGCGTGACCCAGCTCTGGTGTTTCTATTAGTAAGACAGAAAAAGTACTTTTAAATTTGGCCAAATCATAATTATTGAAGAAGGAGAGTCACGAAACAGGTAAAATAATACTTGTGTTCAAACTTGAATTTACAATCACTGCAAATTTTATCCTCACTCGACAAGTCAGGGAATGTAAAAGCACTGCATGTGCACCAGAGTTGACAAATCACCGTATGCGCACCTGAGTTGTGCAGAAGGGTTAATTCAAAAGTTATTGTTTCTGAGATGTGTAATTTTCAAAAGAAAAAAGCCAAAACCAACCCAACCATCCCCCTACAGTTAAATGTAACTTTATTAATTTGACTTTAATTCTATGGTGAACATGACCTACAACAGCATAAATTAGCTGCTTCCCTCCTATCACTCTACACTACTTATACCCAGCACAGTACAAGACATTTTTGTCTAATTAAGAAAAAAGTTTACACAACAAAATGGAAATAACCTTTTCAAAGGGACTAGAAATTCCATTCAGAAGTAAAAAACCCCAACATTTGAGCATTTAACATGGCAACAAAGTCCATTTGCATTCAGAAACAAGTTCGTCCACAGGTTCTTAGCCCAGTAAATGTACACATTATGTATATCCAATGAGCCTCCTAGAAGAAGTTTGATCAGTGAAGTAATAAAGTATTTTGTATGAAAAGATTCAAATCTTACTTGTCATACAGCACAATATCTGGAATCCAAATAGAATCTGACGGAACACGGATAGATGTTATTCCAGCATAGTCTTCAGGATTCCACCTTAATTTTACATCTATCCATTCCTGTGGATATGTGAGATGTAAAAATCATTATTATTGGGAAGTGGATTTAAGCAGGGTGATACCAGATGAAAATAGATAACAAGGCAATTAACAACAATCAAACTGGTTTCTAAAATTTGCATAAAACAATGAATTTGCTGAACAGGCATGTAGTTACATCACTCAGTACTTGTTTTTTGTTATAAGAACTACTTGATAACGTTTCTTTACTGAACTTAAGATATGATGTTCCTTTTTCAGAGCATGTATTTATAAGTAAGAGCTATTATAAAGTAATTTAATTGTATAAATTAAATTTGAAAAAAAGCTTGTTCTGGATAAATACCAATGACTGGATGCTAATCAGAAGCAATTTAGACATTTTCATTATACAAAAACCCCATCATGCTCCAACTTTTAAAACTGGTTCTCTTTCAAGATGATCTTCAGAAACTATTAAAGAGGGCACAAAGAATCATCAACCCACATGGCCATCTCATCTCATATTTTCTGACTATTCTCAAAGTTTTCCTAAAAATAAAAACTTGGCCTAATATTACAGTTACTGGAAAAGAAGGGGATGGGAAGCAAAAGGAAAAAAAAATCAAATAAATAAACAGAAAGGAATTAGCCCAAACAAAAAAATTCCATAAGTAAGTATACTCAGCATCTGCAAAGATTCTTCTTAGTTAAATCAAGAATAATTTGTGAGCAGCATTTCCCAAGTAAATAGTGGCAATTAAGTTCAGCACTGGACTCTTACAATTACAAAGCTTGAGGCATTTTCCTGCCCAAACCCAAATATTCTTAAGAAAAAAAAGTATTTCCTACCAGCAAGCATATTTAACTTTGAAACTGGAATTCTTCAGTAATGTCTATCCAATAATTTCAAATATCCCACAGGAAAAAGACCTCAAAAGTATTATACAGAGGAATAGATCAACCATACTTTTCTTAATAAAGCTTTTGAATGAAACCTTTCATACTGAAGCAGCAATTTATGGTTGGATATATACACCTTGGTATATTAAATGGCCATGAAATGCCATATCAGTTTTCCTTTAATTTGATGCATTTTTATTTACCTTGTTGTTACGGATTTTTAAGAGGTTTGTCACAATTAATCCTTTAAAGCTTTTCCAGGGACATTCTATAAAGATACTATGTGAAATAAAATTTCATGCAAGTACCAAGTTTTTTGAATATACAATTAACTAGATGACTTTGCCCCAAATTTTGATTTGCAGTTATGAAGCTTCAGAATTTTTCATCAATATTTTTTTCAATATTTAGCACATACCTGTTTTAACCATACATTTGTTGTCATCAATTGATTTTTCTCATCCTGTAAAATAAAGCATATATCACAAAAAATAATCTATCCATAGGAAACAGCTGTTCTAGTTCCAGAGGTCTATAACTTAAAATACAAAACACACTGGTGAAAGCATTCCAGTCACCAGGTATGCTTCTATTACAACATTACATATCCATCTACAGGGCATTTTTATTACACAGATAATAATTTAAGATGTTTAATCTATTGTGTTTAATAGGCATAATTATTTTGTATTAAATTATGCTCCTTTTAAAGTTAGCGGAAAAAAAACTACAACTTATTTACTGTACGTACCACATCTACCAGCTGAGAGATTGCAAGGCCAAACTTGATTTTTATTGTGTCATTCAAGCGTTCCACTGGACGAACCCATCTTTGATAGTCCTCAAATAAATGCTTAAACAAACGATCTTCACTTTTAGCAATAAAAGAAGGTTCAGACACAGCTATATTAAAAAAAAAAAAAAAATATTGACATTGATTCAAATGAGCAGTGTAGATCTGCATTCTTGTGTCCAAACAGTTATAGCTTTTTTTATGCAGAGTTCAATTTCTCATCTCATCCCCTTGTCTCCAGAAGCATGCCCGAAGTTGTGGAAGTAGAATTTTATAAATTACCTGGTTTTATTAGCATCCTCATACCATCACCACGCTTCTAAAATTGATGACTCAAGAACATTAAGATAATCTCAGTAGGCAAAAGGCTCTTATATCATTTACCCAATGCCATGCAGCTATGGAAGTCCTCTAAAACTGAAAGCTGATCTATGAGGGGACTGAAGTTCTGTCAACTTAGATCCACATTACACTTCCATAGTATATTGCATAACTTGCAATCCAGTTTGAAACTTCAGTCTTCTTCATGTTTAATGCATTTCTTCCAATGTTTGGACATATTTACCATGTATAAATTTTGCTGCACTTGAAGAGCACTTTCCCTCACACTGTTTTATATCTTAGACGTATGTGCCAAACTATTCACCAATTGACTTTCTACCCATTCTAATGTCACACTGACTGGAATGCACCTTTCTAGTTCTTTTTCATAGCTCTCAAGGGGCCATTCTGGGGAAGATAGAGAGAGAGGAGAAGAGAGGAGAAAAGGGAAGATCAGAGTCTAGCTAAATAACTTGAGTAAGAACAACTTTCAAAGGTGGTATGAAAGACCTGAAGATGGCTGCTGCCTCAAGAAGAACAAACTACACACATCACCTTGCATGGAAAGGTCTCCAATCCCCAGACATATGTTAGGATGACCACCAGAAAACACTGACATATATTCCAGATAAAGATTTTGACTACTTACCTATGAAATTTAAAAGGGAACTACTGCCAAAAAAAGACCTAGCAACTATTACAATCAGTTTAAAGGACAGCATAAACAAAAGAAAGGAGCTCACCACCATCTCTTTTTAATGCAGACTTAAAATATTATGCTATTACATAAATCTATGGCAAGACCTTTCCAGAAATCATGTGCTCACTAACAGCATCCATCTAAAAAAAGATATATCAGAAGCAGAAAATCACCATTGAATGCCATAAACGGATTAAAACCAGAGACAGTCATCCATACAAGGAGAGATTTAAAAGATTAACATTACTTTGTTTGGAGAGGAGGTGAATTTAGTCAACATAACAGAAGTAGATCAACTAGGAATGATACCAGCAGAAAAAACATCGGTGGTACTTAATCTTCTTCATAAAAGAAGCCAAAGGAAACAATGTATCAATTAAAGACAGCATAAATAATGTCTACTTTAAGTTCATTACCATCAACATTCAGTCAATCAGTGATCCATAGATACTGAAGAGGACCAGGACTTTAGAATTGCCAGGGATGACTACACTGTATGTCAGGTAGTGTCACACCTGCATAAGGTATCAGTTCTCATTCCCACAAAACTTACAAGAGCTACCTCAGTTCGACCAACACTTCCATGACTTGGCATTTGTGGCAGAGGCTTGGCTAACAGCACTTAAGCCATTAATTTGAATGTCCCACGTGACTGCAGCCACTGCAGCCTAAACAAATTAAGATGGGCAGCCTAAGTTTTAAGTTCCCTTCTATTCATCGAAGAGTGACAACAGTGGATTCCTGCCGTGCTGCAAAAGGCTTAATGTACAGGCTCTTAGGACGAAACACCCAGAGCACTGCAGAGCCCAGCAAGGCAATTCCCTTCCTTTGGTACTGCAGGCGTGGGGCAGTCCAGTAGAAATATTAATATTTTACACACTAACCAGACTTCTCTGAAGTGCCACAGTAGCAGAATGTAGCTTACAAATTATGATCAGCAAAGTGGGAGCAGCACGACCCCTTTTTCCTAAAAGTTTTACCCTACTGCAATGCTGCTGAATGTTTCTTGTTTAATGGGCCAAATCAACATTTGGGGTTTAAGACAGGTCACCCTTCTATTTCAAAATACAAATCTTTTTGTTTAGAGTGCATTTCATTTGCTCACAAACCTACTGTTCTTTGAGATGTATTATTTGTACATGTTCTACAATTTGACACATCTCCATTTCAAGATTGTGGACTTGTGGGATGTGCAAAGAACTGATGGGCAACTTAAACTGTACCACTGAGATACCTCAGGTAGATACAGGAAAACTCACAGGACATAGGAATTGCTGCCAAAAAGGATCCAGCAACAGAATGTTGCACTTGTACAAGTTATCTTGTAAATGTATAAGTGCCAAAAAAATATTTAACTACTTCAATATATCCTCATTAGTCAAGGACTTTTTTCTTATTTGTAACTATACACAGATTTGCCAAGCCCTACATTTTACAGACATCCAAAAGAATGCTTCCTGAAGACACAACTTAATTTCTCTATTTCTATATCCCTATTTCCTGAATTAGGAATGGTTTTTTGTATATCTCAGCCTAATATTTCATAAATACTTGATTTTTGTATTAACATTAATTACATTTTCCTCCTCCAGTTACAACTCTCAACTGAATTTTTCATACAATTTAAGACTGACTATGCAGCTGGATATTATCTCTCCATTAATTGACCGTGAAGCAATGCAGAGGCAAAGCTGCACTTTCACCATTTCTATGTTCCTGTAAGATGACCTCCTGTGCAACGATACAGCATCTTCAGGGTACGTGTTGTTTCCAGATTAAACTTCTCTTAAAACACAGCATCTCCTCTGCTATGCTAAAAGGGCACATGCTCCTCTACTCTTTTATATATTGACAGATTATTTTTCAAACATTTTATACTCACATCTATAGTATACTCACAGATTTATTACAATTACCGTTATTTAGTAACAATATAGTTAATTTTTTTTTTTCTGATCACAGATGTATCCACACTTTTCAATATTTCTTGTTTATTCTATTTCTTAATATGCTGGGGCAAACTGGTCTAGAAAAGACATCTTAAACAAAGGAGAGCTCCATGAGGAGGTTGGGGATGGTAACAGCATATTAAGAGCAAAAACAAAATAAGTAATCTTCTACATTTTATTTAATAGGGCCATTCAAATAATTTATTACACAGACTGTATATGTTTCATATTTCTTTTCCATGTATCTATGATTTTAAGATTACAACAAGGGGCTGTGATTCTTAGTTATTCCTTGTATCAAAATAAATTTAAAAAATTGTGAAGAGGTGGTGACTGTAGTAGCATCTGTGGATGGCAGGGACAAGGAACTCTGCAGACCTGAGATATTCTAGACACACGTGGTTTTATTGCAAGGGTCGTGGGTAAAAAGGGCCTTCCTTCAGCCACCAGCCTCGGCTGAAGCAAAGCCCCAAAAGAGAGAAAGGGGAGAGAGAGAGAGAGTAGAAGAGAACTAAGGGGTAGAAACGAGGTAAGAGTAGGGGAAAGAGAGCTAGCAAGAGAGTAGGGGAAAAGAGCACAAAAGTGAAGGCAATGTTAGCCGAGGAAAGAACACACAATCGCGAAATTGTATGCGGTGCTTTATTTCAGAGCTCTGGAAGCCGGGGGTCTAGACCCAGATCTCGGCTTGTCTAACATGCTTTATGGTTACAATTTTATACCTTTCTTGTTACATAAGGATTCGTGTTAATCATTAAACCCCATTGTTCCATTGATTCCATCTCGAGGAACAATAGTCTGTGTGATTCTTGCTCAAGATTCTGGTTAGAGAAAATAATCATATTTAATTACCAAACTGACATTACAATTGACAATTCTGGCATGCGTCTTGCTGATGATTATATCGGTACAGATCCTCCTGACCTAACTTTATTCTTTTAGGGCCTGTGCGTTCTACCAAGGTTCCCCCTTTCTCTCCCCCTACCACCTGTGCAAAGTTATGCTTTATACTTCATTTAATTAAAACAATAGCACGGAATAACATCCTGGTTACAAGTGGAGCCAATCCCTGTTTTTGGGCCCTTGCTATTTTAGAAATCAATTTAACCCTATGTTATCATTCTTCCCTTTGAAAGTATTTTCATTCTACTATGCAAACATTTTCACGGAATTACAGTCTATTCATCTTTTGTGTCTATACTGGATATTCGTCTTCAAAACCATGGTTGATGTGGGCCCCATGGTGGAAGTTGTTATGGATTGCAGGTGCTGGATGTGGGGTCTTGACTCGTGTCAGTGTCTTCATTATTGTTCTGTTCTAGGATGTCCTTTTCTGTATTTCTCTTTTCAAGATTCTAAAAGCTAACCAAATCACTAGAAATATGATTAGTAAAATTATCAAATTCTCAAGGATAGATTTTACCCATGAACTCACATTCCATCCCAACTTGTTAAAGATTTTGTCTAACTAAGTAGTAGCTAAATCCTTTTGCTCCTCTTGTACCTCATGTTCTATATGTTTTATTTGACTAATATCACATTCTACATTTGCAGTTACATTTGGGATGTGGACGCAGCAGTGGTCAATTTGTCTTTTTGAATATCCACACACTCCATGTTCTTTTTAAAAGTAGCATGTCTAGAGCCAATTGATTTTGTAAGGTCATTTTGGTAGTGGCTTGTAATTGCATATTGAGTTCTCTGAATCCTCTTTTCGTAACTCTGGCTAGTCTATCTACCTGACTCGTGAGCCTATATAACATTTTCCTATTTTGATAGTTTGCAACAGGGCCAAACAAAGATTCCAGGGCTCATCCAAGCTTTACTCTGCTAGAGGGTTCCTGCCAGGTATCATTTTGATCTTCACTGTTTGGGACATCTTGCTTTGTTCTGATTTGCAGGAGCTCAAGGCTCCCATTAAATGGGGACCTTTTCCAAATGGGACATAAAGTAGGGAGACCTATGGTAATTTTTTTTACTTCCCCATCCACTGGCAGGTGTGTCATCCATCTACCATCACTTGTTGCCCATACAAATTGCACCGGACTCTGGATTGTACTCTTGCTACATCCCACTACAATCCTAGATTCTATCTTACCTTGTTTATGTCTGATCCCTTTGCAACCACAACTAATTCGTAAGGCTACTGCCAATAGTGACTATTGTTTTATCTTTAGGTCATTAGAAGTGCAGTCTTAAATCTTATCACATGCCTACCAATCTACTTTATTTGCTTCCCTTCTACTGCTGGTTTTAGTATTTGTTACTGCTGGGTCTGTGTCATTCTTGGGGCCTTTCCATTTAATACACCAGGGAGTGTCTGCCATATATTGGAATTTCTGGAGTATACTCACAGACCATGCACTATCCCAGGGCTCTAGACCTTTCCATTCTTTTTCTTCACACCTTCATACTACAGTGCTTTCTGTAGCATTCTCTTTAACTTTTTGATAGTGTGGTAACTAGCATTCCCACTTTGCAAGATCGTAATTTTTAACCCACCATTCTACTAGTTTTCCTAGCTGTCTATGACTTAACTTACAGTCTTTTTTCCTCAAGGTTTTCATATAAGCTCTCTTTGTTATCTTCTAGTACTCTTTAAGCACAATCTTTGACTCTGGCACTTGTTTACATCTAACTGTTTTGTTCCCTTTTATATCAGGTAAATTTGATGTTATAATTCTCCAACTTATAGGGTCCCCTGCTGCCATTGGTATTGGCAGACAGGCTGTTATTCTACTAGTATTTTGCATTTTGGCAAAGTCTTTAACCAATCCAATCATCACATTTTCAGCCCGAATTGTATTAGGAGCTTCTATTACTTGTGTCTCTGTTTGCACTTCTCTCTTCATCCTAGAATGAAGAGCGGTTGATTGACTTTGTTGCATTCCATATCCCAAAGCAACAGCATTCCCTACTGGTGACATTAGAATCCATAGAATTAACATTAACCACAATATAAGCATGAGCATGAGCATAGTTACTGATACCATTAAAAACAGTTACAGATGTTTTATCCTCAGCTTTGTTGGTTCCACAGTTTGCACAGCTCATGATTGAACTCTTCAGAGGACCTTCTTCACTTGAGTATAGTGTATCCAGGTTCCACTTCAGCCACTTCGACTGCTGTAAAGGTGGTTAGCAGTACCTGATGAGGGCCAGTCCACTTCTCTTTCAATGGTTCTTCCTTCTGGGCTCTGGTGTATGCCTCATCTCCTGGTTTCAATATCATGGACTGGATTCTCGAGAGTCAGTGGCTTATTCTACACAAAGACACTTTGGAGCTGAGCTAAAGCTCTCCCAAGGGACAGAACATAATTATACACATCATGATATGTACATTTGCATTAGGGTTAGGAGGTTCATATGGTGTGTGGAAGTCTCAAGATATTCCTAATAATCTACTTACTTTCTGTACCACTGCAGCTATAAAATGTAAACTTCTGTCTGATGATATCCCTAGGGGCACTCCAAAGCTAGAAATGATCTCTTGCAGTAACCACTTAACTCTTTCTTTTGCTTGACTGGTGCGACAGGGAAGGACTTCTGGCTATCTAGAAAATGTGTCAACTCCTACTAACAGATATGTGTATCCCTGAGCTCTGGGTAGTTCTGCAAAATCTACCTGCTAATAATTTATTGGTTTTATTCCTATCTGAATTTTCCCTAACCGTGCCTGTCGTCCATATGTTGACTGTCTTTCCTTGGCTCAATTCTAGGGCTTTGGTTAGTGCAACTAGTTCTGCCCTCTGAGCTGAAGTACTTGGTGGTAATGCTTTTGCCTCCACTACCCTATCAGCTGTGGTTACTGCATATCCAGCATATCTGATTCCATTTTCCACGAAGCTGCTTCCATCTGTGAAGAGTTCCCATTCTGGTTGTTTTAGAGGGATGTCTTTCAGGTCTGCTCTTGCTGCATAGGTGTACTCAATTACCTCCACACAGTCATGTTCTAGTGGACCTTCCTCAGCTGTGGTACCTAGAAACAAGGCTGGATTCAAAGGTTAGTGGTTTTCAGAGTCACGTCATCCTGCTCAGTCAGGGTTACTTGGAATTTCATCATCCTGCTTGAAGAGAGCCAGTGGCCCCCTTTTTGCTCTAAAACCGTGGTCATCATATGCGGCACGAAGACATCTATGTGTCTTTGCATCATGAGCTCCTTGGCTTCTTGTATCAGCAGCACAGTAGCTGCCATTGCTCGTAGACATGAAGGCCATCCAGCACTTACGTTATCAAGTTGTTTGGAAAAGTAACCCACCAGCCTTTTCTAGCTTCCCAGTCCTTGGGTCATGACTCCCAGTGCCAGTTGCTGCCTTTCATGTACATACAGCTGAAAGTCTTTGGACAGATCAGGTAACCCTAGAGCAGGAGCAGTTGTCAGTGCTACCTTCAATTTCTGGAAGGCCTTTCTCTGTGGTTTTCCCCAGGTGAATGACTGCATCTTCTGAGCCTTGTACAAAGATTTCGCAATCAGTCCATAGTCCATGATCCACAGGTGACACCATCCAGTCATCCCAAGGAAAATCCGCAGCTCATGTAGATTCTGGGGTTCTGGAATGGCACAAAGAGCTTGGATACGATTAGTACCTAGTTTTCTTTGCCTTTGTGAGATTTTGCATTCCAAATAGATCACAGTCTGTTGGGCAATTTGTGCTTTTTCTCTGGACACCTTATATCCTCCCATTCCCAATGAATTTAAAATCTTAGTTGTTACCTTTATGCAAGTTGCTTCTTCCTCAGTTGCAATCAAAATTTCATATACATACTGAAGTATTAGGTATTGGTCTCTTGGCACTTGTCCTTTAGTCTAGATTTCCAGTTCCTTCTCCAATTGACTCCCAAATAGGGTGGGGGAGTTCTTGTACTTCATCGGTAATTGAGTCCAGGTGAGCTGGGTCTTTCTTCCAGTTTCTGGATGTTCCCACCCAAAGGCAAATAGTTTCTTACTATCTTGGTCAAGGGGTATGCAGAAAAAGGCATATTTTAAATCAATTACAGTAAACTATTTGTATATCTCTTTCACAGATGCTAGCAATGTATAAGGATTAGCAACTACTAGATGAATGTCTTTTTAGTTATCTCATTTATGCCCCTTAAATCTTGTACAAGTCCATACTCACCATTAGGTTTCTTTACTGGGAATATTGGAGTATTGTATTTTAATTTACATTCTTCTAGAATTTGGTACTTTAGGAATTTATCAATGGTCATTACTATTCCCTGTTGTGCTTTTGCCTTGATAGGATATTGTTTAATTTGCATGGCACTTGCTCCTTTCTTCAATTCTACTTGTACTGGCTGTGCCAATTTAGATTTCCTTAGTATATCTGTTTCCCACACAGAGGGAATCACTGCTTCTTCTACTTCTTTAGGAATATTGGGAGTTGATTTCTCTTTTACCGTTAAAATCTTTCCTGCTTTAGACTCGGGTATCCTCATTACAAGTTTACCATTCTCAAAAGTAATCACTGCTTCTAGAGCTGCCAGAAAATCACATCCTAAGAGCAGAGCTGAACACCCAGGCATATATAAAAATTCATGTGTTAAAGTTTTATTTCCAAAGCTCAGATCTAGAGGTTGCAGGAATGGCCAGATCTCCTCCTTCTTTGTGGCTCCAATAATTACAGTCATTTTCTCCCCAATCTGCCCTTCTACATAATTTAATATGGAATATCTACAAGAAAAGTGACATCTTTCCCTTCTAAGTGCAGAGTGACCATCTGTTCCTTTGATCCTGGCTTCCCCTCACAGATCCATGACTCTGGCTATGCTATCCAACTGAGGCTGAACATACTGACTAAAGCAGTTTGGGCACTCTCGCTTTCAATGTCCTTCTAATTTATTTATTCTTAATACTCCACAGCCTCTGCCAAAACCACCTCTATTACTGTCTTGACTGGTTCTGCCACCACGTCCTTGCCACCTCTAAAAGCTTGTCCAAACTTTTTAACTTTCCGCTTTCCAGTTTCTGTAACTTTTCCTAATGTCTTCCTGTGATTGGTCTAGAAAAATAAAGGCGAGCTGAATCCTTGCTTGCTCATTATCTATCTGAAGACCAATATATTTCCTGGCTGCATCTGAGCTATCCTCTCCACTATCACTGCTTTCTGTTCTGTCCCTTCTGCATCTCCCTCCCCTTCATTCTCGCCTCACAGTCAAATCTTGATCGTTGTTAGGGATAGAAGCAGTGGGCAACTCTGGCAGAGGAGGATTGGGGATAGCGGACAGGAGCCGATGACATAGGCGTAGGTGGGAGAGGAGGGTCGGTAGAGGGATAAATCTTTGAGCAGGCGTCAGCAAAGAAAGGGAATAGCCAGGAGAAGCATTTTGGATAGGTGCAAGCAGGGGAGAGGAAACAGAATCAGGTGGGGTCAGAGTAAGTGGAGTGGAACTTAATGCTGAGGAAACATTGGTAGGGGCAGTGGGTCCTACAAATAAATCAGCTTCCAAATCATCTCCCCCCTTTTCCCCCAAAACCAGGTGTTCTACACAACACTTATCTTGGACGCAAGCCAAACAATGACTATTTTCTAAGACCAGTGCTTGTATTCCACATTCCACCAACCATGCCGGTTTCTCTTTTAAATAAAAGAAAAGATCTATATATGGCAATTCATCAAGTTTTGATTCTCGTTTACAATGTGTCATCAGTTCTGATATAAGTTCTGATTGTAAAGACCCATTTTCCGGCCATCTCTGGTTATCAGGCAAAATGTACTCAGGCCACCACACAGTACAATAATCAATCAACTTATCCTTATGTAACTCTTGACCAAAGTTTCCTTCCTTCCAATGTGCCAACAAACAACCCAATGGAGAAGCATGTGGGATGGGGGCATTGCCGCCCAAAACCCCTTTTAACCTCTTAGCTTCTCCATTATAACTACATAAAACCACCACCACTGAACCTGCAATGCTTTTGCAATTGACTGACGGACGGCTGCCTAGGCAATACCAGGAATTCCTTAGCCCAACCACGCGCAGCTTTCGCCGCGTCTAACAGGCAGGCACCCATACCAAACCAAATAATAAAGCACCTTACCTCTTTCCCAGGGGACGTTGTGAGCGGCGGGGGGTCCCGGCGCGATGGGCTTCCCGAGAATCCCTCGGTGCCAGCTGGAGCGTGATCGGGTTGGGAGGTCCTCAGCAGCGCTCACAAGGTCCCATCTGGGTTGCCAAAATGTTAGCCGAGGAAAGAACACACAATCGCGAAATTGTATGCGGTGCTTTATTTCAGAGCTCTGGAAGCCGGGGGTCCAGACCCAGATCTCGGCTTGTCTAACATGCTTTATGGTTACAATTTTATACCTTTCTTGTTACATAAGGATTCGTGTTAATCATTAAACCCCATTGTTCCATTGATTCCATCTTGAGGAACAATAGTCTGTGTGATTCTTGCTCAAGATTCTGGTTAGAGAAAATAATCATATTTAATTACCAAACTGACATTACAATTGACAATTCTGGCATGCGTCTTGCTGATGATTATATCGGTACAGATCCTCCTGACCTAACTTTATTCTTTTAGGGCCTGTGCGTTCTACCAAGGTTCCCCCTTTCTCTCTCCCTACCACCTGTGCAAAGTTATGCTTTATACTTCATTTAATTAAAACAATAGCATGGAATAACATCCTGGTTACAAGTGGAGCCAATCCCTGTTTTTGGGCCCTTGCTATTTTAGAAATCAATTTAACCCTATGTTATCAGCAAGAGCAAGAGAGGGCAAAAGAGCATGGGGGAAAAGTAGGAGCAAGAGGGAGAGCACCTTGTTACAATACATTATATCTCATTTCGTGTTGAATATTCTAATTTACAGTGACCAATCGGTGCAAGATACAAAACCTACAAACTTTTGCCTGCAGCCTATGAGAACTACTATATTACCATATCATTTTATATTCTAAACTCTAAAGACTACTTTCTTATCTGTTTTCTCCCTGATGCCTTGGCAGGTGGAAGGGCTACATTCCTGAGTCCTTTTGTTTTCTTGTCCTTCAACCCATCTCCATCTAATCACCCTTTTCCTGCCTCCCATGCCTATATCTCAAAGCTGGCCTTCATTTCTATTTCACTCACAGGTTTTACATCTGCAGTATTTCTTACCATACAATCATATTCATAAGTCCTTCCTGTTCCATCTTTCCCAACAGGTGACAAGTGGAAAAAACGTAAAGAGAAGAAAACAGGTAAAACAGTTTTAGTGGCTTAAGGCAGCAGAGTAGCTATGTTGTTTGGAGAAAAACAGAAAGAGGTTAAAACCTATGACTAGCAAGATTAGCAAACAACTGGGAGTACAATCTCATACTAAATCAGATGGCAAGAGATTATGACAACACTCACCTCTGCCACTAGCTCAGAATACTAAAAAATACTTAAAAGTCTGTAGCCTTTGAAGAGCAGTTCTAAGCTTGCCTGTATTTGCATGTCTTCATTTTTATTGAGGCAAGGTAAACTCTGCAGTTTAAATCAAAGGTAGCTCTCTGCACTGTTCAGTGGTAACTCCCAATGACAACATTTACTTTATTATTTGCACCTTAAACTCTTCTCACTGCCTCTCAGTATTAGTCCATATTAATCAACAACAAAAAAACCCAAACAAACAAACATCCAAAAAAAAATCCCCACACCTAAATCACATATGATGTTGGATGGCCTAAATTTTAATCCTGCACAAAGGAAGCAAATGTTTATGCACAAGGCAGACTTATGATTCTTTTTTTTTTTTTTTTTAGCTCTGAAGTAACTGAAGAACACTTTTAATAAAAGGCTAAGTAAAAATCCTAATGAAACACTTGACCTTGAAAACATTGTATTTAAAAAATCAGTTCTACCATTTCCTCTATAAGTATTTAATAAACTTTTTTATTAAAGTACTTTGGAAGAACTATTTAGAAAATAGGAGGAAACATTACAAGGGCCTCAGATGCAGAAATAGCATGATGAAACATGTACATATCTATTTATCCTGTTAACAGTCTCAAGCCAAAATTTCTCATGGGCTGCTGACTTTTTAAATGTTGTAAATAAGAAATAAAAGATGAGTTTTACAAAAGAATAACACTTTTGTAATTTACTGTACCATTATCGAAATTAAATTTCCTAGCATCTGAATATTATTTAACAATATTATTCCTTTTATAAGAGTTACCAGTGAAATACTTAGTATTACAAGCTTGATCCCAGAAGTATTTTCATTAACCTTTGTTTTTAAATAGGAGAACACCACAATCCATGTTTCTCTAAATAATAAGCTTTCTTTGAACTTTGTATCCCCTCTGCACTTCCTTAGATAAAGAGTCTAAGAGCCAGATTGGCAGTGCAGGTGTAACACTGGTCCTTACACATTAATGAGTGCAGATAAAAGCATTTTCTAATTTAAACAGTGTAACTCATAGCATTTTCTAATTAACAGAATTGAGAGTTAATGATTTCAGGTTTTCTTCACTATTGGGTGCAGTTTCAAAGGAGGCCCATGGGGAAAGGGTCACATTTTAGAAATGTAATGATAAGATGTATATTCAGAAGTAATATATATTACTAATGCGTGTTTATAATCATACACCATTAAAACAATAAATTAAAAATACTACTAAGGACAATAACCATTGCAAAATATCCATACTCTGCAGTTAACATCATATTCTTTAACTCTGGGCTATTATAACACAAACTACTATCCACAAATCTAACTGCTACATACTACAACTAATAATTTGCTTAGAAATCTGGAAGGTGAATGAATATATACAGTACATCTGCCTTTAGTAACCTAGTATGTTTATTAAGATGATCTCCTATCATTATTTTCATTAGGTAGCAAAGACAGGTAAGGTATTAAATCTAAGTTTTATTTTTATACTGATTCCTCTGAGCCTTTCAAAAGGATCATGAGTAATACTTCCTGCATGGTCTTTAATTTTTTGGCCTACTTTTCCTTCTATGCATTAGCAATTGCCCAGAATCCAATCACAGTCAAGCATTTAATTAACAGCAAGCATTTAGAAAGATCACAATAATCTTAACTAGGATGTCTGTATGTCAAAGCAGCAATACCAACACTATTCCATTTACTGAAGAGAAGTCAGAAAAGCCAACTATTATATTCTGAACTTCCCAGAATTATCTTTTCCTTCCCTGTTTAAAAAATAAAGGCAAACCCCATCACCATGCCTACAAGCATGGAAAAGGTGTCTTTAAAATTACTGGGAGGATTTGTGCATTCTCTCTTACCTAGTACATCAACCTCCAGCCAACCAGTAGCAAAATAAAATTACATAAAATTACAGCTCAGAAATCAGCTACATTGCTCAAAACCAGACAAATAGTAGATTTCAAAACATGTAATATCACACAAAGCCCAGGTTTTACCATTCTAAAAAGTGGGAAACATGCAAGTTACTTCCTTCTACAGTTCCTTCTACAAATCAACACAGACATTTCTCCACGAATCAATGCTCACATTTACCTCCCTAAGAACCTCTAAAGAAAGAACAAAATATTTTAAGAGAAGAATCAAAAGAAATCCATACAAGCAGGAAGGTTTGCAGCTTCCTGTGGGGTAGGGAGAAGGATTTGATCTGTTAAACTGAGTGGAAAATGCTTGGGTGCACGAGCGGCCAAGGAAACACCATCACAGGTCTGCAGCACAGCACAGAAGGGCTAGAGGTTGTTGTTAACCTCAACTCCATTTGGGCATCTGAGCCTCACCTGTTAGTTTGAAATTCAGACCAAGAAAAAAACCTATTCTTTGACTGTACTTTAAATCAAGCAAGTATTTTCTCCGACAATTTAGAGTTATCCAAGACAAAATACTAGTTCACTATGAACTGAAGGGAACACCAAATTAATTTGCAAGTACTCTTACACCAAATTTCATTTTATTTTAGAAAAAACAAGTTGTGAAAAGAAAACTTTAGCCTCACTATATACAACCAGTTCTCAGTGAAGTCAAAATTGCTGGCTTGTGCCAAAAGGCAAATCTTGGCTTACCCTGATTGCAGCTAATTCCATGCAGTCATATAAATATAAAGTATGATTATAAATCATATGATGTAACATAATGATTTTACATCTTCTGTCATGAAGACCATGAAAAACACTACTTTTCCAAATGCTGAGACAAAGAATAATCTTTAAAATCACATTCAGCAACAACAGTATTTGTAGGCTGAATTAAAACCTAGACATTGAGACAATGAATTTCCCATAAACCATATTTACAACCTCTTTTTTTCAATTTTCAGTTAATAGAAAAAAGAAGTCAAATTTATCTTTCATTAATTTTCTTTCTGCCTGTAATTATTGCAGTTTTGGTTTCAAGACATTCTGGAAAACTCCTGGCAATGTTTTTACAAATTATGTAAGTGCAACATTTTGAAACAACTGTTTCTAAATAAATCTGTGGAAGAGCAGTGATTTTGCTCCTTTAATCTTTGTGTAATTTCTATAAACACTCCAGCTTCACATGCTATTTTACATCCTTCAACTCGGAAAGTTAAATCCTGATTTAATTATGAGACTGCCTCTTTTGAAGTCAAAATAACGCACCATCAAACTAAATGGAGTTCTGTTATAAATTCTTAAGAGGGTTGTTTTCGTGTGCAGTCACATCCATATGCAAAATTACAATTATTAAAATATATTCTGCAAGTTCACCTCTGCACCAGATGTAGATGCAGAGCACAATCACAAACGTAAAACTGCACCTCCTCTCAAAAAGTGAGCAGAGCAAAAGCTGAAAGCTATGGAAGCGGCGATCTTTAAAGCGTTATATATATACACATTTAGAAAGTGTGTGTAATGTGATAAAATGTGAGGCAGTCAAGACTGATAATGCACCTTAAAAGCTGTAGTTTAGCAAAGACATTTTCCCTCTCTTCTGTGAGGGGGCAGCCCTGGGGAGCCCGTCTGACATCGGTCTCCGGAGGTCCCGCTCGTTGTCTTAAAGCCAGCGCAGCCCTGCGATCTTCCCTCTGCAGCCACTACCGCACCCGGCACCAGCCTTACCTTAACCTCATCCGGGAAAAAGTTGATAGCGCGGAAAACGAAGCTGGTGCTCAGAGACGCCATCGCCGGCAGCGTTCCCCCCTCACGCCAATTCCCGCCTCATTTTCCCTCACGAACCGCTCCCGCTGCCCGCGCTCGGGGCCGGGCACGGCCGGGGAGGACAGCGCAGACCCGCGGGCCGCGGTACCGCTCCATCCCCGGCGGCCCCGCACAGCACCAGGTGGGTTCGGAACCCCAGACCGGCCGAGCCCTCCCCTCCGACACCCTCCCGGCTGCTCACCGGAGCGCCTTTCATCCTTCACACTTCCTCCCAGTGGCCCTGCCGACCCTCACCCCTTGGGGCCGCCCCGAGCCGCCTCGAACCGCCTTACCCGCGTGCGAGGCTCCGGGCTGGCCGAGCAGGGGCGCGCAGAGCCAGGTGAGGAGGAGCAGGGACGGAGGGCGGCCGCAGCGCAGCCGCGCTCCGCGCCCGGCCATGGCTGGGGCACGGCCCCCGCTGCCTCCAAGCCCCGCGGCGCGAACGGGGCGCGGCGGCGGGAGCCGGGAGCCGCCGGGGCCGGGCGGAGCTGGCCCCGCCCAGCGGGGGCCTAGCGGGGCGGGAACCTCGGGCAGCCCGGGCCCGGCGCCCACCGCGGGCTGGTGTCAGGGGCCGATCCCGGCGCGGTGCGGGAGCTGGCGCCGCCGAAGGAGCTCCCGGCAGGTACCGCAGAGAGGAGGCGGCAGCTGCACCTGGAGCCTCGGTCCCCCGTGCCCGTCCCGCAGCCCGGGAGCGGCTCCTGCCGGGGCCGAGCAGGTGCGCGCCAAGCGGGGCCGGGGCCGCTGTCCCGCGCGGCGGCCGCTGCAGCGCCAGCGCTCAGTAACTCCGGCACATCCACCCGGGCAACGCCTACCGCTTCTGCACCGTGCTTTTGGGAGGGTGCAAGTGTAAGTGAATTCTGGCGAAAAAAAACCCTTTTAATTCCATTGCGTTTGAAACGCTCAGTAGAGTTTATTGGTTTATTTAACGTTTCTAAATCGATTTTTAAAAGTTTCTAATTCAGAATATTTTTGAACTTTTAATCTAAAATAGATAAACTGATTCAAGGTAAAAAGACAGGATATTTCCACATCTTTAGGTATATTATAAATATACCATATATATAATAAATACTCTGTACAAAACACCACTTTTTTCTGTATCAGATAGATAAAATCTGTTACAAAAGACAACTTTCAATACACAAACTGTGAAATTTAATCAGTGATTTTTTCCTAAACCATCCTAATGGAAATGTATAGTGTACACATTGCCACAAAAAATAGAAGCAGCTGGCATTAATGCATTTTTACATCTAAGGGAGTGTTTACTATTTTATAGAGGAAAAAACTCTTGGAAGAGTTAAATGACTTTACAGCATTAATCAGCTTCTACATGAAAAGTGCTAGATACCGGATTCCTCAGGAAAATGATCCTTATTCAACTCAAATACTTTTAGCAACTTTTTACCTTTCTAAAATGAGCACTACCCAAACAGCAATTTCATTAAGCATGTTGTCAATTGTCAAAATTCTTTTATACCAATTGTTTATTTTACAGAAAAACCGCATGTCTCTGTGTAAACGGCGAATCTTTTTAATGACCAAAACAGAACACTGGAGCATTTCAATCCATTTCCTAATTTTTAAACTTGTGTTTTTCTGTATTATCTTTTCCTGCAGTTATATTTGGATTATGTGTGTCTGTGTGAGACATAATGCCGTCTGTACAAGCACATAAAAAAGGCTGCTTACACAGGAGTTTCTTCCAGCACACTTCTAGTGACAAGGCTGTATTGATTTGAATACTCTGCAGTAAATATGGTTATTTTATGTATTGAGAATCCATTTGTATATGGCATATCTTCCACAATCAAAATATTTGTGCAAAGGATGCAGCATAGCTCTTATTTTGAAATGCTCAGTGTATATGCAATGGACAACTCAAGATTTTGTAGTAAATGAAAAATATATTTTAGCCCAAAACAAGACATAAACCCCCACTTTTCTTCTTTTTTTTTTTTTTTTTTTTTGGTGACACTGTAGCTCTGATATTTTCTGAGTGCTTCAAGAATTACTGGGCAATATTTGTACTGAAATTGCAACTCTGTAGTTTTTGATGGCAGCTGGTTCACTACTGCACTGCACCTGCTGTTCCTAACATGAGGTTATCAGGTAAAATCTGTGAGGTTAAATCTATGAGGTTATCAGGTGTTTCTGTGCACTGCAGTAGATGCATTTTAGAGCCATAATATGTTGCTACCAATGTTGAACATAGCTGCCACTAGAACGTGCAGGACATAGGAAACCAGTTTTATTACATAATTCTGGATTTGTGTGCAGCTGGGTCATAACGAGGCAAAACAGATGCTGTAGGATATAAAAGGATTAAACTGTCTGGGTTACATGCCTAACGTTTTGCTAAATAATTTATGTAGCATCATCTGGCACATGTTAATTATGTTGTATTATTACTGTTTTAGACAACAGTAGTTATAAATAAGCAGCTGGTTTTTTCCTGCTGCTTTGAACTTGGATCACAATGTTAATAGTATCAGCAGCATGTTAAGTTTAATATTTACCATTAAGTGAAAGTCCAAACAATTACATGGGTAATGCTGTCTTTCAAAGGACCCTTGTCAGCAGGAGGTGACATCTGAAGGTCCCTTTTAAAGAGAATCTGCAATAAATTGGCTGATGGCAGCTTTTACTGTGCACTGAAGAGTAGTTTAACTGGAAAGCCAAATGCCAAATTAAACCCAGATAAAAATAGCCAGCTGCTCAGTTCTATTTGTAAAATGAGAAATATTCTAAAAATTTGAAGATGAATTTTCACTAGATTAAAGCCACTGAAGGGTACTCTTAGATCCAGTAATTTTAGGTTTTCATATTGTAATAGAAATAACTGCAATTAAAACTTGAAAATGAGGATAATTGTTACTGCAGAAGAACTGTAGTGGAAAATACTCTTTAAAGAAAATGAAAGACATTTAAATAAATCTTAGAATTTCCTCCAGTCTGAAATGACACAGTGTATGTAGTTTAATACATACTACAATATGTACTCATGTGTGAAGTTTTGAGTGCACCAGCTTCTTGGACTTACATCTTGTATACTGATTTGTGTTTTTTATGTATCACATACAGTTCTGAGGCCTCTGAAACCACTGAACACCTTTCAATCATTATATTCATTTTCACAACAGTGAAGTATTTTTTCCTAATTTTAAGGTTCTGAACAGAAAGAATAAATAATTACCTTGGAAATATATAACAAACCAGAAGCAGCTGTCAAATTTAACATCAGGAGTCTTTTGTTGTCTCTTAATTTGGGTGCTTTGTAACTGACAAGTAAAATATTTGGATGAAGAGGGAAGCATACCTAAAAGAGGTCATAGAAGAAGCAATCTTGGAAGTTAATTTGACTTTATTTGAACAGAATACAGTCACCTAGAAAAGCAAGCTAACTATATTTAAACACTGACAGATGCAAGAGACAGCACAGGTAATTATTGGAGAAGCAGTAGTTTCACTATCTCAAACTACTTAGAATAACAAACCACATTACAATTTCTTAGGACCATCTATTTGTGAATATTTGCATATTTGTCCTAACAAGTTCTATCATGCACTCAAGTGAGATATAAGCTATCCAGTTTAAGTTTACAAACATCATATTAAGCAAACAATTTGAAGTAAATACTTTTACCTAACTTGAAAAATCTGTCACCTACCACAGCACCACATGAAGTTCTTGTTTTAAAATAACACTAAATCCACAGCAATAGCTAAATATTTTAAATACTTATGTAATACATTGTAAACTCTATGTCAACACTACATACACAAAAAAAAAAACAAAAAACAAAAAAAAAAAAAAAACAAAAACAAAACAAAACAAAAAAAAAACCCAAAAAAACCCAAAAACAAAGAACAGGAAGATCATTTTTTATTAGCAAAGATACCTCAATTGTATCGCCAGAATCATTTTTCTGTTCTTACGACTTATCCCCAAACCACTCCCAGAAAAGGCACAGTTGGTGATGATTTTTTTAATTTTTTTTTTTTTTTTTTTTTTTTTTTTTTAACACACAAAGCCAGAATCAACACAAAAGGCCAATGCAGTCAAACACTGCTCTTATTTCTAGGAAGAGCAGGTAAGAAACTTGCATCAGTGTCCGGATGGCTCAGGAAGATTCTAATCATGAAAGATCTCCAGCATCTGCTTACTGCCCCAGGCTCAAATGCAGAAAAGAATCACAAATTAAATTTTGGTTAAGAGAACTTGGCTGTACATCTTGGACATGACTGCCAGCTAGAGTTACTTGCCTATTTCAAGGCAGTACTGAGGCTCACCTCACAAACAGCTATTAATGGCACTCAGGAGAGATGATTTTTTTTAAATTAAATTGGTAATTGCTATTCAAAGATTAGACTCATAAAGTATTAGACAATACTTCTTCCACTTTGTGCAAACAAAACCTTTAAATAAATAGATCTTTTAAAATTTATCACAATGCTTCAATACATTTATTAGTCATTCCAACTCTTTATTATTACAGTATCTAAAAAGTTCTCCCTTACCAGCAAATCATGCCATGTTTGGCAAAGAAATGGTATTGGTAATTCTTTAAACCAAGATATGCATATATGAGTTATCCCCATTTTTTTAGAAAAAGATGCTTCTAAGAAAAATATTTTAGTAAGTCTATATTCTAAGCTATCTGATAATACTTACACTATTACACTAAACAGACTGCCTTTTATGAACTATATACATTGATGTACACAAGCTCAGATGCTTTAACATTTTCTTAGAAGACAGAAAGCATTGCTGGAATCTATCACATATTGTTGCAAGTCATATTTGAGAAATGAGAAAAAAATCCATTTTGGCATTGCTGCTTTTAGAGCATATTCCAAGCACTTGTATAACCATCACCAGTGATCCAGAAATCTGCAAAAGATGCTCATATATTGCATTCATGCTATCAAAAAATAGAAAGATTGAGCACTGAATTTCTACTTAAAATGAAGCTTGAGGTATTTATACAATCTTTATAATGGAGATTAAATGTTACCCATTGCATGTTACTCCTGCAACTATTCAGAATTGTTACATGACATATCTTTCCTATGTTGTTATTTGGAAGACCTACTGTGGCACAAGGTGTAAATAAAAGTCAGTTGAACTTTCATTAGCTATAAAATTTGAATATTAACAAAGTGAGTATTAAGTTCAGTGCTAAAGACTAAAGCAATTTGTTTACACCAAGACTTAAGAGAATGACCAAGCAGGTCATGTAGAGAACCCACAGCCTTCCCCCTCTCTGTACAGAGGCTGCCAGAGTGAATGCAGGAGAACTGCACAAGCTGCAGCACAGACATCTTGAGTCAGATTCCTTCCCTCTGTTCTCAACAGTGACTCTTACAGCAGTGAGCTCAAAAATGGGTTTAGTCAAGAGGAAGGGTCATTTCTAGCCATGTTGACAAAGTACATTTTAGTCAAAAATGTTTGAGATGGATTAAAATCAACAAAACACTGTATGGATTCACTCACTTTCTTTAAATGATCATATTAAATTCCGTATAGATCAGATATCCTTTGGGGTAAGAAAACCAAACCAAACTAAGCTACAAGATCAATACAATCCGGGGTGGGCACAAATGGGCTGGATCACCCAGTCACTACCCACTGTCATAGTCTGAAATTCACCAAGGCCTCACTTTTAAGCATGGCACTCAGGCTTTTCACTTTGCTTTTGATATCTGAATGAGTGCACAGTAATTTTCAGTAACTTGTTTTCTTTTCTTTTGTTCACTCCACTTTTTTTTTTTTTCAGAAGTAGGAGAGATTTTTGCTAACCTGACAATCATACATTTTTGCATTCAGTATAGGGGCAAGCCAGACAAAAATAATTCACACCAAATTATGATTTCTTGGTTCTTAACTGGTTAGTTTTCTTGACTGCTATGTCAGAGAAAGGAACCAAATTCACTGGGGAAGTATCAGCAACACTAAACATAAAACATCTCTATTTCCTTTCAGGATAAAATGTGAAATAGTCAACATGGCCTAAAAATCATGCACTATTTACTTACCTATTTGTACTTTGACAAGATAAAGCATTTTCATGTGGCCTTTGTAAAATGTCTTTCTAGTTTGTGTGAATATAACTAATGTTGTATGATTAATTCCTTAGAAAACACATGCACTTGTGAAGGCTATGATAAACTGAACACATTTGCTACAGGGCATTTTTTAAAACACTACTGCTTGCAAGACCATCAGTTTGACAGAGCCTGCTATAGAACAAAATAGGCCAAAACTAAAACTTGGCATGCCAGCACACTTTAATTCTGTATTTGTGAAATGACTTTTCAAACTTAAGAGCTCTTTTCACTACCTTAAAAGGAAAACCCACGCATACACACAAAATTCTAACAATTCTAACACCATTATTTGTTCTTTACCAACTAGCATATACCTTGTTTTAATGGTTTAAAGCAATTAAATTCCTCAAGATTGTGCATATCCAGGCATTACTGAGGAAATAAAGACACCCATCACTATTCTTCTTAAATTTTATTCCATAATAAAAAATAGAAGATGAAAGAAAGAGTGTTCAAGAATTAAAGCAATTATTGGTCAATGTAAGGAGCAGTAAACTAATTATCTAAATGATGACTAAAGACCTGGTTCATCAAAAGTACTTCTGCGTCCTCCATGGCATTAGCTGTAGGCTTCTACAGCACAAAAATCCAGATTATCTTTTGCTGAAGCAGGTCCTTTATTATCTAGAGAACACTTGACTTCATATTCTATTTATCCTTCTCTTTTTGTTCTTTCTCCTTCTTTTCACGTTCAGCTTTTGCTTCCTCCTCCTCATGTTGTTTTATCAATTGTTCCACCTCCTTTTGCTTCAGAACCCTTATTACTGTCTTTCCGTTCTCTCTTGTCAGTGTTGCAATTTCAACTGAAACACATGGAACAGACAGCAGCGTTTAGGCAGAGCAATCATCAGCAGGGCAAGGTTTGAGATTACAAGAGACAATGAGGCAGAAGGCTCCAATGCTCCCTGTGCCACAGAGCCTGGCTGGAAGCAGCCACCCGCAGTCCCCTCCTGCAGCAGAGACAGCAGCATGGGAGCTCCTCTCAGGGCTCTGCTCCCAGACACACAGACATTTCAATCCCCACACTGCAGCCTCACCTTTGGAGCTGGCCAACAGGGATGGGCCTGGACTAAGTTATCTGAATGCCTCTTAGGCTAAGGCTGAGAACTCCTGCATCTTCCCAAAACATTTTTTTGTGACAACTAACACTCCAGTAGCCACATCTGGAGTATGTGCACTCACTGATCTCTTTGTTTAAGCAGAGGGTGCCATCTCGTGTCAGCAAACACTCACCTTTCTCAGCAGAGAGCTTGCTGACATCCATAGTTTTGTTTAGAACCTTAATGGCCAATGCCAGAGCAGTCTTTAAGGTCATTTCCCCTTCTTTGTAGTCTTGCTTCAGCATTGACACAGCTGCCTGTAAATTTCACAGAAATTAAAATGGTGTCTTTGGGCAATCAACCACACAGTTGGGGTTTTGCCAGGTAATACCAACACGTGAGTTAACAGCAACATTTCTAAAATTACCTGTAAATCTCTCCCAAACTAATAATCAACAACTCAGCTGAATTAGTACAGCACAATTTACACTTTTCAACTTGTATTTTTGAGAAGAAAAAACCCAGAACTTACAGCGCTATTATTCCCAATGCATGTGGCTTTCCATCCTCCATAATTTCCACTAGGATCACTTTGATACAGCTGAAATCCATAATGCTTATCCCAGCCAATATAGAGCAATGAAACGCCAAAAGGACGTTTTCCTGTTGAAAAGAAGGCTATTAGCAACCTAAATTTAGTAACAAGATTGGTCACGAGCGACAATTATTTTATTTGATTTCGTTTTCCAATCTATTCTTGTGAAGTAGGATTTAACAGACAGTTCTGCACTTCTGTTGCTTGAGATAAGCATACCAGCACTTTCTTCTAAGTCATGGGGTGGGAGGCAGCAGAGGTTTATTCCATTTAACTTTAAGAGCAGTTCATTTGTGTCTTCATAAATTGTAATTTATCATCTCAGGACTTAAAATTTAGTATTTCAAGTATGTAGCTTAGCTTTTAATGCATTTAACTTAGCAGTGCCAAAAGCAGTGTTGTTTAAAGGGTAATTCTCTCCCACTACGTATATGTAAAACAGCAGAATTATCAGTTCACATACTAAGGAACACTACTTACAATATCATTTTCCAAAATGTTGCTTGAGCCACATAAACAGTACTTTTTTCAAGCGTTAGAATACTGATAGCCCTACATACAGCCTTGTTTTTGATTCATTGTGCCATTATGCTGGATGAGCCCAAAATGTTGAAAGGTTGCCTAAACAATTCTTTGCTGGTCTTCTGAAGGCATTCATTAAATGCAAAGCATTCAAAGCATTCTATGCTATGGGCCAGCATCTCAGCCATCAATTTCCCAAGAGATAAGTAGAAACCTCAGCAGCAAAAACCAGTCACCATAACTACCCATTCCCCTCTTAAATTAGGCTATTTTTTTCCTAAGTATAACTTTTTAAGAGAATTCAGCAGAACTGTCCACAGACTTAGATCAGTCATATTATTTAAGAGAATTGTTAAGACATTTAGTAACACAATGATTCATCACACTTCATTACCTCCAAACTGCGTATAAGCCTGCTTGATATCACACAGTGCTGTTACTAGTTGTTCACAAGGAATGGGCTCTTGATACTGTAACAAGTACCTAATATCAAAGAGGGAAAAAAACAATTTTCAAAACTTGTTTTGCTGATGACCATATCCTGCATAACATTTAAGAGGAATCAAGTTCCCAAAATAAAGCCTCTGTGATCTAGCTATTCTATTTCAACCTACTTCTGATCTACTATATGCATGCTCATTCTGATCTAATGCATAGAGAGCTGAATGTGACAGCACAGGCGAGTAAAACCATGTCAGCTGCCAGCAGACCTACCTCTGTGCAATCAGTCTCAGCTCATTTGTTAGAACATTGGCATCTGAAGTTATTCCTGCAACACTGCATGCCATATCCCTGCAAGAAAAACATACAAATTAACTGAATTCTTGTCCATCTCCAATCAACACTCACATCTTCATACAGGGGTTCAAGCAGAGCATCTACTGTTGGGCTTTTCTGATCAAAAATACACAGCTGCCGTACAAAATGGGTTCATCAGCTCCTGCCTTTAGGGTGCACCAAAAATATCAGTGCCATATGCTAAGAGCAAAGGCAGCCAGCAAAAGTCAACAAGTCAGTATGTTAGTATGTTATACATATATGTCAACAGTCAAACAGCCAGCAAAAGTCAACAAGTCAGTATGTTATACATATAGTTCTGAGAAGAAGGTCATGCCAAGGATGATTAAGTTCTGAGTGGTTTTACAAGAGCCATTAGGCACATACATAAATACATAGAGGCCTCTGAGGAGGCCACCTGACATAGCAAACCTCAGCACTGAAGGAGCCACAGAGATGTGACAGGCCTTCAGTGGGAGTTGCTGGCTGACACATGGCATTTGTGTAACTGAAACTTCATAGTCTTGATAGGTGCCTAAGAAAACTTCAATCCTTGATTGTTTTGTTGGATCTTAATTTAGTATCTCTTTAGCTCAATCTGATATGCTACAAACCTTTTACCACACAAAAAGGATTTGTGAAATTAGGGATTTTCCAAAAGATGGAAGGGCTGTTCTAGGTGACTATTCCGGTGTGCTGTTACACTGCCTCTTTGAAAATCCAGTACTTCCTACCATTCCAGATGCTTTCAAAATCAACATGGAATGGGAGACAGACAAGATGGAAAACTATTTGTGTTCATGTGCAGCTTCCGTCAAGGATGAAGCTCTAACTCCCTTGCAACAAGAAAGCATAATCCACAAAACTCTTTGCTCTGACATCACAAATTTGACTACCAGGAGTTAAAATGAAAATGGTAATAGAAGATGCTTCATCTGTGCTACAATTGTGGCAAAGAAGCCTAAGGCATGTTCTACCCAGTTATCTTGTACTTTTCAAGCCATGGAAGAAAAACAGAGATGTGGAAGGGGAACTAAAATAGTATCGTAATTTTTGTTTGCATTCTTTATTCTGCCCTCCAATGGTATTCTTTAAAACTGAGATTTCCCAGTTTTCTTAAAATACCATTGTAAGAAAGAAATGCCACAATACCATTACCTTGTATGGTGCAGTACCAACAAACAGGCTATTACACCTAGAAAATTCTCCTAGAAATAAAAAAACCAAACCAGCAATGCTTCTACTTTAGATGGGGAACTACTGAAGTGAACAACAACAGAATAGTCATCTTTGTCTGAAACACGAAGCAAAAAGATTATTAACACTTCCAATAAGGCGAGGTTATGTGCTGCTGGACATTTAATCACCATTTCAACTTACTCATTAAGTTTGTATATTTTCTCTGAGAAAAACACTTCATCAAGAAGCTTGTGAATGTTGCGCCGCTCTGCTGCCAGCAGAACTCCATCGTTTGCTAGAATTCCCAGGCAAGTGCCTGCATGCCCGATGGCCTCCATCGCGTACTCAACCTGGTACAAGCGACCTGGGAAAGGATTGGAACTCCTGTTATCAAAATATGACACTGAACAAAACCAACTACACAAGGTGACTTAAAGTTACAAGAATCTGACAAGTGATCATTGTCCCATCTACTTCTTCAGTCTCTTACCAGTCAATTGTAAATTAACTGGCTGAAAAGGAGGAAGGAGTCAGAGAAGGAAAATAACATAATACTGGACACTGGGGGAAAAAACACTTCTAGTAAAAAAAAAAAAAACAAAACAAACAAAAAACAAAAACAAACAAACAAACACCAAGAAGAAAAAATTTGAAGAACTCTCTGCTGTAGTAGAATAATAGAATAAGCCAAAACAAATTTTCAATAAACAAAGAAAATATTTTATACTGGACTAGTCAGGTTCATCCCATCTAAGAAGTAAGAAAATATGATTTGTACTTGTTTCAGCAAGTGCAAGAATAACAAGGAAAGGCACGACTGCACTAGCAGGATATTATCCATTCTCAGGAGACAGTGACAAAATCTAAGCATACTCAAAGAAGAGATAAATGAGTATTTCATAAACATGGCAGGCGATATTACTCACTAATGGGACTCATTCTCATTATAGCTTCACTTAGAGTGAATTTCAAAGTGTCCACTTTGAACCCTTGCTGTCCCTACAAAACTGGGTGTGGGTAAATATGATTTCTGTAACTCATGTTCAGACAGAAACATGCTATTAACAACCACGCTTTGTGCAAGTGTTTTGAGAGTTTTGAGAAGATAGATGGAATAGTTAGAGTTTACTTGAAAGTGTCGGGTTAAAAAATACCTTCCGGAGAAAATATGGTAGTTCTGGAGTCATATCTTCGAGACTGTAAGAGAATAGCTCGGTAAGTATCACCAGTCTCTTGTCACCAACGCCCTAAAGCCCCTGTATAACAGACCCAGCTACTCGGTGACCTCGGGCTGGTCACTGGTGCCCGCAGCCCAGCCCCTGCAGTGTGACCGCCGCCCGCCACCCCCGCCCGGGCCATGACTTGGCAGGGTCAGCAAAGCTCCGGGGAAGGCGAGTCACTCACCATGGTGCCGGGCACGCGCCGCGGGCAGCAAGCAGCGGGCCGGCAGCAGAGCACAGGGCACGGGAACCGGCACCGGGCCTGCCAAGAGAGCACAGGGCACGTGAACCGGGAACCCCGGGAACCGGCACCGAGCGCACCCCGGCACGGCCCCAGGGGGCGCTGCCGCCCGCGCCCGCACTGCACAGTCATCCTCAGCGCGGCAGAACATAAAGGCCGCACCGCCTCCCGCGCCGCGCAAAGACGCGTCCAGTGCCCCATCGCCCACCCACCGCCCGTCCTCACTCACGGCAGGCCGGATGGAAAGGCCAGGCCAGGCGCGGGGCGGCGAGACCTGGCCGCCGGGCAAGAACCGGGCGCTGCGGCCACGCCCGAACCTTCACCGCCGCGTCGGAAATGGCCGCCGCACCTGCGCACTGCCGCGTGCCGGCCTGGGGCGGAGCCTGCGCCCTTTCCGGTCGCCGCGAGGCGGGGCTGGCGCGCGCGGCCCGCAGCGTCACGTGTGTGTGCCCGCGCTCCGCCGAAACGGCCCCGCCCGCCCTGTGAGGGCGGGTCATGGTCACACCTCCCCTCCGGTGTGAGGGCGGATAATGGTCACACCCCCGATGTGAGGGCGGAGCAGGGCCCGGTCCTGCCGTGATGGTGTGTAACGGTAATAGTTTTCTCTCCCGGGGAGATGAGCTTGGTCCCACCCCTGCCCGCGGACACAGCGCGGCGGACGCGCCCCATCCAGCCCAGGCAGCGCCGCTTTCATTACTTTATTCACTCCTTTGTCACCCCCAGTACTTCAGCAGCCGCGGACCTACGGGGCGGGTGCGAGGTACGTGTACGCCTGGGCAGTCTCAAACCACGTCTTCTCTACAGCCTTCTGGCCCACCTCGAACATTTTCATTAAGTGTTTCCAGCCAGTTTTGGCTGTGATTGTGAGGTACTCCTTGTTCTCTGGGTACAGCAGAGCCGTGTGGGCAGCAATGACGAGGGACTGTGCAAACCTCCCACTGACCAGGAGAAAAAGGGCACCTCTCTCCTCGGTGGTGAGTGGCAGGACGCTCTCAAACCCTGCGAGAACATGTCCCCCAACACTCAGCGGGTCTGGGCTCTCAATCATCATGTACATGATGACTATCGCAACCTCAAACACGTAATACCCGTAACTCATGTCGCTGAAGTCCAGGATGCCAGACACTCTGTACTGGGGATTCTCCAGGGAAGCAGAACTGGAGTCTACCAGAATGTTGTGGTCATTAAGGTCTCCATGATTGATACCTAAAAACAGAAGATATAGAAACAGTATTTAATAATTATTAAACAGCTGAAACAGCTTTGGGAAGATGCATGTCAAACTAACACTCAGTACAAAACCACACTAGTCCCCTGCAGCATCAAGTGCTGTCTTTCACAGCTCTACTGCTTCCCATGAACCTGCCCTGCACTGCCAGATGACCTACAGCAGCAGAGAAGAGGGAGTGTTAGGAAGATCACGCTCCAGGCTGTGACCTGTGACACACTGCATGTTTGCAAACACACAACAGCAGTTTTCAGCTATAGAACTGTCACACTATCATCAATATCAATCTCAACTGAATTCCAAAAATTGAATTAAGTACTTTTTGGGCCTTTATGAAAGGTAGTAATGTACTCTGTATATATTCAGTAAGCTGACATAACGGCATGAAACTTAACTGGGAGCAAACTCATCCGAAAGATAAAGAACTGACCCTGACTGGACAGAACATTCCTCTTGGCTTACTCTGTGCTGTGCATATTCAGCACAGTATTTGTCCATGTCTAGGCTAGGGAAAAGAGATTTACTTTTTTTGCTATTTTTGTTTTCCTTCTCTACAGAGCCAAACTCTTGTAAGAAATTTTCATGTCTCAGTTAAAAAAAATTACAATGAAAATAAAATACTCACAGGCTCGGAAACTGCTTAGCTTGGGTATTACTTTGCCTTTAAACTGCTCAATAACTTGCTCCACCACGGCACGGTATTTGTTCTGGCCCAAGGCATAGATGTACTGATCTAGAAGAGGAACATTTGCCAGATTCCAAATGAACTGATCTCGATGCAGACTTTTTACTGATGGATGCTGGAATTTCTTTGGAAAAAGCACACGATAATATACACATAAGAAAAATTGCTGACTTTATGATTAAAGGGCATGAATCAAAACCCCTATTAATTTTAACAGATTTCTAATAAGACTCACTGAAAAGCACCATGAGTTGGACTGTTCAAGTAAATGAATAACCTGAAGAATGATTAAGGCAAGTGTCTTAATATTTACATACAGCCTGAATGGTTTTTCCCCATGTTTTAGGTACAAAGATTACCTTAAGTCGTTTGTCACTTTGATAATGTAAGATTGCTGTTGACTGTCCATAGGGTGATGTTACGTAGCAACTTTGAGCATCTGCCAAGGCCAGAGTCCCACTCTGGCAGAGCTCAGTCTGCACAGCTGATGCTGCAGGAAGCTGTGGGAGCACCAGAGACACAAAATCTGCCAGCATGCTGGGAGCAGGCACACTGTGCTTTTAGAGGTGGGACCTTTGGGAGACAAGCCTTAGGAACAGCTGGTATGTGAAAAATGGTGAGCACAGTCATTTATGGAGACACTAACCATGGCTTTATGCTTATGAAAATTTGCCTTTGTACATCCAGGCCCCACTACTTTAAACATACAAGGTCCTTAACCCCTCTCTCACTAGCAAATGGAAAGGATGGTTTGGAAAGTGACATTCAAAGAGGAAAAGTATCTCTCCCACTGCACACCTCATGCTTATCTTGGACTCCTCAAATGCTTATTAAGGTGACCTCTGGGTCAGTGCATAGGGCAAATTAAAAAAAAAAACCCACAACAAAACAACTTTCTAACAAGAGTAGCTGGCTTCCTATTAAGAAAAAAAACCAACAAAAACTATGCTTGTAATTAAGGCTGTTAAAGATCACTAAATGATAGTCAAAAGTGGACAGTGTATGAACAAGTAAAGAATAAACCTAAACCACCTTGGTGGATAATAATCCACAAGGATTAAGGGAATAAAGAGTGCTTTCCATCAGAATTACTTCTCATTAACTACTTCCCTTTAGCAGGATCGTATCAGGCATATTTTGAGACTAGCTTATTTTAATCACATTATAAGAGTGTGACCAGTGTGTCAAAGGCAACAGTAAGTTATCTTTCACAACTGAAAAATGCTCTTGAAATTTAAGAATGTGCTTAGTAAAACTGGCAATTCACATTTCATAACTGTCTGAAGCTGGTAGCCAGAACATGAGAAGGAAAGGTTAATGAAAGGTTAATAAATAATGTGAGGTCTTTCATGCATCAAACTTACTTACTGCTGATTGATCAGCTTTATTATCCTGTGTAACTACAGAATACAGAACTTACTTTGCATTAAGACTGTCTCAGGGGAAGTGCTGCAAATGAGAAGTGTCACAGATCTCTGTTGGCAGAGCTTGTTGGTGTAGGGAGGGTACCAATGTGAAATGGTCACAGTGCTAATGACAAGAAAGTCAGCAAGTCAAAAGGAATTCAAAATAGCAGATCAGCTAGCTGTGCACTACACAAAAATCTTTTAAAATGAGCTTGGCATTCTTCCAGTTTGAGCACCCTAGGGTTCATTCTCTTTTACCTGCCAGGTTTGAAACACTAACAGGTGAGCTTTGCATAAGTAAAAAGAATGCCTTATTTCCATATTCGTGGTAAAAAAAATGCATTGCAGAAGGATCTCCAGTACCATGTCACTTGTCGTGTACTTGTGGAAAGGCTTTTCTAGCAGCCAGCTTGGAGGCTGGCACCTGAGCCATGAGTCAAACTGACATCTGCAGTCACCAACTTGCATTTTGCAGGTCAGAAAAGCAGGCAGCAAGCACATTAGCAAATGCTGAAGAGACATTGATTAAGAGAGAAGTCTGAGGCTGAAGAACTCACCTCTGAGAGCACTTTATCCACACTGGCAGCGAGTCTCCCAATCTCATACAGAATCTGAGCATTGGTAGTGATTTTTGCTACTGGTGTACCTGGCAGGTAAGTCAGCAGTCTGACCATGTACTTCTTGCTCCCAGGCCTAGTACCTGACAAGGAGAGATGTAGTCAGTCACTCTGCTATGTGCTACTGAGTATCAGTTAACACAAGAGGCAAAAAAGGTGCATGCCAGTGTAAAAGTTGTCAGAGGTAGTTCATAAAACAGATTTAATGGAAAGATTTGCTTTACCAAATGTTGCATAATAATGTACAAACCTTACCACACTTAGAAAATGGAGATACTGTATTTTTAGTCCTTGAGCTTGGACCCAACTCAGCACCAAGCAAAGTTCCTCCAGTGCCTGCACACACCCACATAAAGTTTTGCAGCAGAACAGGTCGCAGGAATCCCAAATGTTGTATGGAAGTTGCAGTGACAGTAAAAGCTAAATGCCAACAAATTTTTTCTTCCAAACACTGTTAAAGCAATTTATTCTGGCTTCTGAGACGGGCTAGATCTGTATTTTACACCACTCTGAAGGCAAGTAATTTCAAGCACCATGTAGTCAACTAGGCGTTTTTAACTTTAACTCCACTCGTGAACATCACAGGTCAAATAAACGTTTTCTCCGATTCCTTCAGCTGAAGTGTTTTCCTAAGCATTTTCCTAGTTAATTATTACTCTTTCTGAGTTGCTTCGCTTCTGGTATTTTAAGTTTGGCCTATTATGGCTGAAATACAGACCACCTGATGCATATCTCCACTATTCAAACACAAGCCTAACGTTTTCCTTTAGCATACACATGGTATGCCATATAGTAAGCTACTGCCAAGCTAAGGGTGAGAGTGGGGCAGTAAAGGTGCCCACAGTGGCTCACCTCCGGACTCCAGAGACATTATGTTACCATCTTTTGTCAGATAAGGAGTAGCTGAAGGGAAGCCTTCAGCACTGAGAAACATCATGGCCTGGGTCTGCGCTTGAATGAGGTCAGGCTCCTGGCTGTCTTCTGAATTGGTGATTTTGAGGACATACTCATCAGCACCTTCAGCTGAGACACGCACATGGAAGTTCTGATCATCGTAGCTGGGGAGTGACCTGATCCACGACACCTTCAATCCAAACACCCTGTCAACCAATTCAGCTGCCTCTCTCTCACCAAGTGCAGGTTTGGTCGAGGTCTGGGGTTGACAGTCATTTCCAGAAGACATTGTGCCTCTAGGAGAAAAAGAAAAGCTGGATGATCTGATCTGTATTCTGACACCAGAAGCAGTAATTACTGCAACCAAATGCATTCAGCTACTGGAGAAGAGTCTTCTACATTTACTAAGCAAGCAAAGAAAACCAACCCCCCGTGCCAGCTTGGGTTTCTTAGAACATAGCTTATCAAATACTTAGGCTGCAGCCCCTTCAGAGAAAGACTGCTAGAGAGATGCACTCAATCTGTTCAGAATAGCAGACACGAAGAATTTATTAACTAAGCTTTTATTAACTCATTTCTAGCAGCGGCCTAACCTGGTATTGTTGATAGGTAGGAATGACTCCCTCAGGAATAGAGTTGCTGAATCCCTGATCGAGAGGTCTTCAATTCGTGCCTACAAAAGACGAGAAGTATTTTAGTAAATCATAACGTTAAAGCAGATTAAATCTTTCCGCTTGGGCACGGCCTTCCAAATTCCTGTGCTAAGAAAAGCAGCACAAACCTGCAGACGCTCGCTTGTCTCTCGCCTGCCCAGCTGCAGGAATCTCGAGCCTTCCCAGGCGAGCGCAACCCTTGGACGCGGCAGGAGCCGCGTGGACCTTTGCCCAACCCGGGGAGGCCGAGGAGCTGCAGAAGCTGCCGTCAGCCGGGGGCCCAGTCAGTCCAGCCCCCGCTCGCCCGGTTTGCGGCCGAAGCGCCCCGTGCTCAGCGGAATGCGGGGCTGCGCCCGCCCCGAGCGCGGCCAGGAGGGCCCCGGGCTACCCCCGGGCCCGGCCGCACGTCCCGCCCGCGGGCAGCGACGCGGGAGCGTCCCCGCGGCGCAGGAGCGCTGCCCCAGGCCGTGGGCTTTGTTTTCCAACAGCACGAGACGGGAGGAAAGCTGCGGCTTCCTGTCTCAAGGCAGAACACTTAAAAAACCCTGCGCCCACAGCGGGCAGGAGGGAAAACATCAGTTTTATTCATTTGTTTAAACCCTTTTATCACCACACCACATCAAAATCTCTGCCAAATGCTTGGACTGAAGACCACATTATTTATATATAACGAACCTGAGGCATTTTCTCAGGATGTCCTTTAGACTGTCCCAGAGAAAAATTGTACTTGGGACAATGGGCCCAGCCCTAGAAAACTTTACCGTTAATGAAAATAATTACAAACCTCAAGGTTAATACAGAAATATCTTCTAAAACTCCTAATGAAGGAAAAACAATCTGCCATAGTTGATGTACAGCTATGACAGCATTAGGAACCTGAAGAAAAAGGAATTTAGGAAAGGCATGCTGAAAAACTCCCCAAAACTCAACAACACTCCCCCCTAAACCCAAACACCATCACCTAAATATATCTTGACTTCAATCAAATCAGTTAAAAATCCTCTATCACAAAATTTCAGTATTGTTTGTAATACTGAGGACACAAAATTGAAAAATTATCTTACTCAAACGTTTATTTTAATCAAATAGGGAATTTAGAAAAGGAAAACTATTTCCCCAAGAAACGATTTTTTCTCTCCAATTTCAGACCAAATGTTAATAAAAGTAATTGACCAACTCTTCTCACTAGAAATGACAAAAATAAGGGTTTTTCAAAAATAAAAGAGATCTGTAAAATATTTAGGGTTCCCTCTTTCTGATTTCTGAGGCCCCAAGCTTTAGCTCATTGGAATAAAACCGATAGAGTGGGAAAGCTTTCTTGCTGTGATTTAACATAGGTGGTTACAGAAATGTGTTCCTGCACTATGCAAACAAGATGACTACACACTTTGCAGATCCATACTCCTTACTCTTGCTTCAGTTGCCAGACTGGAGTGCCAAAACAGAAGACCTATAAACTTCTGTGCTTCTTCTGCCTGCCTGGTACTCTGGGAGAAGCTCACTGTGGTTGTGATGTAAGGCAGTTTGAAGACGGGACTTTGGCCTTATTATCTATAGAAAGATAGACCTGAATAATTTAGCATCCATGAGCTGAACTCCAGTTGAAGTAGGTTAGTGCTGGACATCCCAAATGACTTCTGAGGATCTTGTCAGGGTTGTAACCTTGGCCAACAGCTTGCTTTAATACAGGATTTAATCTAGATTCTAAATTAGACATTTTTCAGAAGAGAAAGAAAAAGTTACTACAAAAGCATTTGATATAACATCCAGAGTAGTGTCTGGAGCCCTGCTAACCCAAGGAACATCCTTCTACACCACCTAAGCATGCTTTGTGCTTCGTGAGTCCAAACTCACTCCTAACAAGTAAATGGAACATGCATCATTATATAATACATAATATTATCCCCTTTCTTTATTCACCCCGCTCCTTCACACACAGTACCATTTAAAGTGCATTCCATACTATCTATTCAAAATAGACAGTAACATACAAGAGCTGTGATACAATTTTCTTTATTAAAAATAATTTACAGCATTGGTAACATTGTATGCACAATTTTTATCAATTGAACTTAAGATATATCTATACAATACTTATGGAACTTACACTGTTCTGTTGGCTTTAAACAGCAGACAATGATTTGCAGTTGCTTAAATAGGATTAATATACATAGCTTCTTGTCCTTATACTTAGGTGTAAAATATATAAACATCAACACTATCCCAAAGCTTTGCAGTTTGGGATGGGGAGGAAGAGGGAAGCAAGAAGAGAAAACATTTACAAAAATTTCAACAAGATTCTCCCCTCAAATGCAAATGGGGAGAAGTCTAGGTTAAATACATCTAACACACTGAGTCACTTCTCAGACAGGTACATGTTTTCCTATGCTTTAGGATACTAAAGAGAGGTCTAATTGAATGTTTGGTGTGTGAGCACAGCAATCCTGACGGTGGCTCCTGCCACTCCTGCCCACTTAAAGCCCCTCAGGGTCCCAGCAGTGTCCAAAGTTAAATGTCTTCATTGGCTGCTAGGCTCTTGAGCTGCACTTGCACAAGGGAGAGGGAACAGGGCTGTTGCCATGGGTCTGGAGCCAGGTGTTCCCTGCATGAGTGGTTCCCCACCACTGAACAGATGGTCCATGGGCAGTGCTGCCCCACACAGCATGCCCACCCCACAGGGTATGGGTCCAAGGATAGGAGTCAGTCTGCACATCTTGGAGTTGCCACTGACTTGGGCTTGTTTAGAGCTGGACTTGCTGCAGCACCAATAGAGCCTCCAGCTGAGCAGCCCCTGTGCTCAAGCACAGCTCAGAACCTCTCTCATGAACTACAAGACACAGTAGTACAGCAGAATTAAAGCAGCTGCTAAGGTAATGAAGCCCCCTGTATTTCTATAAAGAGGTGACTTGCTTTACTGGTGACAACTTGCAGGTAAGTCACATGCCTTGAAATTGTACTTCACCTCATCAGTCTACCTTGACATGGCTTGGATCCCTGTCTCCTGAAGTATGGAGTGAGGGCAGGGGGCTCTTTCCTTCAAGCATTAGTAGTTACACAAGTTGTAAATAGGCATGGGGTTGCAGTTGTATCATCTGCATGAGGCATCATTATGTACCAACACCAACACATTATGTTCCCATTTTCTCCCCAATAACATTTTCTTGAACTAAATCAAAAATATACCTTCGAGTTGGGATAAAACAGTATTAGACACTGTTGTACAAGAAGCAGGATCTGCCCAGTCACTCTGGATAGAATTAATGGAAGTGTACCACAGAACTGGAACTCGTTCAGCATTCAGTTGAATATAATATTCAAAACTGCATTGAGTTATCCCCCTTAGAATTAGCAGGAGTCACGGGAATGGTTTTCATCTCACCTAAAAGAAAATCACATCAAACTAGTGAAATATAAAAACAGATTATACAGAACTTCAAACTTTAGTGAACTTTGTCTAACAAAACAGAAAAATATGTATCAAATTTATGTCGATCAAACTAGTTTGGCCTTAGAACTGTCAAAAAATTAATACATTGTATTGATACAAGTATGCAAGAGAGGTTTGGGGTATTTTTGGTTTTGTGGCTTTTTTTAAAGGAATGTCAAATATACTAAAGATTTGAACAGTGCATCTGTCAGTTCACAAGTCAACTATCTCAGTGTCTGGTTATAAATTAAAAGCACATGTAAATAAAGCTAATAATAGTCCTCTTGAATGTTTTGATATTTAAGACATTTATGAACAACAAAAAATCTTAAAGCGACATCTTGATAATTTATAGGCAAGTATTGCAGTTTTGTTCTCCAGCAGAAATTAATCTCTACACAAACTGTACGTGAAGTTATGAAGCTTTTCAAGACACAGAGCACAGGAAGAGGCTGCTGGAGCTGCAGACTCACACAGCTCAGACACCCCCACAGCTCTGTTAAGTGGGAACACAAGCCATGCTGCAGCAACTCTGCATTTCCTGCCAACATGAACTATGGAACAGACTATGGAACTAACTTTACCCTCAATGTGCTGACAATTCCAGCCACAGCTACTGCAGTGCCATGAGAGACAGGTTTGTTCAGTGCTCCAGGCTCCTCCTCAGAAGGGACACTCTGTAAGAGCTGCCAGCAGGTGAGAAAGCAATCCAAGGTAGTGTGGCCACCTGGCTCTTGCACATCTGACAAGTGTAACGTTTTACACATACGTTGTATTTAAAGCAGAGGAATTTAAACAGCCTTAGCAAATATTTAAAAAGATTTTTAAAGGTTAAAACATTATGAGGAGGTACTTTGTCTGATGATATTGTGGAGAGCACAATAAAAACAGATGTCGCAAATGACAAAGTGCATCCCTTGAAGCAGATGTGACAAACTTCAATTGAAGAGCATGAAGAAACATGGCTTAACCTGCATGGCTAAAACAACTGGGAGATTTGTTTTTAAACGCAGAAATGTTTCCAATATTCCTAAGCACCAGTATTTCATAGCTTCAGCAGTATAAATCTGGATCCAGATGAAATATAATCCCATAAAGGTAAGGAAGTAATCATCTGTGATACAGGATATACCACGGGCCTCATGTAGACTGCTTTTTGTTCAGCCCATAACCTGAAGAAATTGAAAACTTAGTATCTTTTTCAAGCCCTGGATGAGAAAAAAAATAAATCTGTTTAACCTTTAAGATTCCATGCCATCTGCTACTCTTATACCAACAAACAGCAGTACACAGATTTACAGGTGCAAAACCCGAGTTGAAACAACTGCAGAAAATCTTCTTACATAATAATAATCTTCAGCACAATCAGTTTCAATTTCGCATAGTTTATTTACAAAATGGTCTGATAAAACATTCCTTCCATACTTACAGCTCTCTTGTCACAATACACATGTTGATTTTAGCAATGTTTAATAGCACCATTAGAATATTATTTAAAATCAGAAAGGATCTCGTTGCAGTTACAATGATTCACAATCTTTTACATCCATGGACGAAGTAACTTTGAGCACACTAGGACTGTTTGCAGTTCCACAGTACAGATTCCTGGGTTCACACAAGGCATTTGCTGAGTTACAGTTATGCAGGGTACCCAGAGATTCAGTAGCTACTATAAGAATCTTCGAGCCACAAAGTTTAGGCTTCCACCATTCTTGTATAAAGTAATCTCCATATTGTTTTCAAACAAGGCAATCACGCTGAATACTTTTCCAGTGCTTGTCTTCAAAAGAAAAGCAAAAAAGAGAAACCAATTAAGCTTTGCTTTCACTTCCCTTTGCTTCTCAGTCAACATTCCAACCCCAAATTTTGTTGAACATAAGCGAATTCAGCCCTCTGATGTGCCTGTGCAGCCCCAAGCCTGCTGAGGCCAGATGGAAGGAAGGCTTGTTGTAGTGCAGTTTAGACGCAGCTGGAACATGCCGGGGCGTTTTGGTAACCAAAGAACACCACATCCCTAAGGTGGCACAAATTGTGTTATGGGCTTGTGTACAGAGTATGGAGAGCTGAAGCCTCTCTGAAAGCATCACACCTATGAGAGACAAACTCAATTCTACCCTAAGACTGAGCCCATAAGGGGCAAAATACCACCAGAATGATCAAGAATATCAGGCTGCATATGAAGTTGTGTACAAAGAACATGTTTATATGTACTCTGGGAAACTCCAACAGCCATGACAAGGCTGACCTTCAGACAGGTCTATAAGCTTACTTTCCAAGAGAATTAAGTTTTGTCTTTTCTTGCTTTGCTTCCTATCATCAGAATTAAGTTTTTTTCCTCTGCATCAGAACAGTCAAATTAAACATAAAAATTAAAAATATTGCAAAGATACCTTAATATCCAAAGTCATTCTGGGTGACAAGTCTGGAGGGAACAATATAGAAAATTGCTCTCTGCCAGTGAGTCCCAAAGTACTTGGATTTTCTCCAGGACGAAACTGAAGTGGAGCGATGCCAATTCCAATCAGCTGACTCCTATGAACCTTCTCATAGCTCTCAGCTAGGACAGCTTTAACACCCTGCAAAAATACAAGCAGAGTGAAACACAGAAGTAACCTTCAAACACAGATTATGTCTAACATCTCACAATTCAAACTCAAGAGCAGAGAGAGTGCTTTGCAGAGTCCTTTATAGTACCCTGGTAACATCTTTTACCTTCCCAGCTAGATGGAAGAAAACAAGGCAGAGAAGGCCCATGCAGTGTGAAATGGAGTTTGTTACAGACAATGACCATGCTGGAAGTTAACAGGGCATGAATCAAAGGGTGACTTAGAATATATTCTCAATATTAGTTGAAATTGGTCTCCAACAGTGAGATACTGAACACCCCATGGAGGACAGAGGTCAGCCTGATATGACTCGAAGTCTGGTATCCAAGACAGTAAATTACATAATGAGGAAATTCAGATCCATCCTGACTAGTGATTCTCTCCCATGAGGATTCTAACAAAGAAATTAGAGAATGTGTTTTTAGGTATTTCCAGAAAAAAACAACCACCCCTAAACTCAAACAAACTAGCAGTACCAGTAAAAAAGGTCCTTTTGCAGCCCAGTCTCTTGAGCTACCCAGTCCATACTTCTTTCCTGCTAGAATAATTACAGGAATGCCTTCCTTCTGGTACAGCTCCGCTGCTTCAAACACATCTAGCTGTGGAATGACAAAGTGACACATTTTGAATGAGTTCTAAACCTGCACTCCCCATTCCAGATTAGCTGTGCAAACAAATATATTCCTACCGTTTGTCCTGATGGGAAGTGAACTGTTTTAGGAGCTGGTTTTCCTATGAACTTATTCAGAAGCTTGATATTTGCAAAGGTACCTCTTGTCATCACAGCATCATTACCTCTTCGAGCCCCGTAAGAGTTGAATTCACGAGGTGTGAGTCTGGAAAAAAAGCAAATTGAAAGAAATCAGTTTAAAATTATCTGATTTAAAAGGAAATAATGATTTTTAAAAATAATTATTGCAACATATCTGAGTCTTCAGTGGAAGATGTAAAGAACTAGACCTCCAACAAATGGAAAATATTATAAGTCATGAGCAACATGTAAATCACTGCTAGGTTATTCATGAGAAAAGCTGCAATTTTAAATTAATTTTTTTCAATTTTGTTATGAAGTGGTGCAAGCAGTGTGGTACTTACAAAAGAATTATGGGGAGACTGCTCCAGGAAACAACCCAACTTACAATTACCAGCATATTTATTAACATTGATTAATTATTTTGCTTTTCCACGTGTAGTCTCCCCTTTCTGCAGACAGGCATTTCTAGAGGAAGGTGACAGTGCTGATCAATAATTCAGCATGTGCAGCAGTCCTGTGGCACAGCAGTGCTCACCCTTTACTGGTCAGGTACTTGGCAGCAGCACTGCTCCTTGCAATGCTCCCAGCAGGGGAAATGTGATCCGTGGTGACAGAGTCCCCCAGGAACAGCAAAACGTGGGCGTTTTCAATTGCTTGTGGTGGAACTGCTTCTTTGGCCTGACAGAGCAGGGCAGGTGGAACAGCAGCAGAAGGGAACAAAAGGAACATTAAACATTTTCTTCCAGGAACTAGAGACATAAAACATATCTGCAGTATAGGAAAGCCTCTGGATAGACAGGCCCCACCCATTCCAGAGATACAAATTGTATTTAAAAGACTGAGAAATATTAGTGATAATTAAATTTGTTAGTTCAACACTGAAGCTTTGCTGTAGTAGCTATTCCTTTACTTCAGTGCAATGCATATAATCTGGTGGATAGATCCATTGTACTTACGAGTTTATCAAAAAAGGAAGGACATCTAATATAAGTAGATTTTAAATCCCAGGGAAATAAAGTTGACTCTGGTGCTTCCAGTAAATTCCATCGTTTGTTTCCTTTCTACAAGAAATAAATTAATCAAAAAGAACAGAAGTTAGTTTATTATATTTTTACACTCAAAACCTAAAGACATTCTGGTGACTTTATTAATTACTATTATTTAGTAAATAATTTTATATTACATATTACAAGTTACATCACCTAGAAATTACTTTTAAATACATGTACCCATCTCAGTTAAGCCCTCCATTACCACAACAGAAATAAATGGCACACCCATCACATTCAACTACAAGATATTACAAAGGTACAATAAATTGCAACCTTTAAATTATGTAGAATAGACCACCCTTATGAAGCATTGATTTAGAAGAATTAAAGACTTTAGTCAAAATAGATAGTGCTGAGATAATGTAGCTAGGACTTCCCTTTTTGTTAACAGAAGCCAGACTGAAGGAACTGATAAATTATGGAAGGAACTGATAAATCATGGAAGCTGTCAAACTAGGCTTTTGCATCCTGAATAATCAATAGACCCCATGAATACAATACAATCATAAATCAAACAGTCCTGGAAAAAACAAGATTCAGCTGTCACTAGCACTAAAGGTTAAAAAGTCAAAGGGAGGAAGACCCATCTTACTTCATCATTTTGGGACCCCACCCTATAAAAAAGACCACCGACCCATTTTAAAGAACAAACTATGCATGCTTAATGGCTTTTTGGGCTAATTACCATATGAAGCGGGGAATGGGATGTACCAGAGTTATGAATATGCATTTCTGTTTTGGGTATTCAATACTCTTGTACATAAAAGACCCCATGATCATCTGTAAATTGCACATGTGTATTTGGGAGCGATCCCACACGCTGCCCAGTGTCATAATAAACATACACTTTCTAACTTTAAACTATTAGAGAGTCTTTGTCCATCATAGTTGGATATTGGTATTACATTAATATCATTAGTTTTTTAAAATAAATCCCTTACCTCCATCTTCTCCTTCAATTCCTTAAACATGGATGATATCACACACTCTTCCTCCACTGTGTGAAGTTCTTGTCGGGTAGGCCAAATATCTCGTAAGTAAATACTTTTGCCATTAGAGCCAGTGCCTGAGTAAGATTTTAAACACAACAGTAGTTTGGAAGAATAAAATATTAGACTTGAGATTTATATTAGAATATACATGTGTATATATTCAGGCCTGTAGAGATGGCATCAGATAGGCAAAGAATTTGATCAGTTAAGTGAATGCTTTGCTTTAGCCATGAGCAAACTAAATATGGTTGTACCTTTTCTTCAAGTATATTGGCTCTGGGTGCTGAAATCATGTGCAGAAATCTGTGCCCACGTGCACCAGCTGCAGAAACAGAAACTGTAGGAGAACACTCACCCAAAGGCTCAGTGTCGAAGTCTATCTGCACGGTGCCTGCGATGGCGTAGGCCACGACCAGCGGAGGGGACGCCAGGTAGTTGGCACGGACACAGTCACACAGGCAGCCCTCAAAGTTCTTTGTGCCAGACAATACCCCACAGGCAATGATATCGCCCTGAAAGGCAGACCCAGACACGTTGGTCCAGCAGTTTGGGGTACTTCAACAGCTTATGCTATTTCTGTTGACTAAGTCAGATGTGCTTTTAGCATTCCACTTCAAATATTTAATCTAAATATTTACTACAACTGAAAGGCATTTTGCTCTCTCTCACTACCCTTCTCATTTTCCCTTTGGAACCTCTGATGTGCTCTCCTGTCACTTCAGCCAACTCCTCTCCTATTTCTTTAATTTCTCTTCTGCTTTGGAAGAAAAGAAAGCTGTAGCTGCTTAGACACTGCTGGTTAAAACTATTCGAGCCCATAGCTCTTTAAAACCCTCCTCTTCACTTATGATACAAAACCTACCCATTGCATCCTCTGCAAAATTAGATCATATATATTTATCTTGTAATTTATAACTGTATTCTACAAATACTACTTATTACATTCATTTTACATAGGAATGAATTGGCATTGTCTCCCTCTAACAAGCAAATATGCCAACAACATCATGCTAAATCCAAACCAAAAATGAAGTGTACTTTGCATGGATAACTGTATTTCTTGATTGCTTAACTGGTGAGAAATACATTTCTGTGTTCAACAAGCCAGCCAGAGCTTTACCTGTTTGATTGCATTCCTGATGGCTTCTGGCAAAGGCGCTGTGTTCCCAACACAGGTGGAACACCCATAACCAACAACTTCAAACCTATATGGGAAAAACCAATCAAATCACACATGGTCACTTTGTTAACATAACTGCTTTTTAGTTTATTAACAATCCCCAAGAATTTTTTGTCCCTTGACAGTTAAGGCTTCTTAGAAAATGAATGGCAGACACTACATGTCACTGATGCAAACCACAGCTGGGCACTGTTACAGAATATTGAACATGTTGTGTTACTGCTACAGAACAACCAAAAACATACTAAACAACTCTTGACAGCAGCAATGATAAGAAAAGACTAATACAGACTGTCCTGACAAATTTGCATCCAGCCTTCACTTTTAAAATACACCATCAAGTACATCCTGTCCTGCAAGTCACTTAAATTGAAGTAATTTGTGATTGGAAAAACAGCTCTGTGTATTAGAGTTACATGTCATAAATTTTGAAGTGGGAATACAATGAACAGAATAATTTTAAGTCAGCAAGAAAGTAAAATGGTAAGTTAGGAATTAGCCAACCTTCAACCAACAGCAATCCTATTTATCTGACTGTATAACCCCACTATGTACTACCTGGCCAAACTCACCCCTGGAGCCAGGCCTTACCCAAGCTTGCTGAGGTATGGCAATACTCCACTGGAACTGAGGTAATGTGTAACCATGCCACTGCCAGGTGATAAACTTGTTCTGATGTAGGGCTTCACCATGAGGCCAGCCTCAACTGCTTTTCTGGCCAGGAGTCCTACCAAACAAAAGGAAAAAAGGAAACAGATTATTATTTGTATATCCCTTCACAGGACATCTCTATGCTTCTACTTTAGTTAAATCAAGGATTAAAAATTCCAGAGGATTAGACAACTTTCAGTTTATTAAACTATTCAAGCAATCACTGGCCTGAAAAAAGTTTCTTAATGCATAATAATACATGGTTTTATTCCCACTCCTGGAAGGTAGACACCCATTTTACTTTCTCTAAGACGAATCTCTTTGCCATGTTCTAGTTCCCAGTGCTAATCCCCAGACACAGGCCACACAGCCCTAAGGGGAAGCTCACCTTGGCCACAGAGGATCTTAAAAAGAGGAGAGCAATGTCTGACAGATGAGCTGTTCCAGCAAAACCATCTGCAGCTTGTGAAAGTGTGGCAGATACTCCATAAGCAGTGACAGAACAACTGCTCAGCAACACAGAGTTTCTGTCCTGGCTGTGGCATCACAGCTCATAATCCAGGACAGGCTGGAAGCTAAAAACTCACCTCCTGCATCAGCTGTGCCACTGTGTGCATCCACCTGACAGGAGCCCTGGAACTGCTTACCTGCTGTCAACTACCAAGTGCAAAGATTTTATAATTACTCTCCTTAATACTGCTTTATGGGACAAACTTAGATTGTGTTATAGAAAAGCAATGTTCCCTATATATTTCCCTCCAGAACCTACAAGCTAAGGCTACAAGTCTGCAGTTTCAAACCTGTGAAGAGTATCTACAAAAGCGAAGGTGAGGGCTGTGAAGCATGGGAGCACCATTAAGATGCTAAGCTGTCTGTCCCAACATACCTGCAGCAAGCATGACAGATGGATTGCAATTGTTTGTACAGCTGATGACTGCAGCAATGACAACACAGCCGTGGGACAGCTTGTATTCGTTTCCTTCATACTGAACAGGCACAACATCATTCTGCTTCTCAGCTGCAATCTGAAACCCTTTAACACCAGACTGGATGACAAAAATACATGTTAGCAGTTGTTACAGTACAGAACGGATGACATTACAGCAAGACCAAGTGAATAGTGGTTTTGAAATAATACTCAGGAGCCACTAGGAGCCCTTACACGATTTTAAAAGTAGCCCTCAGTTCATGTCTCTGTCTGTACGCTGGTGTCAGCCTTCTTGCTTCACAAATGCTTTCACTTTGCAACAGTTGTGAACCAACATCAGTCTACGTGTGGTTGTTCCACATCTCACTTCCTTCTATACATGGAAGAACAGCCCCTTAAGAATACATGTCTAATCTACATAATACTTCTTCCTGAATTAGAAGCATGTCCAAGATTTTAATTGTAAGAGGGTGGTAACTAAACTGGAGAAGGGCAATTAGGATCTTCCACACTCACCTAAGTGCTCTTCAGCGCTCAAATATCCTCCAGAGCTCCCTTTCAACCTTACCCTTTGCCTTCCACCATCAGCTATGATCTCCCTCCAGCACAATGGAACCACAGTACCATAGGCCTCATTATAAGCTGTTTCTAATACTGCTGCCAGTCTTGAACTTTATTGAGAAATGAAATTAAAATGAAGGTACATTCCTATATTACTAGCTGCAGTCTTCAGATACCCATGGATATCCATAACCAAAACCTGTACCTTCAGAGTAAAAACATTCACTCTGTGAAGATGAATTAGGCTGTAAGCAAAATTCATTTCCTAATGTAAGAACTCAGAACACTCAGCTACAAATCTTGGCAGTCTTTCTGCATCTCCTTTAAGGTTTGATGAGCTTTCCTAGGGTAAATTCTGTTTTGGAAGTTAAATAATACACAACTGTTAAAAAAAAAACACCTGAAAATGTGAAAATGTTTACTAAGCTCACACTATGGACTACCTAAAGTTCTTTCTCCCTAGCAATCTAAACTGTGAAATTAAGGACTTTGGGAAGCTCATGTTCCTGCCAAACACACTTATGATTTACTCTTGGGATGCCTGTCAGTCAAGAACAGAACACCCTGGACAAGCAGTTGTGTAGCAATAAGGAGGGCTCAGCAGGCATGCAAGAAATAGGTAACGTAACTTTTGTTCATGTGAATGGTAGGAAATACCTTTTGAAGTGAGCATCAGCAATACAAACCTTTTCATTCAAGCAGGCTTGGAAGTCACTTTTCATGTTATTAACAGCCACTCTGTCTTGGGATCTCTTGGGGCCACTGACATATGGAATTATAGAACTTAGACTAACTTGCACTACCTAAGAAACCAAGAAACAAAAAGTGCAGGCATTACCAACCCCAGCCCAGCAGTGCATGGAAGATATTCCTGAGACACCCAGGAACTCTCGTGCCAAATTTGAATGTTCTCAGACATTTAGAACTCTGGATTTCCTTTTCAACACCACTCACTATAAGAGTCTATTCCTCCTATTCCAAATGTTTCAACATTATCCCTAACTTTTCTACCATTCACAGTCCCTTGGGATGACTGGAATTCAGCATCTGTATTGATGTAATGTTACTGTGCTTCCCTTCTTATCCCCGTCCTCTCTATGTTTTATAAAACTCTGCTTTCTCAAAACTGTGAGTTAATAAAAACAACTTTGCTGAAAGCAATGAAAGTTACAGTGGGAGATGAGACTGTGAAATCGTAAGTAGTTGTTTATGAGAATCAAACAAACAATTCATTTCAAACATACCTGGGAATACTCAGGCTCTCTGGAAGAACTTTCATTTCTAAATAACTTCACAGCTTTAAGATATGCTTCTGTGACTTCAAGCTTGGCCTTATCAAAACCTAAGGAAGTTAATTTCAAACATGAGAAAAGTCACATTAAAGACGTAAATAAAAAAAATCACACAACTTTCAGACACTCAGTTTTAAGAGTAACACTCGAAGTACTTTCTTTTCAAGTACACCACGTCCATATCCCAATATCTATTTAGGAATGACATACAAATAAAAACATTATAAATTATGACATATTTTTATAAATTAGCTTGTCTTCTTATATCAAGGAACAAAAAGTATTCCAGCACTAACAGTGGTAACTCTAACTCAGTTGACAGTTGTGTCCCTGAAGTCCATTAGGCTTTTCTGTGTTAGGGCTTCCTTATTTAATACAGACCTGCGCTTAGCTGACAATAAGCAGTACTGCTGGCTACTCTTCCAAACCCGTTCACCTGCTCTGTACTGGTCAGACAAAAATGTTTGCTATTGAAAGCATTTAACTCTTATTTGAAAGTGACAGATTTCAGTGTTAGAAACTCTCACTCATGAATGAGTTTTGGCACTGGTCACCCTGTGGTTTTCTCTTTGCAGTAGCTTGATAAGGAATTCACATTCTCCTTGCTTAGCCTGAGACACCAATGAAATCATGCACTTCAAAGGGAAACAAACCACTAAGAAAAATCAGAGACATGTTCAGATTTGTTCCGTAGTTTCACTTGCTTCTAGTAATAATTTTAAATTTTGATTTTGCAGGGAATCTCCAGGTGGTTATCGGATTCATTTCAAATCAAGAAGACTTACATTCCATACATGTTTCAAAATGAGTGAAAATTTCCTTAGTATTTTTATAGGCTTACATACGCTTCCAAAAACCAGGAGTCTCGATGTTGAAAAACAGTATCATGTTCATAAATCAGGAGATAGACAAATGGACCTGACTGGACAGAAACCTCAAGCACAAGTCTAACTACATGTTAAATCCACATCAGAATTCTGCAGAAAAGCACCATATAAGAATTGAGGAGTTTTACGCAAAAACTCTATAGTTCTTACATTGGGTTTTTCTGAAGAGCAAAAAACGTATATGACCACAACTGAAAAGCACAATTACAATGAATCCTTGCTTTAGTTTAATATTTACCTGCATGCTTTAAGTGCTTCAATGTCACATTATCAACAGGAAAAAAACTTAGAATAGCACCATATTCAGGACACATATTTGCTATTGTGGTTCGGTCTGCTATGGACAGTTGGGAAACACCACTCCCAAAAAACTCAACAAATTTTCCAGCGACATCAGCTTGTCTAAGATGCTGTTGGAAAGAACACACAACACATGGTATATGAAGAGGTACAGTGCAAACTGTGTTTGTCACAATTCACAAGTCATGAGCATTTAAAACAGAAAGCTGAAACTCTAAGGTCTATGTTTGCAAAAGGAAAAAAAATATAATGAATCATTTTTAGTTAAAGAGGGTCTATAAACAAACCACTAAAGAGGGAAAAGAAAAAAACAACACCCACTATTTCAAAGGACTAGCAAATAAAAATGGTTAGAGATTATTTGTACCTTTCTGCATTACCATGATTAAAGGTATACAAATAACATTCCCTGGATTTAATTAATTTCTCACACACCACTGGTAGTACTTGCAACAATCTCTCTTGTGTTTGAAAAGATATTGAACCCTTACCTTTGTAATGCTGAGAACGATATCTATGGAGGTGGCAAAGGGGCTGACTGTGCCTGTCAGCTCACAGCCCACCACCTCAGGCAGGGTGAGCATGAGGGGCATTCCCAGCATCACCGCTTCTGTTTCAATGCCCCCGACGCCTGCAGGGAGAGAGGGACACAGCTTTTCACACCACCAACTAAACTCAATGTGTTCAAGTCCAAAAACATAATACATCCCTTTATGTTAAGCCTAAAGGCTCAAGACAATAAACACATTGCTGCTTTTCTCTCACAAATTAATAGCATCCCACCATTTCCAACAAGAACACAGCAAGAAATGTAGAAGTTCCATTAAGTATTTGCACATCAAAAATAAAATCAAGTAAGACTATTGCTCAAGTTAGACATCACAGTCAGCTAGAAAATATTTTATATCTAAAGCTCATCTTCTGTGAGAAAAGAAACCATCATGCAAATTTCTGCTGTACAAACAGCACTTATTTGAGTATCAGCTGGGTATTGGTTGTTTTCTCTTTAAATTACAGAGTGGTTTCTCAAGGGAAAGAAATTTTATTCAAGATTACTTGTAGACAAAAAAACATTCAGAACAATAATTCAAGACAGTCTGTTATGCTTGAGATACAAACATCGAGTGGGAAGAAATATTTTTTAGTGAAGCTTTAGTTGCCTTTCCAAAAGCAGTGAAGTTCTGAGCATACTTACCCCAGCCCAAGATACCCAAGCCATTTACCATGGTTGTGTGTGAGTCTGTGCCAACCACGCTATCAGGATGCAGGAAATTTTTCATGTCAAAAACCACTCGGGACAAATATTCCAAGTTCACTTGGTGTGCCATTCCAGTCTCGGGTGGAATTATGGAAATATTCTCAAAAACTTTTGAACTCCACTGTAATTTTTCCAAAAGAAGAATAAAAGAGTTGCATTTTTTTCAAAGCTATATTCAATTCTTCAAACATAACTAAAAAGATGAAATGAAGACACAATTAAAGAGTCCTTGCTATTTACCCAAGTGGCTTTTGGCCCTTTGTGAAACAGAGGTGTGTGATCTTCTTGGATACATTCTTAATCATCAACAAAAGCTTTCACTCAATTCCTCTGAAGGCTGAATCCGTAATTCATGCCTACCTTTCAAAAGCAGGGCTTTAGAAATCTCTTACCTTCCAGTTCACACAACTGATTACAAGCCTGGTATTCAGACAACAGAACCCAAGCACTTTGTATCTATAGCAGAATTTATGTTTATAGCATAACTGAATTTAGGTTTGACACTCCAGGATGAAAGCACTTGCAAACTCAGGATTATACATTTAATAGAGCTGACATGGGAACTGGTAACAAGATTTAGCCTGGCCATTTCCTTTTTTAATAATGTAAAAGCTAATTTGCAACTTTCAGACAGAAACCTCTAGTCCACATCCATGAAAAGAGCTTTAGATCATTGCAGTGAATTCCTAAGCCATGTCAAAATAGAGGATAAGGATCAAATAGGAATGTTGTAGAGCCCTGCCCAGCAGCAGAGAAGCTGATGTTCACCACAGGACTTCTGCTGCCCTTTTTGAGAGCAGCCATGTCTGAACACTGGTCTCCACTCAACACTTCCAACTTCAGGAACTTTTGTTAACATAGTTATGGATAAATGACCCTTTCAGCCAGAAATCCACTGTGACCTAAGGCACTGAGCTCATGAAAGGCATTAAAAACACTAATGCTTCATAAATCCCCACTGACAAGAACCAAATCAGAGTAAGTTTTTCAAGTTAGAAAGCCCATTTTCTGTTCTTGTTTAAACTCAGATTTGAAAACCTGACACTTCCAAATTATTACATTTAATTTATCATCTAAACCTGAATACTGGTAGGCAAATGACTCTTTAAAAAGCCCAAACCACAAAGCCTGCAGGTATACAGACATACCTTAAAAAATTGAAGCCTCTCTCTATTTCTGCCAAATTCCATCTCTTGATTTTTCAATACTGTCTCAGGTCTAGGAAGAAAACAAGTTTGCAAGTACTGTCACAATTTATTTCAAATCACAGAAGAACAAGTTGTAGTTTTAGTTTGATGAAAGACTTATTTAAGCCTGCAGGACTCTTTGAAGAGGTTTATTAGAAGATAATTGCTTCCCTGCAGCAAGCTTTCTCTTAACAGTGAAAAACAGATGATTTCATACGTGCTGTGTCTGAGAACCTGTTTATTTGAGGTATTCTAGGTTTCCCTGAAGTGTGTCACCTTAAAAATACTATAGGAGACCTATTCCAAGCATGTGCTACAATAAACAGAAGCTTTTTTACCCCCTATCAGTTGACTCAACAGGCTGCATATCTCCAAACTCCATACATTGAAGAACCAAGATGTTTGCTAGTTCAATTGTAACTATCCTCCATTTTTGTATTTCCATCCAAGCTGCAAGTTTTTCTTCACAAGTACTCAGCAGTACAGTCTCATAAAATTAACTATCTTTTCTTAATATGTTATTTATTAAGATACTGATACTTGTTGTAATGGAGTAAACTATAATTTAACAGGAATAACCTCTGCTTTGAGCAGCTGAACAAGGAAGGGAACACACTTGCTTTGTACCAGGAAGAAAGTCCTCAATTTTTAGAAGTGTATTTTACAGTCATGATCCTTCTCCTCTGCAGCAGGTCAGCAGCTCTCCTGCTTCCCCCAAGCCCTGAGGGACAGTCAGAGTTCATACTGCAGCTTCATAAATACCACTGCTGGTGTGCTGCCAGAACACCAGTATTGCTGAAAACATCACTCCTCCTGCATTCCTACTGGGCAGGAATATTTCCACATCCATAATCCTACCACAGCACTCCACACAATATCACTGTGGGATACAGATGCGATCAGCTCTTTAATTGTACACCTGTCCAGCACAGGCAGATAGGGATCTCAACAGTCCATCAGACAAAGAGGCAGCAGCTGAAGGAGGAGGAGGATTATGCATAATTGGCATAGATGGAACAGTGCACAACGACCTGTTAATAACACAGAAATCTGGGAGAGGCACAGACATGAGGCACCCCTGGGCTACTAAACAGGCAGGATATTTACTGAATTTCAACTCAGTGACAGATGGACTGTGAGATGCTGTACAGGCTGGGGGATGATGTATAAGCTAGTTCTTAGTTCTTTAAGAACCAGAGACTTCTGAAAAGTTATTACAAAAATCTGCAAGTTACTTTTAGAAATAGATTAATGCTTCACTGAGTTATTCACTCAGGCTCACTTTGCAACAGAGAATTACTCCTATGCTTAGTTGTTGTTGTAAAGAAACGAGAGAAGTGCTAATACTTAACTTAAAAGTCACAGCCATGAGCCAATAAGTGGCCATCTGCAGTGTGTTGAGTAAAGCTCTTCTTGTAAAAAGAAAAATTTATTGTAGACTTAATTCTTATCTCCTACAACCAACCTACTTTTAGATACTGAAACTTTTCTATGGCATGGGTGAAAACTACAGAAGGATGTTTAAAAAAAAATCCCATTTTCCTGAGCTGTCACAGGCAGTACCACACAACACGAAGGTACAACACAATTTGGCAAAGGAGCTTTCATACTCAGGCACGGGCTGCAGGTGGAAGGGGCAGAGGATTGGGGTGTTCTCAATCTGCGCAGAGAAGGGTCCCAAGGTGCGGCCAGCTTCCCCTGCGCCGCATGAGCCCCGGCAGCCGCTGTGGCCCCGGCACGGGTGCGGCTTCCGCAGCGGCGGCTTCAGCGGGGACAGCCGGGCCGGTGGCTTCTGCTCGCCCCCGCCAGGGTTGGGAGCATTCTGGATTGCACTGCAACATCAAACACAGCATTCATTGAGACATTGGCAATGTGCTTCTTTGTGCACACACCCTGCCCCCCTCACCTGGTGTTTTTTGCAACCCCTTCAACAGATTATAAAATAGTATCTGAAAAAATAGAGTTATTTTATTTACAATCCTATTGCAAAGTAAACTACTGCTGGATAAGGTTAGTTAAGTAATGTAGTGTGGTAAGAAGTGAACAGAACTGGATTGTCTCAAAGATTAAAACCAAACAATTCCTTCCATTTGTTCACAGCAGACCAGAAATCTTTATAAACAGCATTGCAAAGGCTGAACTCAGAGTTTTAAACTTGGAAGGTGTGGGTAAATTCTCATCCAAATGGTAGACTGAACTTGTTTCTTTTTGAAAGACAGCGCTGCACATGTTCTGTTAAAACCACAGAGGAATGATTACAGGCAAAGCTTTCTCAAGGAAATAAACATAACCTGATCATAATTAGGCTCTTTATACAAATTCTCGAAGCCGCAGAAAAATTGTATACATTATTCAGGCCAGTCAGAAGTCAGAGAGAAAAGCCAGGGTTTTTTTTTTAAATAAAGTCCATATAGCACGCTACCCTCTATTTATGCAACATTCAGTCTCTGCAGGAGAGCAAAGAAAACTTATTGTGAAAAACGAATGACTTTCACCTCTCTCCATAATTATTAAAGCACAAAAGTGCAATTAAAGCCACTGCTTTCTTCTGCCTTATTAACACAGCCAGATCCTTAGTTATCTAAGTGCAGGGTATATTGCCCGGCCTCAGAGGATACCTTGTCCAAATCCCACCACAGCCCACCAGGCTGTGACCCACAGATGGGAGCTCTATAAAAGCAGCACAAACCACCCTCAGCAAAGGGTTTCTTATCACAGGCCAGCAGCTGCTGAGCCCCCACAGCTTTCCAAAGGGACACTCCAGAGGCCGGATTTATCATTACAAAGCAGCATGTGGAGATCTTTTGCCAACACTTGGTCTGCCAGATAATTTTAGGCTGGCCTAATTGCAAAGGAATCAGCTGTCCCTCCAGACACAGGCATGGACAGAGCACAGAACTGACACAACACATGCAGCACAACAGATCATCTGCAGCCTCTTGCTCTTCTAACACTCAGCAAACTGAAATCCTGGGAGTATTTGGAAGGTTGACAGAAATGACTCATACATCCATGTCCTTTGACCACAGGCTTTTTCCCCATGAACTTTTAAAATTTCCAAAGAGCAGTTTATGCAATTCTGCATGGGTTTTGGAAGGCTTCACAATCAAGAGGCAGGGGAGAAGGTGAAGGGAAGCTGCATTATTTAGTATTTACTTCAGCAAACACTAAACAAAAGCTTCAAGTTTTTCCTCTTGTGCAGTATTTATGTTTCTAGCAAAGGCAGCCCCAGGCTGTATTCATCACATCACTGCCTGTCAGACAAGGAAAACCATGCTGGTAGCTTTCCAGTCTCTTACTTTTCCAGACTTCTCCAAGAACACTTCTCTCTCTGAAAATATCCACAGCCTCATTTATGTGATGTTAAATCAAAGCCCGTACAAAAACCCAGACCAGTCACAAGCCATGGGCTGCAATGACAGTCTTTCCAAATGCCCAGCAGAATTGCAGGCCCCTTCTCTGGAGCTGTGACAAGGCAGCCACATTTGGAAATGAAGCTCTGTTTAACTTCAACAATAAAATCAGAGCAAAGCAAAATATCCAATGCTCTCTGCCTCATTCTCTTGAGACATGTTATTTTCTAGAAACCATGCCAGACCCCGTTATTTCAGCAAAATCTTGCCCAGAATTAGGATTATCAGTCAACTTCACCCATAAGGCCCCACAAACATTCCTTCTCCCCCTCAAGTGCGCTTGTCCATTTTTTTCCAGCCTTTTTTCAGATACCAACAGGTCTTGTTTCAGGGATCCACACATGGCAAATGCTTTGATGGGATAGTAGCAAGACCTGAATGAATCCACACTTCAGTGTAATAAGACCTGAACAAATCCACACTTCAGCGTCAGACAAAAATCTATGGCTTGTAAAAAAAGGTACATTACCATTTGCTGAAATCAATCTGCAAAGAATGGTCAACAGTGAGATCAGTTGGGCAGGCAGGATTGACTTTCACCGGATCTCCTCCAGCATTTCTCACAGCTTCCCTCATGGCAGCAAAATCCACCATTGCTGGAATTCCACTGACAGACAAAAAAAAAAAAAAAACAAAACAGTAAAGCATCATGAGACATTAACTCACTGAAATGCACAAACTTCTTTTTAATTTTATTTAAGTCTAGATCAAGTCTAGAAGTAGTTATATCCCATTTCAGATAATACACCTGTTATTCTCTAAATTTAAAGGACTTGAACCATTTTTAAAGTCACTGGAGTTGGTACACTCTTCTCAACAAGCAACAGCATGTCTGAAGGCAATGTACCAAACAAGAACATGGGACCATCTCAAAGATAACCACACTTCTCATGTGTCTTGCTTTGCTCCTCAAGTGTGATGGCACTTCAGCACAGAAAGGATCTTTAGATACTCCCTGCCTTTATGACCTTGCCATGCAAGCAAAGCTCATGCTATACATTTAAAACCTCAAGGTATATCATTTGTCTAACAGAACCATTTTTGAACCTCATAGCATTTCACAATATTCATATTGCTGTACAAAACAGACAGAGGCAATGTTTACAGAACACAGTACTATGTAAATTTATTGGCTTTGCCTGCTAAGCAAATGTTACCTCATTTTTATTATCTTCATAATTCCTTTTTTAAATTATCTCACTTCTTAATAAATATACAGAGTCAGCAAGACAGCTTAAATTGATTATTTGCAAATTGCTGAAGGACTGCCCTTTTAGCTATGCCATAGTCAAATCAAAAAAAAAGTTAATATCCTAAGAGGCTGCTTTTTCAATACATATATTATTCATGGATTCAACTGGATTACTCACTGTGGAGTAAGCAATATTTAATCTTCAATTATCTCAAGGAAGAACTGTCAGTGCCAGTGTGAACTGTCAACCATCTGGCTACAGCCAAAACATCACCACTTCCAATTGTACTCTGGCTCTTATCCTGTAAAGTGTTCCTTGCAGGCCAGCAGTTTCAGCCTTGCCAATCTGCCCCAAAGCCAGAGTACGCTACAGAACAACTGCTACCCTTGCATCATATGGAATTATCATGAGGAATCTACTGCACAGCAGAGGCAGTGCACAAGTTTTCACCTGGGTATCAGGAGGGGAGGTGTGATTTATTCTCATGCCAAAGAATTGAACACAATCTCAGTGAACTGGCACAGGTTCTTTTGGGGGTTTTGTGCACACACACACACACACACACACACACACACACACTCACGTGAAGTCTTGAAGAACAACTCTGGCAGGACAGAAGGGCACTTCAACACGGCTCTGTTTTGTTTTCCAGTCCAAGATGTTCATAGCATCTGTTTCTTTCACTAAGAAGCCATCGCAGTTACGGACACTGGACTCAAACAACACTCGGATGGAGTAAGGCAGAGTATCTGGGGTGAGGCAAGGGACAGACACCATGAGTGCAGCACTTGCAGCTTACACAGTTTTTTAAAATTACAATCTCACATTTCTAAGGAATTCCACTTTTCTAGGGTCTAGAAAGATGAGAGCTTCAGGAGCCTGCTTCTCCAGTTGCCTTTGGGTTTGATCTTCCCTACACCATATGGAACAGAGAGTTGCACAATGTACACATTAATGTGTTGTTATCATATGGGACTTGAATAGGAGAGCCCAATGGCTTGACCACACTGCTCAGACAGTGACATTTAATTAAGTACCTCATGCTGGCAGGGGAGAGATGCAAGGAATATAGACCTGGGATTATTGATCAGAACAGGTCAAAAGCAACAACTAATGGCATACTGAAAACCATTTTAACTGTAAATTTTGCCATTCCATTACTCAGGATACTAAGCCAAAGCGACCAATGCCAGAATATTATTTTCAATAAACAGAGATACAAAGACCAGAAACTGTTCTCTCATGCACTCATTTTAAAATTAACACATTTCATAAACTATAAAGAAGAACGTTTTATTCAATATAACTTGAGTTAGCTTGCTACTGATATGAATCAAGCTACTGACAAGCAGCAGCTTACTTCACAGAAAAAAAAGGGAAATGGAAATGAGAATGAAGTAAGAGGGAAGAGAAAAAAACCCCAATGTCACTATTGACTGCAAACAAAACAAAGTAACCACTAAAGAAAAAAAATCAAGATTGATTGACATTTCTCCCCCAAATCCCACTATTTTCAGCATCATTCATATAGGTAAACAGCTTTGTAAGAACAGTGAGAAATTCTACAAAAAACTAGCTGGAGGAAGGTGAAACTATTAACTTCAGGCTTTAATTAAAAAAACAACCCAAACAAACAAAAAACGTTTCGTGGTCTCAACCTAATCCAATGGTTTGTTCATAAACTATTAATTATAGAAGTTGCTGACTCTGTTCTCAGTATGTCTTTCTGAGAAAATATCCCTGTTGTCTAGTTAGTCACTATTTTGAGTTTAAGATTTGAGTAAATTTGAGTATAAAAATGTCATCCAAAAGATCTCATGAACCCTCATGCCAGCACTCACTTGACTTAAAAGCCAGGTCCCCAGAGAAGAACGTTTGCTCTCTTGTGGGTTACAAATCTCACTGCCCCAGGAGCTGCTCAGTGTCAGCTCTGGAGAAGCAGCTTCTTCTCTCCATGAGGCACCAGCAGCTCCTATCTGCAACACTGTGTGCAGTTTAGGCCTTCCAGTGTACAGGACAGCTCCAGAAATAAGATCACATCTGGCACAGGGCCCTCTAGGAGACTCTGGGACTGCTGTGCCTGACACAGAGGAGCTGCAGGGAGAGCTGGGCCAGGCTGCAGTGCCCAGCACCTCCCAGGGACAGCAGCCCAGGGGAGGCCTGACTTGGCAGAAGTGCCATGAAAGCACAGGAGAAGACCCAGTGTGCAGGAAGGGACACTGGGACTGGGCACAAGGAAAAAGCAGCTCACAGGGGCGTGGTTAAGCACAGGATCATGTGAGGGAGTGGAACTTCTGTCCTCCCAGACTGGCAGCTTAACCATGAAAGATTCCCCACACATCAGCTCCAGCCTCAGCAAGAGCCTGGCCTAGATATAGACCTGTCCTCTCTGCCCTAAATCCTTTTGAGCTCTTCTCATTTTCCCTATAATTCTTAAAACACTAGAAAACTGGCAACTAAATCAATTAACATTTACATTAGTAATCTGATTAATATCAACTGGCAATTAATGTCAAATTACAGCCAGAAGCCCCAAGGCAGAGGGCAAACAGGTAAAACTCAAACTGTGTCTAGATGTTATTTAGTATTTTGCTACCTTGAAGTTAACATGAGGTTTCCAGCTTCTGCACAGAAGTTTCTGTTGGAAGACAAAGACCCTATTAGTGCAGTCTGTTTAGACTCCTGAGAATATCTTCAGGAATACCCATTGCTGCTGCAAGCTTTATGGCACATTTTAGCAGAAAGCTGTGTATTGCTGTTTTATTTCCACTCTTGTCATGAGGCTTTTCACAAAACTGCTGTGGAACTGTCTGGTTTTGTTACTAACACAGCACTGCTTCTCCCTGGATCAAGACACCAGCAGAAGCACTGTTTCTTCCATGTGTGCTTATCTGAAAGATTGACTTTGTTACTACAAGCAGGGGAAATTTGCAAGAGCACACAGCTATTGCATGAAATTCCAGCAGACACTCTGCCCTCCTCTCTCTTCTGTTTAAAAAGCATGGATTTAATAACTGTGGTCAAATATGGGTTTCAAATAAAATATCCACCTTTTTTTAAATTCAAGAAGCATATTACAAATTATGTGAATACAGAAGCATTCAGACCTCACAAAACTAAAAAACAGCCCAAATACCTTCACTAAGTAGCCCATGTAAGTATTTCAGTGAAACATGAAGACAAAGGGAAAGAATAACGCTAGTATGCTTTAACTACCTGCAAGACTAAAGCCTGTTCCAGCTAGCATTGAGCAAAGCTCCCCCGGCCCCACATGGATTTCCCTCCCACCACACGTGCAACATTGTGAAAAGCACTTGGACACAGAGACCCAATGAAGGTCTTGTTGGCACAGACAACCATTGCATACTAATGACAAGCTGAGATGAAGTAACAGCATGAGCACCACAAAACCTCACCCTGCACCAGGAGCCATGTTCTTGCAAACAGTCACCCCCTATGGGAGGCTGCTGGGGAATAGAACGAGGTGTTCTAGTTCCTGGAACACCACGAATCTGTACAAAACTACAGTAAAAGCTGTATTTATTTTTGAAGCATTAAATAGTAGTCCTTTGCCACTTCATTTTTTTTTTTCAAAAGTGTAATTCTTCTGATTTGGAATACTGTTGAAAACTGCAGAAACACTTGCACTTTCTCCCTTACGAAAAAACCCTACAAGTATTACCCCTGCCAACTCCACAAAGCACTGAGAAATCAGGATATGATCAGCTTCCAAACACCACCACTAGGAATTCCCAACTGCATCTCCCGACACCGCAGGGCACCAGGGGTGCGGTTTGCCCCCATAACCCCCAGAGAGCCTCGTACCATACTTGGCGCCTCCGAGGTTCGACACATTGTAAAACTTTTTCTCCGGATGGCCTTCCAAAGCTTCAATGGCGGGCTGGTAAGGGCTTCCTGCGGGACGAAACAAACAAAGTCACAGCCAAAAAACAACGCGTCGTTTCAGCACTGACTGAAGACTCAAAATAAGAGATTTTCTGATTCTGCCAGAAATAACGTTTCTCTAGACTGTAAGTAGATGCAATATGGAAAAGTTTCTAAGTGGATTGAGACACCTCGGATGCAGATGTGTGACTAAGTTGAAATTTAAAAGCATCACTAATAGTAGGTACATGCAGGTCAATGCAGGTCGCCAGCACAACCTGAACACACCTGACCTTTGTTGTCTCAGTTAGCCATCTACACACAGGATAAGACATCTCACCAGCGCAGATAAGAGACATGGGTTTTAATACAGCAGAAGCGCAAAGCATTGACTGCCAAACCAACGTCAAGGGAACAAGACACAAAAATAAACCTCGTAGCAGCCATTAGATGCTCGGAATAAATAACCCCACGGAGGGAGCAGAGAGCGGGGCGGGGACGGGGCCACTCTCCCTCCGGAGGGATCTCCGCGGCCTGGGACAGCGCCGTTCGGCGGTGCAGAGGCCGAGGCGATGTCCCAGGCTGCAGTGTCCTGGCGGGCGGGGCGGCCCCGTCCCCGCAGTGACCGACCTGTCCTGGGAGGGTCCATTGCCGGCGACCATGTCAGCGTGAGGGAGCGGCCTGAGGGGCGCCGGCGGGCCGGCAGCTCTCGCGATACTGCGCCCCGCGCCCCGCCCCCGCGCCCGGCACTGCTCTCGCGAGACTGCACCCCGCGCCCCGCCCCACGGTCGCAGGCCGCACCGCTCTCGCGAGACTGTGCACCGTACCCGGGAGGAAAGGGCACGAGGTCGCGCGAAGCTTCGCGGAGAGGGCGGAAGTAGCCAGGACAGGGCAGCCCTGGTCTCGCGATAGCAATGACGGGCGCGCGGGCGGAGCTGCCTGTCAGAACGCGCCGGGGGCGTGGCCATGCTGGGGGTGGGCCCATGCGGGGGGCGTGTCATGATGGGGGCGGGGGCATGCTGAGGGCGGGGCCATGCTGGGGGCGGGGCCGCACTGCAGTGGAGCCGCGGGCCCGCGCCGTGGCGCCGCCTGGTGGCGTGGGGCGGTCCCAGGCGCGGGCGGGGCGGTGACCCCGGTGCCGGGCCTGACCCGGGCGCGGCCCCGCAGCGCAGCGTGCGATGCTGAGGGGTGAAATGGGCCCTAAAGATCATACTGCTCCCATTTCAGGCTCCATCCGACCTGTTGTTGAACACTTCCAAGGGACCGAGCATACACAGCCTCTCTGGACAGCCTGTTCCAGTGCCTCACCGCCCTCACAGTAAAGAAGTCTTCCTAATATCTCATCTAAATTTCCCCCGTTCAATTTGTACCCATTCCCCCTTGTCTTGTCACCATAGATCCTGCCCACCTTCCCTGTAGGACCCTTCCTGGTACTGAACGCGTCGTGAGCTCTTCACACAACCTTCTCTTTCTCTGGCTGAGCGGCCACGACTCTCCCGGCCTGTCCTCACAGGGGAGGTGCTCCAGCCCCCGTGGCCTCCTCAGGAGCTGCTCCGACAGTTCCAGCGCCGTCCGCAGGCGGGCCTTAAGGACAGCCGGTGCTGTGGGCAGCCCCACCGAGCCTGCTAGCACACAGGCACAGCAGCGGAGCCCGGAACAGCGCAGTTCATGGTGATCCCGCCTCCCGTTGGCAGAGTGGCCCTTAAGGAAATAAATATGTACTAGCAAACCTGTCCCAGGGCAGGCCATTAGAAGTCTCCATGAGCTCTGTCCTAGTGCAGGGCATGAACATTACCACAGCCCACACTGAGAGCAGAAAGGCATGCGCTCAGTGTTTTGCCCTCCAGCTGGCCCTGACCTGGCTCTTCTTAGTCTCTACTGTTAGATTTCTTCAGAAGGCTTTTTCCTTTTCATATCTTTCTTCTTTCCTTCCTCCTAAATAAGAGGAAGGAAATAAAATCTTTTCTTGCTGGATGGTGGAATTTTGTTTTTGTCTTTGTCTTTAGTGCAACAGTAGCAGTACATGAGGCCACACTTAGTGTCAAGCAATAGTCGTTTCTCAAGGCTGTAAGACATATATAATACCTGAGGTTTAGACACTAATGCAGCCATAACTCACCACCAGGCTCAGGCAGAAAAGATTACCAAAAAGATGTCTTCATCTCAGCCTCTAATCAATCCATTTTCCTTTCTGCCTGCATCTCTTTTGACCTAAACTGTCAGTGCCTTCCTGAACAGTGTCGGAGGGACTTGAGATACTGATTGCAATAGTTATGCTCAAGACTGCATGAGCAACCCTAATTCTGGCCTCTTTTTTCCTGTTCCAGGTTGCAGTGATTTCTGGCTTATCTCTGACAGACTGCAGGAAGAGGGAGTGAAATGGGTGGAAAGATGGTGGAAAATGTGGCCAAGATGTGTCTAGAGGGGCTCTCTAAATTCAGCTGTGTAAAGCACATTCAGGATGCCCAAAGCTGTCTGTCTTTGAAGAGGTCACTCGTGTGATATCTCAGGTGTAACATTTACTCTTTACTGCTGGCTCAGTGCAGTCCTTTCCCATGGCAGAGCCCAGTCCCTCACCCCATCACACATGGCTGCCTCTCATGCCGGCCACACACGAGCTCTGGGGAGTGTCCAGAGTCAGATGTAGTCACAGGCAAATGAAGTGTTGCCAAACAAATGCTGGAGGTCTGTCTCTTGACAAGTTCGTATAAGAAGCGCCTCCAGGGATGTGCTGCACCATCACTTACCAGTTGTTTTCCTTTGCCAAAGACACTCCAGCCTCGCAGGGCTCAGGTCTCAGGATACCAGTGAATAAATGGCTGTTGGTTATCTCCCTCTCTTGGCTGAAGGCCAGCTTCGGTGTGTCAGGTACATCCAGGGAAAGGAAATTTAGGCAGCAGGGAGTATTTCTGGCTCACGCGTGAAATTCTTAACCCCAAATGTTAAGAGGTTTGTGCCCTTCCTACATACCAGACAGATTCCTGGAAAGCAAATTGCATATATATTTGGTTTTAACATAATGTTTGGCTTTCAATTTATACTGAAAATTTTCTTTCTTTTTGCTTATTACCACCTGAGCTACTGCACTGTTCTGCTTACTATTTTTATGTGATTCTTTTAGAATTAAGTCCCTTAAGGAAATGTGTAACTATCTAGGAAGAAAGATGGTTTTGCAGTTTCCAGAATGTATTTTCCATTTCCCAGCTGGCATCCAACATCCTGAAATAAGTCAAATTCAAGGGAGAGCTTATCCAGAAGAAAGAGAGGATGGATATTGCTGGTTTGTAATTAGAGCTGACAGAAGCAAGCTAAGCAGAGTCTTAGTGGAGAGAGAATATGACTAGAGGGAATTAGGTTGTGCTACTTGTGTGAAAGGCAGTCACTCCATAGAGAGAATTTCAATATTGCTGTTCACCATATTTCAGCCTTCAAACAGAGAAAGCAGTTTTTCTGTGGAAAAAGCTGAGCTAAATATTGCTCTCAGGTATGTGTTCCACGGCACTGTCACACAGAAGAGACCACAGCAAGCCAGAGAGAACCCAGTGCAGTGCAAGACACTTTTCTAGTTGTGCCCTTCTTTTGTCTTCCTAAATTTTCCCTATAAAGACAGACGAAAGGCAATAGCAGTGACAACCAGACAGCACCCACAACATCCATTCCTCTGCAGGAGAAGCGGGTTGATCCAGGAGTTTGAAGGACAGCCCTTTGAATCAAATTGGTTCAAATCCTGGCTCCCATATGACTGCTGTACTTGAAGCTCAGATATGCTAACTCTTATACTGTTCTCGTAAGGCAATGAGCGATCTTTAGAGGAAGGGAGTAAAACTGTTCATAACTACCTATAGATGGAAAAAACACAGCAACCTGGTTTTATTCCAACTGAACGAATACATGAGATTTAGAAAGAAAATTTGAAAAACCTCCTTAGAATATTTACTTAAGAAATTTAGGTCAGTCCAATCATTGAGTCTAAAATTCACAAGTGAATGTACAGAGAAGGTAAGACACATAGTAATCTATGCATAGTCAAAGTTGGGGCTAATTGGAGCAGTCAATTAAAAAGATCATGAAGATTTTTTGACATTGTCACATTTCAGTAACAAACTGGAAAAAGGGTTTGTAAAATTCAGATTGGACAATTTGTAAGAAGAAAATCAAGTGGTCACATTCTCCTATGTCTTGTGCCACAGCAGCAAAGCCACAGGAATTAGGCAAGTTGTAAACTGAGAACATGGCAGACTAGATACTTCAGTAGGAATGTGACAGAATATTTAGTTTTGACACCATGTGGTCTGAGATACAATCTTTACTTCTGTAAATTAATTTTTTTTGTAATACAGTATCCCCAGTGCTACCATGTCATCTTCAAGAATATGAATGTAAGCTTTGCTTTTTATTGTATATTGCTTATAATCCGTATACAAAATCCCTTATGTCAAAGTAAGCAGATTCATTACTGCCAGAGGAAAAAAGCATTTCTTCCTGATACACGGATAAGGCAATGAGTCAGTGCTGTGTGGACCCATGTCGTGAAAGATACTGAAAGTCAAGTTCCTTACCCATGCTAAGGCTCCACTAAGAGCCTTAAATAACACTCTCTAGATTTCTTATACCTGGAATATTTGTTACCTCAGACTGGTTTTATTAATTGATTCACTGCTGGCAATTCAAGTTGCTGTCAATTTTTCCTCTAAAATGCTGGCACTCAGGAAATAAAAAAATCAGTTTCAATCTCTTCTTACAAGAGCTGCCATTTAAACAGAAATACACAACTCTAACACCCCTCTAAAAGTTCCTTGCTAGCATTCAGCAGACTCTTAGTAAATCAAATGATAATGTTGTCTTGTAAATATTGAGAGATAGCACATGAACTGTTCAAAGGTTCAGGTTGGGTATATGAAGAGGCTCAAGTATCATGGAAGCTGCTTTTCAAAACTTACTTCTTCGGCTCAGTACATTTTTATTCTCCAGGTGAAAGGAAGGTGTTCAAGATGATTTTTGCTTGTGAGATAAGTGCTTGTGTCCTGGATCATGCAGAAACTGTATTTGGGAGAACAGCCTTGCTATGAAGAGTTTATTAGCACCAAAAGCAAAATTCAGTAAACATGCTTGCTTCCAATTACATAATCTAATAGAGGAATAGGATGTGAACTTTTGCTAATCTGAAACCAGGCACCTCTTTTCAGGTTGCAGCACTGTTGGGCCTCCTGTATCATTAGGGAGCTTAAAAAATTGCCTTTTCGTGTTACTCAACAGAGTCTAAGTGAGTGCAAAGTCTTTTCCCAGAGATGTCAGGAAGAAGAAGGACTCTTTTGTGCTGATGGTAGACTAACTGAGTTGTGAGCCTGAGGTCTTCATTTCAGGAAGTGCAACAAGTGACTGGAGAACCTCAAGCTACACTGCCCAGCTCTTAGAGCAGTCTGTGAAGTATCAGGCTTAACAGCCCTAGAGACCACATCTGGTTTGGTTCAGGCTGTGGTTGTTACTGACATGCTTGTTTTAAATGGATGGCATCTGTTGCCTTCTTTCCTCAACGCTGCTGGAAAGGGAGAGGGGAGGCATAGTTCAGCTTTCTTACCTCAGGATTTTTTGCAAGCTCAGGCACTTCTGGCCTCTAGGAACAAGTGTTTTCCTTCTCAGGAAGGTAGTGCTCACCTGCCATCTGCTCATACGTGCTCTGCAGAGCCAAATTGCTTTCTTTCCTTACTCACTGCAGGAGAAAGCTTCATTTGGCAAGTCCTGCTATGGGCATTTCTCACACCTGCAGGGAAGAAGGTGACAGGGGTGGAATGCTGGGCACCATTGTTGGGTGCATCCCAGCTGCAGAGAGCCCAGAGCTCCATCCCCTCAGAGAGTGATGGCAACGGGGAACACACTGCATGCATCCACAAGAAAGAAATTTGGGGGATTTAGTGACAATTGGCAAGAACAATCATTAAGTAACACCCTTCAGCACTAGATACTGCAATTCCCTAGTGCATAAGGGAAGTATGGATGGTGTTAAAACTCCTTTTAAATGCTGATTGCTATTAACTGCTTCTGATATGATGACAGCTCATCCACACCTGACAGTCCTCAGTCATCCAGGGAAACCTCCACAGCAGGACAAGCCACATCCTGTGTTTGTTTTCTGGAGACTTGGGATGTGGCTCCTAGTAAGTTGTGCTTTGAGCTCAGTCATTGTGACCCAAAGGACAGAGAGGTGGTGGAGTTGTACTCAGGACTTCTTAATATATTGCACTGTTTGAGGCTTTTAGCAAGATAACTCCCAACTCCTGAAGCTAATGACGGCTTAAAACCCTTTCTTCCTACAAACTGTCAATGGTGTGAGCTAGGAAGATTGTATCCTCTGTCTGAAAAAATTGTCCTCAAGTCAGTGCTGGGTAAGAGTCTCACAGACCTGTGTATGGGCTTACTGGGAGAGAAATCTGCTGTGGGAGCAGACAACTCCAGTCTTTCTGCCTAAATACTGTCAAACACCATTTACACGAGGTAGGAAGCCCCTAGCTCTACAAAGAGAGACCTTCAATTTACAACCTAAAATAGGAGAGTTGCCTGAGCAAACCAATCTCTCCCACCCCTGGACCCTGGCTGAGAGAGGTGGTTTTCCTGCCACCCATCATTGCAGCTCTCTCCACAAAAAGGGGATGTGCTTCTTTCCTGGGGTGCAGGCAGGGACAGATGGAGTCTCTCTTCTGTCACCTCTTTGACTACTTCACAGCTATTGTAACTTGCAGGAGGCTGGATCGAGTGGCTCCTGCAGATGGCATCTGCATCCTAGGGATGGAGTGAAATCTAGGCTAGAGCACAGCAGTGGATTAGAGAGATATCAAAGAAGCTTAGACAACTCTGAACCCTACTTCTGTCACTCTGTTGTTCAGCTTCCCACTGGGATCACCCATCTGCAGTTCTTTAACAGAAGAGGAGCTGCTCCAGTCCTGCTGTCTTGGCTTCTTCTGCACAGACACCCTGAACTATTATCTTTTAAATTTAAACTCTCTGTTACTCACTTCCAAGTGCAATTAGTCTTCCAGCCCCTTTTCATCCCTGCATTACTACCAGAGATTTCTGCACCCCTTTATCCACAGAAGAGGCAGAAATACTTGTTATTGCTGGTTTTACAGTCCTCACCACCTGAAAGTTTCATCTCCACATGGCCTGTCCAAGGAAATAGCTGTCCTACCTCTGCTGAGCAGTTCCCTGGCACACAGTTCCCTGGCTCCAGCAGAGTTCACCTGTCAATGCAGGAAGAGCCAGGTAGGGCATCCAGACCTGGTGCCCAAGCCCAGTGCAGAGGGAAGAGCAGAGCAGGAGTAATCTGGCACCTCCCATTCTCACAGTCCCACTTGCTTTTGTGGACAATTCCATTTCCTTATTAGTAATCTCTGCCATCCCACTCATCAGTGTTGTGCTGAAGGTTGTTGCTGGGAAGTGCAGTGGATATAGGGATGGAGACTGTTAGATCTAAAGCAAACACACAGGGAAGGAGGAGGAAGAGAAGGAAGAGGAGGGAGTAGAAGAGCAAGTATTTGAACTAAGCTGAGCAGAATGGTGCAGCTTCCAAAAGGAGGGAAGCAACAGCAGGAAGTGGCATTTACTGGAAGCATTTTTAATGTCAGTTGGGGGACAGCTGTGCTGATTTTAATCCAACTGGACTGAAGTGGCTCCAGAAGAGCTGAAAAAGCCTTTGATACGACAGCCCAGGCAATAAAATGTTAATCATAGCTGAAAGTCTTTGTTCTCTTAGTAGCAGTATTTTTCTGTTTAGCAGAAATATACTGCTGCCTCCAGTCCCAGACCCCACTGTAATATGGACTGTGCGCATGGAGCAGAGACTGCTCCTGCTGCAATGGCCTCAGCATCTGAGAGCTGGCAGGGAGCTCAGAGTACCAGTGACCATCAGGAGCAGTGGCACAGCCCCTCTGCTCCCACAGCACTGCCCTGTATGTCAGAGACTGCTTGGCATAGGCAGGTTTTCTAAGGATGGGTGATATTGTGGCTCTGTGGGTTTTTGAAAATGTGTGAAAGTCTGAGAGAGCTAGTAGGGCAAATTTAAAAAGAAGCAGGCTGATGTTTCAAGGGCAAGTGTGAAATAGATTCTTGAAAGTATTTGAAATTATTAATTAGTAGAGGAGAGGCCTTGAAAGGGCCTCATTTCTAATTCATCCTAGTGAAGTTAGCAGTTGATCTCCCTCTGGGAGGTCACAGGAATATATGTATGTTCTCCTTGGATAACAGATTAAACCTTATTAATATAGGCCAGCTGTTCTTTCAGCACTGATCTCCAAGTACAGCTATTTCAATGGTGCGTGTCCCTTACAGCTACAGCCTTGTTCTTACCAGACCTTAATGACAACTTTGTATTTTTTGTACATGGAACAGGCCTACCCTGCTGCTCAGGGCTCATGAGGGCTCAGGCAGTGCCTACACTATTATCCAGGAATGCTGTGAGGAGTTAGACAGAAATGAACCAGGTTTCCTACTTCTCCATATGGTTCACTCCATCCTTGAATTTTCTCAGTTCCCTCTCTGGCTCAAAATATGCTTTTTTCTATTCAGTTTCATTTAAATTATGTCCCAAATTTTCTTAAAAATGAGAGGAAGTAAGACAAAAAGACACTCCAGCCTTACCATGTTGTCAGATATATCACAAATATCATTAAGTGTGTGAACGGATAAGGTGACCAGAATTCTGATTTAGAAGTTCATATAGTTTAGACTTCTTTCTCTCAGATCTTTTCATCACTTTCAGGGATTAGAGGAATCTCCAGGCTGCCAAAAATCTCTTACCAAAAGCAGGCATCTTCTATATAATCTGACTAAAAGCTCATGGCATCATCTAAACAGGAAGAAGAACTTGGAACAAACTTTCCCATGTCTCTTGTAATACTGTTGAGTGCCAAAATTACCAATGTTTTCTATAGGTGGCTGCTTTTTCAGTAGAAATTCTGCCCTAAATCTACTGAGTTTTCAGAATAATATTCCATTGCTGATAGGAGAAGTTTGGGGCCTCACTGATGGATGTTTCTCAACAAAAAGAAGTGTATTTCTGAAAACATTCTGACTGTTTTCCAGTTAATGCTGTTTGCTGAAATCTCTCATTTTGCAGGGGGCACTAGACATGCTACTCCTTCTATCTGCAAATAAAGGTAGAGAGATCATAAGGTATTTCTGATATTCACATGTTTGTTCATGCTTTCATGATCTCAGAGATGGTTTCCTGCCTCAGACTCTTTTATACATGTCTCTTGGAGATTTTAAGTAACCCTTCATCCTTGCAGTTGTCTATTTCTGCCTCTTACTGCATTAATAGGCTCCTTTATGCTATTACCTTTGTTGCCATCAGAATCTAAAGCTGAGGTAATTCTAGGCATAGCCTGTTTCCATTATTATCTTTATTTTGAAGGAATCATTAGTCTTCATTATCTGCAGCTGCATCCTGGAGGATTTTGAAAAGGTACATATGATCTTTTCCACTTATGGGAGCTTGGGCTTTATGCGGGCTTTCCCCCTCCTCCTGCCTGTTTAAAAAAAAAGTTTCTGCTCCACTGCTGGCATGACAGTATATAAAGTGTCTCTCAGACAGAATGTCTCTCAAAGAAGCAAGAATCCTAAAATCCAGCAGATCCATGTCTAAACATCATTCTTTCCCTGCTGCATTATGAATCAGTGTACCCTGCTGCAGTTGCTTTCCCTCTGCAGTTTTCAGCATACTCCACCTTCTTAATTTCCTCTGTAGCTCTGCCTACACCTGGCAAACTAATCAGTTTGTGTGAGCAGTGCCCCTCAAAATATTTGTTTATGTGGAATGAGTCTAGCTGCATTTTCTGTTTCCCATCATCTCCTGGTGATCTTAATCTCTTTCAATGTTTGGTTCATGTACTGAGCTCCAAGAACAATTATTTTATTCAGGGAAAGGAAGTGAGGCACTAGCAAAAGCATAACATGAGCTAGCTGTAAAAATGAATGTTTGGCAAACTTTTAGCATGAAGAGAAGCAGAGACTTTTAGAAATAGCACAGGTAAGAGAGTTAATGGGGTCATTGTGTGGACTTACAAAAATGTACAATTCAATTTCTTCCCACTACAGTGTCTACATGGCTACAGACCTCTGTTGCCACAGAGTATTTAATGGTGCAAACATCTGGCTTAGACTTAGACAGCTGTTGAACATAGGTAATTTCAGCTTCACTCCTTTTGCCTTCAGTCAATCACTCCCACAGCCTTTGTTGCTGTGACCTACATTGGGAGCAAATGCTTTATGATGCCATTTCAAAGGAAACTAATCTTGCACTCCAACTGAATCATGGCTGGATTCATCTGTGTTCCATATTCTGTGAATATGTAATTTTATTTCTGCCTCCATCCCAGAGCAGCAAATCCTTAATGATCTGTCCTTACACCCAGGCTCATCTGCAAGGCACAACTGCCTAGAAGGAAGACTTCCAAGGCTTTTCTTTCTCCAAAAGCTAAGCTGCTGCTGGCTACAGGGACTAAAGATTTATTAATGCTATTCAATGCTTTTCAAAATTCTAATGTGCAAAGGAAGATAAAAGCTTTAATTAATAACTTTAAAAACATGCCATAATGATGCTCCAGAAATTATCATGTACCCTGGTTTTACTGTGCTAACCAAATTCCCTATCCATTTTTATTGTCAATAATATGCCATGTTGAGAGCAGGATACCAGTGTCATTGTTTTCCCTGGAATGAGGTGCCTTTACAGCCTCCAGAGCTCTGGGATCAACAATGAGATAGAGTGAAAGAAAAGTACAAGAGAGACAGTTACTCAGAGAGCTCTTTTAAGTTAAAGAATGTACTATTAGATTTCTGTGTTAAAATCATGACATTGAAATGGCCCTTTGAGAATGAGGTATCAATATTAGTCTCCTAAATGTGTCATGTACCTACACCCTAGGAGACAACTTTTTCTTTATTTATTTCTCCAAAGTACACTGCCCATTCCTTTCCTGTTAAAGGTGCTGAAGCATTTACTGCTGCAAACCATAAACTTGTCCTTCCTATTTTCACACAGATAATGCAACTGTCCTGTCCAGGCATTGTTAAAGCCTTGCTATTACAAGGGGGCAGTCTGATTCAGGCCTTGCTGGCACTGTCACATTTACACAAGCACTCACTCCACAAGAGGGACTGCTGCAGAGGAAGTGCTACATTTATGGACTTGAACCATGCACTTACCACACTCTCAGGTGTGGAAGGGTTTGCGTTTGCATCCTTCTGAAGGATCATCTCATAGACTAAGAGCAACAGATTAGAGTAACACTGATCTCTTTCCAGTCCCCTCCCAGGATATCACTGGGATTATCCCTGCACCCATAGGCACCTTTACCCAAGTGAAATTCCTCATGCTGCCACTGAAGCTGCGACATGGATGCAAAGGAGAATGAAATCAGCTGCAGTAATTTCTGGGCCCAGGGCTGGTGGGCTTCCTTCCAGGGACATCTGGTCATTAACCCTCACAGAATAAGGGCTTTTAGGTCCTTTCAGTCAGGACAATGGGCTGTGTGCTAGGAAACGCTAACTTCATGGAGCAGAGACTTAATCACACCTTTTAGGACTTTAAAAGCTGGTAAGCTATTGATTGAGGCAAGGATGATGAAGTGAGGTCACAGCTGCCTTCTTCTTTCATACAGGGTCCATGGAGACCACATGTAGTAACATGCAGAGTTCCCTATTGATTCAAGCGGCTTGGCAATTTAAAAACCCTGTTTTCATCCTTTCAGTCATTTACCTTTCACCAGATGAAGCCAAGAGGCTCAGCCAACCTCAGCCAATGGCTGCCCAACCAAGGTGGATGCACTCAGCTGTTACTGCAGACAAAGAGGAGCACAGCTTCATTTCATGTAAGTGAGAGTTGCATGAGATGCACACATCCCCAACAGATGGGGCAATGTTTCCCAGACACAGACTGAGGCCAAAAACCTGGTGAAGTGAAAATGGTGTGTCTCTGGAGAAAGGCCTTCCTGTGGGGACAGCTGAGAGGGGAGACACTGAAGCAAGGGTGTGTGAATGATTTATTTTCTGTGCTGCTTAAAACCCGCTCCTGTCCCTCCAGCTCACCACTGAAATTTAAGAGATGACAACCTCTGTGTGGATCATTTGAACCCCATGGGGAAGAGGAGTGTGTCTTTCTGTCCCCAGGATTATTGTCCCAGGGCATTTACAAAGGCTGAAGCTTGGGAGGGCCTCAGGCCATCTCTGTTCAGCACATAGCACAGTGGAGTTGACGGCAGTAGAGGGGGTCTGTCCTTCTGTGCACTCCAATAATACCAATGGTAACAACTATGGCAAAGGCATGGTCTCAGCCCAGTCAGCTCTGGGGCTTAAAGCACACATGGACTTCCCATCACGGAAGTGGATGTGTCTTTTCACAAATCACTTTGTTGCCTAAACAAAGTAAAAGGCCATTTCATTTTCTTAGCCACAGTTTTATAACACAATAGTCAAGAATGCCCAGTTTATCATGCACATGGATGACAAGACAGCAGAATAATGCATTCAAGCTACAAAGATTCCCAGAAAAAATAGAGGACTTGCCATGTGTTGTGAAGTAAACATCTCTAGTGAAGGCTCATGCAGGCTGAATGCCTTCTGGCTATTCTTGCAAGACTACACATGAGAAGACAGTAGTTATTACACCAATATAAGATAAATTATGGCCTTAAAGTCATATATAAGAAAGGCACTGTTGCTGTTTTTATAGTTAGAAATGCAGCTGGCATTCTCCAAATGAACTTTGAAAGAAATCCTTTATGCCTATGCCAGTAGTTTCCCTGAGCAGCCTTGCACCAAGATCTCTGGGTGCTGAAGTGTGCATGTGCTTGGACAGCACATCCTCAGCAGCTTTGAGCAAGGAACCGTTTTGCTGTCAGGTGAGCAGCACTGAGCACAGCTTGCAGGACTGAAACCTCAGCTAGGTGGAGTGAAAAAGCTGTGTAAGACATCCTTAAATGTAAGGACACCTTTGCATCTATTTTGAAGCATGTTCCACACAAGCACCTTCTGTTCATGGATGCAATTCCTGACCATTCTCCTTCCTGTCATTCCCTCCATTCCTGAGCTTTATTCCTAGACTCAGCCAGAGAGGCATATCTTGACTCTGTTCAGGCAGGGGCAGAGGAGGAGCAAGAGGCACTTCCTTGACCAAAAGCAAGTTTTGGGCTGCTGAATGGCACTGGCTCTGTGTATTGCATCCCTGTTGCTCCATGAGCTCTTCTCACATTTTGTTGCCGTGGACAACTCTCCAAAACCAGCTAGTTCCTTCCATCTTCTGTGCAGCAATACTAAACTCTGGACAATGCAGAAACTCAGTTGATCCACTGGGAACATTTGTCCAAACTACAGAGAGAAAATTTTATTTTAAAAAGCACCTTTACATATATGTGGGTAACTATGGTAGTAAAATCCTTGCAAAGCAACAATACAATTTCATAGGAGTAAGTTTAAAATTGCTGCCCAGAGTGCAGTATAATAGGGTGATTATTTGCCTCCAGGACTGGTTAACTGAGAGGGAGATTCACACCATTCCCAGCTGGTGAGCACCGTGATGTTTGTAGGTTCTCATCATTTCCTTGAGACTGATTTCATCTGTTTATGACTAGCTATGTGAATTGTTCTCTTTACCATCTGGATGTTACTGGGCTGCCATCAAAGGCTTGTGCTGTGCCCAGGACAAAGAGTGATGGCCCTGCCATCTCCATGGGCTGCCTCTGCCTCCAGCCGCCCAGCTGTGATGGCTGCTGCCTGCTGAGGAATGCTGGCACCGTGGCTCTCTTGAATTGACTCCAGAAACTTAACAGTTAACTCGTGTCTTGCTTATAAAGAAACGTATTTTAAACTGTTATCCCAATATCTTCTCCTTCAAGATACCAACTTTTTCTCCTCAATTTTCCTCTGTATTTACTTTGTGTTATTAGATGATGAAATCTGGCTAATGGGCACCCTAATTATTGCAGCATCCAAATGACAGGCTTCAGGCAAAATGGTAATTACTTATTCAAAAGTATTCATAAAATTAACATATCCTGAATAAATTCAGGCTTAATTTAACAGGCCACTGCACTTATTACAAGCATTTAGCACATGCAATTGTTTAAACTTAGTAGAGAGCAACTTAGTCTTTCAAAAGATATCTGGGCCAGAAGTAGATGTAACCATAATTTGCCCTAACAAGAGAAAATGTCAAACAGTTTAGGGACCTATACAGCAATTTGTTCAAATGCATGTAAGTTAAAAAGCCTACAAAGAAGCTTCCCAGGCTTTTGATTATGACAAAGTATCCAAACCCTTTCTTAAATTTTGTTTCTCAGCCCAAATTAAGAAGGAAAAATGTTATAGAAAAAGTTATAAATTCCCTTTCTCTCCTCCTCCTCCTCCCTACCTTGGAACAGATTCAGGGCTTTATGCTGAGATCCTTCTATGGTTCCAAGTATTATATTTGAGATTTTTTAGACTTTGATATACAATGCAGAGTCTTCCCCACTGACATACTAACACTCTAAGTATTAGCCGTGGTGAGACAGGAAAGAGCTATTTATGTTCATATGAAAAATCTCATGTGCCACACCATCAACCCCCATGGCAAAATCAAAAAGCTTTGGGAAAATAATGGAATGGTTCATTTCATAGCACCATTGACCCTAGCTGCAGGAGTGTCCAGTATTCCTTCTGTCACTAACTGTGTCACCCCTACATGTCTCATTGTATTTCAGCCTGGTTTCCCAAGATTGGGAGAAGGTCTTTCAGTCATGCCATCTCTCTATCTTTCAGTCAGGTAGAACTAAATAACTTTTGAACAAAATGGATCGCTTTCCAATAAATTGAAAGAAAAGCAAGCAAGCACTGTGTTAATCTTTAGCTAGGGCTACTAGAGCTGTGTGAAAACCAGGTCCTGTGACATGATGGCTGTTTCACACAGAGACAAACACATGCTACATCTCTCTTGCTCCTTCTTCCTTTTCCTGAAAACACAGTTTTGTGTTCATATCACTTGGGACCCTGACTATGAGGTCAGGAGAAACATTGCAAGGTGTCTCCCATCCAACTCCTGGAGTATATTCTTAGATACTTTTCCAGCAGGATGAAACATTGGCAGTAAATCAATGGATTAACTAATGCTTCTGTTACTTAAACAACAGCTCTGTCCCTGCAAATGGTCCTTTTACAGGTCTCCGACCATTCCCATGCCTGCCCTGGGACCTGTTTTGAAGATTTCCTTTGTTGCTGCAACAAAATCAACAACAGCAACATTTCTGTATAACCTGTACTAATGGAAAGCATTACAGAGCCTTACAGTTTATTCTTCCTGTTCATCAGATAGTATTGATATCCAGTTCATTAAAGGAATTATGGAGTAAACTACACTTCAAAAATATGATGCCAGTCAGGTCCAGATGCTTCCAATTTACTTCACTCAAATACTTCTGATTAAGACACATTACCAGTGACGTGTCTTAAAAGGAACTTGGACTTCAAGCTCCATAATAACTGCAATATGTTCTCAGTCTCTAGCCTTGCCACATGCCTAACCTCAGTGTTAACAACTCCTGCAAAAAGAGTTATTAGGTGCTTACTTCAGAGACGGGCTTTCTCACTACAGTAATTGCTGATGTCCTGGCACACCCTACGGAGGATCATGCAAATTAATATCACTTTTTAGATGTTCCAGACTCACAATGCATTATTATGGCATAGTGTCAGTTCTACATAAACTTCCACAAATGGAACATTTTAAAAATCTCCCAACTGCAGCAAGAGAAATGGAAAGCAATAGCTTCAGCAATCATCAGCATCTTAAATGCAGCAGAATCTCAGCACTGACATGGGCTATGTGTTAGTGCTCAAAAGATCTTTCTGAGTAACTTGGATATGCAGGCTCCTAGGAGTCTCAGGGAAGAGTCTTAGGCACCAAATTCTGGAGGAGAGAGGACCTTTACACTGACCCACTATAGCTACTCCTATCTGCAATTCTGTAAGGACACTGCAAGTCCAATCCCACCTTTATCTCCCAGCACCAGCAGCTACTTAGACATGAAAGCTTCAGCCCTTTGAAAACATTCTGTGAAGTCATCAGACTTATGATTAAATCAGTCCCCCAGCTTCACACGAACATCCTGAAGATTAACGTTGAGATACATATCTGCAGAGCTTTTAAGAAATCTGTAATTCAGACAGTCACCTAGCTGCCACATCCTTTCTGCTTGAGCAGCTGAACTTCCCTCCCCCTGTGAGAAGCTGGTTAGTGCAGGAGAGAGCAGTATCTGGTAGAAGACTGTGGTATTGTCTGCTGCAGAAACCATTCCAAGCCTCACTACCTTCTTCTCTGGTTGCAGTGTGTGACCATACAGCAAATTCTAACAGCAAATCTTACTCAAGCTTGCAAAAGAGTTTGGCTGCCATGTTACTCTTTGCTCTGAGAACATGGCCAAAGAACTGTGTGCCTGCCATGGATCATGTTGGCAGAGCATCAGGTTGTTCCACTTCTGACTTGGCAGTACTCGGAGAACATGTATTTTAAAAATATTCAAGGACTCTGGATTCTGCAGCCAGAATGGGATTTGGGGCTTCCTATTAGCAGAAACGTTCTCTTTGCACTCAGTATGCAAGAAGTGATAACTTGAGCTAAAGCAGCACTAGGTCTCCAGAGCATACAACATGCAACTGGACACCTCTGATACACACAAAAAGAGCTGGTGAGACAGATATCTGTGAACTGAACTATTCAGTGCAGTATCAAATTTCTGGCTGAGAATTTTTTTCATATTTTGAGTTTCCCACAGTGGATTATTTTGAATCCAACTTCACTGTCTGATCTGTTTACTGCTTAGGATGTTTATTTTTCCTGAAGAAAAACAATAAATGTTTTATGAAAGCAGCTTAAGAATAAAGTATGGAAAATCAAAGGAAAATCCTAAAATGAACTCTTCTTGCCTTAGGGCAGAGAACATGGCCTCTGGATCCTAGTGTTCCACTCATGTGGGCGAGTCTTTTTGTGAAATGTTACCCATGTGCCAAATTGCTGCAGATACCCATATAACCCTTTCTTTGTCTTGCTCCAGCTGTTGCTTATCAGCATGGCCCCTGCAGTGCTCAGTCCCAAGCCAGCAGGCACAGAGGCTGCCCAGTCACAGCCACCCCAGTTGTGATGCCCTCAGGCTTTGTCCCTGGTGTGCTCCTGCCCTTCCAAAAACAGGTACAGCTCACCTGAAGATCCTGCTTTGTGCAGATATCTAAAATAGCTGTAGAAAGTTATGCTTAGGCATAATACAGAATACTCACTTTTGTACTGTATCCATTCAAGGACTCTTCAGACAACGGCAAGACAAAGCCTTTAAACTTCAAGGAGGAAGACTTCTCACCTTCTTAGCTGCCTGTATTCTGCTGCCTTTGTGTGGAGAAGTGCTCTCAAACATAACCAGTAGTATGTAATACACTTACAAGGAAGGCTCCCTCATGCATTCATTTCTATGGTCAGAAAGTCCTTTGGCCGTCAGCACTGAGCACTGCAGAGCTCAGGAGTCTGCCTTGTAGGGCACAGGAATGTGCAGGACAGCAGATGGGGAGTGGTGCTTATAAATCCAGTGACCACATCACTGGATGCCATCCAGCCATCCAGCCAGAGGTGGGCCATGTTTGTCACCAGTCAGTGCTTGGAACCTCAGAGGGTTTCCAGCCCAAGTGACAAAGCTTCTGCTTAGAACACAGCAGAATGAGGGGAAGTTTCTGCTTTCCCATTGACAATATAACTGTGAGTCAGGCTCTGTCCCTGACTGATTACCTGGAGCCACAGAGAGCATCTCTTTGACTTGAATCTGGAAGACAATATCTGTGAAATCCTTGGGGCCCTTTTCAGACATCTACATGCTATCAAATAGTCAACAAACCACTTATGTAACCCTTAGGTGCTCCGTTGTCCTGAGACCTTTGCCTAAAAGTCCCTCCCTCCAGCGTGCAGAGAGCAGCCTCCTGAAACTTTCAGGACTCTATTCTGCTAAGCAACCATTTAACATTCAGACATCATGAGACTTAATTCTTGTGGATGAAAGCTACAGTAAATCTGCTCTGCTTCCATTACCCCATCCAGGGGGGTGTGTGTGTGAATTCATGACTTTTTACCCAAAAAGTGGATAAAACTGTCTCTGTTGGCCGCCATGGCATTATTCAACTTCCATATTCCCAAAGGAGCTTAATCTCAGCAATGAAAAAAAAAAAAAAAAAAAGCAGGAGACAACTGCAAGGCTTTTGGCCAATAAATTCACTCCAAATCCTTGAGTGCCTAGATTTGAAGGCTTTAAATCCAAGAGCACTCACAAAATACAATTTGGCCTTTGCACTTTCAAAAATTAACCATAAAACTAACATCCTGGACCAGTTCTAGTCTCTGCTCATAGGAATTTACCCATGCACCAGTAAGTTTATTATAACTTCACAAAAGTCAATCAAGTGGTGAAGCTTCTACACTGAAATTATTAAAGAAAGGAACTTCTGTCATGCCAGACTGCAAACGAAGCTAAGGTGAACAGCTTCAAGACTAGAAGAAAGTTCCCGGTTATTCAGGGTAGCTCATACCTCCAGACCCTGTTTTTAATCATAACTCCTACAGGCTCATTGCATAGCTCATGTTTTACTACTTGGAGAGTAGTTGCCAACTGGATGGATGAAAACCTGACTTGGTATTTTCCAGTTGATAGCAAAGTTTTCTGAGGGATATTTGCTTGAGCAGCACAATGGCTTAGTTGAGCCTTCCTAGAAATGAAACACAGAAATCACTGCTTCCATAAAATGCACTCACTGGCTTTAGACAGTGTGAGGCTCATGCCAATACCTTGTGGAACCCTCACAAACTGTGCATCAGGGCTTTTAGACATAGGTGGAAAAAGTAATTTCTAATAGTGGCATATTTTCTTGGAATGGCAAAACAGCCCTACTACTCATTTGTAGTAAGCTTTGTCTCTACTACTTGCCTCTTTAGCTTGTACTAGCCCCCACATCCACCACAGACCTTCTTGGAGGTGGAGGCAAAGCCTTTGTGGTGTTGGTGGGCTCCTGGTGCTCTGGGAGCACTTGTGCCAAGATGTCCTGCAACAAAGTGTTGTTGACTGCTCAGCCTTGATGTGGCAAGATAGTTTTGTCTGCATCCCTGAGCAGCTTTGAGTGAGCTCAAAGCCTGGCACTTTTTTCTGGAATCCCTTTGGCATAGCTGATTGCATAAGCCGATCCAGGTACCCCTGAAGTGGAACTTGTTTATACCAAAACGTCCAACTATTTTAATTTGAATCTTAAAAGAAGATAGAAAATAAATATAGATCCCTGTCATCCTCCCTCTTGGTTTCATTCTTTCTGGGGGGTAGCCTAGGCTGTATCCAATCCTCAATGAACTAATTGCAGCCCCTGCCTCAGTGTGGGCCAGCATGCACTGTATTTAATTGATATCAATAGAACCAAGGTCTCAGAAACAGGATTTGGCTTAAGGTTAGAGTGTGGAAAAAAAGGAACCCTCTTTTCAGCTGCAATATGGTATCTTGAGTGCTGATGGCAGAGAAAGCAAGCATGACCTGACAGAGCAGAGGAGACAGAAAACACTGAATGTCTCTCTCCTCTTGTGCTTCTTTAGGCCACACTGCAATAAATAGAACAGCTGGCTGATTTCTCCATGGCAGTTAGGCAATCCTATCAAAGGGGATTTCTCTGCATAGCTATGTGGGGGATGAACAGACAGATTAATTTGTCAAGGATGTCCCAATATGAGTAAGTTTTAGTCCTATTTTTCTGTTGTGAGTAGTGAGCAGTGAACAGGGCATATATTCTGTTAACACTGAACCTCTTAAAAATCTTACATTATTGTGTAATATGAAGCAAAAAAATTATTCTTACGAAGATAAAAAGCCGGTCATATAAGATTGGATCTTGCAGTGAAATAAGTAGTGCTCCTCCTCTCAATCTCCAGACACTTCCAAGGCTGAAGAACTGGAGACTATCTGGTTCATTAGTGGAATGTCTGTTCAGCTTGAATGTAATACTTGATATTGCTGCGCCCAGTACTCTGAGCCAGAATAAATACATTATATTTGGTGTTTCTTTCATCCTTGAACTATGGCCCTGGTTTGTGAAACACTTGGTTGCTTAAAGAATGAAAGGCTGAATCAATAGAAGTGAGAGTTCTAACATGGAGGAGTGAAGCCATTGGAAATTCTCTTTGTCACAGGTGAGAAGGTAGGAGAAAAGCAGCATTCCTCAGCTTTATCTTTTTAATGGCCAAAATAAGTAAAGTCTGTCAGATTCTTCTGGCTCTCTGATGAGGCTTGAGGTGCTTGGGTGTGATGACAATAACTAGTAGTTATGATCATGATGTTATTTGTCCTGTAGATACAGCTGGGTTTTGTACTTGAACACTGCATGTCTCAACGGGGAAGTTTGGGAATTCTTCAGAGATGCAGCAGGAAAGGAGAAAGATCTCATCTTGTCTTGTCTGGTTCAGCTGAATCACAGTCCCAGCAATCACAGCATACACAAATTATTCCTCAACAGGGAGGAAGAGAGGACAAGAGAGAGAGAGAAGAGAAAAGAGAGAGGGCAGAAAGAAGGAAAGAAGCAGAGCTCTGGGTTCAAGAGAGCAGCCTGCAGGTCTGTCAAAGACCTTGCCATCTGCTTGCTCTCCATTCCTTTGTGTTGTCCTAGGAGGTGTTGCCTGACAGCACAGGACCAGTCAAAAGCAGGGAAACTCCACACTGACTTCAGCAGAAGATAGAAAGTGTTTCAGTCCTAACCAAAGCACTGCTGGGTTTTCAATTAAAAACACCCCCAAACAGCTGTGAGTTATGCCAAATAAGTTTAATAACTGAGGAAACGATTGCAAGTGACAACTACAAAATACAAAGCAGACATGAAAATTGATGGCATAAAAGTGGGAAGGAATAGTGTTTGAAATGAAAACTGAGAACAAAATACACTTAACAGAGGATCTGGGTTCAGATATAACACCCACGGTCACATACAACACTGCATTAGTAACAGCACACACAGATACTCAATATACTGGGGGTTTTCACAGTTCTCCACTTCATCCCAGATGACAAGTGAATTGATGCTTTTACTCTCTTACATAAATTCTTGTGCACACAACATCATCAGCACCAAAGGTCTGGAAAAGAAATAAATATCAATCAGAAAAGATAGAACCAGCAAACATTTAACACAATTTCAAAGTGTTATTTTTATTAAAGTAACTCATTCTACAGCAGAAATACTTTTTCTTATGTCTTTTGACAGATGAGAGTAAAGAAATAAGTCATTTTGAAAGAGGAATGCAATATAAATGACCTGTTTTTCAAGGCAGGATGGATTTTGTCAGAATGATAAATTATGCATAAATTCTCTTTTCCTGTAGTTTCTTGGCATGAATTGATAATCATGGGAAAATAAAGCAAATTTGGAATGTACTGTTATATTTAGAAACAGTTGCTGCACTTAGAACTTTGAGGGTGGAATTCAGATGGCATGTTCCAAATGTATTCTTTGATATTTGCAGATATAAATCCAAGCAGGTAAATGAAGTCAGTCGAGGAAAGATGAAGAGCAGAGGGATGTTCACCTGTAAACATAATGCTGCTGCAAGTGGCTGACAGCCCATGCTGGGATACCAAACCCTCTCTTCCAGGCTGGAGTGTTGGCAGTGTCAATGACACCCTTCCTTTATAACACTGTGCCCTTAACCAGTGAGTTTGTTAACCATGATAAGGATCTGGAACGCCCTACAGATTATCAGGACATGTAGGCAGGACAGTGATTGTGGGACTGTTGGAGAAAGCCACTTGAATCCCAAAGTGTTTGTATGTAATTTCACGTCTGGCAGGCTAAAATTTAAGGAATTAAGAATGAAGGAAACAAGAGGGGCAAGAGTGAGGAAACAGAGATTGTAAAAAACTTCACATTCAACACTAATGAGCTCTGAGGTGGGATGTCTGGCTGTGGTCACTACCAAGGTCTCACTGAAAAGCATGCAGTAAGAACTATCCCAGTGCGTTATGAAAATTCACCTGGGCTATTTGTTTTAATGCTTTCTATACCTGTTTTGGCCAACACTTTGAAAAGACTTGGCTTTAAAACTGACTCTGGCTTATATTTTGTTCACTTTGTTGGGGACACAAGTCTGTTAGTATTTTGGAGATACAGACTGGTTTTTTGCACATCAATATTATATCAGTGCTTAATATATTTTTTTAGATTATACATGAATACATCTGAAAATGAACATTAAAGGATGTGGATAGTTCTCTACTGTCCATGGCACCAACTTCAAATACCCTTATTATGGCTTCTTTCAACATTTCCAAATTATCCACAAAGGCAAAATTATTTCAGGAGTTTTGCCAGAGAGAGGAAGTAAGAGTCAAGACCATCCAGGACTCGAGGTTTTCTGTGGAGACTTGTAAGATCCCTGCAACACTGATTGTCTTTCACATTCAGGCACTGCTATGCGCAGTGAGGTTTGGGTCCCCAGCTGCTACTCCAACACAAATCATGAACAGTAGTAAAACAGTTCCTGTGCAGTATTGTCCCAGAGTTGGCACAACCCCAGTCTGCCAGCTGGAGCTGCACAGCCCCATCATGAGATGGGAGTGGGTGCCACATCAGCCAATTCTAATGAGAAAGGCTGCAGCAGCCATTTGCCAAAACTCACGTAACCTTCCTGACAAATTTATGTCTGCTCTTTCAGGCAAGTTAAGAGAGAAACTCCTTCCCCTAAAGCTGTGCAACAGCAGTTATTCTCAGAACAGATCAGCAGTTCTACTGAGAAGGAACACTGCAGGGAAGAGCAGATTGAAATAGATGTGATTGATACTGCAAGGGAGCCACTGTAGATCTGAGCATCTGAAATTGCAGTGTCCAGTTCTAAGACTGTGCTCCTGGGCAGAGCTTGCTCCTAAGACATCAGTGTATTCTGACTGGCAGCTTTCTTGGAAGATTCACAGGAGGGATTGTGGAAATAAAGATTAAAATTTGTGGAGGAACAAAAAAGACATAAGACTTTCTGGGAAAGCTCAGTAGTATGGATCACCACAGACTGACTGCTGTGCACTCAGAGAGTCACAGCTCAGCATGTTTGTGACACAGGACACAGGCTCCTCATTTTGTACTTCCAACACCTAGCTCCAGCTAGACTTCTGGACTTCTGAAAATTTCAGGCAAAAGACTACATTAAAATTACTCTGGACAAGAATCAAGTGCAGAAAACATGGACGTATTGAGGGAACCCAAATTTTAAAAAATCAGTTGCTACACACAAGAACTCTGCAACAGACCAGTTTGACCATCTAGAAAATAACTATAATTTAACACAAGAATGTCTTTAAATCTAGGTTGCAAAGAGATAGAAATCATGCAAAGCAAGATTATGATTATTTTGGAGTACCATGTAAACAATGGGCACTTCTCAAACAACCAAGACATCCTTTGCTTGAAGACCCAGCTTAGGTTATGTGGCCTCTGACCTGTTTCAGGAATAAGCTGCATTTTTTAGCACTTAGATTTCATACCTTATACACATTCAGATGATTAACAATGCAATTGAAGCACATTTTATTGTCACGGCTATGTACAGGTTTAAATGTGGACCTACACAAAAGGTGTTTTCCTATCTTATTATGATTTAACTATCATTTGTTGATAAAACTCAGTGTTACTAAAGAAAGCATGGAGGAAGGAACACGTTCAAACTTGCTGCATTCTTTTTCTTGTGATAACTCACAGAAATGTCTAATGTACAGCTGGGCCCAAGATCAGGGGAGGATCCAAATCCAAAGGGTGTTATTATTCCTCTATTCTTCACACTTAAATCCCTTTATTTGGTGATAGGATAAAGCAGTTTAGTGTCTATGGTTCTAATTCTAGACTCAAAAGAAGTGATAGTTCCTGTTCCAATAAGCAGACTTTAAAGATTTCCATGACCAAAGCAGTAGAACTTCCAAATTAAAAGAGAATGAGCAATCCTGGCTATTTGGTGGTGAAGTTCCATCAGAGCAACTAAAAAAAATCAATGCTACCAAATTGTAATTCTGATGCAATGAGAAGATGCAGGATTTTCAAATACCACCTTCTCATCGGCTTGGGAAGGTCCCACTTATCTTCTAAAATGTTACAAGGCAAAGCTTCTATTTAAATCTAAAGCAGGATTTTAAATGTGCAACAACTGCAAATTATGGAATTGTATTCTTCACTTAGCTTGTCATAATCTGTAGCTAAGAGTCCAAAAGCACACTGCAAACAAAGCCCTGCACAGGGGGATAATCCAATAAATTGACCTCTCTCAGTTCACTCAAAATCTGATGACCACTTACATCATGAAAGATTAAAAGAGAATTACAGGGCAGTAATATATTTCTGTAGGAGCAAATCTGCTTTTTGAAGGCCTTCTTTATAAACATTTGCTGAGGAGCCTTTGTGGTACGTGGAGCACGCAGTATAATGAGGAAGACTGTCATTGAAACAATCACCTGGGAAATATCACTTCTGCCAGTGTATGCAAAAATCCATTTATCTGCTCATGACTGATCAAAATGCAGAGGCAACTTACAAAAGGAGGACAGAATCCGTCAGCAACTGATGGAGAAAAGAAGGTATTACTTAAATGAATCCTCAGAAAATGCTTTGTCCTCATGGAAACTTCCATGTTATCTAGAATAAAGATATAAATCTTCACAGCAAAGGCATGTTGCCGATTTCCATTCTCCTCCTGACTCCCATTATATTTTAGGGAAGAAGTTGATCCTTATAAGACTGTAGACACTGAATGTGCAGCCCCCACTTTCAAACTTGGTTATTAATAGCAAATCACCCAATACACAACCTCATGTTCCTCAGGATATAATTGACAGCACCATGCAAAATTAGGTGATTTCTCAAGGAGCCTAAATGTCAGTATTTGTATTTGAGCACTGCTGTATTATACAGTTTCCTCAAAGTCACGCAGCAAATGAATGACAGAGATCTGAGACAATGGTATCTCCCACTTATAGTTGAAAGCCAGAGGACATCTAAGCTACAAGACATATTACAAAAGGCTGCATTCGGGATCAGGTGCAGCCAAAATGCAAATGGCTTTGCCTTCTTTCTTTGTTTGGTATGTGATCCAGACAAGGCTGTAGTAGTGAGCACAGGCTGTAGATCCCTAAGCCTCCTTGTAAATCTGCTCATGGCAAAGAGTAAATTAAAGCATTAGGCCCATGCAACATACATGCATGCATTATTACAGGCTTCTGAACTTCTGTCAAGGCTGCTCTAATAAGGACAGCAGCAACCCACACATTCTGAGCTTGATATGACTAGACCCTTCTTTTGATAATTGATTCTGTTTAAGATCACTCTTCAAAAGTTATCGAAAAGTTAAACACTTAGGTAGTTTCACTCTCTTTCATACAAGGTTTAGGCACATCTTGCATTTCAGCATTTTGCTGCAAAATCTCTTTCCAAATCTGCATTGACCCTTCTCATCTACTGTGTTTCATTTCAGAAGTCAGCAAAATAATTTAAAAAATGTTCACTCGCTCATCTAGGCTCCACAGTTCACCAGTTTTAATCAGCTATGGCATGATTTTTCTGAGGAGAGAATGTAGAATAGAAACCACGCTTGAACCCCCCGCAATGTTCTGATCTTTGACCCTTGCTACAATTGATTCTGAGAACCCCTGTGTGATAGGTGAACTGTGTAAAATGTGGTCAGAGGCAGTTTTTAAAGACCCTCTTCAGTAATCATCCACTTCAAACTGTTTGTGTGTTACAGATTAAACTTAAATCTATAGAGGCGTGAGCAGCTGTGAAAGCAGCAAGGCACCTAAAGTTTGAATATAAATGTGTCTCATTTGAATAGCCAATATTTGTAAGCAGTATCCTTTAACTTTGCAAAGAGCAGACCTTTTGTACTTCTGACTTACATAAGTGATTGATAGCTAATTAATGCCCCTGACAAAAACACACAATGACAACAAAAACATTATGAGTATAATAAGGGACACAAACGGCACTTAATTCCAGATCACAATTTTCAAACAAAAGAAATATATATTTTTGTGTTATAGTCTCATCTTGATTGTTTAAATGCTAAATCCAAGTATAGTTTATGAATGTGGAATTGTAAATACAGATATCCTGACTCTGTGTATGCATTACAGTCAAGACAAATAAATGTGGACTTTGGTGGGAACAACCCTTTCCACCCTCCCTTGCTTGCACATTCCATGTAGTTTTTATCTACATTGTTCATTAATTCTAAACATGCAGTGCTGATATCCCAGAAGGTGCATCAGATGAGATTAGAATAAACAGCTCTGATAAAAGAAGTTGCAATATTCTAGTTTTAGATCAATGTTCTAGTTTTCAGACCATGTTTTCTACGATGCAGAACTTGAGCCTCATTCCCTTCCTTGGCTGAAAGAATTATTTTTTTAAATAGGACTTCAGGCCTATATCTGTCATTCTATGAGCCAAATATTATTTATCTACTAATAAAGGCAATTTTATTCTCCATGCTGTAAGGAGCTAAGAAGAACTGAAGGTAACTGAAGGCAAAGAAAACCTTTGCTAACTAAATAGTGTGTTCTCGGCATCTGTGTACCAGAGGACATGATATGACTTGGAAGGCCACCATTTTTCTCCATGGAAATATCTTTGAAGAACATAAGGAATTCTTCTGCCAGGATGCAAGAAAGATTGATAATTATAAAGTAATATGGCTTCTATTTTAGCTCGGTGGTAGTCATGGTAATTAAACACTGGGGTTTTTTTATTATATGGGATAATAAATGCATTTTATTTAATATGCTGTGTTGGAGACAAAAACATATCCTTACACTAGGAAAAGACCATAATCAAATGGATTCCCTAAGCAATGCAGCATTTTAGATCAAAATTATGTGGCAAAGCTCCAACATTTATGCAGCCAATACTAACAGAGGAAAACTAATTCCTTATCCCCTGCCTGTTACTCCAAGCCTTTCTTCAATTCATGCCTCAGTCTAACACAGTTTATATTCTTTCTTGCAACTTCTTTCACACTGGGTATGACTTTTCTTAATTTCTTCTGTAAATACATCTAATAGCAAATAAGGAATCTCAAGACTTCTTGAAAGATTTCTTTGGATAAAAAAACAGAAGCAGAGCCTTACTGAAGCACATCAGAGAGAGCAAAGGAACAGAAAACATTTCTTAGGTAAGCAGGGAGATTTGAGAAATGTGAATATGGGAATCGTTATATATTTGAAACAATATGGGCAGCAAAACTGAATGAGAATGAATTTCAGGTCCTAAAGATCCCCAAAAAAGCTCTGAGGGTGGAAGAAGAAAGAAAGAAGACAGAGGAGATTCTTCTCATTGTGATCTTGGTTTTGAAGAAGCAAGATGTAACTCAGACCCAAGGAAATTTGCCAAGCATAAAATAAAATAATCTAATGTTGAATCTTTGTTCACTGGAGTGATGAGAAACCCAAACACAGTGGAGAGGCAAGAGATCAAAAGAGTCTTCTCACTTCTCATTTTATTTCTACCTTGTTCCCTTTTATAGCTGCTGAACACACCTCAGCCAATCCCTTCAAATAGTTTAGCTTCTAAAGCCCAATTGTCCGAAGGAATGTTCTGGGGCTTTAAAATTAGGGACCACAGATAAGAAAATGTAGTTTATCCTCTTCTGTCTCTCTCCAAACAGTAGAACCTTTCGTTGCCTCCCAGAAGGGTTAATTTTGGCCATTTCAGCTTCTGCAAAGGACAAGAGGTCTCACACCACCATTACTCCCAGAAACACCTCATTGCTGAGCTTTTGGCTGTCAGATCTTGAATGTCAACCCACATATTTAAAAGATCTGTACATTCAGTTCTATCAAATGTCATGAGGGCTTTAAAATGCTTGTCCTGAGGACCAATTATTGTCATAATACTTAATAAAGCAAAAGAGGTCACTATGCTTAAAGAGATAGGAGAATTAATCATATTGAATAGTAAAAAATGCAGAGAGGATGATCTGGATCACTAGGAAACAAATACCTAATTTTCATACTGCTCACAGTAAAATCACATATTGCAACCAATGAACATAATTCCAGCTTTCCATAGACAGGAAGGGGATCAGTCTGGGGAAATGGAAACCAGAAAAGAGTTAATGAAGCCTTTGCATATAAATCAGGATAATTTTAGATAAGAGTAGGGAGATGAAATCACCGTAACATCAAGTGCTAGGTCACTAGCAAAACAGTACATACCATTCTGGTTTTCTTAGGGAAATTGGTAAATCGGACAGGGTTAAAAAAGCACTCAAATAATGATTCAATGAAAGCTTTCTTTACATTGAAAGACTCAAGGTGGTTTAGCTTCACAACCAGTAAGTTCTTCTAAGAGGTGACACGATCAGTGGTGTTAAGAGAAGTATTTGCAATAAGAAATTTTAGGCATATTATTTAGGTTGTTTTATACACAATATGTAATGACTGGAAGTTGAACCTACACATACACAGATTAAAAGAAATGTGTATATTTTAATGGCAATGAAATTAACCAGTAAACCAACTTATCCAAAGTTCTGAGTTCCTATAAATGGAAATATTTTAATAAGAAGCAAGTTGTTCTAATTTATATCCTAATTGGAAAAATAATTAATTCAGAAAAGTTCAACAGACTGTGTTAAACAAGAAAAAAGGTTAGATGGCTTTAAATCTTTGAATCATTCTGGTTTCTTATCCAGCTTCATTATTCTTCCCCAGCAGGGTAAGTTCACACTGCTGCTTGCAGGAGGCAATTGTATTATGAGCAGCTTTCTTGCTTTGCTCGGAGCAGTGCACTTTATTTAACAGCTACCCCATCAGCTTCTTGCTTAAATAATAAACTACAGAAATGTATTGTTAGAAAGCTGGAAAAGTTATAGTTGAGGATATATTTTGTCCACTGCATTTCATCTAAAGATGCAAAGCAGAGATCAAAGTACTTTGCCTCTTCAAGTTTTGTGATAATATAAAGAATTCCAGTGGTTGAGTCAAAAGAAATTATGCAGCATTGGAGTATTCATTCATTAGAAATCAGTGTGATTTCACTGACAGCACAGGTCCTCATAAGGGATCGGTGAACAGTTCCAAGATGTCTGCAATAATATTAACACCTTAGAAGCTTTTTGTTTATACTTGATTAGGTTTGGGTCCTGGTTTTGTTTCAGATGCAGTCTTAAAAACAAAACTCCATCTGCTGTAGAGAAACCCTGGGGAGGCTGTTCGTTTTTTAAAGTGGAGAGGTTTAGTTAGTGCAACAGTTTGAAATAAAAACTCCCTGCTTTGATGTTTTCTTACCCACCACTCCAGGAGGCTGTCTTCCGTGTACAGACTGATGAGGTATAACAGTCTAATCAACTATTTATCCAGAATTCACTAATAAGAACATGTGCAATAAAATGATTCTGAACTTGAGCTGAACTGTGCTACTAGGTCTTTACTCGGGTGTGGATATGGGTAAATTAATGTGGAATGACTACTGAGAAAAGATGCAGCAAAGAGAACTTAAACTGAAGGACGTACAGTGTGAATAAACAAACTGTGTGAGATTGAGGGTGGGCACGGCCAAGGGGTTGCAGAGGTGTTGCTCAGAATGCCCACAGTCACCCTGCTGCCAGATGGAAGCTCACACACCACTGGGAGGATGTTGGCTGACAGCAGATGTGCAAATCTCTGTATTTCTAAGAAACCCATGAAGGCAGTTCTGAATCTGACTTGGAGATGATCCGGGGATTGGGGAAGGTGGCAGAGATATGGGAGGAAATTACATATTTTTCATAAACAGGAGAGATTAGAGCATGCTAACAACATGCATATTTTTCCTGCTATATACTATGTGACTGTGGATAAGAAGTAACATTATGTACATGCCTAAAAAGAAGATTCTCCAGAAATAAGGTCAAATCCCTTGATCTCACTTTCACTAGAGAAAATCTGCAATAAATCAAGCAAATTCTTTGATGATGTTGTGAATTTACGGAGCAGAAGTGGCTGACTTGTGATTATTCTACCAGTACAAGTATGGTGGAAGTTTTAACAATCAAATGCAAGTCATAACATGCATATATCTCCATTTGTTTTTACAAAAATTAAAAGAAAGGGTAAAAAGCAATGTATTAATTGTAGGGTAGAGGATTATGAAAATGATAGTCTTCCAGATGAATTTAAGTAAGGAAAAATAATAACTCATACTATGCGGTAACAAAGAAACCTGTTAATAAGATGCATGCATTGAGCAGGTTCAAGATTCTTACCAAAATCAGCTCATCATTAGCTAATTCTCGAGTCCAGTATGTTTTGGGACCATCTCCCTCAATAAGAGTTTGTTTGCAATAGATCTTGTTTTCATTCTCCCAAGTGGCCAAACTCTGCAGGCAAGAAAACCATTAGGAAATACATTAATTATATTCCTGAGCAGCATGAGACAGAGACAACAATGAGCAGTAGTGAGAATAATTGCACTAAAGGAGCAACACATAGATAGATAAAGGCAAAGGAAAAAAGTCATCAGTGGAAAGTGGTGAAATAAAAATAAGGTATGATGGGGCATTTTGGAAAGAGGTATATGTTAGTAACAAAGTAATTGCAAATGTGTCTTTTCAGAGTGAAGCCACTCAGTTTCCATCAAATGCTTGATGTTGAAACGTGTAATTTAGGAACATGCTAATGTAGTGTCCACATTCCCAAGCATCTTTGTACACATATGATTTGATCTGACATGTTATTTATCACTACAAAGTCCCCTAAGGGTAAAAACATAAACAATTGTATATATCATGTTGTGGTCATAAATAATGCAGTATTTGTCACTTACAATCTTTCCTGCTCTATGGCACTGTGCCAAGTTAACAGTGTATTAAACATATTGAGCTAACAAGCTAGAATAAATCACAGTTAAATTAAAGAAACATTGTTAGAATTCAAGTGTTTGTGAGATTACTTTTTTAAGGTTGTGAATCTGGAGATCAAAATACCCTTGGGCATTTTTCAAAACATTTGAATAATGAATATGAAACCACTGAAAAAGGAAAGAATCTGAAACGACAGGATTTTGTTTAACTTTTACAAACAGGCAAGCCCTATCTGTTGCTTGCTCTGTTTCACTCACGCACTCAACTATTACTCCACAGTGCAATGGAACTGCTGTGCAGAAGGATGCCCTGTAATGAATGTTCAAGTAATTGCTTTATAACTACACTGGGGAGACATTTATTAGTCTGTGATCATATACATACACATATGCATATGCATGTCTGTGTGTGTATGTATGACTAAATTCAGGTTAACACTTCCCATACTTTCCAAGGGAAAAACCTCTTCACTTTGATTTAAAATTAGTTGTTTACTTTTAAAATATTTTTCAAAACAATAGATTTTATAAGCCAACAAGCCGTCTCAAATGGCAGTTATAGAAGCTGTGCCTTGAAGTACAACCACATATGATTCCCTTTTTGTCTGCACAATGGATCAAGTTAGTTGGCAGTACAAAACCCTCCACCCCATAAAGTATATCAAAATCTATCACCAGTCAGCAGTTTTGCCAGATACTGCAAACTACATTCTGGAGTATTATTTTATTATCTGTCAGTTTCTGCTCTGTGGCCACATCTTGGTTATATACACACAGCAGTACAACTTATTCCTGAGGGTGGACTATAAATAATTTCACAACACATGGAAAAAATTTACTATTTCACAAAACCCATTTCTTTCAGTTTTTTCCAACTTTCATAGCTTGCAGCCATAATTATTGTTTTTCCATCTGCAGCAATAAATCGTTCTCTAGAAAGCAGGTCACATTTATTGTATATGCATTATGTATGAATGCACTTTTTCCGAACAAGATAAATTAACAAAGTCAGCAACATTTCCTGGACAACTGTTAAATATACAATAACTCATCCTAGAGAGCAAGTGTCTGTTCTAAATATTCACTGATTCCCAGAATCTGCTTCCTTTTTCATAAATTTATGTTGACAGCAATTGAATTGAAGACAGTAAGTTCTGAATTTTTAGTGATAAAAACAGTCTCAAAAGCTGACCTGTGAATTAGGAGAGATCATATTTTGGGAAGTAGATTATCTCACCAACACTGGATACTTTTAAAACTGGATCCTCATTTAAGACTACATTCTGATAATATTTATTTGTACTTGTTTTATAAGAGTTTTATATATACTTATATATACTTCCTTATAATTGAGAGTAAGCTGCCCAAAGAAAGCACAACTAACCCATGCCTTCAATAATGGTTTTCAAAAGGCAGCTATGACCACAGCCCAGTTCCCTGAACATCAGATCCCACATATCTACACCAGCAAAAACCTGGTGTCAGATGCTGCCGACTTAAATCCCCCTCCATGACCACAGAAGTGGTTACAAAGGTAGAGGAGCAGGGTCTCATACACAGAATCAAGCCGAAAACACTCCAGTGAATGCCCTCTAATGCTGTTCTGCTCAAGGAGATGGTGTAACTGTGGCTGGTATAATACCAGCTGAAAGTCTGTCTTATACTGTTGAAGAGCTATCTATCAGTAAATTGGACACATGCACTTGGCAAGGGTGTGAAAGAGGATTTCAGCCCCAAACTACCAACAATCTGTGGTCCTGCTTGAGAATTCATCAGATTCGATCTAGGACAAAAACTATGTCAGATTTGTGCACTAAATCCTGACTCTTGAGGTCTCTCTTGCTCCACAATTTCCTATGTTTCTGTCATGGACAGAAGCTGGGGAGAGCTTTCACTGCAGCTGAGATCTTCAGGGGAGGAGGAAACAAAAAGAGAAGAACTAAACCCTGCCAAGCTGGAAACTAGATACCTGAACTCTGCTTTCAGGACCTGTCATGTCCTGTTGCCTTCAGATTTCAGTTTTATCCTGAAAGAGGGACAAGAGAAGTGGTGATCACCAAGAAGCCTCAAGAGTGCTTCTGGTAAGAGGGTTGAGGGTAGCAATGCCACTGTCTGGGGACGTGGGCAGCAGATATGTTTGTCCCATCTAACAAGAACTTGGTAACACACACGGTCCCCACACACATGCTCATGCCCCAGCTCTCCTCCTACCCTGCACTTTCGGCCGTCCACCGTCTCCTCCTCAAAGCTCTCCCCGATTTTGAAGTTGATCTCAGTGGTGCGGACAGTGGTGGAAGTTTTGATGTAAAACTGGTCCCCGTCCTGGCGGATCTCCACATGGGGTTTGGAGGCGGCTGCCACCGCCACTTTCCTGAGCATGGCATTAACACCTGGGCGAAAAGGGGAGGAAGCGGAGCTTGAAGTTGCCTGCTGTGCCCTGGACGGACCTCGCCCAGCATCACTCAGATCGGGGAGTGGGGCGAGAAGCCGGGGCCCTGCTGCCCCACGGCACAGCTGCGGCGCTCGGGAGCCGGCGCTCCGGCCGGCTCCGCACAGCCGGCACACGCGGGCTCTCGAAGGGATCCCCGCGGCAGAACGCCGGGCCAGCGGCAGCCCGGCTCCCCGGGCAGGACCGCCGGCACCCGTAGGTGAGGCGGGGACCGTGCCGTGCCTCGACCATCTATCCATCCCCGGGTAGGGATCTGAGCCGTGCCTCGCACCGGCGGGAGCCTCTCCTGCCCGCGGCCGACGCACGGAGCTCTCCCGGGAGACACCGGAGCGCGGCTGCAGCTTCCACCCCGTGTCCCCTCTCGCGGGCCACAGCCCGCTGCCCGCCTTCCCCGCGCCTCACCCAGCGCCTTGAGTAGCTCGTCAAAATTCTCGCTGCTCCTCATCTTCCAAGTGCCGGCGAAGTTGGGCATGGCGGGGCGGGCGCTGCGGAGGGCGGCAGGACGCGGCGCTGCTGCTCGCTCTCCGGCTCAGGCACCTTGTGAGTGGGGCGGACCGCGGCGGCAACGGCAGGGAGAGCTGGGCACACCCACCCGGCCCCCCACCCCTTCCCCCGGGACAGCACCACGCCGCCAGACAGCCAGCCTCCTCCCAGTCTTGGCCATCCATCCATCCATCCATCCATCCATCCATCCATCCATCCATCCATCCATCCTGCCCTCTCCATCCATCACTGCCTGTTGTCTGCCTTGCAGGCTCCACAGCTGCCTCTCCTGGGGCTGCCCAAGAACGAGAGGCCGATTGTCACTTGTCCCACAAATGCAATGGACAGTGAGGACTTGATGAAAAGCCCCAGGGGCAGGCAGGGAAAGCAGAAGGTAATCCAACCAGGCTCAGTCCCTCCAGGCTCACGCTGGGCTGACCCCACCACGGCAGGGCCGAGGCACAGCAGTCTATTACACCTTATCCCGAGCCCCCCGCACACACGGGTCTCCCGGCTGCCAGGCTGCGCCCAGCACTGCTCACTGGGGCAGCCAGCAGCTCCAAGGGGTGCCGGGGAGCACTGCCCTTTCCAGGATAGGGAACTGTTGTAAGGAAGCAGTCACTGCCCTGAGCTGAGTCTCCCCTTCGAGAAGGGTGTAGGACAAAGATGCACAATGCCTAAAGCATTCCCTGGCCACAGCTACACATTCCCTTAGTGCTCTGGGGCACTGTTGGCAGCAGGAGGATGTAGGCGCAGAACTGGCATCAGGAAGAACAGTGTCCATGGCGGTCAGATGCTTTTATGGAGAAACACAGCAAGCTATTTCACACTTACATAAATTAACACCAGTTGATTTAAAAGATGTGAGTGCTGTTCTGAGCCTCTCATACTTTCCATGACCATTTCCATTGTCTTTGCTTTGAATCCCTCAGTTTCAGGTCAAAGATGCTAAAGTTCTTTATTGCAGCTGATTTATCAACATGATAAAGTGGAATGGAATTTGAAAGGTTAAGGCATATGGAGTGTTTCTGCTGCTGTTGTGCATAAGGAAATACTCAAAACATTCAGAGGCCTGTCATTTCCCACTCAGAACAGAGACAGATGTATTTTAATTATAGGAAAACCTTTGCTGACCCAACTTCATGGTATATTCACAACCATGCTTTACTTGTTAGATTCTGTAAAATGAATATGTAGGTTACTTGAGTTATGTATAAAATGTGTTTACCCCTGGAAAATGAACAGTTCTGAGAGTTGTTTTAGTATATTAGGTAGGATTCTATGTATGCTGAAATTTGCTCTCATTTTTTAATCCAGGAAGAAATTCACCTGAGTAAGAACCATAGAGCAGAGCCAAGTATTTGTCTGTTGATTGTCACTCTTTTTCTACTGATTTGTGTTTCTGCCTTTTCAGAAGAGCACCCTGGAGACCAGATATAGCTCTTTAACTGAAATATTTTGATGAAAAATCTGGGGTTTTTTTCCAGGAAATGAACATTTCAGAGAGAAATATCTGTTTTCAATAATAGGGTTTCTCTAAAAAGAGAAACAGAAAAACACAAACCAAAACCAAAAACCAGAGCATGAAGCATCCTTCAGTTGTTTTAGTAAATAACAATAAATTAGTCTCCATTTGAAATAGTTTGTTGAAAATTTCAAATCGCCTCAAAGAAAAACACGTGTGAAAAAAAAAAAGACAGACACACAAAATATTTCCTATTGCAAGTAGGTTTAAGATTTTCAAATGTAAGGCTGCAGGCCCAACAAATACCAAGCCTCTATATTGTATGAAACACTGAAGAAAAACCCTGCTCAGACTCTCAGTTTCAACTTCCCAATTGCACAACTGAAAATGTGCTACCATGGTCCAGCTTTGCTTCCAGAATCCTGCAGAATGTGTATACCTGGAGCCTAGTGGAAGTGTTATGGCTCACTCTTTGCAGGACAAAGTCCTTAGGTACCTTATGACAATGAGTATGAGCACCATAAACCAGACGAGAACTCCTATCTCTATGTGAGAAAATAAACTGGCTCAGAAGATTTTAAGGAGTGATTCTTTAAAGGACCATTTTAGTTCTTCTGTTTGCTGACCTACTGATACAAACATGAACTATTCCAGGAGAAGTCACCTGAGAGAGTGTCTCTAAGGTGCAGGACGTGTGTTCCAGGTGTTGTACTGTGGCCATTGACCAAGAAGAAGCCTTCAAAATACCCTTCATCTAGAAAGTGCATCAGGCTGGAAGGAAGAAATGCCTTCAGTCAAAAAAGGCTCTATTCTGCAATGGCAGCACATTGAGTTTTTATCCTATATGTAGAGATATTAAATTACATTTTAGATATGTTATAATCTTACCTAAATACCATGAGGCACTGTTCCACCTATACAATACAGCTTCTAAAGCAAAAACCCAGTTACACTCTAGAGGGTCTAACTGCCTCTCTGTGGCAATGTGTACAGATTCACACCTTATACAGAAAGGCATTTTCCTTCCAGCACTATGTAAAACAGACCTAGCAACTATTGAGAATGAGACCTCAAAGTTCAACCCCAGAAGGAATTGATCCCCTCTGAGAGTGAGGGTACACTGCTGCCAGCACAGGCAGGAGACAGGCACGAACATTTCCAGAGCCAATGGCTTCCCTCTCACCTGTAGTTCTTCATGTACTCACGGTAGTTGAACTGATCACCAACAGTCATTCCCGTTACCCTTTGAGTTACACTTCTTTTTGTATCCTTTCTGCATGCTGCTTCTGTTTTCTTAATTTGACTTCTTAATGTGATTTCTTAAACATCATAATTTATGATTTTTGTCTTTTTCTCAAAAATAAGCCTTCATGTTTCCCTGGCTTTAGTAATTAATTTAGAAGTCATCATGAGTTAAACTCCAAACTCAAAAGGAACCTAGCTTCGCTCCAACAAAAGTTTAAAAGCAGAACATTCTCTAGTATTTATGTGCCTTAATGCAGCCTAAAATCAGTGAGAAAAATGGAGAAAAATGGTCTTTTTGTTTTTCCATTTGGTGTTTCATGAAAACATTGTGGATTGTAATCCCATTGCATGGTGGAACATAAATCCTCACTTAAACTGATAAGGCAACAGAGTGAGATGTAACTTAAATGGCAACAAATTTCATGTGATTAATGCAGTAGTTACACTAATTAATTACATATAAACTAATAAATGATATAAAAGTCAGTAAGAGCTGAGTTTCTGTTTTACGAGCTGTGATTATATCAGTTAGCTCAGTGCTATGAGACTCATTTGCATGCTGAACTGTTTGATGGAAAGAGAAGGAAAGATAAGGAAGAAAATATGGAAAAAAGCTTAAAGGAAAGGAAAAGAGAGGTGTGATGTAAGACTCATAAGGTACATAGGACTGTTATAATAAAAAAATTAAGACAGAATGTGAATCAGAATCAGTTTACTGCATGTCGGATCATGCAAATGAAGGACAGAAATAACATCACTCTGGCAGACATGACTCAAGTCTCTCTACTTGTTATAAAGTGAAGATCAGAAAGTAATACTGGTTTGTATTAGCTGAGAATGCTGCCCATGGGCTTTACTTTAGCCCCCTTCACAGGTCCTTTTTCCTACCACAACAGCAATAGGAGATGTTTATCAGGTTATGCTGAAATAACCCAGACTAAATGACAGTTTTACTTTTCTTTCAATCTCCTTCTGTATGTAATTTTCCCATTAATGTTATGAAAAGTTTGATTTTCAAAACATGCCCCTCAGCATTTTTTTCCCCTTGGCATTTATTTTACTTACCTGAATCCCCTAAGGCTGATCCTTTCCTACAGATGGACCTAATTAATCTTTCCAACAGTGCCTCTACGACAAAAGAAAGTAATATATGTACAGATGGGACCAGGGCACTCCATCATCTATACAAAAAAGTGACCACTAATGTGACCAAAACTATCCCCTTGAGGTTATTGACTGACCACTGTGAAGTCACACAAGACTCAGTGTAAACAATAGATTTTATTTACTACAGTGGTAGGTGGTACCCTAGGAAGAAAAAAAAAAAAAAGAAAAGATTGGTTTAAGGGAAATATAATAAATTATTTCTGATATTAATAAATTATACAACTAGAAGGCAAATTGCCAACGTAAATTTATCTGCCAAATTAATTTACAATGGGCCTCTAGCATGACAATAGGTGAAACGTAATATGTGTGCAACACAAACAGCATTTCTGCAGTGTTACACCGTATATTCTACTGCACTCTTATTAAGTTTAAAGAATACTGACTATTCCCAAGCTGAAACACTAGAGGGATTTCCAATGCCAAGTTATCCTTTTGGTTTTTGAGACCTAACTAATAGGAAAGTAAATGAATTCTTGCATTGTTAGGGGCAAATAGTAAAGCGTTTGCTAGTTTTATGTTCATTAAGAAAAATAGATATGACTATCTTAATTCCTTCCCTGTAATATTCCCTTTCATGGGGAACTAATTGATCTGTGTTCTTTCCCACAATCAGGCTTTAATCTGGCCATCTGCTCTATCTTCTGATGTGCTACAACGATACAATAAAATTGAGAATTATTTCCTTAACCAAAGTAAAATTTGCTTCACCGGCTCTGAAAACAAAAGGGAGTTTGATTGTCATTTCACTTGGACATTAATTCTGCAGACTGCTGAGCAATTTGATCCTGATCCAGCAACGTGTAGTAGCAATGTAGTAACACAATCACCATGAACTGTGCTTTAGAGGTGCTCATGGGTGTGTTTTCCTGAGCCAGTACCAGAATAAAGCCCCAAATATCAGGAAAGAGGAAAATCAAGATCACTCTGTCTCAGACTAATGTTCTGTCTGTAATATAAATTAGTTTAGAATATTGTTTTGGAAAACAACTTACAAACGGTTAAATAATTTTGTATAAAGGCCATCATGAATAAACAACATCCAATACAGATTTTCAGTAGCTGGACCTTTTAACGTACATTTGTAATGTAACAAATTTGAGCGTTGACTTAGAGTGTGAGAAATGTAAATGACATTGCCTTCTGTCCAAATTGCCCAGATACCACCAGCTGCCTTAAATAGTTCCTGCCTCCTGAAAGTCAGATTCTGTCGGTGGCTTGGCAGCTGAAAGGGAGTCATCAATCCCCGCTCTGGTTCAGACAAAGAAACAGAAAGCGACAGCTTAGAAACAACATTAACAATCTGACAATTTTAAAATACAGTATTGTCTGAACAGGAAGAAAAAAAATCTATTCACATGATTAAACAGAGCTTTCTGTTTTATTGGGCAAAACAACGTGCTTCAGAAAGAGAAAACTAAACCAAGGACTTATTGATTTCAGAATCCATGGCCTGGAGTGAAAGTCATCCTCTGTGAAGAGCATTACACATGTTTTAATGGGTTTTTTGTGGAACTCTTAATCAAGGGAGTCTCTCTGAATGAAGAAGGTCCTGAAAAGTCCCAATGGGTTTTGACAAACTAGCAAATAAGACATTCATGTCCTTTTCTCTTTCCCCAACTTTCCTTTCTTTTAGCTGAATGAAGCTATTCAATTTGATTTGACTACTTCTGGGGGTACTTCAGCACAATACTTTCACTTCAGACAAGATAACAAATATCTCTTTATAGAGTCAAGTCACTCCACTTGCTCACAGCCAACCTAAGACAAGCACTAAGCCAGGAGAGTAGAGGATCTGAGGCAGGAGCTTCCTAGCTTCCTGAGGTTGGGATATACTGGTCTACATAAATCTCTAGGGGATAAAATCAAGCAAGCTCCAAGCCAAAGAGTTCTTCATAGGTATGTCCAAAGAAACAAAGTTCCTGTTCCCCTATCAAACACTTTTAAGGAAATAGCTCATAGGATGCATTTATTAGATGTCTCCAAATGTGTACTTCAGTCAGGCAAAGGGTAGAGATGTTGATAAAGCAGTTCTTAAAACCCAGCCTTTCCTTTGAACTATGTCTGGTAGTTTCCCCATGTGGTCACTATAAAAATCTGAACCATAGTAGAAAAGTGAGAGCCGTGCTCTGGGTGTCACAGCCTGGCTTTTCTATTTCAGGCTGTGACATTGCTGGAGTTTGGTTGTTAAATTGGAAATGCTCCCTATAATTACTAATGCAGAAGAGTTGTTTCTTTTCCATTTAGGGGTTACCATGACATTTGAAACCAGGGATTTTCATAGAGGCTTTTGGGAACCCAGCAATTCTCCTTTCCTTGAACAAAAGGCATTAATAAAGCTGTAGTTGTCAATAGAAAAGTAATCAAACTGTGTCAGCTCTCTGAAGACAATGCAGGTCTATTAAGATTGACTTAGTCAGGCAGATGGACCAAGCTGATATGTGGTCATTAGTGATTCTTAAAGGACCTTCGTCTCCAGGGATAAAGGACCATGGTATTTTTTCCAAATGTCCAGAAGAAGAATGAGTGAATTCAAAGGAATATATTCTCATTTAGGTCTGGACTGAACTCCCAACAGGGCCATGTCCTGAAGCTATAGAGGCCGTGCCATTTGCAGAACCGCAGGTTTTACTCCAATGCCGTGACCTTTGTGTACGTGCTAAATTCAAAAGCTTTCCACTACATCTGGCAAACAAAAAGAAGATGAAGAAACTTCATTTTCCCTTTCCTAACAAAACAGAGTATTTAGCATTCCACATAAATTAGAACCAGGAAATAGGGATCTCATCCATTAATTCAATTTAAAATTCCAAATGTCTTTGAAAGGTTTTTCATCAGCCTATTTTGAAGCAATAATAAGTCTAAGCATTTGAGCTAGTTCTTACCAATACAAACAGCTATAACTCTACTAGTTCCAAGGAAGACACAACAACTTATACTATGAGAAGATGAGGTCTAGAAATATGTAATTCAAAGGTGTTTTAATGGCTATCAATTCTTCTCCCAGCTTTGTTTTGTGCTGCTAAACTTTGCTCAAAAAATGACCTTGAGTACAACTGCTCCTTCTATTGTTAACCCTCTGACCTTCTAAACTAACATCCTTTGCCCTTTCTAATTCAGAAGATTCCTGGGGCTTATTAACTGAACAGGCCAAGTGACCGTTCCCAACAGAAACCAGAGTCCCTGACAAGGAGGTCATTGTTTTCCAGGCTTCCTCCCTAGTACTAGATCTGCAGATTTCAGAATGAAAAAGAATAATGCAGACATTCTTTGTCTAAACATTATCTGGAAAGCATCAAGATAACTCAAGCCACTTCCTCGCCAATTAAGATTAGAGGGGTCATATCTGGGGACCTAAGTGATTATGGGCACAGTTTTCAAACTCGGATGATGAAATTTGTAGCAAACTATATCATGAGGCATCTAAATAAAAGAACATCAGTCTTCAAAATTAATAATAATTTGAACTAATATCAGTCAAAAGAGAAGGGTACTCAGCACCCTTATGAATGACAATATTTTCACTTACATCCTTCTCTATACACTTAGATGAACAGCTGAAAACAATAGAATTTGGAAAGTGTGAACGAATTTCTCAATATGCTGTAATTAGGCTTCTAACTTTAGAGTTTAGGATCCACAAGATCCTTGTATAATACATCCTGGAAAAACAGAAATTCTGGCCAAGATACAGGGGCGTACTACTACTATGGGCTTCAGTCCCTCAGGAACAGCAGACCATGTTCATGCAACTCATTAGTACAAATAAGTCACTTTCTACAGCATTTATCTCACTTTTCCCAAGAGCCCCTCCCTCACAAGAGGCCATTAAAAAGCTAAGAATCCAGGGAATCAATTCTCTACGTTTTCAAATTTCTTTGAGCCCCTGTTATTTCAAAGGTGGTGGCAGTAAGTGCGCTGGTTCCCTGAGGAGGCTGCAGCTCCTCCCAGCAGCACCATCTAGCGCAGAGCACCGTCCCCGCGCCGACGGAGCTCCTCCATCTGTCTTCCAGCTGCAGTCAGCCTGGAGCAGTTTCCTATGAGCATATCCTATCAATAATGTTAACAGGAAAAACATGGGAGAAGGACAAGTAATTTCGAGACAACAACTCTCAAAGTAAGGCTAGGTGAAATACTACAGCTGAATTCCATGAGGGTTTTTTTAGAAAAGCGGACAAATAGAAAGTTCATTATATAAGGTACACTGTTAAAGGGGAATTGATAAAATTTACACTTGGTTGTGCTGATGCAATCTCTTTACTTTTCAAACAAGCTGACATAAAAATGGACTACAGCACAGCGGCAGGGATATTATTTTATTTTTAATGTAATACTGGTTTATTTTGCAAAGAGCAGCAACATCTTTCCATGCCAGAAACTTAAACAGCAACCCGAAACCACGTATTTTTAGAACAAAAAGTTTAAAACTTCCTTTTTACCATTAATTACTGTGGGTCACTGAATAAAGAGCACTTTCCTCATCTGAACTCAATTTCTGCCACCAGACTATCAGATGGCTATGGCTTTCCAGCCATACAGGAGATTCTCCCTTAAGAAAAGATAAAAAGAAAGGCATTGTTTTTTCTTAACATTTAGAGTGTTTTTGACTGGGCAGATAGTTTATAAAAGCAGAAATGTCATTCCATGCACATTTTAAAAGCAATAGTCTACAACTAAAGAAAATAATTTAATAGTTCCACGTAAACAACTGACCTAAATCATAAAAGGGCCGATGACCACAGACAATTCATCTTTTTCAACTACGCACTATTCTCTAATGTTGCATATAAGAGCCCCTCCAAAAAGATTAAAGTCCCCATTATGTCATATGCTATAGACGTAATTCTGTTGATGTTTTTCCATTAATAAATAATGGTGAATGCTATTTTCTTGGTACAAACAAATCAATGGCTGTATCTGGGAGCCAAGCTGTTAATTCTCTGCTAAAATAAAGGCTACAAGCCTAAGCAGAATCTCTAAAGAGAAATGGAGCCCATATGTCAGAGACACAACTTCAGACTATCACAGCTGGAAATGAAGAAATTATGGTATATTGATTAATTTTGACTTCGCTAATGAGCTATGACAGAAAGCCACTAAGATGAATGCATCTTCCTTTGTGGAACAGGAGGGGTTCTGCTTATAATACCACTGACTTTGAATGGGGTCTCTTTAATGTATTTTTGGATTTGTTTCTGAAATTCCATGATCTGCTGCCAGTAATGAAAAGACAGACCAACAAGCTCAAAGAGCAATGGAGGCTACTTTTGTGAACAAAGAGATGTTCCAATATCAGAAGGAATCTTACTGGGAGGATGTAGCAATGGAGAACAAAGAGACACAGACCTCCTTATACATCTGAAGGTGATTGCTTTATTGTAGAAATCACCCCCTTTTTATACCTTTAATCTCAACCAGACATAACCAGAATTTAACTGAAGAAGGGCTCCCATTGCCTGGCTCAGCTGCAGTCTGCTGTCCACATCTCTTATCACCCAACCAGCTTCCTGCTCCTCTGCTGTCCATGGATTCCTCCTCACAACTGCCTCAGCCCCAACTGACTTCCAACCATCCAGCCTGTGGCTGTGCCTTCCCCACAGGGCCTTCTGGTGAACATAAGCCTTAACAGCTTTAACAATTAGAACCCCGTATTCCAAAGGAGGGCTGTCTGTGATCTAAAACAGCAGGAAATGTGAATAATATAAAGACAATTAAACTGTATTCAGGAGCTTCTTGTGCTCTAGGAATCTGAATTCACTGTCCAGTGAGGACTTGATCCGCTACGGATTTCAGTAGACTGTGGTGTAGGTGTAGCACAGGTGTGGCACACGTGGCAGAATGCCTAAGCACACTATGGGACACCAATACCTCTGCTTCCAAGTGCCACATATGGGAGCTGTACCTGCAAAGCAAGGAACTGAGGAGCAGAAGCCTTGATTAAATGAGGGAACTAAGAACTGGATAGGATTCAGCACCTTATTTCAGTCACAATGGACTCACACTCTCCAGACCAGCACCCAAGGACAGATTGTGATAACAGCTACAGTTATCTTTGTCCGCTGTTACACGTGTGGCAGGTTTGCTGGTCTTCTCAACAAAACAAACCTCCCTGCAAAGGAACAATACCTCGCTGCTTACAATTTTGAGATGTCCCAGTTCTACAAGCAGCATTTGGCTTTGGGATGTGGGCTAAGCATCATGGACTTAATAATGAAACACTTCACTCATTAGAACAAGTATAATAATGAAAAAAAGTTTGCCATCCCTTTGAAGGTAAATACCATATAAACTCCTGACTTTCTGCTCTTAAATGGGACCTTCATTCTAATGATTTATTTCTTGTTTCAGAAAGACACTGCCTGCAGCTGTGATTAGACAGAATATAAATATACTTTCACAACAATCTCTAATGTGCTTCCCATGTTTTTAGACTAATGACTGTGACAATGTAGCTTGCCGCTGGCTAAAGGTTTCAAATTCTGTTTTATCTGACAGTTCTAAAGGCTTGGTTGTACCATAGTCACATGCAGTGAGCGGTGTGACACTGGATATAATGTGCCCCAGCACATGTCACTTTGGGGAGGAAAAAACCTCATAAATACACGTAATGTATTAGTGGCTTAAGCTATTCTCTGCCACATCTGAAATTTCCTCTGCCGCCAGTTCAGCTGGTGTGGGAGTTTGAAACAAGTTCGGGTTGTTTGGTGGTGTTTCTAGTAAGTTCAGTTTCGAGTGGTTTGTTCTTTGTACCCCCCTCCTGTTACTTCATGTTGGTTTCTTCTCCCTATCCGTTATATGCCAATCATATGTTATGTAACCCTCTGGTCCTGCCAGTCATTCTGGGACCTCACCCCACGCCTGGAAAGTTCCAGGAGAGGCTTCAGGTGATTGGTCAGGGTCCAGGGGTCCCCCTCCCAGTTCTACCCTATTTGTTATTTCTTGTGATTGTCACCCTGAGCCACTCCCTGGTTTGTTCCCATTGGTTACATGTTCCACCCTACCCTGAGATCCACCCACCTTTATAAGTTGCTGCACCCAGTGGTTCGGGGTCTCTCCTGAGGCACCACCCTGGGAGCAGGTCCCATGCAATAAACCCAGTTTGGTTGACCATCAAGAGAGTCCCGTCTCTCGTCTATTCCGCGCCGTCACTGCAGTCCTGCTCTGAGCACCCAGAGCCCGAGTGTTGCCGCAGTGTCAAGGCTCGCTGTGGCAAGCAGCACGAAGAGGAACTGTAACAAGCTGGCACAATTTTTACATGGAGTCCCCAGCCTTGGAAAAGGGTAGGCGAGAAACAGGTAAAGTATTTGGCCAGTCATACTGATCAGGGAAGCAGTCTGTGCAGTCAGCTCCAAAATGTCATTCCTTCCTGTTGATGCTGTGACATTAATTACACCTGACAAGAAGAGTAGGTGGGCCACCATGTTAAATACAAAACAGATTCACAATAGCAGTGAAAAGTGAGATGGGAGCAGGAAGGATAAGTGATACACTGAAAAGACAAACTGACAGCTGACTACCTATGTGAGATTCTATTTGAAGTTGTACCCAATGTATGCCTCCTGAAGCAAGAACTGAAAGTCCTCAGTACCATACAGGATCTGTAAAACTTGATTTTTTAATTTTTTTTTTTTTTTGGCACAGATCTTAGCTCTTCACAATAAACCCATCAGTAAACTGGAAAAAAAAGATCTACAGCATGGTGTCATGATTCTAAATGCGTAGCAAAAATGGGATGTAAATAGTGAGTAAGGCCAGCTAAAGCTCATATAGAAATAATTAACAGTCCTGACTATTATATCCAGAAGCCTGTTTACTTGTCCTTGTCACAGCCTAGCAGGAGCACACCAGCAACCCTGGTTTCAGAAGAGATTAAAATCTTTCATTTCCTGGCCTTGGGCACTGACAACAATAGAAAGGAGAAGGTCATTTACTCATGATACCACTGCTTGTTTTGGTGTAGCTGTGCAAGACTGACTCTTTGTGATCTCTAGACACCATGTAATGTTGTAGTAAATGAGAATATGAAGAGAGCACCTTGTGCATGTATAGAAAGATGATGGGAGTATTAGAAACATTTACTTCCCAAAGCCATCAGGTGTACAAGCCAACACATTGAAACAGATTTTAAGTCCTTGGCATCTCCCCCAGGCTAATTGTTTCACTTGTGGGACAAAAAGAAATAATTGATATTTGGAATCTTATCAGAAGATTATGAAGAAAAACCATGTTCCTTTGTCTGCAACTAAAAAGAATGCTACTGTAGGAATCTAATGCTTTACTACTACCTATTTGAGTATTATGCTTACATAAAGCTGATACAATTAGAGGTGCCACAAACTAAGAAAACAAATCATACCTGTCTGTGATTTTCTTGCAAATTCCTGTAAATGTAATGAATTGGAGCGAGAGAGCATTATTCTGATAGTCTTTTCAACCCATTCACTCTGTGAACTCTTGGCTCCAGTAAATTCTGGTGCTTTGCTCAATCTTCTCTGGAGCCAGCTTTGCCCTGTAGGGTTTCAGTTTGGAGATGGGAGGAAAAATCTTAGCCAGGACTATGTGTGTTCACTACAATCACCCATGAACGTGCAGTAGCAGTGTCACAGCATTCAGTTGTTCCACACCCCTTTTTATATCTTTACCAAATAAACAGTACAGAGAAAAACATTAAAAAAAAAAAAAAAAGAGAGAAGTAGTAACAAAAACACAGACTTGCAGGAGGACTCCCTGCTGCATCTACTTCAGTTTTAAACTCATTGCTTCAAATTGATTTGGTTTTCTGCCAGCTATATCTCACCAACGTGCATATTTTCAGCAATAGCATGAAAAAAAAAATACTTTTAAGTAAGATGCCAGAGTTGGATTTAGTAAGGAAAAACTATTTGAAATTAAATTTTAAAACTCCTTGTTATATCCCCATCTTAACATGAAAGTACAATGTCAGAATAAGCCTCTGGGTCAGGCAAAAATACAAAATAAAGATGAGACTATGGCACTTCACACATGTAGAGGAACCCCTGTGGCATAAAGCTCTGGCATGAGGAATGTGGCAGAAACACAGACTTTCACTGCAGATGCCAATATGATCTGCTGCTTTAGGAAATCATTATTTCTCTACCACTTGGATCAGTTCTATGAAGATTGGATGTCACTGTACTGATATATCTAAGAACTTCATCTGACAAACAACCAAATTTACATCTTTCACATATATACACTTTTGTAAACAGCACCTCCTCACCATTTCTCCCTAATACACAGAATAGTGCAATACAATAATAAAACTTTACCTATGAGACTGATTGATGTCCCTCACTGGAGATATAAAAAAAAAAAAAAAAAATCTCAATGCAATCCTGTACAAAATTCTCTAGAATGACCCTGCTTGAGTAGGGAAGTTGGACCAGATGACCCACTGTAGTCCTTTCAACCTTACCTGTTCTGTGATCTGTTGATTTCACTGTTACACGAGCTTTTAGGAAAAGGCACTGTTTTATCTGGAACATTATGAAAATTCAGCTATTTTCTATCACTTCCCTTAAATACATGTCGCATTCATACAAAAAGAGTATTTTCCAAAAAGCTATAGAAAGCCACTTTGATATGAATATACTCGTAATGCAATTGAAAATGGGCAAATATACTCCTAGATAAAAGATAAGGAAAAGCAGAAAATTACTTATTTATGTCACTTTCAGAGTTTTAGATATACTTTTTTTTTTTTTTACATCAGAGTCTACATAAAACATTGTTTTTCACTCTACAACATTTAAAAAATAAACTTATTAAAAATAAACTATATTAATCTCTAAGTTTTTAGTTATTATCTGCTCCAGAGCAGTCAAGTCCTAACTTTCTGATAAAGCATAATACACACAGAGAAAGGCCTCGACACACTACACAAATAGATAAACCAGAGAAGTACTATTCTTCATCATGGCAATGAATCTCAACTGCTGTTCTAGGAAAGTCTAAATCTTGGACCTGAAAGGTGGTGGTTTGTTCACTGAAACTTTTAAATCAAATCATCTCTCTGTGACTACATGATTTTCTGTGGCTGCAAGAGCTATTTCTAGTTTATTTATTAATATCTATTTAAGTCTCCATTAATGCTCATTCTGAAACAGTTTCATCATTACCAAGAATGACTGCTAGTAACTCATAAGAGGGAAGCCCTGGGCACTGAAAGATCAAAGAGTAATAAATCAGCTTATTGGTTGAGCAAGGCACTTTTAAATCTGTCTATAAATGTCTTTGAAAACTTTCTAAACTTGCTAATGGTGCAGTATTATAGTTCTGATTGCATTTGAGTTTATTTAATTATGCTAATTATTCACAGTTTTCTTACCCTAGTTGTTACAAACCATGAGCTGATGGATGTTACAACAGTCATGGCATTCATGCACAAGCATCTATTTATTTCATTTCTAATGCATGCTAACATGCTGATACATCTGTTATTGTTACTTGACTGTTTCAAAGGATACTGATTTTTACATCAATCCAATTATTTAATCTGTAGATTATTTATTATATAATAATAATTCAGAGCAGATCTTCCTAGCCTACAGACTCAGGCTGGGCTGTCTGCAATCTCTCAAGTGTGCTCAGTGAAACCAAAGAGGCTGCTCCAGGAGTAATGAATGTACTGTTGCATATGAAAAAGAGAAGCAGAATCCACCCTATTGTTACAAGATTATTGCAGAACCCATTGTACTGAGTGCCAGATGATAAAAGGAACAGTCTTGAGAGTGAAGACAAGCAGCTTATGCTTAGCAAGATACAGTTACAAAAACAAGTGAGTCTGTGCAGATGAGTCAGAATTGTGATAGGAGAATTGTGGCTAGAACAATCTAAATCCTTATGACAAAGAAAACAATATTACAGAAGCAGAGATTCAAATCCCAGGATGAAAGTTTAGCTTTGCTGCTGTCATTATCATAGAGATGTTACAGGGAAAATCTCGAAAGCCTTTAGAGACAGGCAGATAAAAACACAGGAAAGAGGCAAGTCAAAAATGAAGTCCAAGTCTGAGAAGCAGACCTGAGAAATACACTGAATTATTGTGTTTTCCTCAGTGACTGGGAAAGACATAGGGAAAATAATGAGCTCTTTTTGGCTAGCTTGAACTTCAGCTAGTTGTGAGGCCTTAATGAAAAAAAGAAGAAACAAGTACAGTGATTCTAATTGAAATTATAGGGGGAAATTACATTACTCAGAGAGATGTAAGAGAAGAGATTTATTTCAACAAATATGCTTTGATGATTACAAGCTGTTACTAATTTTACACTCATTTTACAAGGTCACTTCTACCTACAAACACAACTGAACTAGACAAACTTAACTGAACTAGAGCTACACACAGCATTTCCCTTGAAATAGTGGGGAATCAGAAACATCAAGGGCACATTGACCTTTACAGAGATCTCCAGAAGAAGTCTAGTCACCTACTAGAGTGAGGTCCTTGGATTCATTCTGAATCCTCAAGTTTGTTCTTCCTCCTCTTTTTCAGAAATATGTTTAGAGTTGTCTTTTCTGCAATGCTTATTGTCTTGTGGTGCAGACTTTATTTACAATCCACATGAATCCTTTATCACATACAGGCCTCACATAGGTTACAAAGGGATGCCAGTTCCACATTCCTGGACCTCTCATATCAATGTTTCTAATTATAAAAATTTTTCAAGAGAATATGTACCTAAACCACAAGTACTATGCCTACAGCAATAATTTTTCTGGGCTTGTGGGTTTGCCTTGAATGCACTGCAATGATGGGTTGAAACACGTCTGATCAGAAATCAGTACACAGGCAATGTTTTGGAACATAGGACATGGAGATTGGTTTTATCAGAGATGAAAACAAAATATAGCCACTCTAAAAAGGAAAGGTTATAGCTGCTCATGCAAGGAGTTTGGCATGATATTAAAAAAAAAAAAAAAAAAAAAAATTGTTGTCTTGATTGGATTGCATTAGGGCAGGATCCTCTAGGAAACACTGGGATTTCTCATTTTTTGTCAGTAATTACCTGAAAGAGTAGAGGGGGATGAAGGAAACTTTGGAAAAGAGGTAAACATGTTCCCCAGCTACCATGGATGGAGCACCATCAGTTCATGGAGAGCAAGAAGCAACAATATCATGGGTAGCAGAGAGCACCCCCTCTGCCTTTTCCCTCCAACCTTCCTCTCCACCACAAAATGTGGCAAAGTTCTAGTTCCCTGGAGCCCAGCAGCTGCTCCTACTGCCCAGGTTGTCTCCTCTTGCCTCAGCAAAGAGGTTTACATGGCTTGCACTAGGTGGATTTCACCACAGAGAAGCAGGTAAAGAAAGAAGCAGTAGACAGAGCTGCTTCCTTTCTTCTTGCACAATGCAGCAGTCTGAGAGTTCAGATCAGCCTGGCAGGATGATCTTCTCCACAGTAACTTGCTGTGTATCTCAGATTTCCCTGCTCATTTTCCCCTTTGCTCATGCACTGTCACAACATAGCTGGTTTGTGGCTGGACAGACAAATCTGGCCATAACAGAAATCCAACTTGGCTAAGCCTAGCTCATTCTAGAGCAAGCCCCTAGGTAAGCAATGATAGGGTGGATTTGAACTCAAACAGGGAGCCCAGCCAATCTGTTTCAATCCTGAATGCAGACATATCACTGGCCAGGGAGCTGCGTGGTGCTGAGACCCCAACCAGTCAAGGTCCAAGCCTGGGAGTTTTGAACCCCCTATAAAAGGGGATGCTGAACAGTAAACCATGCTCTTTGTGTCATGATTATCAGGGACTCCAGTTGTCAATCTGTGCCGCCGTGCGCTTGCCCTGATTGGCTAGCCCGGGGCGCACGTGACAGTACACCTGCAGATTGTGGTCCTCCACCTAGGCCTGCACTGTGAGCTGCAGCAAGGAAGCCGATGCAAAAAAGAGAAGGACTCTCCAGGAGGTGGGTTAGGAAGAGTTTATTCCTGCCCGGGCACTCCAGGGAGAGCCCCGAGCAACCGAATGCACCGGCTTAAATATGGAACTTGGTGGGTGTGGGGAAAGCGCAGGATAACCAATAGAAAGGAACCAGGGAGTGGCAAGGGTATGGGGTGAACCACTCAGGAATGACCAGGGAAAAGGCGGGAAGGGACCCAGCCAATCCCTAGGCCCAGGCCTCAGGGAGATTGGCATGGGGGGGTAAGGTTGATGGACAGGGCCTGTGGCGGGAAGGACGGGCCAATCAGGGACTGTCTCCAGGGAGGGTAGGCAGAGGGTTATATAACTTAGGGAGTAAACAACAAAATGGAGTCTGGGGAACAAGGCCAGGGAAGCCATCTTGGGGTAAATCAAACTGGGGTACATTAAACCAAAATGTACATAAAACATTAACAAACCCCAACAAATCTGCCTTCAACCTATGATGTAACGTATTAATGCACGGCCTCCCAGATCTCTTTACCAACTGAAACATAGTCCAATTAGGTTTTCAGCAGTTTGCCAAAAAGTCAGTCAGTGAAGAGCCCAGAAGGACTTGAGACTGTGTTTTCCAAGCGATTAAATTCCTTCAAGGTCAAAGCCTTCACTTGCTGCCTCACACTTCCCCCTTGAAAACATTGAAACATTTGGGAACCATCACATTGGATTTTGTTACCATGCTCTAATGCAAGGAGACTGGAAAGTGACCCAATTCATACAAAAAGAAAAAAAACCCCAACAGACTAGCAACAACAAAATGAATTTGTGCAGACAGCAATACAGAGATGGCAAAGCAAAGGGGATTGTGTTTACTTTGCAAGCTGATATTTTCTTGAAGGAGCTAGACAATGTAAATCCTCAAAGGCAACCTCACTCTGTTAAAAACTGGATTTGCTCACTTGCATTTGGCAGAAATCTAGCTCTCAAATTCAAGATGATCATTACTCAAGGCAATCAAAAATGCTTTTGTTTTTGTTCAGTCTCTCTAGGGTAAAACTGTCCACTGAGACCATGATGTACAATCTGCATGTCTTTAAATCAGCACCTTATTAACAGTTACTATAATATATTTCTATTACCACATGTAATAAATCCAAGAACTTCCCATCTCTGGAAAAGAGGTTGTTCTTGCTGTGATTTGCTCAGAAGAAGTGAATACACAATGCAACATCACAGCTGCCTTTTCACTGGGGACAAACAGGCAGCCAGATTTACCACTCTGCCACACAGAGGTTCAGAAGGATGACTAGATTCTGGCTATGCAGGGCTTAGGGCTCCAAAGTCCAGCTCACATTACCGAGGGTCCTTTAGCTTTCGTGCATTCCTCTCTCCCAGAAGAGGCCTTTTCCTGAGCCTTGCTTGGTTTCTCAGAAGACAAAACCTGGCACAGGAAGCAGTATATGGAAACAAGAGACAACTGGTCCTTCATACTTACACTAGAAATCTGTAATTTGTTTTTTCTTCACATTGTAAATTATTCCAATTCTAAACATGTGCTGGAAAAGCTGCTTTTCAAAATCTAAAACTGCTGCAGAGGATCATGTGCCAATATTTTGACCACCGGCTGTGAAGCTCAATTTTCCATTTTCTCTTCTGATGTTTGATAGAGCACCTTTTATATTGAAAAGCGACTCTTCTCAGAGAGGGCCCCATAGTCCACACATATTTTATCAAAATGTATGGAGACTACTAGGAGCAATCCCATCTCAGGAACTGACAAATCTGTCCTAGGCAAAACATCAGTTTAAATATCTCCTTAAAGCTGATCCTTTATGACTTGGGCAACAATTTTCACTGAGACAATCTTCACTGAGGAGATGGGAGAAGGCTTTTATTACCTTCATCTCCTGTAAATAAGACTGAGAACCAGCAAAATACTTAAACATCATGATTCCAAATATTCATATTTCAGTGCTAAAACACTTAGTGTATGCTTAAATACTGTGCTGGATCAGGACTTGATCACACTTTTGTGTACCCAGTTCAGCAGTGTGAAAGAGCCAGACAAACCCCTCCACCTTCTGAGCACTCTCATGAAATCCCTGTTTATAGTCAGACAAGACCACTGCTGTCCTTTCTCTGAAAACCCCAGTTCTCTGCTTTCTAAGACTGTGTTTGTGTTATCTGTTTGCACTAGATTAGTCAATGCTGTGCTGGCCAACATTCACATATTTTTACTAGCAGCTTGCTCAGTGTTCAAACCCCTATGATACAGCTTTTGCTGTTAAACTGCCTGTTAGGAGCTTGTACCATCCCATACACTACTACTGTCATCACTGCATGTCACAGGAACATCCAGCTATCCCAGTTATTTCTATGATGACTGTAGCACTTCAAACAATAACCTGCTAAATCTCTGCCATTAAACAACACGCTAACCAAGACTAATAAATGAGAGCTACTGACTGCACTTCACGGAATCTGGTGGTGCCTTGCAAGAGCCTAAAAGATCACTCCCTTCCTGACCTCAGAAGTTTAGGGGTCAGTGCATAATTGTTTTCATGTAGGATCAGCTCTGGCCTAGGTGTCATTACAGAGATGTGCATGACTTCCCTCCATTAGGCAGAATCAAGAGCTGTAGCTAAGTGGGTCACAGATGCGAATAGAGCTCAGTGCAGCTGCTTAAATTCCTTGTTCTCTTTCAGCTGAGCACAGAAAGCACTGACTCCTGTGCACTGAAAAAGCCACTTCACTAGCATTTGTCAAACATCATATGATGAACTCATTTAAGGGTTTCTCACCCTTAGTAGCTCTGAGTCTACCCTTAAGACACCACAGGGAAAATTGCACTCTTAGTATTTTCAAAACATCAATCTCTGCAACAAACCTTCCCTCAGCAGTTTCCCAACATGGTTTTCGAGAATTTGCAGCTTCAGTTTGTAAGGGACACTTGCATTTTAGACAGCATTTCCAAAACACCAAATCTGAAAAATCAAGAATCATGGGGTTCCAGGTGCCACTTCATAAATTAACTCTAACATCAAAAGTGTTAAGGGAAAGGTTTTCTTGCCACAGAAAACACAAAGAACTCAAGATTTCCTGGTATCACAGCATCCAAATTCCAGTACAGTGTTATGTGATCTCAGCAACAATTCTTCAGTCACAGCAATTGATCTGAAGTTCATGGAAATCAAGAATTATTTTTCTTCTCTCTCTCTCTCTCTCTTTTTTTTTTTTTTTTTTTTTTTTTTTTTTTTTTTTTTTTGGTTCTATGTCTGACTTAGAAAGCTTGAAGCCAGAAGACAATTACCTTACATACAAAATCTCCTATTTCCTCATGCCATGTTTCTGCTAATGTCAGTAACACATCACTAAACATAGGTGGACCAAAGCAGTCAAACAATCACCTCATTACACATCTGAATTTTTTTTCATTATATGAAACACCCGTCACTGATAAAATGTCAAATGTGAATGAAGTACTTACGATGGGAACTCACAAAAGTGTCCAGCATTTTATATGAGGTATTTATGGAACCAATTCAGTAGAGACTTAGTTCAGGACCTAGTAAAATCCATGAGACATGAACACATGGTCTTGCTGTGCAGAAATAGGATGTTGAATCAGAACTGTAAAATGGGCTTTCACAGCCAGCAACAACAGTGATTTAACCAGCTTCTATTGTTTGAGTCAAGCATCTCATCCAGAGGTAGTTGAACATAATGTTTTATGATGTGCCATACTTAGTCCTCCTCCCTCTGACTTCCAGAGGAGCCAGAGCTTGCAGAGCACCGGAATTTATCCTCCAGCACAACTCTGTGTAAGGTTAATACCGTCAACTTGATTCACAGGGGTTTGTGAGCCAGACAGGCAAACTGAAGAAGAAAAAGCCTCTCTCACAAGGAGGCAAGGACACGAAAGATATTGTCTAGCAAAGTCATCAAAGCAAACAGCATGAATGAGACAGTGTTGATGAAGACAGAAGTGGCATTGAAGGCTGCAATAACAAAGCAGGGCAGTGACATGAAGATAAGTGGCAAAGTAATTGTCTGGTTGTGCCAAGTGTAGCCATACAGTCCGTCTGCCAGCAACCCATGCAAATAGACACCAGGCACTGAAGATCTAAGTACCTTTATTTACTATATGTAAATACATAGGAACAAATACTTCTAAGCACAACTAGAAGTTTTTGAGAGTGTCTGAGCTAATTATTATGAACATTCTTAGCATCTTATTGCCAACAAATGAAGTTGGCAGTAAGAAGGGTTTCCTTCCTAGTTTTTCTTACTAATTATTCTAAAAGGCCAGAGTTGTGTCCTCTACATTTGATCCTAATAAAGTTTATCATATAAAAAAACCTCTTGATGTTACAAAGATGCCACATTGCCATTGCTCTGGATCACCACTCCAGCAAAAAGTTGTCTAAAAGCCAATTTTAGCAGCTAAGCGGATTATCAATTTAGAAAGAGACTCTAAGAAGAATAAAGTTAATAACATTTTACAGTGAAGCAAATAACATCCAGAGACTGGATCCATGGCACCTTCATTTCAGCCTTAGTGAATTCTAAATAGCTTGGTCAGGCAGAGAATATTACACAGCAGGTGAAGGAAACCTCTTCCCTCCTCCCAGTCTCCCAGTTCAGCAGCCTATTCAAGTCTTTGGCTGTATGGATCGGAAAAAGAAAAAAAAAAGGTGCTTTCTTTTGTTTCCTTTACTACGACTCATCATAAGCTCAAGTGACCCAGATGCAGGTGGAGACAGCATTCTGGGTAGGAAAGTGCAGGGCATCTAACCTCACATAGGCAGTGACAACAGACAATCACTGGCACCTGGGTACTGAACAGCACTTGGCTGAGGATGGCACATAAGAGCCTTCCATTACACATTACATGTGAATACCAAAGTAAAAAAGCTGCAATCGAGCTTAGAAGAGTGCCTTGGATTATGTGATCAATGCACAGTAGCTCACAACTAAACAGCCAACTATTAATTGCCAGCCAGAAGTGTTTTCCTAGAGCTCAAGTGGTTCAGTTTTGGTGCATAAGGTCATCAGTTCATTCCCAGCTGTCATGTATATCTGAAGCCACAATAGCAAGTGACATACATTAATTTTGGTAAAACATGTGAAATTCATCATCCTGGACAGAAAAGTTTTACTAGACTAGTTGTATGACTAGACTTGACATATGGGTTGAAACTTTGTGCTTTCTATAAGTCAGTCCCAACTACATGCATGATGCTTTAAAGGGCCTTATTTCAATCCTGACAAACAAGCACCAGATGTTTCTTTTATCATAGTTGCATTCTATATGGTCATTCAATGTTTCAGGCTCATGTTAAGGTCTGAGAAACTCTTTCTGATTCACCTCCTGTTCCTAAAAAAAAAAAAAAAAAAAAAAAAAAAAAAAAAAAAAAAAAAGCTGTGAGAGAGAATAAAATAAAGACTTAAATAGGATAATTCTGATAAAATAAATAAATTAAGGAAGAACTGAAGTCTTTTCACTGTGAGTAAGAGAAGATAGGTAGCAAATAGTGTCTGGGTTCTATCACCAAGAACAGATCAATTGTTAGAAAATCTCTCATGAAAAACAATAACTTTTGCTCTTTTTTCCTTTTTTAAAATTATTCCATTCAAAACAACTGTGCTCTGAAAGGTTCTCTTTGACCTATATATGCCATAAGCAGGAGGTTTAAAAGGCCTGTAATTACATCTGACCATTCTGGTTTCTCTGCAGATGACAGTGAGGATGAGGTTCCTCCCATGGGAAAATGAGTCTAGTTTTTAGGATTTATTTGTTTAATTAACTGTTTTATTTTCTTCTTTTCTTCCTAAAAGCAGCTGCTCATTCACTCCAATTTCACTGGCCACCTTATCCATTCCAAAGGGACCTGATCCATTCTGAAGGAAAGTACTCTCCAGGACAAGCTTTCCCCTGACCAGAAGCCCACCAGGACACCTCGGGCTGGAACTACATAGGACCAGCCAGAGAAAGATTTGTTCCTGCAAGTGCTAAGTATTATTTTCATTCCTGTTAGGCCGAGTGTCTGGCTGTGTTGATTTTTCTTTCCATTTTTGTCTCTCCCAAGTACTTTTCCTTGCTTGTTGAATAAATACATTGAAATACTTCCTTTCTTGTTAGCAAAACTATTTAGTATTTAAATAGGAAACTTAAAGCAATGTCAGTGTGTAGGTACACACTAAGCTAGTGCACATACCAAGAGGCTGAGAAATGGGTTCCATTCTTCAATCTCCCACTGACTAAATTTGTCACCTTGCTTCAGATTTCACCTGTCTGTGAAATGGGATAATTAATGATCCTTCCTTAACTCATAGGGCAAGAATGTCATTAAAATTTGGACTTAGTTTCAGATTCTTGAAGAAGAGCTTTTCCATTGTATCATTTCCCTGTTTTGGCCAGCCTTTGGACTACAGATGTGACTGTAGTTCCAACTCCATATCCTATGAGCTGTGATGGCTGGGTTTGGTGCCATCCCTTGCAACTGCAGTGCCTTTACAGTGGGTGTTTTTGGAAGTAAGACAGGAGCTTTTTTTAAAGCAAAGCCTTTGTTTGAAACTCTTCGAACTTCAGGAAGGTTTATACTTGACTCCAGATTCCAATTCAGCTGCTTGGGACCATCAAAGAGAAACCTATCAGTGAAAAAGCATATGAAGTTGCAAGAAAAGGGAAGAAAGGGGACAGCAGCTAACAAAAAGATAAAACAAGGAAATAAGTGAGCAGAGGAAAACCAACAAAAGCTGAAAGTTTAGCAAAACTGCATGCAAGGAACTGGGCTTGTTTCAAAAGTGGAACTGAAGTCTGTATTAGGACTCGATTTTCTGTGGCTCTTGTCTTTTGCCTCAACTGCCCTAATGCTAATGCATTACAATGCTGACATAAGTTATACAAAAACCTGTAGGTAGTCTGAGTGACTTGATGAAGCAGACAGAGATCTGAAATGAATGAGCAAACAGTGCAAATGCCATTCCAATTCACTCCCAGGAATACAGTCCCTTAATGATTTCCAAGAGACCCAGTAGGCAACAGAAGCAGAGGATTCTTTGCTCCTGCCACAACTGTTCAGAGTCCCCTGACACAGAACAATGTGAAATGATTAATGTTTCATTGTGAATGCCAACCTCCCAGAAAGAGGATGGAGAAGCTTCTGCTGCCCCACAACAGGGAGACGGTATATACATAAATATAAATAATAAATAATAAATAATAAATTAGAAATAGAAATAGAAATAGAAATAGAAATAGAAATAGAAATAGAAATAGAAATAGAAATAGAAATAGAAATATCTGCCCACAGACTCCATGCTCTGTCAGAAGTCACCCTTTGCTTCTGCAGCACCTGTGGGTGAGGGATCCTATACTGAACACTAAGATGAAAAAACAAACCCAAAACTGATGGATCAGTCCTAAAAGGAGCCTGGAATTGAATCCAGTTCTCTGCAGGTACAGTTGTAATACACAGTCCTTTTTCTAAACTGACATGACCTGACATTAGTAACCACAAAATACATATTCCTGTATTACTCACTTTGGAAAACACCACCACATAACTTGAATACCATTCTCATCTTTCTCAAACCCACTAGCAAATTAATTATTTAGTGTGGAGCAGGGAGAGAGGCTGACATGTCTGGTATTTGAATGCTGCAGTGTTCATGTACCAGCAGAGCTGGAGCCCCCAGTTAATTATCTAGCCTTCCTGTTTTATGGAAGTTCATATGTCTTCAAGACTTTAATGAATCAAGGCTTACTTGGTATTCGTCTTGTGTGTGAGGCTGGTGTTGAATTGTGGTGCTCTGAACTGGGACTGTAGTAACAGGCCACAATGGCGCTCAGCCTGTGTTTTTAAATTGTCTTGCTCTCAATGTGTTCTCTGCAATTGAACTTCGGGCTGGGAAGTGCCTCTTGCAATGTTCATGTGGCATCCAAAGTCATGACCTAACTCACTTCTATGTGTGAGCACAATATCAGGGTGATCGTATTGGGTTTTAATATGTCAGGTTTCTTTCCTGTAACATTGTTTTAAAAGCTTTCATTTGAACCCAGAGGCACTCCCAAGGCATTGTTGTGATTAGGGCTGAAATGCCCATACTGACACAGTACTTCAGAACAAGGACAAACGTTCAGAAACGTGCTCTCAGTTACTATTCCACAGAGGCAATTTATCTGCAAATCAAACATGTGGCACACTTAGCTTCAGATTATCCTCTTGATGTACCAAAGCAGCATCTAATCAGCTTTAACTCTAACAAACACAGATTTGTGTCATAAGTGATGTAGGAAATAACCCACAATCTCATTCTGCCCTCTCACAGGAGAACAGGAACAGTCTTTTCCCATGAAGGCCTAAGGTGTTCAGTGTACAGAGTAAATACCAGTGCACAGCGAGAACTTTGCATGATAGGGAACCTCTGGAAGGATTAGAAGCACTTTGTCTGACAAAGATTATGTTACAGTCCTGCAGTACTCTATACAGAACTGCAAGGCCAAGCTTAATTATTTGAACATAAGGTGAAAGTAGTACATTTTAAGTGCACATTTAAATGGAAGAATTCTTAGAATTCTTCCATTTAAATAGAATAACTTCTTTTACTTTTGGAGAATGTTTACCATTGCATCATTACAAACAAGAAAATGAGGATTTCTGAAATTCAAGACATTAATGTTGTATGCCTTAAAATCTTTTCAAAGCTCAAGCTAATCAGAGAACTAAGGATTCTGTAATTATATGTAAAAGTCTGTAATTATGTGTAAGAGTTTTAAACAGATTTTCATTCTTGACTGCAGAACTGTGTTCAGACACATTCAGAATTCCTGTTTTGGTTGTTACTCTGCTTACTCAGACAAGTTCTGTTGATCTCAAAGAGCTTTGTGTACACATAAAAACTGATTAAGAGCTGTGAAAGACCACTGATCCTTTGTCTTTAATTTTAAGCCTCAGGGAATCTGATTTATTCTCCTGAACTTTAATTCTGATGTTTTTTCCACTTCTCTACTCAAGCAGAGGCAGCAGCTTGAAAAACTTCAGCTTCTAAAACAAAACTTATATATATTTATATATATATATATTTTTTTTTTTTTTTTTTTTTAATTGGTCTGACAGATAACTAGTAGCGAAATTTCCTTTCTGGAGCACAAGGAGTGGCTGAGGGCCTTGTGGGGACTCAGCCTGGAGGAGGTTCAGGAGGGACCTTCTTGCTCTCTGTAAGTCCCTGACAGGAGTGTGTAGCCAGGTGGCTATGAGGCTCTTCTCCCAGGAAACAAGTGACAGGACCAGAGGAAGCAGCCTCAAGCTGTGTCAAAGAGTTCAAGCTGGACATCAAGAAGAATTCACAGAAAGGGCAGTCAGACATTGGAACAAGCTGTCCCAGGGGGGTGGTGGAGTCACCATCCCTGAAGTGTTCAAGAAATTATCAGGTGTGGCACTTTGTGCTCTGGCCTAGTTGACAGGGTGGTCAACTTGGGTTGGACTTGATGATCTTGCAGGTCCCTTCCAACCATAACGATTCTGTGATTTTGTGAAGTTAAAGCCTTCTGTGCCGTGGTGAGAACCACGGGCAGTCCTGCAGCCCTGGGAGCGTGTGGTCGGTCAGTGCTGTGCTCAGCCTGCTCCTTGCCTCCTCCACACCACAGGCAAGAGGCAGCCGGCTCAGCTTTCCGTCAGGAGCTTCCTACATGGCCAGGTCGGCGGACTTGAACGCATCCCCCAGTCCTTGGTGAATCTCACAGCTGACACCATCCCTGCGATGGCAGCACCGCAGGGCATTGGGCACTGCTACCACACACCGAAGATCCTGAGGGCTTCTGGCATCAGTGGCCAATGGTGGCCCCGACCGGGGCTCCTATGTGTGAGCGGGAGGGGATGAGTGAGAAGCGACGACGAAGATGTAAACTGTGGGACTCAACTGCGGGACGCGGGGCCGGGGTTCTACCCCGCTGTCCCTGAGGGCGCTGCGGGCAGTGCACGCCGTTCCCGCCGGTGGGATGTGTCCGCCTGGGCCTCCCGGCCACAGGGCGGCGGTAGAGGGTGCGGACCAGAGCGCGCTGAGGGGGGGGGGTGGGGGGGGGGGGGGGGCGTTCTCGGTGGTACCTGAGGTCATCAAGGCGCGACGGCGGCAGGAGCTGTGTCCGCTTCCTTCCAGCGCGCTCTTGTCGGGATTGTTTTCAGTAAGATATGACCACGCAGGTAATTAAAAACACAGCGTTGGCTAAGCTAACTGCTGGTTTGAGATGTGTATATATATATATACACATATATATATGTATATGTATATAGGCTGGTCATGTGTAATATTAATTATTTTTTCTTCCTAGTACGGTATTCTCTTCAAGCAAGAGCAAGGTGAGCAAACGGTGACGGGTATTGAGCAATGTTGGTGTTCTGGGATGATGTAGAGTTGATAATGGCAGGTATCCGTGTGAGGAGACCTGGTTATGTTTATGGTAGGCATAAATCTGAGTAATTCAGAGGTAGCTATGCTGCTCTTTCAGCAGTGACGCTGGTCATAGGACACATTGCATATCTTTGACAAGGCTCTCGGAGCACTCAGTAGACCTGTGGAGCAGAGGGGGGTTATTGCCAACATTGCAGCTAGTCATTTCAGCATTACTAAAACTGGTTGTGGCCTTCTATCAAAAGAAAAGTCTTAATTTTTAATTACTGTGCTTATATTCTTGTAGCTCATGATGATGCCATTTGGTCAGTTGCCTGGGGAAAAAATAAAAATGATGGTTCTGAAACAGTGATCTCTGGCTCTTTGGATGATCTGGTGAAGGTCTGGAAGTGGTAAGTGCTCCATGTTTACCTGTGTTAGACCTTGGAAGAAGTCAGTGTGGAGCAGCCTTGAATTTCCACAATTTGCAGGGGGATGTTAGAAGTTACCTCAGGGAAGGGGTAGCCTGGCACACAGAGCTGCTGCTTTGAGCAAGCTTATCTCGATTTGTGTGTGCTTTCTCTTGGAGTGGTGGCATTCTGGTATGCTTTCATTTCCAAAGAATGAGAATCCTTTTGAAAATGCATGTCAGAGAATACTTAATGTACTTCTAACCCAAAGAATGAGATATGTGTCTTTTGATGAGACAGTGCATTTGGAGATGGGTACTATGAAAGCAATAATAGGAATAGTGAGAAAGTGAAAATGGCATCTTACCTTTTTATTGAAAAAAAGATGCTGATAATCCTCATGGAAGTGTGCTTTTGCAAAGAAGTTATTCTGTCTTGGGCAAAGCACTGTGAAGGATGTGCTTCCCTTCAGTGACAGGTTTAGCTTGGTTGGGGTGACTGTGGAAATGTCAGTCATGGCACTTTGTGCTCATCAGCTCTGTGAACACCCACAGACTGCTGTGTGATGGACATTTTTGGTGGGATAGCTTCCAAACTTAAGACAAAGTACCTACTTTGCAGGAATATGGTAAATTATTGATTTGTCAGTTCTTTAAGTACTGAGAGTGTGTGTGTAGCCCTTCACATTTCATGGGAGGACTTAGATTGTGTTGAACAAATGGAGGGATGTAGATTGTTTGTTTTGTGTGAGGCTGGGGATTGTTCAGCACCCCCAGCTGTTCCTCATGAGGCTTTTCTTTCCCTTGCCCCAAAGGAATGATGAAAAGCTGGATCTGCAGTGGACTCTGGAAGGTCACCAGCTGGGAGTGGTGTCTGTGGACATCAGCCACACGGGTGCCATTGCAGCATCGAGCTCCCTGGATGCCCACATTCGCCTCTGGGACTTGGAGACTGGCAAACAGATCAAGTCTATAGATGCTGGGCCTGGTAAGACACCAGTGCTGAGCTGGCTCTGCAGGAGAACAGTCTGACCCTTCCTGGCAAATACTGAACACTAGAGGATTGGGGCATATGAGGGGATTAAGGTCTTTGGGGAGTTTAATCTTTTCTATATTTGCAGAAGTCTTAAAGGTTTTATGATCTCAACACAAAGCAGCATCAGACAATTTTACCTTTATTTTTTATGCACTTCTTGTGCTTTCTCAGGTACACATAGTTGGCTTTTTGCTGTATGCTTAAAGTAGAATGGAAACCAGCTTGCTCTTACACATGTATTGGTAAAAGAATATTTGGAAGAAAAAATTCAAGTGCTTATTCAGATGGATTTAAAGAGGAGCTGTGAATGTTCTTCATAATACTGCAGTGAATTTGAGCCATGCATGTGATCCTTCTTTATCCAGCATGTCCAATCCTGAGCAAGCAAGTCAAAGCATTTATCAATAGTAGCAATGCTAATGTTCTCCAAGCTGGAATTCAGGGCCTAAGGTCTTATTCCAAGTATTTCATGAGGCCACTGGAAGTAATTAATTTAAGAACAGTCTTGCAGTGTTTTAGGCAATTAATATTAAGCTTTTAGGAAAAAACCTGTGGATTACATTGTGCCAGGTAAATACATTGCACTACTATAAAAAATGAAGAGTTTTTACATTTAGTTGCAGGAATGTTATGTGTTGCATTGATATATCTGCATTTCTCCTGTATCTTCTGTGTTTTGCTACATACTAGTGTTGCTTTTTTCCAGTAGTTTCAGTATTTTGGTACCAGGAAAAAGTAAGAATGTAGACTTAAACTGATGCAGCCTTAAATTCTAAATGCATTGTTACACGAGGGTCTCATAAGATCAGGATCTTATTAGAAATGTAATCTTTTACTAAATGTAAGTAAATGGCTCAAGATACACTCCAGTAATTACATAGAAGGGGTAACTTGATGAGCTTGTACATTCTTAAAGGGTTAAACATCTAAACAGATGCATACAGAACTGACACTGTTTAAGAGCCAGGAACAGGATCCAGCTAATTGGTTTTTATTTTTTAATACAGTTGATGCTTGGTCCCTGGCTTTTTCACCTGATTCCCAGTACCTTGCAACAGGAAGTCACGTGGGGAAAGTAAATATTTTCGGTGTTGAATCTGGAAAGAAAGAATATTCTCTGGACACCAGAGGAAAGTTCATCCTTAGCATTGCATATGTAAGAAGCACAATTGATAATTCCTGATGAGAAATTGCTATTGCTGTAATATGTTGTAAATAGGTATTCTTGTTTCCATCTATCAGTTGATCTCCACAATAATACTAAGTGACAGCCATAGTTCCAAGTACAAATTGTGTGACATTTTTTCCCCTGCACATGTAGAAAATATATTTGGATCTTACTTATAGTCTCTTGAATTTTTGGAGCCCAGATTTCTTACATAGATCATTATTTGTGAAAAGTTTCCAAGGGAATGTCATGACTTACCCAGCATAAATGCACACAGATGTTGATTTGCACTTTCTGTGTTTTATTACAGAGTCCAGATGGAAAATACTTGGCTAGTGGAGCAATAGATGGCATTATCAATATTTTTGATATTGCGACTGGAAAACTTCTGCATACGCTAGAAGGTATGGTTTGGTTATCTGCAATACTCAAATTCTGGCCTCATTTCTAGCAAAATTAAAGGATAATAGTGCAAGTCAGAATAAGTTACAATAACCATGGCAAAAGTGAGCTGACATTTTTGTCCATTAGACAGTATTTAGTTACTTAGTGTGCTCTAACCTAAACCACTTAAAATATTAAAGGCAAACTGTAAACTCAGGCTTGCATCATAAATGCCTTTTTAAAAGATACAGTCAGTAATGCTTAACTAAATTCTTAAATTGTGGCTCTTTGTATTGCAGAAAAGTACAAATGTGTGCTGCCATGCATATGATTTTTCTGTTTTTTATGTGTTTGTTCTAAAGCAATTTTTTGCTGTTCTAAAAAATAACTGAACATTTTATATTGTAGAAGACATGCATTTTTTTCTAACATAAACGGGCTTTTAATGTTCATGCAGTTTCTGCCCAGTTGTAACCAAAACCCCAGTCACTTAAATATGCAATCATACTATAAAATATGACGTAATTTCTCATGAAGATCCACGGCTGAAAGAATTGAGTCACTCTGTGCTGCAGACATGCCTTAACATTCACAGTTGAGAAGTGCTGTCTGTTTCCATTTTCTATTGCGAGAAGAAGCCTCTAGAGAGAAAGAGGCTCCAGCAGCTGCTCTCTCTGAGCAATCAGTGCTGTTGTGGCACAGCTTGCTGAGTGCTGGCATTAGTGGAAGGACTGCCAGCCCTGATCTGTGTCCCTGTGCCTGCAGGCCATGCCATGCCCATCCGCTCGCTGACCTTCTCCCCTGACTCCCAGTTACTCGTCACTGCCTCCGACGACGGCTACATCAAAATCTATGACGTGTGAGTGGGGACTCCAGCCCTGCTGGCAGGAGAAGGACTGTTCACAGAGGCTGATACTGTGAAACATAGATCAAACCCTCGGCTCTCCAGAATGCCTTTCAGCTTTTGGTGACTTTTTATGTAATAAATAATCTTAAATCATAAAATACTACATCCTTAGGTAGTTTTTAAAAGTGTGGAGGTAGAAGAAAGCTGTAACTTGAAAACAAATTACTTTCCTCATATTTGCCTGTAGGCAATAAGCTAATTCTTCTGTGTATCTGTCCTGTGAGCTTGTGTTCACCCTTCCTAAACATCTGTTCTGTACACAAGAAATTACTTTTATCACCTATTTCTGTTGCATCTTGCAATACCTTGGAAAACTCTGGGGAGAAAAAGGCCCTGCTTCAGTGGTTTCACCCCCTAAACCTGCACTGCTTTGGCTTTTGTGAAACTATTTGTCCTCCAGTGTATCTTCTTAATGATTTATGTTAACTTTTTGAAATGGAAAAACAGAATCTGCTGTAACACCAGTTCAGCTTGGATGAACAAATGTCCAGAAGTCACCTTCCATTGAACTATTCTTGATTGCACTAGCTAGAGTATATTCCTGTTGCTTTTCCCTGGAATTCACAAAGTTAATGTGTTCTCTCCACAGGCAGCATGCAAACTTGGCTGGTACATTAAGTGGTCACGGATCCTGGGTTTTAAATGTAGCATTTTGTCCTGATGATACCCATTTTGTTTCCAGGTATTGAGGATTTTTAACTGTTTATGATTACTGAAAAAAATATGATAAGGGGAGAGGGATCATAAAAATTAAATGTGTACAAATTGCAGTGGGATCTGTAATGAAATAACATAAAATTTAAAGGCTCGAGCCAATCTGTGATGTGATACCAGCTGTCATGAGAACATTTTACAGAGTAAAACATCCCACTGCAGCGTAGTTCCTGACAAGTGGAAAACACCTAACCTAAGAGAAGGGCAGTTGGGTCTAAATAGCTGAAGAATTGCTGTTGAAATAAGAATTACAAACTAAACTGGTAGTACATTAATCTCCTTGAACATTAGTATTAATTCTTAAAACAGCTGAGGCAGCTGGGGGACCAAGTATATGTAACAGGAATTTCCTTGGATGTTAAAACAGTAAATTTATTTTACAAGCAATGGAACCTGGCAGAAGATGCAGTCCTTTGCTACTTCATCCCTGTATTTGATGGGTAAAAGAGGATTTCATATGTCTACCATATGAGACCCTTTAATGTTTGCATGAAACTTTAGTTAATTATTAATTTGAACATTGATCAGTATTATTTTTCTTTCAGCTCATCTGATAAGAGTGTAAAAGTTTGGGATGCTGGAACGAGGACCTGTGTCCATACTTTCTTTGACCACCAAGATCAGGTATGGCTGCTATTCCCTAAGTCACCACGTTCCCAGGAGTGCTTGTGTAGTTCTGCACATTTGTGCTTCACCTTGGTGCTGTAGCTCCAGGCTTGCAGTAATACAACTTTAGCTTGCCATAATGAAATTCCAGAAGTTGTGGTTATTTAGCACTTAATATTGACCTGTTACTCCCAAGTGTATATGCTGATCTTTTCCAATTAACTTAACTTTTTTCAGGCCCAAATAAAGGCAATCCTGAGTGGCCAAAGTCTCGCCAGACTCTATTTGTTACCTTTGTGTCTGGTCTTACTTACTTCTGTAACTTACACAGTATGTGCATGTGTAAAGGTGGAAATACTTATTTAAAAGGATGGAATTACCTAAACAGATGCTTGAAAGCAGCCTGGAAACTTAGGAGTTTTTCCTCCTCCAGTGTCTGTAATACTGTGGGTTTTTAATTTATTGCTCAGTGATAGCTACCTGTGAGAGAAGGAGTTAGGTTTCTACCCATTTATTCTTTGTCCAAATGTCGGGTGATAAATAGAACAATGTTATATTTTAATGGACCACTGAACAAGAAACAAAGGATATTCTTCCAGATTTTATTTGAACATTTTCTTTCTTAGTACTTTCTTGCTGGTAACCTTCTTTTCAATTATCTATAGCTATGGGGGTTTTAATATTGAACTACAAAGTGGGACTTGTTTTGCCCTATTGTTTTAGCTGTTGAGTATAATCTCGTTCAGTCTGTGCCAAATGGAGATGTATCAGTTCATGGGAATGCTGGGTTTGGGTACTAGTGCAAAGCAGCGTACAAGATTGCCCCAACTATACTGTTGTCAGCATACTTGTTCTGCATTTCACATTAATGTGCTGATGTAATTCTGATGGAGATGAGTGTCACTTAAGAGCTTGGGAAACTGTCTTAAATCAGGGGACTGACCTGATCAGAGTTTTGCACTGGTAGGTCAATGGTTCTCTCAAAGAGCTCAAGGATAAACCAGGTAATTCTTCCGTCTGTCATAATGTGTCAGTCTGCATGACAAATACTTCCTCTCTTGCTTTCCTGCACTGTAAAATATTACTTTCAGAAAGAGCTGCAGGATGGGCAAGAGAGAAAATGCTTAGGTTATTTATGCAAACTGGAGTAAGTCCTTTTCAGCCCTGGTAAGAGTTATCTGTGGCTTGTGTAACCCCCACTGTCAGTGGCTGTAGGGAGTCTCAGGCTGCTAGAGGGCAGTGTCCTGCTCTGGTCCAGCAGCCTTAGCTGCTGTTGAAGCAGAAGCAAAGAACTGCACCAGTTCTAGCAGGTGACTTTTCAATAATCCTTTCTCTACTGCTTGTAATAAATATGACTGGCACAAAGATTCTTTGTCCTCTCTTGATAAACTAGAATGTATTTTATTTACAGGTTTGGGGAGTGAAATACAATGGAAGTGGTTCCAAAATTGTGTCTGTTGGTGATGACCAAGAAATTCATATTTATGACTGTCCAGTTTAAATGTCTTGACTCAAATGCTTCAGTAAATCTCTTGTAGCAGTTTCAAGGGACTGTTCCTGTACTATGTAATTTTTTAGTATGATAAAAGCATTTCATACTGATCTGCAATACCAGATGTTTTATATCAAATTTTGATTTTGTTTAGCATGAGAGGAAGTCTTACTTTTTAAAAATAAAAGCTACAGTTTCAAGTCCTTGTGTCTAATTCTTGGAAAAAATTATTTTTGGAAATATGTAGTCATGGATGAAGTAACTGCTCAGTTAATCACTCCTGTCTTTAAACATAAATAGACCAGAATTGGAAAGCATGGGCTAAGTGTCACAGCAGCTTATTTTAGCAGAAGGAAAATGACTGAGGCTGTGCTAGAGATGTGGGAAATGACAGCCTCAGCTTGTCCTGGGGCTAGACCTGTGAGTGCAAGAGGATCACTTAAGCCAAACACCTGTTTCAACAATTGTATGGTACATGGACATCAATCATTCATCATGGTTCAATTTCACTAAAGGGGACCACTTGTTTCTAACCCTGACTTAAAACAAACACTACCAGAAAATAGGTAAAAGGGAAAAAAGCTTTAATGGGATCACTGTACTGTTGTATCATGGTTGTTATAAAACAGCAGCAATATACCCAATGCAGGTGGTTTTGGTTTATTCATTTTAGTTAAGGCACAAGTATACAATGCCTAGGAGGAAGTAAAAACCCTTTCTAGGGAAGGCTAAAATACAAAGCTTGAGCTTCTGAAAGGTCAAACTTTTATTTGGAAGTATTTGCTTCATGTGATACATTAGAGGAGAGCCTGTAACCTTAGGTCACACACACAGAGGCAGCTGAAGGAATGCTACTGTAAACCCACAAACACAAGAAGAGAGGGCTGTGAGGCAGATGAGGGCATGCACAAAATGCTTCTGAAATACAAACTGAGACTAGTATGAGTGGAGCAGCTACTAAGTCAAAGTTGAATATTGACAATAATCTAGATTAGATGAGGAGTCTGAGCTTAAAACTTGTTTAAATAAAGGGGTTCTAGAGGGGCTTAGAAAATATAAGAGAAGCATGAGAAAAAGGTGACGTACTATTTATTAGGAGTTATTCTGCTATGTTTTATTCTATGAAATTTCCAGTATGAAAGTATTTACATAAGACACTCCACTTAGCCTCTATCAATATTGCTGAACTCTTTTAGAAATAGCACAGGTGAAATAAATTGAGAACCTTCACAGCAAGGAAAATGCATACCAACTCAGTTGGTTCTCAGCTGTATGACATTTGCTTTATATAGAAAGACTACAAGAACACAATATAAATTAGTTACAAAAAGGTGATACTGACAGCGCAGCAACTCAATTTGCTGAACACAAAAACCACAAGCAGTGGCTATTACAGCCATGCAGTTTTCATTGTGAAAATTTACATCTTAGATGATATCCACTCCACCTTGCTTTAAGATGTCTGACATTGTACTCCTGTTCTTGGACCCTCCTCATCTTCTTCATATGCTTCTCCTGCACTGTTACGGTAGGTTTGCTCATTTGGATCAAAATCTTCAAGGTCTACCTGATCCATCTCATCTGTAACCATAACATCTTCTCGTGAAGGAAGCAGAGCCTCCAGCAGAGACAGTTTCTCCCTTGGGAGCCAGTAGTGCTCTGGAAACTGGACCTACAATTTTACAGATTTTTTAGAATGAGTATTTATTCATATGAAAACATTAGTATACTGGCTACAGAAAAGCATGCAGCTTACCAAAAACTGTATAATCAGGCTGCCTTTGTCCATTGGAGATTTGTAGACAGGCATCCCTTCGTTGTAAATACACTTTAGGTCACCATGTTTTATCACTTCACCTATGGAGGCAAGAGCTGTGAGTGGGCTGCTGTGACAGGACAGGCATTTCACAGCTACACGAGGCAGGGCTGTATACAAGCAGTGTTCTCATGGCACCTCAGGGAGGTTGTAACCAATTCACAGGAAATAACTAAACCCAAGCTGTACAGAACTAAAGCCATTTAGATTATTTCTCCTGCTGTAAGAGAAATCAGCTTTTCCTGGCACAGCCTTCAGGCTGAATGAACAGATAGTTCAGTAGAATTTAAGGTTCTTGCCTCTTTAATATTTTCCTGGTTATCCACTAGCTAGGACTGAGGTTTGTTACTGCATGTTTTAGAAAGAGCAACAACAACAAAGAACCAACTAAATTAAGTGACTGCCTCATGAACCTGTTCCATCATCTGGTTAGAAAACGAAAAACCTAACAGAACAATCTCCCCCAAAATCTCCAGTCCAGGTACAATTAAACAGACAAGCAGGTGATAGTTTACATACTATTAGAATTCTTAAAACCTACCTGGCCTAGTAGATATGACAAGAACTCTGTTGTCCAGAGTTTCAATTGTCTTTCTGAAACCACATAAGGCTTCCGAGAGTTGAATTCTCATTTTTGTGATTAAGTCATGCCCTCGTCTCTGAAAGACACTGTGATCCTTTTGATCAAGCACAATTATGACATCACCAGGCTCCAAATCAGGCTCTTGGTCACCTTCTCCATGAAATACTATCTTCTGACCATCTTTCATACCTGAAGAAAAGACACCCATTTATTTTCTGCAGAACTATAGATTATTATTAAGGAACCAGTACAAATACACAGTTCTTACCTTTATCAACATGAACTTCTATGATCTTTTTCTCTCTCACAACCTTACAGCCATTGCAGTTGTCACACCTGTCCTTTGGATTTATTCTTTCACCTTGGCCTTTGCATTCTGGACACACAGTTTGGATTTGCTGCACCATGCCAGGTCCAATCTGCTGAACTATAACTTGCATCCCTCTTCCTTTACACACAGGACATTTTTCTACTGCCCCTCTCTTTCCGCCATAACCTTTGACAAAAGAGTTAAATTGAATCTCAGTCTCGAAAAATTGCAGTAGTCAGGCTGGAACTCACTGACTTCTACAGCTTATTTAGGATAACTTAAGAGTAGTTCAGTAATGGAATTTAGTTGCTGTCAAAAAACATGCCCCACAAGCTGGAGGTTTCTACAAACAAAATGCTTATACAGCTTATTGTATTAGCCTCTGCCCCACCCCCAGTAAATCCTGGTTTCCAAGGACCTGTCAGCATACCAAATTCAAGACATAAACATTCCATTAATACTTGGAAAAGAATCTGTTTACTAAATATTTAACAGAGTACTAAGATACAAGACCTTATTAAAATTTACCTCAAAGAGGACCAGTCATTAGGGAGTACTTAATAATTGTAAAATTAGTAGCATAACACAAGCTAGACTTCCACCCACAGCAATTAAAGAAGTTTTACAGAAGAGACATTTACATCCAAGTTCTGGGTGAAGATAATTTTAATTTAGGTACCCCAACTGCAACTCACAGTGAGTTTTAGTTTGCGATTAGCACAATCACTTAGTAACACTGTGGTTGAGAGACTGATTCTTGGATAAGCATAAGTAAGAATTAAATACCCTGGCAGACTTTCAGGGATCAGGCAAAGAATAAAAGAGAGAAAAGTGAAAAAAGCCTTGAGACTTTTTTCTCAGCCCCAGACAATCCACACAAACACACACAAAAAAAAATCTGAAGAGGGGTTTGAAACCACTACTTATTTTTTTACCTTCACACTTTGCACAAATAACATTCTTTTGCAGTGCCAGTTTCCTTGTAATACCATTATATAGGTCTTCAAGAGATACACCTAACTGGTGCACCACATTTTTGCCTTTAGAAAAACAAAAGGGAAATATTAATACTCGTTCAGCTCTTGTGAAGACAAATGTTCATGCATAGTCTCACTGAAGAAATGCAAAGTTCATTCCAAACTTTGAACATGACTCAGCCCCCTTAAAAGCATGTGCAGTTCCATCAGCTTCCACTAAGCTCCACCCATTTATGTCCAAACATAAAAGTTGAGCTGTAATTAAGCAAAGCATCATTAAAGCCACCTTATCCCTGCTCCTAATTTTATAAGCTTAACTGAAACAGCAAAATGCAAGGACACTACCAGCTTCAGATCTGTCAATTTAGAAGTTGCTATTATGCCTGCCTATGAATTTCCATGCTACTTCATAACATAATTTCAATGATCTTACAGCAAGTTAGTCCTTGTTCCTTTAACAGGCACTGGGCATGGAAAAGACAAAAATTATACTGTGCTTTTGGCAGCACACTGTACTCAGTTTAATGTAATGTCTCCCAAATATTTTCAGGAAATTTAAAATTACTGAAGTTTAAGTTGATGGTGTCCTTTTGAAGCAATTTGCCCAAAAGCATATGAGCAAGTGAGACACAGATTGGGGAAACAGGTAATTCAAACAGGTCTAAGTCAACTGCTGGCTTACTGATGTTTCCCCCTCCCCTACAGACTAGCCATTCCCCCTCCAACAAAAAAAAAATAAACAGAAAAATGGCTATGGCTAAGCCATATTATCTACTTTATTAGAATCTTAATGCTAAAGAAACTAGAAAAATCATAGTTTACTTATTCTATTGTTGCAACAAGTAATATCCACACTATGTACACTCAGCAGAACAGCAGTACCATAGCACGAGTGTTTTATGCTTAAGTGCATGGTTAGAGTTTCTAAAACTTGTTTAGAACTGTGTACCTCTTCTCTCTCTATTCATTCGGCCTCCACCACCAAAGAACATGTCAAAGATGTCCATGGGTGAAGAGAAGCTGCCGCCACTCAGGCCTCCTTCTTTAATAGCCTGCTCCCCACCCTGGTCATAGAGGTCCCTTTTCTTTGGGTCCGACAGAACTTCATATGCCTGGGATATAAGTTTAAACTAAAAAGAGAAAAGAAGCTCTGAACAACTATGACCAAGAGGAAAAGTAGCCCTCTCATATACAACTCCATCTACAGATGACCCACTATAGCACACTCTTGTAGCCCTTGTTTCCAAAAGGAAACTCCCTGGGTAACAGACTATAAAGTACACTTTTGTCCAGGAAAACCACCCCTTTCCTCCCTCTCCCCCCTTGTCCCATGTTTTAAGTGGGCTTAATTCAGTCACATCCACCTTACAAGTAAGTGCCAACTACATTTGTTGATTGTAGTAGTTGCATCAACCATTATAACCGCTAACAAATCCATTTAGAAAGGAATATGGCACTATCCCTGAAGTCCTGCAGATGCCTGGATGCTCATGGCCATGGCAGTGCTCATCAGCCTAGAGTTACACAGGGATCCTCCATGGCTGCTGAGCTGGTACATCCAGCTACAACAGAGATTTATGTGAACAGACACTGGCGTTGCTTACTCATCACAAATGCAAGGACAAATCAAAACGCCCACTTTAACAAAACAATTAAGGAATTTTCTTTAATAGCTATAAAGAATGTCCTATTACTAAGATTACCAACTGAATTTTTAAATGTAATTTGCTATTACTGGAATGACTACTTCCATTTTAAATTTCATTTACTCATGGCCATGTAAAATGGTGTACAAAAAAAAAAAGCAGGCCTAAAACAAAAGCGGAAAAGGTTATCTTTGACTAGGCTACTGTTTGAGTTCTGTAAATTAGTATTCTAGAGACATAAGTATGGATCTTCTATTCCTATATTAAGATATTAGCAGACCAGCTTTTAGATAAACAATCCCATCATTCATGTTTTCCATAGTTCTCCCGTTGTGGTGTTCATTTATCATCCAAGCCAACACAGGCAGCTAAGTGGGTCTGCTGATAGCATGTAAAATAATTCTCTTGTGAGCAGTCCACCCATGTGCAGCCCAGTGATCCCCTGGGGATAGTTACCTTGGACATCTGCATTAACGTTTTTCTCTGAAGAAAACCCATTCTGTTCAGGAACACAAATCCAGCCAGCACTACAGTGCTGGCAGCTGGATCCACTACCAGCCTTTTCAACACCTGACAGCACAGTGGCCACTGGCACACTAGAAATCCTGCCAGGTTTGCCTGTTTTAATCAGCTCCTCAAAGGATGATCTTCCACCATAACTACGGGGAAACTGGTACGTGCCACATCCAAAAAAAAAAAAAAAGAAATGCCACATTCCCTTTGCCACAGCTGGGCCATCAGACCTGCTGTCAGGCTCACAGGTCTGAACAGAGACTGGAAAGTACAGGAGCCTTCACGTACTGGCACTACATTCCAGGAAGGGCAAAACAGAATTTGAACTACAACTGAGCGCACGCTGAATTTAACAACGGCCTGTCTATATCCGCGGTATCCCCTGCGGGCGGCCCTAGGCCGGCCTCCGGTTCCGTCTACAGGACCGCTCAACGCGCGGCGCCTGCGATGAGCCCGACTCAGCCCCGGCCCACTGGAAGGGCCGGACGGCGCCCGCCTCACGGCGGGCCCGCAGGTGCCGCCGGGAACGCGGCCGCCTCACGGTGGGTACAGCCCACAGGCCTCGGCCCAGCCCCGGCCCCCCACCCCGCGTACCCGCTCGCCCTCGCTGGGGTTCTTGTCGGGGTGGTACTTCAGCGCCAGCTTGCGATAGGCGCGCTTGATCTCCTCGGAGGAGGCATTGGGCTTCACCTGCAGGATGTCGTAGTACTCCGTCTCCTTCACCATGGTGGGTGCCTGTGGGAGAAGGCGCCGCGTTACCCTCGGGTTACCCCGCCCGGCGCCCTGCGGAGGCCGCGCGGGCCGCACTCACCGCCGCGATCGCTCCGCTGCAAGTAACAGTAACGCTACCGCCGCCCGCTTACCGATCGCGGTGGCCCCGCCTCTTCCGCGGGCTTTATAGGGGCCCCGGCCGAATCTTCTGGAATGACGCCGCGCGTGACGTCATGGGGCTGGAACGGTCTAGAACTGCGGCGCGTGACGTCACCAGCGGTGCGCGCTGGGGGAGGAGCCTGGGCCGGGCCCAGGTTTCGCAGGCGGTGGTTAAAGGGCCGGGCCGGGCGGGGTTGCCTGTAGTTGTTTAGGCTGCACAACTGGGCTTCCTGGGCGTACCTGGCATTCCCTGAGTACAGCTCACACAAACCAGTACTCGGCTAATGGAGTACTTGAGGAGCCGACATTGAATGGGAGCTGTAAATTATTATCTATGCTAATGTGGTAATGCATGTCTATTATTACCTCCTCTTTATAGCTTTTAGATTTACATGCAATACTGTTTCTCAATAAAAGTTCCAAAATAATAGCTTTATTATATAGAAGCTTTAGACTAGGGTTAGATTGGGGAACTTTCCGTTGGGGTTAAAATGTGACTATTCTATGGAGTTAAAAATACATTAAAACACCCATATTTTATATCTTTGAATTGTAGAAACAATCTGTTCAGTCTAATTTAGAAAGTTGCAACCTGTGTCAGCTTTAGAAAGATCCAAAATACCGCGGGCCCGGTAGGAGTGAGGGTTGCCTCCTGAGGTGCGGGGATCGGCCCGAGCGGGCCCCTCACAACGTCAGCTGCTGCCGTTTTCTCTCCCTACTCCGTGAAATCCATTAATTCCTCTCTGGGAGAGCCTTGTGGGAACTCTGCTACAACTTGCCCCACCTCGTGTGTTGCATCTTGTTCTGGTTAATTATTAGATGGCTTTCCTGATGTTTTGTTCTTCAGTATTTTGAGCCTTTTAAATAAATTCAGCTAATGCTGTACCCCTCTCTGCCCTGAAGATTATAAATAGATTTGATTGCCTATGCTAAATTCTACTTTGACTTTAAACCTAATAGCATCACTGAGTGGGGACCATGTTGCTTGTATCTTATAGGTATATGGGATGCACCTGCATAATGTTTATTTTATAGCAGGCTATATATATTTTATAGAGGCTATTTGGCTTCTTCTCTTCTGGATTTGGGGGAGTAATCCTCAGGTAATAATTGATCCTTGTGATAGGCCATCTTCTTCCTGTCAAAGGCAACAGAACTTAACTGGGCTACCCATCTCTTAGAGGTGGGAGTGGGGAAGTGAATTTTAGAAGAGTGTATTTTAATGTTTGTGTTACTTTTTACATGTCAAATAATCCTGCTGGATGCTGTCTCCGCCCTAGGCAGCACAAAAAGAACACGTTGTTTCTTCTACCTGTTGACCTATCACTGGAATGGTATTTTGTAAAAGAGAAATCTCCCCATCTCTAGAGTTTTTGGAAGTACTTAAGATTAGAACAAGACATCTCACGGGAAATAGTTTAGCTTCTGGTTGTTAGAAGTTTGTCAGTATTGCTGTGTATCTGCTTGTTATTTGTCCTTTCCTCAAGCTGGCCTGCCTGGAGTAGACTTGGAAACTGGGATAGTTTTAATCTTTCTCCAGGTAACTGAAGGTCCTCAATTACTTAGTCACTGCTCAGTCCAAGGAGATAACTGGTACCTGAGCAAAAGCATATTTTTATAGAAGATGGCAACTTAATGCTGAAAAATCTCAAGTGAAAAATACAGAAAAGCTGGATTAACTGATTTTTCTCAAACTTGAGTGTAATAGAAATGCTTATAAACTGTGGTTTGGTGGGTTTTTTTGTTTTTTTGTTTTTTTTTTTTTTTTTTTTTTTTTTTTTTGTTTTTTTTTTGTTTTGTTTTGTTTTGTTTTGTTTTGTTTTTTGTGGTTTTTTTTTGGGTTTGTTTTTTTTTTTTGGGGGGGGGGGGTGTTTAATTTTTTTTTATTCCAGGAAACAGTTCCGTATTCCTGGGAATAACTTTATGAAAGCAGAATATCTCTTGTGATTATGATAACCCAAAGGTTCCAGCACCCTGCCCTGCCAACCACAGCCCAGGTAAAGAGTCAGGATGACTCTGAATGAGAGGGCCCTGTTGTGTTGTCTAACATAGTAAATAGAGAAAAAGGAGGAGAAAAAGCAGGGCTGTGGGATGAGAATGAAAATTTTTCAGCATTTAGAGCTCTGGTGCCATTATAATGACCCTCCTACTGTATTTCAGGTAAACACTATGAGAAGATTGAATTAATACAATCTACTTATATTAAGCACGTAAGTTTCCTGAAGGAGGGGGAGCTAATTACAGGAAATCAACAGAAAATATGGATGAAAAGAGCAGTTCAAAACCACAAGAAAGAATTCAGTGTTGGTAACTATTACTTTCCCTGAGTGTAATTATTAGCAGTTGAACATGTAAATCTGTGTTTTGCAGCTGTGAAATTATATTGGCAAGTAAATGCAGAAACTATTTGCTAAAAATATTTATGGTAAGTTACCGTGTAAACTTGTAAAAATAACTAAATATTGCCTTTTTAAGGCAAAAAAAGGTTTATTCTCATAATGGTCTTCACCTTCAAGATAAATTAGCCATAATCTGTAGTTCTGAACATAATATTTCCATTTTAGAAGAAACAATAAATCTGTTTGTAGCTTTGTAGAAGCTGAATGCTTCAGTAAATGAGAGGCTTTCAAAGCACATATGGATTTTAGAAATCCATTTTTAGTATGTCATAAAAAGAGTATATAATTTATTTGAGTAGAAATCCTCATATAGGTGCGTGTAGATACTGGTAAATATAATAAGAACTCATACTGGGTGATGGTTTCTTACTGTTAACATTTGTTACTGGTAATAACAGCCAGAAACTTGGCTGGTTTGGATTTTTGCTTAAGAGGATTGACCCTCCTACTGTATTTACTTTCATTTTATTAGGGAGACCTATCAGTTATATTTACTTTAATACACAGTATTTGTTTACTCCATCTTTGGTTCCAGTTGCTACAATCAAATCATTGTTTATTCAAAGAATTAGTGGGAAAAGTAGTAAGCATTGGTATTTGAGATTATAAAAACGGGAGAGATACCACTCCATGGATGTTCTTTGCATCTCCTACACCACTCTCGTCTGAGTGATACAGTCATTCTGATACCTGAGGGGAGTACAGTCCTGTAGCTGTCTGAAGCAAGACATTTCGTATTTATCAATACTGTATTTATGGAACAGAATTAGAATGCTCAGCAGCTGATTTTGTCATGATTAGTAATAAATGTGATACAACCTCTACATACACAGTCATATTTCTCAGCAATTACAGTGGTGGTTCCTGTACTCAACCAGCCTGGTGATCAAGGGTGTATATGCCCAACTCTGTTTCTTGTGGTGCACACCTTGCCTCCTTAAGTCTGTGCAGTCTAACCAGAAGTTGCTTGCCCATTTTTTGGATGAACAGCTAATTTCTTTTACTGTTCTTTCCCTTTTGTCCCTCCTGCCACATGTAACATGGATCACCTTGTCACTTTTTACTAGCACAATACCAAATTTGCATGTGGGTGTCAACAGAAAACAAGCAGGGAATTTCTGTTCTCGGCAAGGAGGCAGGACTGACTGGAAATGGGGAGTTATTAGATCTTGAATCTGTTTCATTTAACCAACAGAGGACTCTGGTTCTGAAACAATGGCACGAACCATGAACCTTGGGATCATGCAGTACCTTTATATGCTACAAGAATTACACATTTATCTTTTAATCTCACTATATAAACCACTACTAGAATCTGCTTGTTTGCATTTCTTCATCTGGCTGTATTACTGTTTCTCATTCTTGTTGAAAGCAGCATCCTGGAGACATAGGTAAGAGAACAACCTGCTTAACTGCAGCTGCAGCTTCTTGCAGCACCCTTGATTCTCATGAAGAAGTATCAAAAATAACTTTTATTACAAACACTGGGGGAAAAGGTCAGGAATCTCTGAGGGATTGTGTCTCTTTTCAGCCACAGTAAACGTGCATAATGAGCTTCAGTATTTCCTCTGTAAGGTGAAATTAGAATCACAACAGACTTCCCTTCATGCTGAGCGGGATTCTTTCAAGCATCCAGATCTCAAAAGTTACCACAATTTCTACAAACTTCTTAGAAAAATAACCTTTAAATAATATTTTTAAGCTATGATTTTCAGTCTTATTAAAATATATATTAAATGTACAGTATGGCAGTTTCCCGGGCCCATAAATAATGTATGAAAATGATATTTTATACAGAAACAAACTCTTAGGAAGATCTTCTTGCTGTACATGGAAAGTAAAAGATCTGCAAGAAGAATGTAAATTATGGCATTTGTTTTGAGCTATTTTAGGGCAGTGTATAGTGAGTGACTAGCAGCCAACAGCTTTCTCTAATCTGAATTCCTTCTTTAGAAATGAATTAATATAAAAAGTATATGTGAGTTTAAAAAGTTGTTACTTGCCTGGAGCTGTCCATTCTGGAATCTGCCCTCAACATCATCTCCTTGGCCCAAGGTAGCATAAATTAGTTGATCCTTAAGGTTTGTGTTGAGACTCACATGTTTAGTAAGACTTAATGGAGGCTTTGCCACAGTGATATTTGAAGACATGTTTGGATTTAGAATTTTGCATAAACCCTGAAACCTACTCTGATTTAGTAGATCTGTGGAGTAATTTTTTTTTTTTTAGCTAAAATGTTTTAGACACCAAGTGAAATTTTTAATTTTCTAAGAAAGTGGGAAAAAGAGAGAGCTGTATATAATCACAGTAAATGTAGCTAACATAGCAGGCAGAGGGCTGCAATTAGGAGCAAGTTGAAAAGGTCACAGGCTCTAAGAAAACAGGTTTGAAATAATGAGAAAAGATTGGAAGTGATGCAATTTGTGTAAAAAAATGTATCAAAGCCTTTCAAACAGGAAAAATAAAGATTATTAGATGTTTTGCCAGTGGTTGTTGTGAGGTAAGGCTTTTTTTGGTTTGGTTTGGATTCAGTGCTGGAAGATGGGAGTAACAATAGAACTACCAGTTTAATAATATGCTTGCACCAAAAAGTATTATTTTACACTCTTTGTTACTATAAATTACATTACTAAAAAAAGGAGGAGGAAAAAAAGGAGTTTTATCATACAGTTGCTTAAACTACCTGGGATGAGTAGCAAGGAGCATCCAGAATTTGTCCACCTCTCCATTCATTTTAAGTAAATACAAGTTTTATGGTATTCACTTTCTTGCTTTACAAGTAAATAAATGGGGGAGCACACAGCCCTGGCTAGTTTCACATTTCCATAGTCTTACTTTGCAGTAAGCGTGAAACATCCTGTCCCAAACATGCTCCACCCACACGGAGGCTGGTCTGCCTCACGGTGCTGTTGGTCACTGACCTTAGTAACAACGTGGCTTTGGATTGGCCTCTCTGATATTTCTGTTTGGGATCTTGTGGCAGTGCAAATTTGTAGTGACAGTGTCTTCAACTCTGAGGTATCAGTTGCAAATTTCTGAAAGGTACCAGTCCTGATTGCAGAGCAAAGGATGTGAACAGTATGTGAGCTTTATTTGGCTTTTATATTCCTTTAGAGATTAGTGAGCCTGTCAATGCCCAGAAATCTTAACCCATAGCTGCAAAAAACAGTCCATCCCACCACAAAAATTCTCTCTGGGTCTAGTGCAGTCTTGTGCAATTTGCATGCAGGTAGATCTAGGCATAAAAGAGAAGGATCATAGCATCTTGTAAGGTCAAACATGTAAACACTATTTCAAGATGGAGGTCTTGTCTGCTGAACTCTATTTGAGTTGCTGGCTGTTGTGGTTTGAAAACAAAACGAGTGAGAGGCTCCAAGTCAGAGATATAATTTAATGAGAAGAAAGGTAAAAAGGTAAAAACAAAATAAAATAAATGCAATAACACAAAGAATCACTGACAGGGTCAGAATACAACCTGAGCAAGATGGTGGAAGCAGTCCAGGTGAAGTGCTCTTCCTGAAGCAGTGATCCTGTAGAGAGGTCTGGGAGCTCTGGTCCTCTGGGAATCCGGTGGGTAAGTGCCCACTGCACTGTCCCAAATCCCAGCTTATATCCAGGTGAGAATGCTTGGCTCCTCCCCCTGGGCAGAGCACCTCACAATAGCATGAGAAGTGTGAAATGTGTCCTTGATGGCCCATTAACAGAGATAACCCCTGGAGGGAGTTACCTGTGACTCATGGGCCATTAGCAGGAGACACCCCAGAAGTCATTAGCAGAAAACACCCCAAAGGCGTTAATGGGCCATTAGCAGAAAAGGCAGGGGGCTTGGGAAAACACTAGCCCACCTGGTTTCAACAGTTCATGAAGATGGTGATAGAATAAATACTTTGTGTACATCCTACACTGCAACCCAGGACACTGGCCTCATTTGTTAGGATTTATTTCTTGAAACTTGAAGACAGCCTTGAAATGTACCAGAACTGCAAAGGCAGGTTCTGTGTAGAACTGGAACTACAAAAGCAAGTTCTGTGTAGAACTATTATAGCTTTATATATTTATGAGCCTATTGTTCAAGTGACAAGACTGTAGCTGACAGTTGCAGGAAACAGAGTTTATCACAATCACGTGAGTTTTCTGTTACAGTCACACAATAGAGAGTTCAAGAGCAACTCTTCTCCACCAATTCCTGCTGATACAATTCCCCTTACTTCACAGCCTGGCTTCCCTTCTGGCAGTAACAAGCTGCCCTTGTTACTGGGGGAGTGATTTGTCACTGGAAAATGCTTGATTGTGTCAAAATAATTTGCTAACCATTAGCTAGTTTAAGGAAAATTATAGGAAAAACAAAACAGAAAAATCCTTCATAAACACAGTGTGTATAGAAGACATGTATATTTGAGGTTTTCTGTTTATTCACTGAAAGTACAAGACTTAGAGAGTGAGCAGTCATTTCCTTTCATGAGACCAGCCTGTTATCCAGCCACTAAAAACACAAGATGCAACTCAAGCAAAGCAATTAGCAGTTCCCTGATTTGATTCCTTCATATAGCATCTAAAACATTTTAGGTGACCTGAAGAAGAGAGAGTTTTCTTGCAGCAGAGTTTTCTTGATTATGTTACTGGGAAGTTGGTTGCAAGGAAGAGAAGTGTTGGAACAAAGTATTTGGAGAATTATCCCAAAATGAAGGAGCTAAATCAATCCTGACGAATATAGAGTTTTGCTGCATATGATGACACATTTTTGCCATTGAAATATCCCCCATTTTCTGTTCAGCTGTTTTCAAATCAAGTTTCTGGTGTTGAGAATAGATCCCTTAGAATATCACTTTGAAGTTTCCTTTCATTTCAAATTGCATTGTCTACAATCATATGTTTGGATATGGTGCAAGACACTCTGGAATAAAATCCACTCTTTCTACAAAGTTAATATTTGCTATCTTAGATACTCCTAATCACTGTGGCTGTCTTTGTACTGTTAAGTAAAACATTTTAGATTATGTTCTCTGGCTCTGAAGGCCATGGCGCAGCATGGCTTGCATCTCTCTTCCTCTTCCAGACAGGGTAGTCATTATTATCATCTCCAGTGACAGCCTCTGCCCTGTGTTGTCCCAGAGAAATGCCAGTTCATACAGACCAACACCATCCTAGGGAAAGTGCTCATAGGGGTTGGCTTGAGCCATTCTCTGGATTTTGTTTTGTTTACCAGTAAAGAAGTAGCGTAAATAGCTGAACTGGACTCTCTTACATTCTGGGAAATAGTTTGTTCAGTCATGGGTAGAAACTTCCATGTTATACCATAGGCCTGCTCTGGTGAGGAGAAGCAAATGCTGCTGTAGTTGTGGTGCTGGAGGAGGAGCTTGCTGTTGCTGGGTTTCATATGTAGAATTGACTTGAAGGCATTTCCTAATGTAATTAATCTGTGTTTTCTTTAAGAAAAGAGCTTCATTGAATGTTCTTTTTGAAACTAGGCTTAGTAAAACTAGAATTGCTTCAACTTGCATGAACAAATTTGTGGAAATCTTGGCAAAAGAGAAGATTTGCATCTTAAAGCACTGTAAACTCATTAAAATTCTTCTCAGGGATAACTAAAGAAAAGTGAATTAAAAGAAAAGTTTAACGGTAAGCAGCTCACAGGCACTGCGACATTTCAAGCATGTTAAAATCAGAAAGAAATAGCTTTTGTAGCAGTAGTCTCCTCCTCTTGTGTTACGTGTTGCTTTTTCTAACAAATAACCAGTTACTGTTGGTTTCTTCAGTCCTCCAAATAGCTCATTTTTGCCTGATCTGCACAATTCTTCTGCATATTTGTAATCAGCTTTGCAGGGTTTGTCAGCATGCCTAACAGTGGAGAGACTCTCACAAAACAGTTGCAGGATGAAAATGAAAGGAATGTTTCAGGAAGCTGTGAAAATGGGTAAAGTAGCTTGAGCATTTATTTTAACAAACTGATCTACCAATTTTTCCTAGGTTAAGTTTCTCTTGTACCACTGTGCAGATCCACAAGAATTTTGTCTGGTGTCTCTACTATCTAATGAAGAATAAGGTGTATCTTTTGAGGCTAGAATGACAGAAAATTATTAATGAAGATTTTAAATAGGTTTGTTTGCCTATGCTAAATTCTACTTTGACTTTAAACCTAATAACATCATTGAGTGGGGACCATGTTGCTTGTATCTTATAAGCATATGGGATGCACCTGCATAATGTTTATTTTATAGCAGGCTATATATATTTTATAGAGGCTATTTGGCTTCTTCTCTTCTGGATTTGGGGGAGTAATCCTCAGGTAATAATTGATCCTTGTGATAGGCCATCTTCTTCCTGTCAAAGGCAACAGAACTTAACTGGGCTACCCATCTCTTAGAGGTGGGAGTGGGGAAGTGAATTTTAGAAGAGTGTATTTTAATGTTTGTGTTACTTTTTACATGTCAAATAATCCTGCTGGATGCTGTCTCCGCCCTAGGCAGCACAAAAAGAACACGTTGTTTCTTCTACCTGTTGACCTATCACTGGAATGGTATTTTGTAAAAGAGAAATCTCCCCATCTCTAGAGTTTTTGGAAGTACTTAAGATTAGAACAAGACATCTCACGGGAAATAGTTTAGCTTCTGGTTGTTAGAAGTTTGTCAGTATTGCTAAGTACTAATATCCCTTTCCACACACTGAGCTGTTGCATGATATTTAGTCTTTTGTTAAGTTAAGTCTAACTTCACATTTTTTAAGGGAACAACTTGCAAATTATGTCTCTTGGAAGATTTGTTTGTTTCTTTCAGGTAAAGGATTGGTTGGGATAATTTCTGCCATAATGGCTTCTTCTGTTTTGGGCTTTGTAATCCTGGATAAAAATCATGAGGAGCAATCCAAAGACTTAAGGTTTTCAGAACTGAAAGAAGTTTAAGAAATCTTTGAAAACTTTTGAATGTATTCTTTTTGCTTCTGGAATTTTAATGTAGTTAGTAGTAGGATTGTCATTTTTTGGTTTAATCTGTCCACAGACCATAAATCACTATTTGATTTTTGATCTGAATAGGTATATATACACTCTGACTCAGGAAAGTTAGGATTTTGCTAAGTTAGTAAGGATGCCTCTATTTTAGTCCCTGTATGCTTCTATTTGTGACATGCTTAAACAAACAAACAAACAATAACAAAAAACCAAAACTATAAACAAACAATCTGTTTTTTTCATTAAAGGCAAAAGGTAAAGGAGAATTTAAAAATACAGTGGTTTGCATGCACTGCAAACAGGAAGTTTAAGCTTCCTGTATTAGAAAGTTGTTTAACATTCGGGTTTTTTTCTGAATTTCTGATGAAAGGATATCAGACCCTAGAACTCAAAGTACTTTTGATGCATTCAGAGTCTTTGGCATAAAACTTCTGTGTTTTGTTTGTTTGTCTTTGAAGATGCCAGTCCATGTTGCCATGTCAAATGCTGTTGTTTACCTGGTTTGAAGTTTGGTAGCAAACTTCTGTCTCTTTTTTAGTATGCTGGAAGTAGGACTCCAAGTAGAAACCACTAGACAAAGAAAATAAAATTGTATCAAATGGAAATAGGAAAAAAAGATCTTTTGTAAGGCTGAAATCAAATCAGTGTGACCTAAAAAAATGAGGCAGAGATGAAATAATGAGTTCTATGTGACCTAACTTTGCCTCATTCCCTGTAAATAGCCATACATAGACAACTGATGGAAGATTTCTGCTTTAGGTCTGGGTTTTTGCTGCGCAGGGGAAAACAGAGCCAGAAAATCTGTACCAAGGTCAGGGCAGGGTTGTAGTATGCTCCCAACTGCTGAATAGCGCCTTTCTGGGGGGAGAATAAAAAAGGCTCGTTACATTGTTCCTTTTTTTCCCACTCAGCCATGAAGTTCTCAGCTATCTGTAAAACTGGTCAGCTCACCAAAATAAATGACCTGATTTTTCAGGATATTTATTCTTAACAAGAGAAAAAAAAAAAAAGCTTCAGTACTGTTTTTTGCAAGTAAAGAGGTAGGTTTTACTAGAAGGTGTGTGCCAACTGTGTTTTATTGTAAAATAGATCTCAGCTGTTAACTTTATCACTAGTAATTTATTAAGCATTTGTTTAGATTTTAAATATATCTTTGTGAGAGTAGAAGTTGAGTGAGTAATTTGACAAAGACTGGTTTCTTGTGTGCTATAAGAATCAAAGCAATTGTCGAATCAGCTGAGCCTTTTTGCAAGAGTACGAACATATCTGTGCTGATCTATGGCCCTGATTTTAAGTCTCATGAGGGCATGGAAACCAATTAACAGCTAAATCTAACCTGTTCTTCAAGGACAAAGGGGAACTTTTAAATAGAATTAATAAGGAATGTATTATAATATTGCCCTCATTTGAATAGAGGAGTAATTAGTAAATAAGATGACCAGTCATAATAGACAGCAGTGTCCTGTAAAGGGCCATGGGGACTCCTGTGACTCTCATTATAGGAAAAATAATACATTACAGAAAATGAGGGTTTAAAGAACTAATGTGATGTGTCATTACTGTAGGTTTTCTTTCCCTTATGTCATAAAAAATGAGAAAACATTTTTAGAATGTCTTAAGTAACAGTTGACAGCATCTCAGAGTCTGGAGATACAGTATTTGCTTGGCTATTTCTGTGCCAAAGGTTTCTCTTTAGATGCTGAGCTATCAAAGCTGTGGTGCTATGTTGATTTAAGTCAGAGTGACTTGATTGTCTTTGTCTAGATCTCTGGGTCAGATCTATGATTCTAAATTTATTGTCTTGTGCTTATTCCTACAATCTGTCTCCAGAGTTCTGTTTTAAAATATTGGATTTGGCTCTTGTAGAATACATGGGGATTTGGGAAAGGATTTCTCATGAATGGAATCCAGATGGAGCTATTTAATTTCTGAAGTCTCTGGGCAAAATGCCAGAATCATTACAGTTTTCAGAGGTTACCCATAGGTAATTTAAGCCATTGCTTTTTGCTGCCAGAAGAGTTGTCAGATGAATACTTAATGATTCCATCTTGAATTCAAATGCCCCAATGAGCTGTTGAAAGTGTCTAGCACTTGATGAAACGTTTTTAAGAATGTGCAGATATAGACCCAAAACACTCCCCAAAGCAGCTCCAATGGAGAGTAAGGCTGGTGGAATGTGTATAGCTGGATTGGCCTGGAGAACATGCAACAAAAGCTCAAAGGGGAGAATTTCTTAGTGTTGGAACAGAGGTCAATATTTAGGACACTTGTCACAAAGACTAAAACAGCAGATGGACAGGTGATTGGAAGAAGGATGTTTTATCATCCACTTTATAATGGATTCCTTAAATAATCAAACCACAAAGCTGTAGGAGTTTAGAGAAGGAATTCACTAGGTTGTCCTCACGAGAAGCAAGCAGTGAAAGATAAAAACAAAATTTAAGAAGTTCTGTCTTGGAAAAATGCATATTTTCCACTTCAGCCTATTTTTTGTGTGTATTAAATAGTATTAATATTTAATAGTTAGGAAAGCCAGTTCAACAAAGAAGTGTTTGAGAAAAAAATACTTGTCCAAAGGGGGATCTGCACGCATTGCTCCCTAAGATAAACACCTGTGTCTTACAAAATATTTCTTTGGGCAAGGCGAGCAGGGAAAGGAGTTTAATTAAAAGGTGAGGACTGTGTAGTAAGAAGTATGAAGTAATACGCTGACTGCCACATGAATGCAGCCTCTGGTGTTGGGTGAACTTGTAGGTGATACACTTGGACAAACAGCAAGGCAGAGGAAGGATCTGCATTGTTTTGGATCATCACAGTGAGGGCAGAACAACAGTGAGCCTTCCTGAGAGCCACTGAGTCTGGAAGCAGTGCTGTGAGAGCACTCCCAGGAGAAGCTGAACAGGATTGCTTTTTGGAAAAAATCGTGTAAGAGACAGAGAAATTGTATGCACTCCACAGGCACTGTAACTGAGCATTCTCTCCTTATTGGCTATGTTCTCTTTTGTAGACAGTTAGCAGGATAATTTATTTCAAAAGAACAAAAGCAGAAAAATGATGCAATCATGCAAGTTTTTATTATAAAAGCTTTGCAAGTTAAGTGGGCCTGAACTGCAGACCACAGCCACAGCTTTGCAACCTTGAACATAGTGTTCTTCTAAACTTGGGCATCATGTCACAACCTCAGCTTATCTGATAATGTATGTTATGAATGCAGTATCTTCAACAGTGAATGTGTCTCATCCATTAAACCAGAATAAAAGTAATTAATTAATAAAAATCTTTTGCTGTATGGTGGTCTCACATGTGGTACAACAGTATCTAGGAGCAGGGTGGGAGTGGAGAAGCTGTGTAATGGAGAAGCCTCTGCAACAGGAATACCAAGAAAGGGAGGAGGAGATGGTATCTTCATTGTGAATCTGACAGCACAGGTCGGGAAGCTCAGAATATGGCTCTGGGTGAATGTGTGGTCTGAACTACCCACTAGTTTCATGGCAAGAAAAGTTTGAGTCTTTGTGAGCAGTTGTGAATGTGATTTCCAGACGTTAAAAGTACTTTGACTTGCTATATGTGTGTAGAGAGTTATGAGTAAATATTCTGAAGTCTGAAGGAATACCTTGTCCTTGAATAATGTATTAACAATTTATGTATGTAATTATTTATTAAGCTGCTTATTTTTGCAACTATATAGAAACTCTCTCTCTCTACAGAAAGGTTGATCTTTTGAAATTTTGATAATCCTTGTAGAAAGCTGACTGGTAAAAACTTAACACTGAAAAGGTTACAGGAGTTCAACAACAGAAGTAGGATAAAGAATAGGAATAGCAGAAGAATGGGATGTCTTTTTATTTGCTCCCATACATAATCTGTTTAATGCATAGGTTCCCCTTAAATTTCATAATAATACGATGGCTGCACAACAGTTCATATTCTCTTGATGCTGTTTGTGATAGTAGAAATCACTCTGCAGAAACAGGACCAAAATGTATCCTAGAACATACATTTCATAGCTTTTAAATTTGAGAGAAAAGCTACAACCTAATTATACAGGACACTCAGTGTATCCTGTAATGTTTGTGAGAATTCAAGTGAGAATTTCTGTAAAATGTTTGTTCCAAAGAAGAAAATGGTTTATTATCATATTAAAGACTGACTTCATAGATTCTCTTCAGTTTTATCGTTTGTATTTTCACCACATTTTACTATGAGGAAACACTTTAGAGGACAGCAGATATGTGACTGTATTTGGTCTAGAGCATGACCTGTAAGCAGAAATGCTCATTCCCAGTGATACGGTTTTACTGGTTGCTACCAAATATGCTCAGATAAAGCCAGTCATTGCTATGCCAGCAAATCCAGATTGGATGCTTCTTCTCTAGTGACTCACACCTAGCAGGAAGGGCTGTCGGTTACATCAGTCATTATTTTACCTCACGAACACATTGCGCCCACTGGGTTGCAAAGATAAATCTCACTAGAACTGTTACAGTCATGGAAACACAGAGGGAAAGGAAGCTCTCCCTTCGTTAATCCAGTATGGAGAACGTTCAGATTCTTGCTTTTCAGGTTGGCCTGAAAACAACAGCTGGTGTGTGAGAACAGCCTCAGTGTGGAATGGCATCCAAGGGGCACCGGGGAATGGTGGGAGCTGCAGATGGGTTGGGCAGTGTTGGTCTTTGCCCCAAACCTCTGGATAAGCCAGCCAGCCTAAGCCGTGCTTTTGTCTCAGGTGAGGGCAGTGTGTTGAATTCAGGCAGCAGATGACGTCATGTTTGCTTAAGTGATACCTTGAAATTAAAGCCCAAATTACATCAGGAAATACTGTCAATCAAAAATCACCCATGCTAATGGAGTTACACAGAAATATGCTTTGGTTAGTTCTAGCTGGTCAATGTTTTGGAACATTATCTCAGTTTGTCTTAATTAATTTGTTCAAGTGACTTCTACTATTAAATTCTTGCTGTGTGTGATTTGTAGAGGTTTTTGCATATTACCTTCAGAATTGTAGACTTGCAGAAAACAGATGTAGAAAGTCTACCTTTAAACTGGCAGTTGGATTTTGGAAGATGCTGGCCCCACACTAATATCTCTGAATAATTTATGCAGAACCTCAGTCTTAATAAAAAATTTAAGAGCCAAAGTCCAGATATCCAATGCATTTTGGTTTTCCTGGGGCATCTTGGCACCACACCGAGGTTGTGCAGTGCCTTTTCTTCTTGCTGCAATTTATGCTCAGTAAACTCTTGACCAGGCCCACCAAATTCTGCTCAGTTCAGTCTTGAACAATTCCAGATACCATAACTATTCTTGGATATTTACTTAATTTTTAAGTAAATAAGGTTAAAAGGTTAAAGTAGAGGTCCTAATAAAAGGTTAAAGTAGGGTCCTCAAAGCCACATTCATTCTTGTATTCAGAAGCAATGGTTCTGAATATACACAGAAATTGTTGGAAGAGAAAATGTCTTAATTGTACTTTCATAGCAAAAAACCTCACTCTCAAATGAGGTGCCTGATTCATGGGGACAGGTAAGAATTATGTTGCATGGAATGTTACCAACTTGGATACTGAACATGCAGGGGTCCTCATAGAACTCTTGCAAGTTGAAGCATTATCAGAGGAAGTCCAGATGTTGCCTGGCTGTTTTTCTATAAAAAGAATATAATGTAAACTGAACCAGTATCCTATAACAGATAAGAATAAAGCAAACTAAAGAGATATTTATCTGAGAAAAGTCATTAGTGATGTTTATTAAAGTTTTCAGTATCTTCAAATTAGGCTCTTCTGATACATTACTTATTAGAGTTGTTTTATTTAGAAGGCTTTTCTTCTCTTTGTTTTCATCAAAAGTGATGTTCAGTTATTTTTGGACCAAGACTTTGGTTTATTTGTTTTGTAAAATAATAAAAAAGCTTTATTATTCATAAGTTATTTAAAGGAAAAGGTTCCACTGGATGCTAAATATCAAATGTGTTTTTTCTTTAAAATAGGAAAAGAACCAAGAATTATATCAAGTGCTTTGAGATGGCAGACAAACATATGTTTTTAAGTTATTTCAGATGTTTTGTTTACATTTTATTCCCAAATAAGTCTTCCTGGTCTGTCATTCTGTCTTTGCAATCCCACTTCATTATGTCACCATTTCTTCCACATATCAAACACAAGCTTACCTTTCAAAATGCAGCATAATCCCCTTTTGCATTTAAATTACTCAGTTTCTCATCAACATCCAAGCCAGTGATTATTTTCAGAGCCTCATTTTGCTTATCAGTCAAGCCCTTTCATGTTTTGTGCCATTATGCCATTAACAAGAGAGTAAATATCCTCACAGGCAAGATTAGTAATTACTCCTTGTTTTTCTTCAGCTGCTTTTGTGACCTGTGCCCTGCTCCTAGGGGACCTGTGGGGAGAAGTGAGGCAGGAAAAGAACTGTGGTTGTCATTTCTGAGGGATGAAGAGTTACAGTCTGCTGAATTCTTGTAAAGGGGATGCAGCTTGGTTAAGGCTTTTTTGCAGTTCAATCTCACTTTGACTAACAGTAATAAATTCTAGGAGCGTCCCACATATATAAATATTTTACAAGTGTGGTTGTTAATATGAAATGGGAAATAGTGCCTGATGTAGTGTTTGGTCCTGCTGTTTGCTCCCTGTCACCACTGTGTAAAAACTGCTTTTGAGGTTGTTATTAATTTGAAAGCTGCAAAGGGCATTGTTTCAACTTTCTTTTTCTACATTTTGAGTTAATTTATTAGACTGTGAAGGGGAAGGACTTCCTGAGCTTCACTCAGGACTCTTCTATTGTACCTATGGAGAAGGAATGAAGGAAATTCTAGCTTCTTCTTAGCCTCTAAAGGCTGCTGATTCCCACCACTTGTTCTATGAAATGAAATTAATTAAATTTAAAAATCTTTATGCTGCTATTCATGAATAATCTGCAGTGCATTGCTATATTCAGTCGTTTCTAAATGCTTATTGTTTAGATATTTTGCTCATGGAATTCTTAGCAGTCTGTCACCTTACAAGCTTTTTGGGTTGGAGTTTGTATTTGTGCTTTTAACTTTGTCTGTTTACTTTTAGGAAAAGTTAATTTAATCCATGTGTTAATGATAATTTGTCGTGTTGGTGAAATTTTCAAGAAACATCATTATTATTATTATTATTACTCTTATTAACTAAATTGTCTTCTCTTCCTGGCCTAAAAAAAACCCGACTTCAGAGCTTCAATAGATATCAACAGTGATAATTTACAAGGTGTTGTGATTATTGGTGGTGTCAGTATGATCAGGATGAAGATTGGTAAATCATTCTTCATACTTGTATGGTTCATGGCCTCTTTGTGGAGGTTCAAAGTTTGCATCTTCATCTGGTATATTCCATGATGTTGAAACCAAAAGCATGAAATAAAGAATGTCATCCTTAGGATTAAGGCATTTCATTTAACTAGGTCATAATGGAGTTTGCAACAGAGTCAAAATATATTTGATAGCTCTGAGCTTTCTATTTCCACCTGCTTGTGTTTTTGTTTACCTTTTGATACCTTATATTGTGTATTTGTATGTTGATTGTAGTAGATCCTACTAGAGCTCCTGGATAACATCTTAGTAGTTCTATTTGCTTTTAGAACCTTTACAGATGCACAGACTGTCTGCAGGGATCTGCTGCCTCATTTGGAGGAGACCCAGGATGAAGGCATAGAGCCAGCAGGTAAGCATATAAAATATGATCATTGGAAATTTAAGCTCTTCTTAGTTGTGTTTGGTTTTTTTTTTTGTTGTTGTTGCTGTTGTTGAGTTTTTTGTTTGTTTGTTTTGTGGGGGTTTTTTTTTTGGTAATTTTTATGTTTATTCTAGCAGGTTTTGACTGACAATTTCTCTGGGCTGAGATAATGAAAGACAAAATTAAAATAAAACTGAAGTGAGTCAGGGCAGCTGAAAAATTTTTGGGAGTTGTCTGTAAATCTGCATGGATTTAATAGTTTCCACTAGTGTTTGTCTATTTGAGATGATGTCTAGATTAAAACTAAAAATAGTATGGTCCCATTGAGAGTCATGCAAGTTGTTGGGTTACCTTTGGCATCACAGCCAACTCACCAGCTGTGACGTGGGGAGGATTTGCTGTGCAGTGTAGGACTGGAGGCTTTAAAGGAACACCTGTGCTCTGGTCAATTCTGTGTTGCATCAGAGCACTGGTGCCATTTAATGCAGCTGCACTGCTGAATGACTTGCCTGAACATGATACCATGTGGTTTAAAGGAGGTTTGCTAGCAGAACTTTCTGAGGTTCTTTGGAGGGTTTACAGCCCTAAGAGAAACCCCTGTCACCTTGGTGATGCTGCTGGTGTCTAAATGTACTCATTGAAAGAAAATATTTGTTCTAGGAGAAAACTGAAACAGTAACCACATAGCTATCTGGTCTATGTAGGAATCTTGCATGCAGACTTTATACATGTGTATAAATACATGTAGTTACTTCTCAATAGGCGGTCTTTAATACACAGTAGGGTTCTTTCCAAGAAGTGGACTGCTAGCTATGTGCTTTCAGTAAGCAGGAAATAAATGTGGATAAATAAAGACAATAACAAACTCCTGTTTTCAAATTTACAGGATGTCTTTTTGAGCTGTTTGAGCCAGTTCAATCTACTCTATGTAGATTGTCACTGAGACTGTGATACTGCAGAGTGCTTTCTTTTGTGTGCTTCTGAAGGCTCTGACCTGTTTTCCTAAGAATTTATCTGGGACAGTGGTTAATGCTGTCAGCTCCTTACCTGCTTTTCTCCCAGAGGCTGCTGCAGTTTAGAGAAGTAAGCTAGGCTGTAAGGCAGTGCTCAGGCAGGAATGGACATGTCATTCAGCCACTCCTGCAGACCTGACCACGAAGGTGAGGTGAACAGCTAAGAGTAGAAGCCATTCCAGCTGTTCCATCGTAATTTTCCTGCAAACACAAGTCACACCTAATCCATTTAAATTAAACAGTTCCTTTATTGGTGTTTAGATATGTTTCTAGTTGATGAATCAGGAGCTTACAAAATTGTTAGACTTTGTCTTCTATTTGACTTTGGCAATCTGTGGCACTACTTGTTATCCATTTAAATGGGAAGCAGTGTTTAACTTGGAAACACCACACTGCTATGGAGATGCTGAGTGGTGAAGTGAGGGCTGAATTTCAAAAACTCCTCCCAAAATATCTTTCATGAGAAGGAAGTTCACTGTCTGGTTGCAGAGAGTCTACGTTGTATGTAAAGGGAAAAGGAGGAGATTCTGATATTTTCTAGTTGTTCAGAACTGACTTCCTCACTTTATAATTGATATATTCTCCAACCTCAGGAGTAAATTTATCTAATGAGGACCACAGGTTGTTCTGGAATGTTTTCCTCATTCCTTTCTACCAACATACAGAAGCTCATTGCAGTGGAAGCAGGCCAGATTTGGGGTTTTCTAATGCAAATGTAAATCCAGAGTACCCTTACTGTTTGCAGCAGGCCTTATATTGACTTAAAGCCAATGTGAAGTTAGAAGAGACCTCATCCACACTGGTTTTATACTGATGGAATTTATGTTGGAAAAGAGCACTGGAGGGCAACTAGGACATCTTTCTCTCATAGGAAGCCTTGTGGTTTTTTTCAGCTGAGCTTTGAAAACCTCCAGGGATGGAAACTGTACAGCTTCTCAGTTCATCTTCTTAGTCTGAGTAAGCTACTTTGTGAAACTCTTGATCCAGCAAGAATTTTCCTTGCTGCAGTTCATGTCCAGTACTTCTTGTCCTTCTGCTGTGTGCCTCTTAGAAGAATGTTTTCCTTGTAGTACCTGCTTCAGTCTTTAACAAACTGCAAGTAGATTCATTTTTTATTTTCACCAGACTGGAGAAACACAGTTCCTGCAGGGAGTCTTGTACATTATGTGCTCCAGGCCCCTGACTGCCTTGGGAGTCATTCTTTTGGGCTTGTGCCACTTTGCTTCTCAGGATCTCTCTTTTGTATGCTGTCTCGGGGCAGCTTCAGGAGCACTGAGTAGAGTCAAATAATCCCTTTCCTTGGTCTGCTGGCTATAATCTTGCCAATGCAGCCAGGGGTGTGGTTAGCCTTTGTCTCTGTTGGGGCACACAAGTGACTGGCAGCCAACCTGTTCACCTGAACCATGGGAGTTTTCCTGCTGAGCCAGCTGGCATCCAGCCCATGCTGTGCCATGGGGCTGTCCTCCCCAGAGTGGAAGACTTGGCTTCACCCCTGTTGAGCTTTCAGGTCATGCCAGCCCATTCTTCCAGTGTGCTGAGGTCCATCCAGATGGTCATCCTGCCTTTGGTCCTGTTGGTCATTTCCTCAAGTTTGCTGTCACCCCTGAAGCTGGCGAGGGTGCATTCTACTGTCCAGGACAACAGTGCCATCATTGAACAGTGTCATTCTCACAAGTAACTCCTGAAGCATGCCACTTGGAATTGCCTGCTAATAAGACTTAGAATTTCTGACCACTGTTCTTGAAGACTACTTATCCAACTTTTTTGTTTACCTGTTTATGATTTTTTAATCCACCTGTTCCTCCAATTGCATCCAAACCTTCCAAGGATGCTGGGCTATTTAGAAGTTGTCAAAGACTGTGTTAAAGATAGAGTAAGCAATGTGCTGCTGCTCTCACCATGTTGGAGCCAGTCAACTCATCTTGGAAGGCAGGTGAGTTATATTTACCAGGGCCAAGTCAAGGGTGGCCATTCTGGCTGGTGTCAGTCACCATGTTATAGCTCAAAATGATTTCTAGGAGAGTTTGTTCTATACCATTTCCATGGACTGAGGTGAGGCTGATTGGCCCTTAGTTTTCTGAATCCTCTTTTTTCTGCTTTTCGAAGAAAGGTGTGGCATTTGCCTTTTTTCTTGTGATGGGGACCTTACGAGATTGCTGTACTTTCTCAAAGATGACAGAGAGCAGCCTCGCAATGGCTTTGACCTGGTTTCTCAGTGTCCACTCTGAAGGATCCCATCTTGTCCCATCAACTTTTTTGTATGTGAGCAGTTTTGTGTAAGTAGTCCCTACTTTGATGTTCTGCTACTGTAGGTAAAACATCTCACCTTCCACTAGGCATGGAAGCTCAGGAAGCTTGACCTTGCCAATAAATACTGAGGTGAAGAAGGTACTGAGAGCGTCAGCCCTTTGCATGTCCTGTGTCAGTGAACTGCCCACAATATCACTGGTTCTCCCTTTGATTGCCACTGTACCTGTAAAAGCCCTTCTTGCGACTTTTCACATTACTCACCAATTTCAGTTCTGAGTTTTGACTTTCCATTCCTGCATGCCTGGGCAATGTTTCTGTAATGATGTTTCCTCCTGATTACACCCTCCACATTCTTTCATTTTGGCACATCGTAATCAGTTTTAGAAGCGTCAGTGTTGTTATGAAGCTTATTTCGTACTTGTCCTGGTGCACCACTCCCTCCACATCAGCTCATGGAGGCATTCTATGAAGGATATCTTATTTCTCTGATCCACACTGTAGGGGTTTACTGATGTGAAGAGCAGTATATTTTATTGTAATTAATAATTGTTCCCTTTTCCTCCAGTGGAAAAAGTAAAAGTTTCCATTAATTGAAATATTTTTGTGTGTTTTGGCTAATTTTCAAAGATTTCCTCTATTTATTGTCTTTTCTTTTACAGAGTAAAAAATTATTTGTTTATTGTGGAAAGCTGGTGATATAGCAGAAAACCCTTTTCCCCCCCTAGCCGTGGCAAGGCAAGCCACAGGAGCTGGTTTATGTATTTTATTAGAAGAATAGCTGTGTGTTTAGGCTGGCTGAGATTTTCAGGTTCACTTGAAATTCCAAAGTTCTGTACCTTTGTTTAATCTGTTTAATCTGGCACAACGAGAAGTTTGACACAGATACCAAGCTCTTAGACTCTAATCAGTGTATACTCAGCTCCAGCTTTTACTAAAATTAAGTTAATCTTTCAGGGTCACAGACATCTTGAAGAAAAGTAGAAAATAGTGGATGAGAGGAGGAATGGTGTATTTCTGTTGTCAGCAGAATGTGATGGCATCATAGCTGTGGAATCTTGGATGATGATTGACAGGAATGCCTCCAGCAAAGACCTGAATTCCTTCTCTCATCATTAGGGCAGAGTGATGTTTTGCAGCATCTGGCATATAATCAAGACACTGTTTTGTGAGTTAAAGCTGACTAATTTTCAAGCAGAAGTTAAATTACTGGTTTACTTCTTGCTTTGCAGGGCACATCTATGGAATATCACTTGCAGTTGCTCAGATCATGCAGCAGGGCCATTCCACAATCACCTGTCTGTTTATCGGTCTGAAAGGTGACCTTGGGTCCTTTGCATTTTATATGACTCTCTCTCAGAGCTATTCTTCCATAAACATCTGAATTCATTTACATTCTCAAATCCTTTCTGGCAGTCACCAGAATACTTGGAGGTCAGGTAGTGAACAGAGAGAAGGTTTCACTAATGATATTAGCTTTAAGGTGTAGGTATAGTGTATTTCTCTCGTCTTCGTTTTTTAACTACTACACAGTCTCCTTCATGTATCCCAGAGGTCTGGCAGTTTCAGCCAGATGGATTATTCATGAAAAAAATTTAAAAAACCCAAAAAAACCCCAAAACCAAAACAAAACCCAACCAACCAAAAAACCACACACCCCCTCCCCCCAAAAAACCCCCAGCAAACACAAAAACAAACCACCAATTAAAAAAAAACAAGCAACAACAAAACTACAAAACAAAAAACTTGTAATCTGTTTGTCTGTTTAAAGTAATTTTTGATATCTGGGCTTGTGCCATGTCAGAACTTCCCACAGAACTTCCCATTGTACATGGTGGAAGGAATAAACTGGCTGTTAAAAATTCAAAATGTGTAATGTGTTCTATATTGTGCATAATTTCAAACTTGGTAGAAAATATTTGAGTAACAAATGTATTTTTACGACACAGTATTCACATGTAAATGGTTCATAAGTTTAGGATTCTATTGTAAAAGATCAGTTGAAAACTGCAAGGGCCTCTTTTAAGTGGTTTTTAACTACTTTTTTCCTCCTGTAAAGCTGAAAATTTACAGTTTAGTTTCCAGTGGGAAAACTGCCCACCTAAAATCCCAGGTATTTAGATCAGCTTTTTTTAGAACAGTGCCCAAGAGAGCCTGCAGTACATTCATCCTAATATAAATTATGAATGAGATTACCCAAGCTGTCTCTTCCTTCAGCAGGGAAGACAGTGAAACATGGAAAATGAAGTCTGATCATGGAGCTTTTTGGCCTTGGAGGAGAATGACATAGGGAAAAAAATGTCCCTCTAGAGCCTCAAACAGTGACACTCCAGATTTTATTACCTAAATAAAATCTCTGCTTTTTTTTTTGTTTTATCTGAAAGTTGAGCCTTTTTTAAGCAGAAATCTTTTTGCAACATCTCTGATGTTCAGAATTCATGTGAGGGACATGAGCCAAGGTTACATAGTAGTGGATGAAAAAGCATTTTGAGTATGAAGTATAATGCAGGTAGCAGGAGTTAGTGGAAGAAAGAGGAAAGGAACAACTACTCTTTGCTTGCATACAGAAAACTTTCAGTGGCATGAAGTGCTTTGAGCTGGAGTGCTGGGTTTTTTCCTTCTACTCTGTGGAGTTATCACTGTATTATGTACCAATGCTAATAGTATATATTGAGGGGTTTTATTCTGATCTCCACTTTGGTTTCAGGAGGTACTGAGTTGATTTCCAGCCCGGACATTGCAGTTTAGCTTTCAGATGCTACTGGGGCATAACACCTATTTTGCTTCTCCCAACGTTTATAATTGATGCATTTGGTATTTAGCCAGGCATTTCTTGTCAGACACTTTTGACAAAGAATGAGCCCTCTGCTCAAAATCACTCTGCAAACTGACAGGCAAATTTATTGTTCATGTTCCATTGTTTTTACTATCTCTGGGGACAGACTAAATAGATTTTTAGAATTCTTTGGCTTATCAAGATTTCAGAACTGTTTTGAGATTTAAGTTTTACCTGCAAATACATGCAAAAACAAACACTGAATGGGCATTCGGGTTTATATTTCTTTGCGCTGTGTCCGGAGTATCGTTAAGGTGATGTACAGAATCTCTGAAAGTGATTCTGTTCTTTGTCTTTCATATGAATCAAGAATGCCTTTTTAACACCAGAAAAATCTGCATAAGGAAAACAAAAGAAAACCCAGTTTTCGAGTACAATTTTGGTTTCTATGTATAGATATTTCAGGGATTTGATTGATTTTCATTATTCTCTGGAAACTGCTGTTATCTGCTGCTCATCTGAAGTGAAAAGATACTATCGATGAAACTTCTGTAATGTTATTGTAGGAATGTTGCTAATATTTTCCTTCAAGAAAGTACTCCTTCAAGAAAGTTTCCTTCAAGAAAGGTACTCTTTATTCAGGAACATTTTTAATACATGGACCAGAATGTTGTATTTTAGCTCTGTATGGTATGATTTTTATTTTTTTTTTTAAACAGAACAGTCACCTACCTATGTCCAAGCACACCTGCAATCCCTGACACCTTTGTTTTAGAAGCCAGAACATCTACATATAGAGTTTTTCATCTGGGCTTTGGTGTGTCACTGCAGACAATAAACATTTGGATTAACAATAGCTTCTATCTCTGACAGGTCTTGCCTCTCATCCTTTTCACACCTGCATTGGGGTTAAGTGCAGAAACAGCTGCTTTGCCTCCTCAATTCATAAAATATTTATTGGGTGCTACTGCTTACACTTTGATAAAGTCTGTCTATTACCTGAACTCCTTCAGAGCTATTTGTTTCTAAACTGTCTGGACTTATGATGCCCTTTCTCCACTGACCTAAGCACAACTCCACACCTATGTTTTGAAAATCATTATGTGCAATTTACACATGAGAAAATGAAGGTGCATGGAGATGAAGCAGCTTTATTTGTACTTATTGTTGTCATTAGCACCTTCTATTTGTCAAGAGAACAATGCAAATCTGCCAGCTAGGAGCAGGAATGGAATGAAATGTTTGTGAGCTTACAGTAGTTTGCTATACCTCTTACTCTTGATGCAGACTGCAAGCCAGAGAGGCTGCAAGTGTCTTCTAAAGCACTGGTGTGGATCCAGCTATGGCTGATGTGTTCCTGTATTGCCACAAGTGCTCAGAGAGGCAATTCCCAGATCCCTGAAGCAGCTAGAATAGCATTGGAGAGGGATGTGATCCATGTTGTACTTGTGCACACTCCCAAACTGCTCATTTTCAGCCACTGAGGTGGGAGGAACCAGCACAAATACTAACTGAGCTTGCATTACACTTTTTGCTTTCCATAGGTATAGTAAAATACAATTATGCTAATTAAATTGTATAAGGAATTACAAAAAGTACTGGTTTCTGTTCTCTTAATTCTGACAAACCCAAGCACTTTGGTCTGAAGTGTTTTCACCAGATCACGGCAGAATATATCCATTTTTTATGCCTATGCTAAAAATATTGCTTCATTTATGAAAGTAAATCTAAGGAAAAAAATGTTCTTAAAATGTTCTTGTACTGTTTTGTTCATAAGTATGGGAACTGTTAGACGAGGGAGTCGTGGGAGGGTTGTGCTTTCCTTGTGAGAATTCACCAACTTATCCTAGATCCTCTAAGGAGTGTATTCATTGCAGGGTTTGCAAGAGCCAAGGAGAGTTTTTGAGGCAGACATTTTTTGTGAATGCCAAGGACTGTCCCAGTCCTCGGCACCTGTGGTGAGAGCCAAGTTACATTTGTTGGTGCTGTGCGTCTTTGTCCTGTCAAAGAAGGGGAGAAAAAAAATACAGGGAGGAAAAAGTGGATGGTATAAAGTCAGGGTGAGGAAGACAAGAGCAGAAGATGAAAAATGGAACCATGGAACCAGGGTGAGACAGGAGTGAGTGGAATGGACACATTAGAACATGGGGCAGATGACTGAGGGAAAAAATGTGGGAAGTAGTGAGGAACAGGGACAGGATGAGGGAGAATAGCTGGAGGGGCAGGAGGGAGGGAAGAGTTATAACACACAAAAGGAACTTGCATACTGAACAGGGGCGGAGGTTCATATCTTTTGGAACTCTTTAGCCTTTTGATTCAACATCTACTCCATTGGCACAAGGGGGAGTGCAGAGCTGAGCACAGACAGATTCATCTGGAACTGAGGGTGTGCCTACAGCACACAGATCATCAACATAATTTTGTATGGCACTTTTATTCAAGATGCAGAACAAAGTATAAGAAGTAATGATTTCTCTTTCTACATGGTATATTTAATAATAAGAAAATTGGAAAGCCTTTCTCTCAAGAGCTGGGAAGTGCCAGAGTTGTACTTAGTCGTGTGGTCTTTATTCAATCCTCTTGTCTTCTGGTACACAGTCACCTGGTATTTTTCAATTGCACATTACCTTGACAATGGTGCTTTACCTTCCAGAGTCTCTGTGGACCTCTTTTGCTGATGGCAGAGTCAGACTGAGAATAGATAACTCATGCCCACAGACCCCCATAACTGTTCATCAGATGTTCAAGGACAGCCTGGAAAAATATGGATCCCTTAATGCTTTGGCCAGCAAAAAGAATGGAAAATGGGAGAAAATAACTTTTTCGGAATATTATTGCCTCTCTAGGAAAGCGGCCAAGAGCTTCTTGAAGGTAGGCACAGGAAACAAAACCAATGCCTTTAATCTTTTTGTCTCCTTTAAAAGCCAAAAGCACAAATTAACAAAAAAACTCCAAAACCCACAATATATAAGAGATGTTTTACATTACTTGAAGATCAGTAGTCAGATTCTTTATTGAAATGATAATGATGAAAATGAGTTTTGGTTAGAAGTAACACTGCTGTCAGGGAACCTTGACTGCAAGTGAGGAGCTGCTGTGTTGCACTGTCTCTGAGACATGGGTGCAGAGGTCAGCATGAGGTCTTAAGATAAAAAAAAAATAAAAAGAGGGGAAAACTACTACACATCAGGAATTTGATGTGGTAAGGACAATCTTTAAAGCATTCTAAATATAGGGTAATATTAGTACTCATTATGCTCTTGTTTGTATCAAAATATTCTGGGTCTTGGGCCTTTCTTGACAGCAGAGTTCAACTAGACAGGAGAAGGTAGTGGAAAATTCACACCCTGTTAATTACTGATAAATACGAATTTGCTATGGATTCGAAAATGTGCTTTCACATGCCTTCTCAATACTATAATAATAAATCAAAAGTTTCCGTGGTTTATATTTGTGTGTATGTTTCTCTTCTGTGGGCCTGTATTATATAACTTTGTGTATATTATTTTTAAGCTTGGTCTTGAACGATTCCATAGCATAGCAATCCTTGGATTTAATTCGCCAGAATGGTTCATCTCGGCTGTTGGAGCTGTTTTTGCTGGGTAAGATATTTTGAGGGGGGTTAGTTTTTGAGGGGGATTTGGAGACTTCTGTTTTGCTAGGTCTGGAAATGTATCAAGTCAATATTTTGTGTTATATCTTGGAAGTTGCGTTGCTATGTTGATTGACATGTTCTGTAACCTGCTGGAGTCTCATATCCCAAAGAGTCCAGACACTCACAAATGGATGCTGTTTGCCATGGGCTTAACCATTGCAGTCACACAGAAGCTGTTGTACAGGATCTTATCAATGGAAGATGTTGGAAACAGATGAGAACCACAGTTTTATATTAATGATAATAATATAATAATATTGATATCTACAGTAAGATACATTCAAGCAGACAAAGTAACATATGAATATTAACTACCCTGATTTCTAAAAATTTGGATTTTACTTCTTAACTGTTAACTTTAACTTAACTTCTTGAACTGTTCTGTACTGATGAAATCCAGATTGGTATCTGTGCACAGCTTGAACAAAAAGAGAACATAAGTGGGGACGTTTTTACCACTTCCTGACCTAACTCCTGTGTAGCCTTAAGTGGGTTAAAACACTGAGTCTTAACCTACAGCATCTTCTACTGAATAGTTCAGAGATTAGTTTTTGCAATGTGCATAAATCAGAGATTCCTGTATATCTGACTATGCAAAACACACATTAGAGCTATCTTGCTGTTTCCTTCCACATCTTCATACCCCTTCAGGTTTCATCTGATCTCTGATTATTATTCTCTTTTGATATTACATGCAGATTATTATTCTCTTTTGATATTACATGCATGTATATGTGTGCATGCATATAAATGTATGTTCTTATATATAATTTTTTTTTTGATGCAGAGGAATTGTCACAGGAATATACACAACCAGTTCTCCAGAGGCCTGTCGCTACATTGCTCATGACAGCAAGACTGATATCATGGTTGTGGAAAATCAGAAACAGCTGGACAAGATAATGCAGGTAACAAGGTGGCTGAATGATTACTGAAAAGCCACAATTTTTCATTCCTTGATGCTGTATTGCTCCCAAATACCATGTACACTCTCTATATCATGAAACCTTTCTTTGTGAAGTGTGTGTTATTACCCAGAAATCTGGTATCTGGTGTTAGAGCTTGTGGGTGGCTCTGACCCTCTACAGTGTCCATGGCTCCAGCAGAGAGCTCATTGGATGGTTCACTGCAAGCTTACCTGAAAAACCCCACAATTTTATCCCATGTTTTTATGTCACCACCTGATTCTTTTTGGAAAAGCACAGTCCACTTGAATGGAAGAGATTATGCTGACGCAGGTTTGTAGAGGTCTGCCATTTAAGTATTAAGGATGTCAGTGTTCAGAATTTCCTCTTTCCAAGGTATCATCTTTTCCTGCTGGTAATATCAGCCATTAAGGCTCTTGAGTTTAGTGTACTTTGGTAGCATCATGGTTAACATGAGACAGACCTTAGTGAGAAAGCAGGAGCCTCCTTAAATTAACAGTCTCAATTTTGACAGGACTCTTGGGCAGAACTCTTGACAGAACTCTTCTACTGTCTTGGGCAGCTGGGCCTGCCTTTTAGCAACAGTGCCAGATGGAAAAACCAATTTGATGGCAAGGTGACTTGGGAGAGGAGCACAGGCAGCTCTTGGGAAGGGCTTGTCTGTCTCAGATATTGAGGAAGGCTTGTGGACACATACTTGCACTGAATGGCACTGTTTGCTGAAGCAGGAGAGCCCTCCATGATGGAGCTTTCTCCCAAAACCTGCAATAGAGAAAATATGCAGTGGTTTTTTTTCAAATGCGTTTCATATGACTTGTTCATTAATGACTCTGTATTTTGTAGTTGTGTTTTATATGCAATATGGAAGAAGAGAGATTTTTTGTAAGTATTCTGTAAAAACACACAGGCAGACAAGTCTTCTTGCAGTGTCATTGACACAATACCAGGCTATGCTGTTGTGAACATGGAGAGAAGAATCCAAATGGAACAACTCGAGGGGTTTGGTTCATAGATATTATGTAGAATAAGAGAGCTCTGGTCAGCACTGGTTTATCCAGCAGAGGGTTTTTTTGAAATTTTTTTTCTGGAACCTAAGACTGAAATAATAACATCTCAATTGCTATCCTTCTAATCGTATGTACGTACTGGCTACCATCAAGCCACTACTTTTGTTTTGGCAAAATTCAGTTCAAAATGTGATTAATTGAAAGACATCTGTGAGGCATGGGGTGCCACAGAATTCAGTGAAAGCAATGCTTCCTGCAGGCCACATAAAGCACACAACCCCTTGCTATCTGCCTGCAAGCCTGCAGCTTTGTATTTTTATTTATCCTTACAGTGTGCATACAGCTTCTTTTGTTTTTTTCCTTAAGGAAGTAGAACTTTTTTTAGCACTTGAACGTCAGTTTTCGCTGAGGGACTTTATTTCTGTTGGTAATCACAGGCCGGGGTCAGCTTCTAGCTTGACCTGCGCTGTTCCTTCATGTGCCCTTTTGTGCATTATAAGAAAGGATGCTGAGGAGCCATTTCTGGTATATTTTTCATTTTTTTAACCTTTTGACTGAAACCAGATTTTCTGGAGCAGACTGTGCAGTCTGTGTAGACTATGTAGTTCCCTCCTCCTCAACCTGCCTCTAGTTGAGCTAGTTGGTGATGAGTTTAGGGAAGAATATTTGGAGGTGGAGGGAAATGAGAGGTTTTTGTGCCTGTCAAGCCATTACAGTTTTGGCAGCATTAGAGTGGATAAAAGCCCACACAAGACAAGAATAATAAATAATAACTTTGTTTAAAAAATGCAACAGATCTGGAATCGCTTGCCACACTTGAAGGCTGTGGTGCTATATAAGGACTCCATTGCAGAGAGACATCCAAACTTGTACACGGTGAGTAAATACTAGAACAAAGGCATAACCAAATAACTCATGGGGTAAACCCATGTGTTACCAGTTAATGTATGGGTTATTATTTATTTGATTAATTTCTACTGTGATTATCTACCATTTAGAATGCATTGCTGTGTCCCAGCAAGCACATTCAAATGGTTTATCAGCTTTTTCTCTTTAATTTGCCTTTGATACTCCATATTTAAGAAAAGAGATACCTTGCTTTACTGTCTGTCTCATATCTTCCTGATCTTTAACTTCACTGGGTTATTAAAACACCTGTAATTTTTAGGTGGGAATGTGTGCTCTCAAATGGTTAAAAATAAAAGTTGCTCCCTGGTGCTTGTGAATTCGGAAATTGTTTTAAAAATCCAATATTTTAACTTGACTACAGATCATCAACTGTGGAAAAAATATATAGAAGAGAAATATAACGTATTGAGTACATAAAAAGCTAATGAGCAGTGAACAGCATAGAAATATTTTTAAATACTTGCAATTTTGATAATCTGATAAGAAAAAAATCTTCTGTGCTTTTTTGTCTTGTATATAGCTTAATAATAAACTGCTACTCTTCCAATACTGTACATATTAGTATAGAGCGTGCCTTGCATCATATGCAATAAAAATGTTAATAGAAAGATGATCTTATTATTTAAAAAGATTAAGTGCTAGCATTTAACTTTTAAACAACTTGCACTTACTGAAATCTAAATGTGTGAGAATTGCTGTATTTTTAAACACTGGTTCAGTGCTCAGGTGTCATGTTGGACATTTTCTCAGAGGAGCAGGGTAGCTGTGAGTGTCTGACAGTTGCCATAGTTTATGTCCTCTAAAGGAAAAATTAGAGATCGGCTCACCAAAGGCGGAAATGATTGTTGCTGAGGTGTGATGCAGAGCAAACCACCAGCCCGCATGGCATTGGATGAAAGAGATTTGTGCTGTGTGATGAGCGGTGACAGGGGCAGAGCTGGCTGAGCAGTGCATGTTTCCAGAAGGCAAATGCAGAGTCAGGAGTGTGGTGTGACTGTTTCTGTACCTTCCACACTCACTGGAATGCCAACACCATCTGTTGCAGGTGCTGTTCAGTAAACAAAGCCTGAGCAACAGATTCTCAGTGATCAATGCATTCAACTGTGAGAATACAGTAAAGTCAGGAAAGCAGGAACAACTGCTCAGTGACATACAGTTACATCCTTCACACCACCAGGCTTTCCAGGAGCTTGTGAAATCCATGCAGCCACATTCTGTGGGAAGGGATAGAATGTGACAAATCCTTGAGTTGCTACAGAGCTATAGCAACAGCTCTCTCTGTTCACAGATGTGGTTTGTTGGAAGAAACTATAAAACTGATGAATAGTCCTAGGACAGCCTTGCCACCCAAGAAAAGGAGATTAAGGTGCCACGGAGGCTGACTATTGTAATCTTAGTAGCCCAATGGCAATACCAGAGGTCTGAAAGAAAAAATGAACTACCCTCAAGCAGAGGCTCTCCTTTTGTATGTTTGTTTTTCTCATCATCCCCATAACTGGTTTGTGGTCCTAGATATATCTCCAAGAAATTGCTGAAAAATGAAGGTGCTGCACCTTGTATTTAAATAACACACTTCTGTAGCACGGTATGAATTACATTATTGCAATGGGAAACTTTGGTTATCAGTTTTCTTTAAAAATACTGTGGTACTCTGGTTTCCAATTAGCATTGCAATCTATGTTACACTTAATAGCATGTCAGGGGTGTGCAACCGAAATATCAAGGAGCAACCCATATAATACAGAGGAGCAAGTTCAGGATTCTTCTAGGTCAGTTTGTGTGGCACAAAAGCCCAGTGTTGTAAAAGTTTTATCTCACTCTAGAATGAGCTAAATTTGAATGGAAGTTGTGACCAGCATCATATGCTGTTTCCTATAAAAGAGCACATAATTTGGGTAAGCATTCACACATCTAGATAATTATGCTTTTGCAAAGACGCTTCCATTCAGTTGCTTTATAGTTACATTTTTATAGTGTACAATGAATTATAGATGAGATCTCACAAGTGTACTCTTAAAAATGATGCACCTAGATTCCTTTAAGTAATGCTCAAAATCATTCTTAGAGTGTGAGAGCATAATAGAGTTTTAGCTTCCGTGACTTATACATAGTATCCACGTTGGAGGAGGAACAGTATTACTGTTCCTTCTTAGACATTAAAAAGATTCATGGCAGCACAATTTTAGATAATGTATTTGCAATTCACACATTAAGCTCTAAGATAGATTCACCATATTTGTTCCATAGCTAGGGTCTGGGGAAACTTGCCTTGAACATGTGTTCAGAACAAGGCACTGAAATGTTCTAACATTTTTGAGCCTGGAAGGATGCAGTAGTGTGTTTATTTGTAAGAAGCCTGTATTTTTTGTTCTATGTTCTAGATGGAAGAGTTTCTGGAGCTGGGAGGTGATGTCTCTGACAGTACTTTGGATGACATTATTAACTCTCAAAAGCCAAATCAGTGCTGTGTTCTGATATACACCTCTGGAACAACAGGGAAGCCAAAAGGAGCCATGCTGAGTCACGACAATGTAGGTACTTTGGCTCTTCCTGTAGCAGAGAAACAGCAAAGTATGAGGATATTTATTCCTGTGGTTTGAAATGGCTGGTACATCCAAGAGCCCTGAAATGCTTTTGCTTTTACAGCATGGATAGTGTACTGCAAAGCAATGTCCAAAGTGCAGTCAGCTATTTCTGGTAAAGTACAAGAAAGGTAAAGAATGAAACTCCAAACAACACTGTTAAAAACTGTTCACAAAGTTGAACAGTTCTTTATGAATATGAATTTTTTATTCACTCTATTTCTTGAGACATCTAATGCATGAATTCATAAATATAATTCACAGATTGCCATAAAGTCTCTCAAGTGATGTCATAGGTCACTATGAAATGAACTAATCATAAATATCAGCCAGCTACTATCAAAATAGCCTGATGGACCACTTTTGCTGATTTTATTAAAATTGGGGGCAGATGTGTGGGTTTTTTGGTTTTGGTATTTTTTGGTTTTGAAGTTTTTTGTTCCTGGACTTGTGTGCAGGTTTCTGTGTCTGTCACTGGAGGATAATACAGCTCCAGTGCTCAGTGCTGGTTCTGATAGTAGCCCTACCTACGTTGCTGCACACAGAAAATTTCCAATTATAGACAAAAGCAAAGTTGTTTCCTAAAAGGACTTTCCACAGAGATTTGCTTGGAAAGCTACATGATTGGTGGCTGAGCAGGAGTGGAAGGTGGTAGGGAGCTTTTCTGAATACAAAGAAAATCTGTGAAAAGGGATGGACTAAGCTGAGGTCTCACCCCTTAAAATAAAGCAGAAATTACTGCAGACTTGCACAATGTGAAAACAGCAATTCACCCAAATGTAGGGAATTAATGCAGTAGCACCTGGAAGCAGAACATAATGAACTTGGGAGATAAAAAGACTGATCTGATGTTGCAAATCTATGCTCTTCTATCTCAAAGGAGTCTGGTGTCATTTCCATGCCAGCTGCCAAACTATTCTTGGCTGCTGATCACAAACAGGCTATTTTTATGTTGACAAACGGTGGAAAGCATGCCATGCCTGTAGCTCTGCTGCTGCCTTCTTTAGTCAAATATGTTTGCCAGTGTTCATGTGCAAAACCTGTGCTGAATCAGACATGCGTGATCCTCACAGATCTGCTCTGTGTGCCTGTGTGAGGCTTGGAGTAAAAGCAATGAATGCAGACACATCTTAAAGACATCTTGTTCTTTCTACTGTATGAGTCTCCCTTAGCCACTTGTCCATTGCTGCCACCTAAATTTGGATGGCCTGGCCTGGCAGCACGCTGCTCCTTAAAACCCTCTCTTGAGAATCTCTATTTCCTCCAAGTGTAGGCCAAGCCTACACTTGTACCTTCTCATTTATTACGAAGGAGCTGGCAGGAATGTGCTGTGATAACATGCTGTCTGTACTCTGCCATCTTGAATACTCTCATTCCTGTATCCTGCAGTACACAGTTTAGATTCCAGACGCTGCTGAGAAAGAGGTGTTTCTTTTTGTTGCTTGAAGTTTTCTGGTTTGCTTGGGTTTTTGGGGGGGTGTGTTGTTTGTTTTGGTTTTTATTTTTGTGTGCATATATCTTCTCCACTGTCTATCACACCATCACATATCTTCATGGGTCTTCCATATGCTGTGGTCTAATGATGAAGATATGCATATTTAGCATCCTTGAACTGCATCTTCTGAGAGAAAGTGGGGCATGGAGGGGAAAATATCATCCAAGTTCACTAAGAAGAGAAGCAACACAACTTCAAAACTATTAATGTATGTGCTACCTCTCATGAGCGGGGTGGGTGTGTATGTGTCACTTGGGAACCCCAGAGGCTTCCAGAGGAGCAGAGTACAGCTGCTATCTTCCTCTTGAGTGCTTAGCCAGCGGATGATTAGTACCAGGCAATGAGCTTGTGGCTGATACTAAATTGTCCTTTGAGCTCACTGATCACTGAGGATTTATTATTCTTTTTCTAACTTGCAGATACAGCACTGGTGGAAGGTGCCAGTTTAATAGAAAGCCTGCAGAGCCGGAGAATTGCAAAGGAAAGGAAAGATCAAATTATTTCTCATCCATCCAGCCCATGGCTGCCTGGCTCAGTGTCACCAGGGCATGGGGAGCTGCTAGTGTTCACAGCCCAGTCAGGCAGCAAAAATACTGTAGTTACTTAGGTTATCTGCTCTTTTATATTGCTGCAAAGGTTATCTAGCTTTTGGCAGAGTGTCCCCAGGTTACTGACAGTCTGGTATGTGGTCAATATTGCAATGTTTTCCTGTGAGCACAGATTATTCGCAGTGTTAAGTGGAAAAAAGGGAAAAAAACCCAAACCAAAATCCCCACCATACCTAATGTGTTTTAATATTTATTTAAACAGATAACTTGGACATCAGCCCATTGCAGCAGAGCAGGAGATATGCAACCTGCAGAGGTCCAACAGGAGTCTATAGTCAGTTACCTCCCACTCAGCCACATAGCTGCACAGATCTATGACTTGTGGACTGGAATCAAATGGGGAGAGCAAGTTTACTTTGCTGAGCCAGATGCTCTAAAGGTACCTCCTCTTTTATTACATCTAATTAAGTTTGCACTTCTTTTTCTTAGAAAACATCCCAAAGAGAGAATATGATATTTGAAAAGTTACAGAGGATGAAGATTGAGAGTCCATTATTGTTAGAGTAATGGAAAAATAAAGCTCATTGTGATCTGGTGCTCTAGATTCTAATTAAAATTTATAATTCCAATCCATAAGGCTCTTTTTAGGCAAAAGAAGTATAAGCAGTTTTTGGAGAAAAGGGAGACAGGGGGAACTAAGCCATGAGTGGTTTTCCTCCTTGTGTAGCATCTCCCCTGTCATGTCAGACCTGACACATATTAATGCATATGGTTGATTGAAGTGGGCTCAGCAGCCCTTCTTTAAGTCCTACATATTTAGTGATGTTCTACAGCACTAAACATTCAGGTTTTACATCACCAAGCCACTTTATCTCTGCTGTGTGCCTTTTGTTTGAAATTATTTAATTACTGTAACAGGGCAGCTTGATCAACACACTAAAAGAAGTGCAGCCAACATCTCACATGGGAGTTCCCCGAGTATGGGAGAAAATCATGGAGAAGTTAAAGGATGCTTCTGCTCAGTCAGGATTTATGAAAAAGAAAATGCTGTCCTGGGCTATGTCACTTAGTTTAGAGAGGAACCTGAACAGCTCAAACAGGTATGTAGTACAATGATGGAGATTTCCAGCAACCTGGAAGTAGCAATTTGCTTGTAATAAACCATGAAGCATCAGTGAGACTCTTCGTATAAGTGGATAAAATTTGATTTGGCAACACAGCAAATATAGTGCAAGGGGGAAGGTGTAGTTATCAATTATTATTGATAACTACAATTATTTCACAATAATTGTCAATTATTTCACAATAAAGTGTAAAATTTCTTATGCAGAATGGTATTCCAAAAGATCATTCCATGATATTCCTCTGCTCATCTTTTTATTCAGCTTCTCAAATAGATCCTGCAAATTTCAGATTTCAGTGGTGTAGGGTCTCAGAGACACATTTAATTGATAAAAAATCAGGAATACAAGAGCTGTGTTGTCTATAATATGTTTTTATAGATTCTTTATGTATTTGTTGAACTCAGATACCTCAAGTGTTGGAGGTAGCAAAGGTGGAGAAATGAATGACACTGAATAAATTAAAGAAGGACAAATGTGTCACCTTTCTCATGTTCTAATTTCTGTCAACACCCAAAACCAAATGACAAATACATCTACAAACAAAATCTGTGCCTGATTTTGTTTTGAAAACTTTCTAGGTTGCTCTGACTTACTTGTGTATTTTGTACTCAGCAGTGATCTAAAGCAGCTCTGGACAAGATTAGCAGACTACTTAGTGCTTGCAAAAATTCGCAGTTCACTGGGGCTTTCTTCCTGTCAGAAGCACTTTTCTGGTGCTGCTCCTCTCAATACAGAAACACTGTATTTCTTCTTGGGTCTGAACATCACCCTGTATGAGGCCTATGGGATGAGTGAGACCACAGGCCCACATTGCCTGTCTGGGCCTTACATTTACAGGCAGCACAGGTAATTTTGCTTTTATTACTATTTTTTAATATGATCTTTTTCATTTTATCTATGAAAAGAGTATTTACTAAGGTCAACAAAATATTACAGCTTATTTTATTTTCCCTGAGTGCATTGCCACGCCGCTCTTTTGCGACTTTGGGAGTCAGAATAATTTCCAGATCAGAATTTGAACCCATTGACTCTATAGCACACTGTGCCAGGAGCACTGAAAATGAGCTACAGTATTATGGCCAAACACAATGGCTAGATCTGACATATACTCTAGCCCTGGCTCAGGGGAAAAATGCAAGACCTCAAAATCAAAAATGGCTTTATGCCTGAAGATATAGGGGCAGGGAAGCAGCAAGCACAGGCCAAGACAGACTGCCAGAAAGTGCTCAGACACCCTGACAAATCTGCCCTAGTGAAGGAGTATTCCATGGCTGCCAGATAGTTACAGCACGGTGATATTTGCAGTCATGGATACTTTGACAGTTTCAGGGATTTGGCGCATTGGCCAGCTTATCAGTTTTATGTTTGATGTTTCTGTGATCCTTGTGGAGTTTTTCTGCTCTTCTCTGGTAGCTGTGGTAAACCAGCACCTGGATGCAGAGTGAAACTGGTGGACAAAGATACAGAAGGCAATGGAGAAATCTGTTTCTGGGGAAGGACTGTTTTCATGGGTTATTTAAATATGGAAGACAGAACAAAGGAAGCCTTTGATGAGGAGGGGTGGCTGCACTCTGGAGATTTAGGAAAGCTAGACAAGGATGGCTTTCTCTATGTCACTGGAAGAATTAAAGGTAATAGGCAAAATCTTGCTCTCTGTTTATGGTAAATGTTCAGCACTACTCAGTCATCTCTCAGATGTGGTCCATCTAATGAAGTGTCTTTCCTTTAATGCCGGCAGCATTGCCCTAACAGGAAGGTAAAATAAACTTTCCTATGAGAAAACCACAGTGTGCTCTGTGTTCAGGGAAGGTTTTCTTCTAGTGTGTAGTAGGTGGAGATGATGCAGTTCCTACAATGAGGCTTTTCATCTCCCAGATCTCTACTCAGTATTAATTACAATTAGCAATATAAACTACTAACACAGGTTTAATGTGTCTTGTTTTGAATGATATCATTAAGCTGTTCAGTCTCCCTTTGAATCTTGCCAAAGTGTCTTTATTGCATGTTAGAATATTTAGGCAGGAAGGAGAGGCACCCTCTGTTGCACAGAGGTTGTTGCTGTAGGTCAGAAGTCAGTGCTGGTGCTTTAGCTGAAGTGTTTGCAGTGTCCAGAAGCTTGAGAGCAGAAGGGAAAGCTACAGCTGAAGCAATGCTTTTAAGTGTTATTACAGGACACTGGCTGAAGGCTCATGAGACTGAGACTGGTCACTTGCTGACTTGGAGGTTTTCTTCATGATACATATTCAGGCAGTGGGATTGGTCATGGGCAAGATGTAACTGAGAAAGATTTAAGAATTGAGTAAAGATCATCTTACAACATAAGATGCATCACTAGGGAGACAACACAGATGAGTGAATTTGTCACAAGTGGCATCATGTCCTGCTAGGAATCAGGCCTGAAGTTGGTACTATTAATAGCCTGCACCAAATGCAGCTGTCTTGATTTTAATTTGTTTTCTTGTCTGATTCATTTTCCTTTAGCACAGCAGTAACAACTCCTTGCTTCAATGCATAACATTTGTGTTTCTCTTATATCTGTCTTGGTTGCTGAACTAATAGCAGTTACTCTAAATTACAGGATAGGTAGACTGTCTGGGATAAAATAATCATATGTCCGGTTTCATTGAAGTTTTAAATTCAAGACCAAATAAGGACAATGAAAAACTAAGGGCCAGAGAGATTGGTAGAGGATCTGAGACAAAAACAGGACTGTTGCAAAAGGAGGGTGGAATGAAAGGAAAAGTTAGACCTACAAATGTGTGTCTGTTTTACTTGTTGAAGCATGTTCTGAACTACTGCAAAGACAATTGCTCAAGGAGAAGTCACCAATATAACAAAAGCAAAGAATTGGAATTTACTTAGAGAATACTCAAGTTTGTAATAATTTCACTGAATATATGTATTACACTTCAGAACAAATGTTGCTTTTATCAAGCCTTCCTCCAGTAGTAACTTATTTTTGTCTCACCCCTCTTGGTGGATTTAAGAATTGGTTTTCATCATGATGTTAACAACGAACTTGCTTTTTAGGTAGATAGCAACAATAGAATAGAGGGTGAATCCTATGCTAACTTGGAAGGGATGGTCTCTCACAGAAAAATTCCAGTTATGTAACAGTCCCTTGAGAATAAGCTGTTGCTGGATTATTTAAAAAATATCTGGAGCAAATATACTGAGGGAGATCTGAGAACTTGAGCACATGTTTGAAAAATAGTAGCATTTTTGTTTTGAAGATAATTAATTAAGATTTGTGGTACTTGGAAAACATTATCTTGGAAAAAAAAACAACTCTTATTTTAGCACATCGAGCCAGACATTAACCTGATCTTTGGAATTTATTTGAATTCAACTAATAGCCTTTCCTTTTTTTGCCTAGATTTAATTATTACAGCTGGAGGTGAAAATGTGCCTCCAATTCCAATCGAAGATGCTGTTAAAAAAGAACTCCCAATTGTTAGTAATGCTATGGTGATTGGAGATAAAAAGAAGTTTTTGTCAATGTTCCTGACCCTAAAGGTAAATCAGTTTTAATATTACCTTCAATGAAGTTATACACCTGCACCTAACTAAAGAATAATAAATTTGAACCATTTGTAAAAAGACCTAGAATTAGATAGGAGGATGTTAGCAGGGGGAAAAAACATGTAGCAACTACAGACACATCCTGCTGGGTCTAGACTTAGGGTTACCTGATCTGCTAAACATCCCATATTTACTGCTTTTCCTCCTACATATACGATAAGAGCTATTTTCTATTTAAATGCAATTTTTTAATGTAAGAAATGCTGGAAGATTTAGAAGTCTCTGTAACAGAACACAACAATAGCTTTTCAGCTTAGATATGATCAAAACCAACAAATGTTTCTGTTATGGGAAACCCGGAAACTTTCTAACAGAAACATTTCTCTACAATTTGTTATTTTTATAACACAAGAATGATGACCGTGGAACAAAATAATTAATAGCCTTGCTGTGGTATAAGCTTCAATTGAGAAATTACTGTCTTCCTAAAGCATTTGAACTTCAGTTCTGTGGACATACCTAGTGAAGGCTACTTAGGTGTTTTCAAGTTGTTTACCTCTATGACTGATACTCCCTATCTTCAGGTGTAGCAATGGGGAACAAAGAGACACAGACCCCCTTATGCATCTGAAGATGATCCCTTTATTGTAGAAATCACCCCCCTTTTATACCTTTAATCTCAACCAGACATAACCAGAATTTAACTGAAGAAGGGGCCCCCATTGCCTGGCTCAGCTGCAGTCTGCTGTCCACATCTCTTATCACCCAACCAGCTTCCTGCTCCTCTGCTGTTCATGGATTCCTCCTCACAACTGCCTCACCCCCTACCGACTTCCAACCATCCAGCCTGTGGCTGTGCCTTCCCCACAGGGCCTTCTGGTGAACATAAGCCTTAACAGCTTTAACAATTAGAACCCTGTATCCCACATTCAGGTACAATAAAAACACTGATTTTAGAAGTCTAGGAACACTTCTATCTCAAGCTGTTTGCATTACACCATAATAATTCCATTGACTGTTGAGCTAAATGATTCCCTCTAACAATGGAGGCATTTGGAAAATATGGAAAATATGGAAAAATATGGAAAATATGAAAAATATTAAATTCAAGGCCAGAGATGGACTCTATGACCTAATTCATTCATATGTTTTTAAGTCTGTCTGTGACATCTGCATATGAGCCGGAAATATTTGCATTCGGTAGCCAAGTGGAAAGAAAAGCCCTTTATGATCTGCAGGTGTTTCTGCTTTTTAAGGCTTACAGAATGTTTGTGTATTTATACTGAGCCTTCTTCCCAAGCAGGAGGTCCTGGTCAGAGAACCTGTTAATGCCTTTTAAGAGTGAGCCTTTGATGATTCCCTTCATTTGATATTTTAGAGTGTCCTGGATCCAGATACATCTGATCCTACTGACATTCTAACAGAGCAAGCCAGAGACTTCTGCCAGAGGAGTGGTAGTAAAGCTACCAAAGTGTCTGAGATTGTAGCTACTAGAGACCAGGCGATCTACAGGGCCATCCAGGAGGGCATCAACAGAGTAAACAGCACTGCTACCAACAGGGTTCATTGCATTCAAAAATGGATCGTCCTGCCAAGAGATTTTTCCATTTCTGGGGGAGAACTAGGTAAGACTTAATGATTTATCTTGAGGTGCACAAAGTTAAGAGGCTGCTGATCTAAGAATATTCACTGCAGGGAAAGGAAAAACTGTTATGCTGTGTGTGGTAAGAAATACAAAAATTGGAGTTTTTGCTGTGTGCACTTTGGTGAATCTGTGCTCATTTGCAAGTACAGCTCTTAAACTTCAGATTGCTTTGGGTAATTAAGTATTTTTGGTTAATTCCTTGTGCATTAAAGTATTAATAACTTCTAGTACTAATACTGAAAGTGATGCCTGGAATGGATACCTAGGACAGAGGCTAGACAGAGTTAAAAGTAGGTATTTATTGAAAGGCCTTCACAAGGTACACCTTGGGCAGTGCAGAAGTCTTGCAGAGACTACACCAAAGAAGGACGACTGCCACACGTTTTTCAGACAGATGTTAAGTTTGGTCTATTTGCATGTTGGAGGCCAATTGTCCAATAACAGCTTCAGGTAGTGGAATCCCATTCCTCCAGTTTGTCTCCCCCCCCACCCTTCACTGTAGTTGACATTTTTTGGGGCCTGTGAAAATAAGGTGACCTTGGGTTTCAGGCCTAGAGAGAAATTGTTTTTTTGAATAAAATGGGAGAACAGTAGCTGATGGGGTATGGAGTTTGAGAATTGTATGCTTAAGGAGTACTGATCTGGAAGATAAAAGCTAAAATTTAAGGCATCAAAAGTTTCTCTTTAAAACAAACAAAAGTGGCATAATTGTGAAAGCCTGATAATGGAGCCCAAAGTACATTACCAGGCTCTTTGAATAAACTGGGAATTATTTAAAAGCTTTCAAAAACATAGTTGTATGAAAAAACCTAGTATCCAGTTACCATCCTCTTATCTGCAGTTGCCTCTAAAGTCCTCATGTTTACGTGGAGGCAACCTCACATATCACACTCACATATCAACCTCGCTTTTAGCATTTATCTGTGCTTAGAGGGGGGCATGTTCTTCCCAAGAGGCTCTTCAATAAAAAACTTAGGCACCAAAGCTCAAACTGAGTAGGAATTTTTGTTCCTATTTCTGGAATGAATTCTCCCTCTTTTAAGGTCCCACAATGAAGCTGAAGCGGCTTGCTGTGCTCAAGAAATACCAAAATGAAGTAGACTCCTTCTATAAAGAATAAAAAGTGTTTCCTCCAAGCATTAAGAAAGAAAGATCTGTGAGCAAAGGAAGTATTTTCTCATCAAAAGCGTTAACAAAGATTTATGCTTTGAGTTTGTAGTCTACTGAACCAAACCACTAGAAAGCTGCTGTCAATTTAGTTGTTTCTGATACTCACCTGATCATTTGGCCTCTTCTTACAGAAGCATCTACAGTGTGTCCATTCTCATCCTTCTGTGTTGTACAAAGCAGATGTAAGTAATTCCTCTAGATTGAAACAAAGTTTTTTATACAGTCTTCCATTTTTCTTTTTTTCCTTTTGTTCTACAGGATGTTTCCTGTAGCTCATGATGTATTTTGCTAGATAGCAGTACTGCTTAATGAAATGGTCATACCACTCCAGTGATAATTATTTTTAAAAAAATAAAAATCAAAAGGGCTGAGATTTTTTCTTCCCTCCCCCAGAACACTTTCTTGTTCACTAGCACATTTCAGAACCTGAAGACACTCCTATTTCTTTAATGCCTAGTATTTAGACTTCTGTGAACACAGCAGTTCACTTCTTAAATCCATGTCGGAATAAGTATTACTATTTCTCATAAAAACAGATAGTCAGGAAAAGCAGAATAGCTCCCTAAAACTGAAAGACACAAAGGAGTGAAAGACACACAGGAGCTCTCACATTAAAATGCTATTACAGAAACTTCTTTAAAATTGCTTGCAGTGCTTTTCTTTGAGCCATGTTTGTCAGTGTGTATCTGCATGTTTCAGTATTCACTAATTCTGACAAATGTGGGCTGCATTGCTTCTAACCCATATGCAAAATAAATCATATTATGAGAAGGAAATCCTTGGCACAAAGTTGTCTAAAGGGTGTGCTGTAAGTGATCTCTGGCAGACAGCTCACACAGGCAGGCAGGCCACAGCCCGTTATTGAGACAAAAAAATGATGCAGAACAGGATAAGGTTTCCATAAAAGTTCCATTACCAGTCTCACACATCTTACAGACCTAAGATTTGTTGCAAGTACCAATAATCAGCTTGATACATAAGACAAAGCAGCAGCCTATGATTATATAAACAAAACAAGCAATAGGATTTTGAAAAGTTTATTCTTCCCCATTTTGTGCGCAATTGTAATTCAGAATTTAACAATATTAATCTGAAGGAAACAAGGAAGCAGCAGCTTGTAAAACACAGAAAGAAATGTTGCCTTATTCACGAAAAGCAGAGTGTGGGAAGAATAAAGCTCCTCCAGCATGTTGTCAGACTGTATAAAAAATCTGGGATGCTTACTTTAGAGAGTGACACGAGAAGTTGTTACTCCAAAGTTGTTTCACTTCTGAAACAACCAGCCCAAAACAGTAGTAATAGATATTACTCAACTTAGTTACTTTCTATGAATAGAATGAAGCTGGAAGAAGCCTGCTTCTGGCAGGAGGGATAATCCTGTGCTACACTAACAAGTTTGAAAATATTTATTTTCTTGTCAGGCACAGGAATGGAAGCATTACCTTGATAGCTACATGTCAGAATGACTCAAGTGACGATCTGCATCTGATGGGGAGGGGGAGCAGCAAGTTCCTTTTGCACCCATTAAGCTTAATAAGCAAGGAAAAAATAGATTCAGATCCCACTGAATAGGGATGAAATGTATTTCTGGAACATAGGCACCAGAGCCAAACCACTGATCTGTCTTAATCCACTTAGGACTAGTCCCTTACATTCAGAGTCTCTAGAATAAAATTACTAGTCAATACAGGAAGACACACTGAACAGACCGTGCAGAAACTACAACACAAAAAGCATTCTAGCCGAAGTCATGAAATACTTAGTGTAAATTTGCAAAGTTAATACTTTCCCCTCACAATATATGACGGAAGTAATTTTGTATAGTTTGCCCTCATTAAAATTCTATTGTAAAGCATGTTTCAGAGAGGAAAACTTCTAAGAATTATTTTGGTATGTAGATGTGAAAAAAACCCTTTTCTTCATCATTAATTTTCACCCCTTGTTAATGGTTGTAGGTTTTTTTTAAATACAGAAATAGATTAAATCTCTAGAATTATGTATTTCTTAATTCATGCCTTTGGTGGGCAGGGCTGTATTTCATGAATCACCAGAGTATGTAAAGTGGTTTTCTCATTGCTTTTAACACAAAATTGCTATTTTAAGTTATTTTATACCTGTTTCTGTGTACTTCATCTTGTGCTACTCTTAGGCTGAAAACCTATCTTTTTAATTTCAACAAGATCAATAAAGTAGGTTTTAAACATTAAGGTGCTTTTATATTTCACTAATTCTGTTACTGGTTTGTTTGCATAATTTTTCTATGTGGAAAGTAAAACCCTCAAATTGAAAAGGAATATATTAGACAGTTACAGTGCCAGTAAAAGAATGCACTTACATAAAAATGTTCACCAGATAGAAAAAAATAAATAAGACAAAGCACTTAGAAAAGTCCACTGAAAGCAGGCACAAGCATCATTTGTAGCAATTTGGACTAGATTTATTAATGGAGAGGCCTCAGCTAAAAAGTTTGCTCTCAAGAGATAAGCAAACTCTATGCATGTGGATATCAGGTTACATATATTGTACTCTGTGACATGTCCTTCCAGAGTCATCAGCAGCAGGACGAGGAGGTTTAGTCTTTGTCCTGTACTCGGCGGCAGATCTCGTCTGTGAATTCTGAACACTTGGCATTGCCTCCCAAGTCTTTTGTCAAGATCTGAAAGAAAGAAAGAAAGAAAGAAAGAAAGAAAGAAAGAAAGAAAGAAAGAAAGAAAGAAAGAAAGAATAGTATTACTGAAATGTATTATGCGGCCAGTCTTGTCTCTGAACAGTTCTGGAGGTTCTCATGATGTCTTGTGTATGGATAGTAAATAAGGTCAGCAAGAATACATCAAGTTTGAGTTCTGCATCCCATAGAGACTTCATCAATAAGGACTGTACAGGGAGGGAAAACCTAAGTATACGTGAAGTACTTATAATGTTATCAGATTTGAACATGATTTTATCCTAATTACAGGAAGGAAGTGTGTGTGGTCAAAGCTTTACCAAGTCCTTTAATGGTGTAATTAATGATTAAGTATTTGCATCTTCAGTAAGAAGTTTGTCCTTTAGAAGTAAAATTCATATATGAAGGCTCAGCACAGGGACAACTAATTGAGAGTAATTCAGAAAGATTGGGTCTTTTTTTTAAGGAAACCCACACAGAACAAGCACACATAACTCTTAATGCTGCATGTTAACAATTCTCCATGTTTTCTTAGTTTACTGAAGAGATAGGAAATACAGAGTTAAAAATCTCTTTCATCAAGTATAACACCTGTCTGACATCATGAAGACAGTAAAATAAAAATTAAAAAGTGGGTAACATTGCTTGTCTAACCTAGGACAAGCACATTAAAGCACTCTAGGAGATAATTAAAATTATTAGTTTCCCCCCCACGTGACACACACACACACACATCTTAATTAACTGGTTGAGGAGAAGGGAGGAATAACAAGCAAGAGAAGCATAGAATCATGGTTACTATTTTAGGATTTTGTAATTTAAATGATGACAACTTTTGGTTTCGGCATTCTTGTTACTTTTAATTACAAAGCAGCTTCTCATGGTCCTGTCTAAGATAAATGAACCTGCATGACTAGCTGCTAATCCTCTTTAACTACAATCTTCAAGATCTTTCCAACTGTGTTGTCAAGGGATGGTCATCAATGTAAAATGAACCAATAATGGTAAGACTACAAATTTGTCAAGTTTCAGAGCATAAGCCCCCTCTCTCTCCCCAGTATCCCATCTGAGTCATGAATCTGAAGACACTCACTTCCAAAGAGAAACATAAAACATCCTCAGAGAAAAAAGCTAATACTGGATAAAAACTGTTCTTTTGTAGTCAAAAGTGAGTGGAGGCAGTAAGAATGAAAAAAGAAAATAATTGAGCTGAAAAAACAAAAAATTATTACAGTGAGGACTGAAATTCTATAAACAAAGTGGATGATGAAGCCTGTGAAAGGCAAATGAGTGTCCTTCACTTCAGGATCCAGATTTCAATATACATGCTTTGTACATTTCAAAAACTTCATAAGTGAAATGCTAAGAGTTACTTAAAACTCTGATTCCTTTCCTGAAAAACAGCCATCTAGTTCACTATTCTGGAGTTCATAAAGCTGTGGAAATGTAAGATGAGCATTGATGAGACAAAAGGAATGCTACAGCCTGTCCCTTTATTACCGCGCCGGGCAGATTTAATATCACCAAAGATAATGTAATTACAGTCAGAGAAGGACAGTGGCACTGCGCATGCAACAGGCCAGCTCAGCAGGCCATCCCTCACTCTGGTGTGAATCTTCCAAGTTAATTCTTGCTTTGGTATGATATGATTTTAATTCACTGCGTTTATTTGCACACCCTCAAGTTACCTTTCCATCTTTAATTGTATCGAAGCAAGCTGACTCAATCTTTGTGGCATGTTTGTGCATTCCCATGTGGCGCAGCATCATCACAGCACTCAGAAGGAGGGCAGTTGGATTTGCCATGTCTTTTCCTGCAATGTCTGGTGCTGTTCCATGAACCTAGAAATGAGAGTAAACCTATCTGTTATAATGTCATTAGGCTGATTAAAATGTCCTAGGCAGTTGTGCAAGCAACCTGAGCCATAGGTCTTCATGTTAAACAGGACTTACTTTGCTGTGATACAGCCAGTGGAAAGGAGATAGCAAGGACTGAAACAATTCAGTTCAAAGACATCAGAAAGGGAAAACTAGGTCAACCTAGTATCTTTAAATTGTGCCTATCAAGCTCTATTTCATAGGGGGTATTTATCATGAAAATGTGAAAAAAATTAAGTATCGGTCAAAAAACGATGCATGAAAAACTTTTATGGAATATTTACTTAAACTAGTTTCTCCGGGTAAAGCTTGAGCATCTTCACAGTAGAAAAGAGTTCTACAGAGAACTTTGTTAGATAAATGTCAGGCACATTGTATGGCATAGGAAAGTTTAGATTCTCAATTTGAGACAAAGTTATTACTGCTCTGCCTTGTGTAACAAGACTTACTGATTCAAAAATGGCCACACCGTTGGCACCAATGTTTCCACTGGGTGTTACTCCAAGACCCCCGATGAGTCCAGCACACAAGTCACTGAAAAAAACCCAACCACCAAATTAAACAACCCAAGGGTTTTTCTATATACAGTTGCCTCACTGCAAGGTATTAAAATGTTTTTATCAATCAACTGCAACTATAACTTAATTTATACACCTGCACAGTCTGAGAATAATATGGACAAAGTACAGATGCTGTTAGCCACCTGTACCCCATCAGAACATTGGAAAATTCTTAGAACTACTAGCAGAAGACATTGTAATAAAGGAAAATTAAAAGGAAATTCCAAATACTAGAATAAAGCTGGTAAGACACAGGCACAGCGAGAAGTACTAGAAGCACAAAATATGTGTAGAGTCTCAAGAACTAATTGTTATGTACTGTTTCCTGTAACTACAAACATCTTACTTCCTCTGAAGGGGCCCAGAACTACTTTTCATATGTAAATTCCTTCTAAAAAATGTGGAGGAATTTTGCTCAGGTAGGTGTGTTACTGGTAGTTTTGTAGTGTATTGTGTGCAGCTTAAGAAACATTTTCCAAGGGACACCAGACTAGCTTTCTCCCTCTCTTTACTCAACAGCCTTCGGATCACAAGTCTGACATTAGCAGATCATCAGCCATAAGCAAATTGAATTTGATTTCCACCAAAATTAACATGGGAAAGGACCAAACAACTGTGCCTATTGTCATCATACTGTACCCTCTGAGATGAGCACACTGATGAACTGAGCTCTTAAAAATCTGTTATTTTCAAATCCATATATAATTATTGCCTACAGCTTGGCTCATGCTTAGCTAAGTTAGTCCTTAGCTTAGGACTAACAAGGAGAAAAGTTTGGATGACTTTGCAGAGCAATATTTTAGGCTAAAATAAACCTTTTATCTTAAGCTGAATAGAGCCTGGGGAAAAACTGAATACAGCCTGCATTTGTTGTTTTAAATATTTAATGCTTAAAGAGAAGAGATTGTCTTCTGCCTCTTCAGACCTATTCAGTCTAAGGAACTTGCCTGGCATTTTGTTCATACTTTTAGAGCAGCAGGTGAGACCTCACCCAGTGGTCACAAGGCCCTCTTCAAAAACAGACTCAAAGTTATTGAAAAGTTTTAGAATAATGAAATTTTTTACAGATTTTCTATGAGAACTTTAAAATGGGTGATAATGAACTCTGTGACATGGTATTGATGATGAGACTCCTCTGATTTGATCTGCCTTAGTTAACAGTGTAAGAGCTGCTGTGAGGGCCCTGTGCATGCCTTCAGCAATTCTTAAAGCAAGAAGCATTAGTTATAATCTGATTTTTCTTAGTGGGGACAGCCTTATCACAGAGAGTGCTGTTTTAAGAGAAGCTTAAGAACCATTTTTTTTTTATCTATAAGTTACCTTTAAATTTATTATCTGTACAAAAACAGGAGATGGATTCTAAGATGAAAATAGTCGAACATGTAAATAAAAATTCCAGTTCATACTCTTTTCTCAGTCTTTCGTTAGAGGTGTGAGAAGAAATTATGTTACATAATACACTTAATAGTTCAGATTAAAACACTTTATTTTATAGGTATTTAATGGAACTTACACTCTACCTAATAATTTACACTCTACCTAATTAATAATTGTACAGAACGGAAAATGTGTGCTGATGAGTTTTGCCTTCAAGACACAGAGAACCTGTAGTATTAATGTTATTCAAATATAAAATTTAATTTGAAGGTAAAGAAAAGTAATACATAAACCAAGAGCTGGCAGAATGTTAAGAGGCCACACATTTAGTTCTTCAGTGACTATGCAGACTGATTTAACTGTAGGATGAGCACCCAGTGTACATCATGGTCCCACAGTCACCCTACACAATCTGTTTTAGTACTGAGGATGAGAAAGTGTTTCTCTAATATCTAACCAGGCATGCATTCTATATTACAATGTAAGCCATTATATTCTTCACACGTTTGGAGAAATTTCTCTCTGTCCCATCTGAACAATATTCATAGCTTCCAAAAGCAGAAACAGATTTTTTTTTTTTTTTATAAAAAGTACATTGTCACATATAGCCCCTCCCATCCATATATTAATAATCAAAGCAGTTAATGTCTATTAAGAAGTCTGAGTGCATAAGATGATCACCCATCTGGCTTGCCTGTGCCCTCAATGACTGTTGGGAAAGTATCAGTATTTTACATGTTGGGAGTTTAAATGAAAGTCTCCATACCTGAGGATGTCACCATATAAGTTTGGCATAACAAGCACGTCAAATTGAGATGGATCTTGAACCATCTAGAAGAAAGTATATTTTCACTGAGGTTAAGAATTTAAACTAAAAAAAAAATAACCACAATTAGAACATAAATACTCACATTCAGACATACAGTATCCAGATACATTTCATTAAATTTAATATCTTTACAATTTTCTGCTGCCTCCCTGCATTTTCTCAAGAAAAGCCCATCAGACATTCTCCTGCAATTACATAAGCAAAAGAATATTGCAATTATTGTAAGGAAGAAGTACTGGAGATAAAGAAAACTGCATGCAACAGGGGTTTAATTAGAATTCAGAAATTTTGTGACTATTCATCCCTCCTAAAATATTTCTGTATCAGTTTAAACAGCATGCATTAATTCTCAAAATGGCTTCTATTCATTTATGAAAAGCTTAGTGAATTTGTGAAGGTGATATCACATAATATAATGTGTTGTGACTCAGTTCAGTATAAAGTGGTGTGGAAACTGCAAAATTCACCAGTCACTTTCATCCTCAGTTTTTAAATTCCTTTTCCTTGTTTAAAAGTTTCTAAAATAAGAGCTTTGGAAGGAAGGATTACTACAAACTTGCTAATAAGAACATTGGCACACAATTGTTTTAGCCCTGTCTATACTGGGTCAGTATTGCCCATTTTACTGACTCCCAGTGCCATCAACAGAAGTTTCCCATTTGAATAAGACCTAAGCAGTTATTTATAAATAAATGTTTAGGGATTTTTGTTTTGTTTTGTTTTTCTCAAAAGAAGTGTCAACATACATAATATTTGCCTTGTGCACGGCAGTCACGTGGCTTCTCTGATTGTTTCTGGCATATTCAAAAGCAAACTCTGCAATGCGCTTGCTGGCTTCCTCTGTGATCAACTTGATGCTTTGCACAACCCCATCAACAATCTGAAAGACAGGAAATGCATCAGTAGTGCAAGTTCATTCTTCCCATTTGGAACCCAAGCAGCAGAATTCTGAGTGAGGCAGAATGCCTTTCACAATAGAGGAAGTTTTTATGGGTGCCAAAGGTAAAGAATTGCACTGAAGCCCAGAGAAATGGGCAGAGTTAGCAGTGCTGCAGCACAAAGGCAGCAGAAGGCAGCAGCTGAGGCACCCACCACGTGCTCAATGCCGCTGTACTCGCCCTCGGTGTTCTCGCGGATGGTGACGATGTTCACGTCTGTGTAGGGCGTTTTGTAGCCCTCGATGGACACGCATGGACGCACGTTGGCGTAAAGGTCAAAGGTTTTACGCAGCAGCAGATTCATTGACGGGTGCCCTGCAGCAATTGGGGTCTTCAGAGGCCCTACAGAAAAAAAATATACACAAGGATGAACAAGAAAATAAACCCTTCCATGGATCTGAGAGCTGAAACTCTAGGTCAAGTGGGACTCCTACAAAGGATCTCCAAATTCCTGTTTAACCCTTATGCTGGAATGCTATGGGGATTCTCTGTTCTGTCTGCTACTGCACAGGCATATTAATCAGCTAGGTAAAGGCCAAATTGCAAGCCTTACATGGAACAGATTTTACAAAATGTATTCATTAAAACATATAAAGATACTGCTCATTAGTAATGTAGTTATTGCATACTACTGTGTATATTTGAAATGTCTTCTGCAGAGAGTCCAAAGGCTGGTATGTACCCACCTTCAACTACTATCATAAATAAATAAAAATTTACAGCTTGGAAATGAAGGACTGTTCCAAGATTACAGGCAACTACCTGACAGGCTGTCCCCTATAATTACCCATTTTATTGTGCTACAGAGGAAGAACTTTGGCTTTACATAAAACTCATAATAAACATAACAGTATTTAATATCTGTGTAAAATACCTTTTAATCCCATTTTGTTTTTATCCATGGATTCTTTGGCTTCTGGGGGTATCATCCACTTCCCTCCTGGTCCTTGGATAGCCGTAACATTCCTCTCTTCCCACTGAATAGGTGCCTAAACACACACACTCTACATCAACTTTAATGTCATGACTTTGCTTCAAGTTTTAACTTTAACAAGGTGTGAAAGGAATTTTTTCCAGGCCTTTCTAAACAGTATTTTCTCTGGTGAGTGAGGGTAAGCATGAGATGTTTGAACTAAAGTAATTTTTGAAAAATGTAATTAAGTGGAAATGAAATAGTGTGAGCACCAAATCATCATAAATGTAAATACCACAACACTGCCCTAGATGTCGTATACACACAAGTGCTATTTCTTTAATGGTTTTAGAGCTGTTGAGTTCCTTGAACACAAGAGACAACAATTTAAAGCTGAATTCATTGAGAACTTGTCATCTCCTCTGACTGGAAGACTGTGTATGACATAGATGTGTATCTATTATCTCACTGAAAATCTGCACATGCTCCACAATACTTTCTGAATTTGTATTCACCACAGGACTGTAAATGGAGACAGGCTGCCCCACAGGCTGCCACCCATTCATTTCATCAGGAAGGATCACAAAGGAAAAGATACAACATAATTAAAGAAACTTCACATTTTCAAATCCATATTGGATAGTTGTGATAAAAAGGGAATATGCCTGGGTGCTGTTACTAATGTGGAACAATTTACCAGGCATCTTGCCTTAAGAGCAAGCATGAGTTTCTTTCTAGGAAACTTGACAAGTTCTGGTGAAGTTTCTCAGACAGGTAAGAGAACAGCTCTTGGATACAGTCAGTTTCCATGTCACTGAAGTTAGTGTGTTTGGCAGCACAGCAGTTAGATTGCTAAAATGAGCCAGTCCTTTCACACACATTTTTGACCTGCACTTGAAGTCATAATAAATGAAAGAACATCTTCTGTCAGTTGCTCAGGATTACTACATCAACAAGGTGATTTCACATGACATTGAGTTCGTATTTCCAAAAATCAAACACAGCATTTGCTCTCAAGTCTCTTCTGTCAGCTAACAGTTTCAAGCCATACCTTGATATCACATTCCTGTTTTTTATTAGCTAAAGCTTCAAACTCTTTCAACTGGAAAAAGGTTTTAATAGCTTAAATATGATTTAATCTCTTAAAAGAGAAAGAGATTTTACCCTTTTTAAAATTTGCCTAATTAATATTTGTTGTTGTATTAAATTTGCAATGCTTATAGCAAGACAAATATGACTTACTTTGGCAGCATCAAAGATCTTCATGACAGCAGCAGAAATCTCAGGTCCTATGCCATCTCCTGGGATTAAAGTTACTGTTTGTACCTAGGTAAAGAAATACCAGTAATACAACAAATGAATGTTTGTTTTCTACGTAGAAAACATCTTCATGTGTTGGAGGAACCAAGTAACTATTAGAAAACAAAAGAAATTTTCCTTTACCAAATATTCACTATGAAGAATAGCAGTCCTGGACAGAAGTGAGAAGGACTGGCTTGCTTTCCAAGGGACTGTGCAAATGTTTTGAGGGAATTGTTTAAAAATTCACCTACTACCTATTCCTATTTCAAAACAGAGGCTGAATGTGAAAGGCAGATTCTTGCTCAGTACTCCTTGAAATTAACAAAAGTAGCATGCTTTCCTCTGGAAATCAGGAGAGCAAGTTATATTACCTAGTTATAACTCTGTTTCACATATATCTACAATATTATCAACATGCTGCATAATACCGACACACGCTAGAAATGATTATGTGTATGAAAAGCAATATTTACCTTTAAAAAAAGTCATGCCAAGCTAAACTTCTCAAATGACCTCCTAAAAATCTCAGACCCATATTTAACAATACTAACTTATTTTCCTCTCATAATATCCTCAGTCTTGTTTCTTTTATCATCATCAAACAAGTAAAAAAAATGCACAGCCCAGGCTTAACAAATAACAGGAGAAGAATGTATTCTGCTTTGAAAAAAAAAAAATAAATTATGATCACTGTTCTAAGGGTACACACTCCAGCTCATCTTGTTTTATTTAAAGATATCCAACAGCTTTTATGGGCTCATTTTTACCTACAAAAAGGTAGCTCACCTACATTATTTGAAAAACTCCCAAAAGAATCAACTCTCAAGGCAGAATTTCAATATATATTGATTGATTTTTTAACTTTTGCACCAAAGAAACTCACTGTGAACAACAGAAAACCAGAGCTTCAGTTAAAAGAACACGGCTGCTGAGCAAGCTGTCACTGATGAAATGGCTTGAGAGTAGTGTTGTGCTGTCTGACAGCACTGCAGGACGTCACCTGAGCCTGAAACTGTTGTGTCTTCAATAGAACCAGGGGTGCCTCACCTTCTGATTTTTATACTGTGTAAGTGACCCTTCAGTTTCTTTTTTAACTGTTGTACTTGCTGTTCTACAAAACTTATCATGAAAAGCCACAGTTCCTCTTGAAGTCCTGCTTAGGGGTGCTGAGCCCTGCTCCTTTCTGCCTTCGCTGAAAAGAAGGCCCATGGGCACTTCAAACACATACACATAAAGAAGGCAAAACATCTACAGGGAAATACACAACTAGTTTAAAGCGGACCTTAAAAAGACAGAATTTTAGATGCAAGGAATTATAAAAGCAGCAGTAAATCTATTGCTTACAGGGAAGTCTGCAAAAGAAAGAAAATGAGAAGCTTCTCAAGAATCTTTCTACTTTGCCCAATATTTATTTGCACGTTCCCAGATGAATTCCAGAAGACTGGCATACATCTGTATTTTGTGAAAACTTTCCACACCACTTCTATTTTTTGCTAGAGCCTTTTGTATTCTCACACTGATATGCAATTGCCAATGACAGCGATTAACTGATATAAATCCAGGATGGCATTAAGAACATAAACTTGTTTGGCCCTTATTTTTTGGGAATGTAAGAATAACAACAGTGATCTTATAAATTTCCAAACCCGCTTATTGAGAAACTTCTTTAAAGAAAAAAAATGAGACTATTATACTCACAGCATTACCAAAACTTCTGGTCACCTTTTTTTGGCTTTTGAAAGCACCTAGCAATCGAGAAACCTGCAAAAATCAAAAACAAAAAAGTGCTCTTTTACTGCACAAATAGGATTTTACAAGTTTAGCAATATTGCAGCGAATCTGCTTTTTAAAGTCACAGTGCTTTAAATCTCCTACCTCAAAGCAGTATAAAAATCCAAATGAAACCAGAGTACCCAGTGCTTCGCCAAGTTGCAGTCTAACACTCAGAAGCAGCAACGCCTTGTGGGTATTCTTAGCACAAGGTGAGCCCAGAACAGCGGCGCTTTGCCCCTCACTCCTGTCCTGCCTGGGGGCCACTGCACCCCACCTGGAGCCCTCACACACTTCATTTTGGAAGCAAGGCTGCAGGAACTCTAACTAAATACATGACATGCTAAGGATGAAGACATGTGGAAAGCAAAGTGAAAAATCAAACACTTCACTGGTAGCAGTTGGTTGGACAGTATCTTTATGCATTTTAGGTGATGTTTCCAAAACTACTTTACATTACTGTCACTTCTTCCATTCAAACTGTGGTGAATTTTGTTCTTCTACCTTTTATACCTGTAGGTGTTGTACTGTTGCCTTCTGCATGCCTGACGGTTATTTTAAAGTGGAACTGAAATGCACATTAAAGACAAAATTCACCATAGCAACAAGTCTACATATCACAGTCAAAGAATTACATTTTCTGAGTATTCTGTACTGGCATTAAGCTCCAAAATGGCATGGTATCTAAGCTTGCCAAGCTGAGCACCATGGACAAAATCCCTAATCTGCAGAAAAATCACAGCCTCCTAATCTTAACCTCCTCTCTAGGACTATTGATGCTTCTGGGACTTAAGAGCCAGAAGACTTCTAATTGTAGAGACTCACACTACTTCAATTCTGCCATACTTGCATACACAGGCTGTCTGCAGCAATCAGGCTGGAAATGACTTTGATTCGTATTCCTCTTCTGTCCCATTTGTATTTGTTATTTCTTTACCGACAGAATGGTGTATGGCAAACAGCATAAACTATGTTGGCACCAACAGAAATAACTAGAAACAACATAATTCTCATGCATATTGTAATGAACACTGAGGGAGAAGTAATCTAAGCTAGATCTATTTTTACTTGTAGCTCCACATGAGATGTACAAGGTCACTGCAACGGGCAAGCAGTGTTTACCAAAGCAGGCCATATGGTTGAGGATGAAGGCAGAGCAATCAAATGAAAACGTGAAGTTGACTGTAGAGTGTAAGTGTTCTCACAACAGAGTTCCTACATATAGAATCAGGATTCACACTCCAGAACAGCCGCCCTGGAAAGGGCACGGTCTGTCTTGTCAGAAATCATGGGCCTAGTACATTATACTGAAGTTCAACGTTGGTAACACCAACAAAGAATCCACTCAAGGAAAACGGATCCATTCTGACCTTAAAGTCACGTATCATGATTACCCTTTGACAGTTCCTCCTTATTTTAGCAGATAGGTAAATGGGGTGGCCACAACGAATTTGCCTCTAGCAGGCTATTCTTTAAAGGTACAAAAGAAATTTCATTTACTCAAGCCTTTTTTGCCTGCCAGAGCATCTCCGTGAGAGTCGATAAGGCCTGTTTCAGAATGGTTCAGAGCTGTAAATCCCAGAGGACAGGTGTGGGGGCCAGAAAGCCGCCGGCCCTGCAGTAGCAGTTCTCCCCAGCCGGCTCTGCAGTGCCCGGTACCGCGAGCTCTTCACGGGAATGGCGTTTCCAGGCTGTGCTCTCTGCCACCCGCGCACCGGGAGCTGCCCGCAGCCGTGGTGTCCCGCCGCTGCTGTGACCTCTACGGCGCGACCTCTCCGCAGGCCGCTCCGAGGGATGGCGCGGCGCCCCCCCCCCGGCCCGGCCCGGCCCGGCCCTGCCCGCTCGAGTAACGGACCCCACGGCCCCTTCCCGCCGCCGTCCCGGGGAGAAGGAAGGAGAGAACCCGCGGGGCCTCCATTCGGCCCGAGCCCCGCGGCCCTTCGCCCTCTGAGCGCTGCCAGGGCCCGGCGGCACCGCGACCTTGCGGCCGGGCGGCTGCGCCTCAGGCGCCACCAAGCTCCGGGGCGCGTCCTGGGCGCTACAGAGCAGGGTCCGGCCCGTCCCCCTGCCTACCGTGGGCATCCACGCGGTCGCGGCCATGACGCGCCCGGGCACCGCGGCTGCCGAGGCCCGAGAGCTCCGCGCCCGCCACTAAACCGGAACCGGCGCGCGGGGAGCGGCGGCCCCGCCCCGCCCCGCGAGGCCCCGCCCCGGGACCGCCGCTGCGGCAGCGACCGCAGTCCTTCGGCTCTCGCCTTCAGCTGCCTGAGGCGGTCCAGGCCTCCTTCCCCGGCCGTCATCCCGGGAGGATGCGGGATGGCGGAGGTGCTGCCAGGGATCTCCTCCTCCCGGCGTTGCGGGACGTGCCGGGCCGGACAGCCCGGTGCCGCCGGAGGATGCGGCACCTTCAGGTGCAGTGTCTGAGGAGGTACCCTTTTGGCATTTCTGTGGTGACAACCAGTTTCCAATTAAGCCCCAGTTTTGAAACGTTTGATGGTTTTATAAAATCTCGGCCTCTAGAATTTGATCGTTTATGGGGGGAAAAAATAGTTGTTATGAAAGACGCCAGATTTTTGTTGAAGTAAATAAGAAGCCTCCTAAGCCCATGTACTTTGAAGTGTTAAAAACCAAAGCTGTTGAAATCGGGACCGTTTAAGACTTCTTTTTGCTTTCATTTCTGAAGTACTTGTCTCAATATTTTTAAAAGCTGCTGCTGTATCAGTTGGAGGAGCGGCGGGGCTGTGCTGGGCCCTGAGGGCGCGGTGCCCCGGCTGCCTCACGGACCTGCGGGACAGTCCCGCCCGGGGCAGGGCTGCGCACTCGGGCTGAGCCCGGCACTGGCTTTCTGGAGACTGAAGCACCGAACTAGAGCTACGGCAGTTTGAGCTCATACTGAAGCATTAATTTTGAAGAATTAAGGACTTTAGTTAAACTAGATATTGCTGAGGTAAGATAGATAAGCTTCCCTTTGTTAACAGAAGTCGGATTTAAGGAACTGATAAATCATGAAGCCTATCAAACTATGTTTGTGCATCCTGACTAATCAATAGACTCCAAGAATACAATACAATCATAAATCAAACAGTCCTGGAAAAACAGGATTCAGTTGTCACGTAACACTAAAGGTTAAAAAGTCAGAGCGAAGAAGACCCATCTTACTTCATCATTTTGAGACCCCGCCCCATAAAAAAGACCACCGACACATTTCAAAAAACAAACTACGCATGCTTAATGGCTTTTTAGCTAATTACCATACGAAGCGGGGAATGGGATGTATTAGAGTTATGAATATGCATTTGTGTTTTGGGTATTCTATGTATTTTTATGTACTTCTGTACATAAAAAGACCCTGTAATCATCTGTAAATTGTACGCGTGTATTTGGGAGCGATCCCGCACGCTGCCCGGCGTTGTAATAAACATACACTTTCTAACTTTAAACTATTAGAGAGTCTTTGTCCGTCATAGTTGGATATCGATATTAGATCAATATCCATATTTTTAATAATTCAATACCTCTGTGAATGACCACTTTTAAAAACTTCTTCTACCTTTCTTACACTTGGCAACATTAAAATTTGGGGTTTGTCTCAGAGTAATTTCGTACCAGTTTTTGATGATAGAGTTAGCAGATTACTAGCAGCTTTTCCAGTTACTTAGCTCAGTCCTGGGTGTGCTTGAAAGCTGAGGACTAAGATTGTGTGTTTCATTTCCTCGTCTCTTAGGTGTGTGAGTAGAAATTTTTAGAACTGATATTTGACGATGTACTAATAGCCTGCATTTTCTGAGAATCACTTGCTTTTTTGTTTTTTATGACAGGACGCAAGAGGTCCTCACATTTCCTCTGTTGATGTTTTATCTTGCTTTTGATGTTGCTTTGAATTGAGAATTGTCATTCAGATGTCTGTAATGGCAGGTGTGCAGAATTCTCTTGATACTGATTTTCTTCTGGTAACTTTATATATAGTTAACAGATATATTAATGGTGCTTTCTTGTGTTTGTGACTGTATCTGCATCTACATTGTTAGGTTGCACTTGGGTTGTAAATTGGGGTAGGGGAGATATCGTGGATAACTTTTTTACACATTTTCGACACCCATTTTTCTGTGTCTTTCGGGTGTTACCACAATAATGTCCAAGTAATAGGGCATTAATAGTGGCTGGCTTGGATCTGTTCTGAGAAGGGCTGCACAAGACAGCAATAAACCCATGAGTAGTTATTTTGCCTAAGAAAATGATGCTTGTGTGGAGGCAGCGACACTTTTTTTTTTTCCTAGTGATCACTAGGAAACATGTTTCTTCATAGGGAAATTCATTATATTACATTTAGCCTGCTAAGGCAACCATTCCTTTTTTATTATTTTGTCCCTGAGGCAAGACACTGTCCTGTGTAAAACACCTTTTTTTTTTAAAAAAGGTAATTTCTATTTGTTATGGATAAATTAGGCTTAACGAAATGTACTCAGAAGCCTCTCTTTTCTAATATAGTGTATTTTTTAAGCTAGATAGATAAGATCATAAAACCAACAAATTGTCATATGAAGTTTTCCTTTCTGTTTATTTTCTTTAGCATTAAAACTCCCTAGAAAGTTCCTGCTCCTCATAGCAAAGCTGGCAGCTTTCCCTAGTTTGAGACATGAATCTTGCATGTTTCTCAAGCTGTTTACTCATTTCTCAGACAGGGCTCAGGCCCATGAAGCCTTTTCTCACAGGATACCACTTCCAGACAAATTCAGTGGGGTCTGAATATCCGCCCATCCACTATGTGTTGGAAAAGCAGCTTTTTAACCTGCTGTGGTAGCAAAAACTGTAATTTTCCACATATTTTAGGTTTTAATAACTGTGTATTTACAGTTCATTTTTTATTTCTAGTTTGTGCAATTGTAATGTTTTGTAGCTCTGTAGCATCTTTAAGGATTTTTTTTCAGCTCCACAGCAGCTGTATTTATGTGAATGTTAATATTTCTTCATTATCTGTATGCAAACAGAATTTTGAATGGCTTTTTGTTATAAATACATATTATAAAGTTGGCTTTTCACAAATATTATAAAGAATGCTATATGTATAATGTTAAAATAACTTTGCTCTATTAATAAAGTTTTTATTTTGCTGTTATCAAAACTAAAACATAGTAGTGTGAAATGCTTTTATTCATGTAACTAACTCAAAGAATAGTGAAGGTAATTAAGTAATTCCTCACGTTTGTAGATTACCCTATCTAGATGAAAGTAACAGTGACAGACACCAGAACCCTGAAGAAAATATGTATTGACTCTCCATTATCAGAGAGAGTAAAAACAACTGGATAGAACCACGAAGAAAAATAAAATATATTGATTTAATCTACAGGGTAGTGTTATAAACGCAACGGCAAAAATTGGATTAACAAAGAAACAATTTATTAATAAAACAATCCCAATCACCGATAAAAAGAAAAAACCACAAAAGGATTCACAGCGCAGCGCCGGGTGGAAGAGAAGACCGCACTCTAAGGCACGGTTTTCCCAAATCCACACGGAGCAGGTCGCAGCTCAGGGTTTTATAGGGGTTTTCATGTCCTGAGGCGGAACAGGTGCCCAGGATAGTCCAAATAGTCCAAATAATTTTCGGATGGGCTTCCCGGATTTGTCGGACTCTGCAGACCGTATTCCGGGAAGATCCTTTCACATGCGGATGGAGCTCGCCGGCCCATGTTTATTTCAATGTGTATTCCTCAGCGGAGAATTCTCTTTTTCGTTCGGAGAGGAATTTCTCTGTCTGGGTGCGATGCCGATTCTTATCTGGGTTGGCTAGTGTCTTTGTTTCTCGTAATGGTCCTTGTCCTGTTCTCTTTGTCTCAGGACTGAGGACCGTGGAAACCTGGCGGGGGAATAGTTACTACGGACCATACCTTTTTATATTAACACCAATCTAACATATCTTGCTATATTCTTTTATCACGAATTTTTACCCAATGTCACATTTATCACAGTAGCATAAAGACAAGTCAAAAAGTTAAAGTTAAAACCAAACAAAAGAACATCTAAGCTCAAAGAAATGTTTGAATAGTGCATACTGGTCTATAAATGTACAACAGGCTAAAAAAATATTTAAAGAAATGTTTCCAAGATAGTAAGTGTGCTTTTGGCAAAATGCCAAGCACCCAGCCATAACCCTTTGTTGTCTATCTGTCTCCTAATTGTCTTTTTATTAAACTTTTAAAATTTTACAAAGAAAAGGAATGTTTGTTTTTCACAGCTTTCCAGTAAATAAGTCCCAAAACCTCTGGGGGGGGATTTTTACAGTATCAGTGGAGGATAGAACTCCCATTGCACATAGTGATCACAGTTACACTTGCAGTAGCAGTGGGCCCTAAGGACTCGTGCAAGGTAACAATAGAATAAATGTACAGGCAGCCCCTCTGAATCAAAACTGTTCTTTTTCCTAACAGAGTGAATATTTATGAGCAGTTATTGTGCAAGGAAACATCTGTGTGAAAGGAACTTACTTGGTGTAATGGGTGTGAAATTTCTTAGGTTCTTTTCTCCCCTGTTAAAAGCTGTAGCAAAGTGACATGTGAAAGCAGCCGTTGTGCAACGTGCTGGTTAAAACTCTGTGGATCCTTTTGTGGTAAAGTGGTCTGTTCAGAGTAGCTTGATACTCCTTTGGTGAGGGGTAAGAGTTTATACTTCAACTACCGTCGCATTCTCCCTGCATAATTTACAGAGGCAATTTAAGGTACTCTGACCTGTCTGTTGGAGGTCATTAAAGTTACACCTCTCCGAATAAATCAGACAGCCAGGGTTTGCAACACTTCAGAGCAGAGAAACTTGGACCAAAGGCTGTGTGGAGCTGCCAGCCTGGTGTGTCCCACTGCCTGAGCTGTGGTTATGGTAACAAACCCCTCATCTGTGGTCAGGTGAGACCATGGCAGCTGACAGCAATCTTGCTGTCAAATACTACACTAGCGTATGTAAAAGTGTATTTCCAGCTCTGGGATTTAAATTCCTAGAGCATAATGAGAAGGGGCTATTTAACCATTGTCTCGGGTACAATGGGCAGTGAAATGGCAAGACTATTCTATATATACTGTCCTCCTTACTAAACTTTATCGTGCAAACCAATGCAAGATGTTTGTTTTCTATTTCTAATCGCTTAAAACCACTTGATTTGGCAAACAGTTTTTTAAAGCTGAAACACAGTGAAATGTGGTGGTACTGGTAGTACCTACGTTCTTGCAGTGGACATTGAAAAGTATTGATTTGTTACAGCAACATGCTGGGAGTAAGTTTGCTTATCACCCAACTGGCAAATAAGCTAATCTTCGATAAATATGAACATACAGAAGTCCAGAAGAGTAAACTGGAAGATCATCTGAACTTTGACATGTGCAAACAAATAGGAGTGAAAAAGACTTTGTTCATTATACTGTTTTTAAATTTTACCTAAGTAGCATAGCAAGATAATTGTGCATTGAAATGTAGTTACCACTGTGATATGCTTGAGAAGAGCTAGCTGGTACAATGTAAGCCTCAACAGTGATATCCGAATCTCCTGGCCTACATTGTAACCACAAGTAAGCCTTACCTCATAATGCTTTCCATTGAGGTCTGTTGCTATTTTACTGCTGTTTTTTGATTCAAAAGATAGAAACTTTCTGATGTGTGTGTCATCTAGGGTACAGGGGAAGCAGCCAGGGATATAAAAGCAGGTGAAAAATTAAGAGATGGGATGTCAGTTTTCACTGTAGGAGGGCTGTTAAGCACTCAGAATAACAAGATTAAAAGATATAGAGCCAAATCCACCCCTGCTGTCAATTAACTTCTGTATAATGACGTTAGAGATAATTTGGCCATTTATATTTAATCTGATTTGCATAGATGGGCAGCTTAAAGTAGGTGGCTGGAATGGAACACCATTTCATGCAAATCACTTGCCTAAGTATTGGCCTGGTCTGATTGAGAGCAGCTGTTATCTCTTGCATTTTAGTATCACCAGATCGGAGACATCAACCATGCTTAATTATATGTATAACCACTAAAGCCAACAATGGAGCTCATTCACAGTTGATGACAGGTAAGAACTTTCAGAACAATGTAAGTTCTTAGTCCTAAAGGGCCCTTAAAAGTTGTTGGTTTTTTTGATTAAAAAAAAAGAGTTGGTTTTGGCAGATTTTTAAAAATTATTTTTAATGTTCTGACTTACCTGTGGGGAATTTTTTGTAACATAATAGGAATCAAATGCCACTACACACCAGGGAAAAGAAAAAAGAAAAAAAAAAAAAAGCACTAGTGGCTGGGAAAACAGATTGGTTTGGGCATGTAACCGTCAGTACAAGTATGATATTTGAACAGATGTTTGCTGCACTCTTGGTCTGATGGTAAATCATTCAGTTGATATTTTCCTTACCACTGTAGCTTCTTCCTTCCCTCTTTTTCTGAAACTGTGCTTTAATATCCTGTATTGCTAGAATGCATTTCCTTGATGTTAAATTCTGATGTTTGCTTATGGCTAATAAGCCTTGTTGCCTATGTTCTCATCGCAAGGCATTTATTTTGTGTATGGGCTATATCTTACAATTTTTGTAGCTCAGGGCAGTGCTGGTTTGCAGCTAATTAAACCTGCATTTTAAATGTTAGAATTTGAATAAGTCATCTCTTACAAATCTGCGAATCAGCACTTTGTAGAATGTTTTTACTACATATCCAACACACTTAATAGGATATTTTTACTATGTATACAATATATTTGCTTTCACTATTTTTTTTTTAATGTTTGATTTTCATTGTTATATGCCAAAGTAAAGTGAACTCCTATTATCCAATCCTGCTGCCAGGCCAGGATAATTAGAAGCTGTAGGGAAAAGCATAAGAGAATTCTCCAAGTGTTTTTATTGAACTTGCTATCTTGTTGAGGAAATAATGACCACTGGCATACTGCAAATAAGGAAGTTGGGAATTTTACCCTGTTCTGTTCCGATGTGCATGACTGGAAAGTGAGCTTATAATGGGTCCTTCTTCCCCGTTGCCATCCTTTCTCACTCAGACTTCTTCTTGCTGTTGTTGTAAGAGCTTATCCTTCTGCAGATGTTAGATAATATGATTTTGTCTCTCTGCTTCTTATAGATCCTCCTTTATTTTTTTATTTTTCCGTCAGTAGGGTTGTGGTGCTCTAAAACATCCCGTGAGCCCTCTACTGGCACGTTCTGCTTCTGCTTTAGGCTGTGGTAGCGGTTTTTCCTTCCCAGCTGTGCTCGCTTGAGCCTAAGGAAGCAGGTTAGCCGCTGTTAAATTACTTTAATCTTCTTGATTTTTTCAAAATTAGTTAATGTGCGAAGGAGTCTTTGTGTTCACTGCTGTACCCGGCAGTTTGGTACCTTTGGTCCTGAACTCACATCCTCGCTAGGCACGGTGCAGAATATTTCCTGCGGAGCTCCCGCTGGAGCGGGGCCTGAGCCCGCCGTGAGGCTGCACCCGGTCGCGCTCCCCGGGCGGCCCGGCAGCTGGCAGAGCCCGCTGGGCTCTTGGTGCGCCGCCCGTGCGCTCCCCTGTTCCCAGGCTGTCTGCGCTGCCAGGCAATACGGCTGCGCTGCCCAGCGCCACCGGCTGACGCAGAGCTGCTCCAAAACCTGGAGGTGCCGAGAGGAGAGCCTTGAGTTAGTCCCCGAGGCAAGAGGGAGCTGCATTCTGCTGGGAGCGGCTGTTCGAGCTTTGGGTTATAAAAGCTCCGTATGCCTCTTAGAAAAGCGTCTGATAAGGGGCAGATTGGTATCCTTGTTTTTTCACACCTGCCTGTGATTTTAAAGCTTTGCTTCGCTTCCTGGCATACTCCAGTCAAGCCTTTGCAAAGATTTCCCAGATTGTGGCCTTCCTCACTGGGCAGGTGCAGTCCAAACCAGTTCAATGCAGGCGCTGGGATACGGAGTATATGTGCTCTAAATGCCTACAATACAGAGGAATCCAGCTACTTCTAATGGGATGCATTTGCAGAGAGGAAGAATTCCTCATTTAAGATGGGTAATAAGCAAACAATATTTACTGATGAACAGCTAGATGCCTACCAGGTAAGATATCTTGGTTTGCATCAGGGGATGGAAGGGAGTAATCTACATATGCTTATGATTTGGGTTTTTGTTTGGTTTGGGGAGTGTTTTCTTTTCCAATATAATTGAAAACTTCCCTTGTAACCTGCATATATGTATTCTACTGTTCCTTCCAGCAGCTGTAATAATATTCTAAGGCTAGGTTGTTGAATATACTCATTTAATTCCCTCTCTGTATAGAGGGAGAAGGGTCATGTCTTCAGTGCCTGAACTAGTAAGCAGAATAAAGATTGTGACTAGCTTGACAGAAGTCTAGCTAGCACCTTCCCTCCCTGATATCTTTGCTGACAATAGAGTGGCAAAGAGAAAAATAGATTTGTCTAAATTCACTTCTCCTAAGGGTAAGTCACAGAAATATGCTTAATGTAATTCCAAAATAGGTATCGTTATGCTTGCATCCACTCCTGGAAAGCAGTTTCTTACCTCATCATAAGTAAGTGTTCATTTTATATCAGGGATAACTTTGTACTTGTTTATTTACTTAACATTGCATCACCTGCTTTTAAATAGGGTAAAAAAAAACCAAACAGTTTTTTTTCATGTTTCAGCACACTGCAAAATCTCACTGAAATGGATTGCAGAAAGTCGTCTGCACAGTGGGCATCTTGAACAAGTTTCTGAAGATACAGTGAGGCAAAGTGTTGAGTAGAAGTATGTTAAAGAAGGAGGTAGCTGACTACTTATTAAGAGAGGCAGCCAGGGTTGGCTGCATTGCTCTGTTCTCCTACATGAAATGAAAAACAGAATTTGCAGCACAGGAGATCAAGATTTAGTTTATCTTGTGATAACCAAGGGACTGGGTAACTTAATAACATTTTACCTTTGTGATCTTTGATTAAACCCATTGAAGTAGAAACTATTATTTTAGTTACTAGTTTTATTTCAAGTCACTGCTAACATGGACTTGTCACAGGTGTAAATATTGAGCTACAGAGTGAGGCCAGGTGTATAGGCTAAAATGCTTTCAACCGTTATTCCACACTGAAAGTAAGGCATAAATTATGTGATTTTATAAATACCTAGTGGGTTTTTTGTCATTGTAGGAAATGTGACAATGGACCTTCTTAATTTCCACTTTGTCACACTTCTCACCAGCAGTCCGTAATGTATTAACCTAAGTTAATGATCTTAGACATAGCAATCCAAGATCCAAAAAAGCTTTTTCACATCTCTGCTGGATAGGTGAGAGAGAAATCAAAGATCTGTAAAGCACTCGTGTCTGTCTTCCTACTAACAATAAAATTGAACACAGAACAGAGCACAACTGCAGTGAAACAAAACAAAATCCAAATGTAATTAATGTTATCTTCTTGACATAAGCTGGCAAATGCAAGAGCTGAAATGTCATCCCTAATTCAGTGCTCTTCATGTAGAAATTGCCTCTCTCTAATGGCTTTTGCAGCCCCTGCCTTTCATAATGCCACGTAATTGATCTCCAAGCCTGGCAGGAGTTGGGCCCAGTGGACTGAGTCGCCTTTGGGATTTCTCTGTTACAGGCAGACTTGCAGTTCATTAGTGTAGAGCTAGACAATTTTTGACTAGTAATAACACTTGTTATGTTTGGCAAGTACTATAAAGTAACAAGTTTCAGGACAATAACTGACCTGTAGAATTTGCCAGGAAGGAGCGTTAGCCTCATGCTGTGAAGAATCAGATAAAGATATCATTTTGATGGTGATTTGCCTCTGATCCATTAGTTTTGCATCCCTCTTGAGTCTTTTAAACAAAAAGATCCTGGGCTGCTGGAGTCACCCACACAGAGAGCTCTTGCCTCTCCACGGCCTCCTAGTGGAGAAAGCATTTTGTATAATACAACTGGAGCTGTTTGACTTGGTGTTTGCCATCTTACCTGCCTCCTTCTCATTTGTGGAATTTCTTCAGAACAGAAAAGGGAAGAACAGGGCAATGTTTCCATAATTTTTTGAGTGCAGTCTTGAGCCAGCAGCTGAGTTACCGGGGCTTCTAAACCATGGGCCAAAGTAAAACACTCTGTACCACAGTCCACCTTGCAACAGTCTTTTGTGCATATCTGTTACCCCAGTGACCAGGAATGCATCTACATATAAATTACTTTTATAAATTGATCATTGAGTCTTAGTTTTTCCTAAAGCAATCTCTTGTGAATTTATGTGTCTGTGAGTTATACTGTACTTCTTACAACAGTAATCTAGGGTACAGTGTTCCTAGTATCAGCATTCAGAAGCAAGTGTGTCAATCTTTTTTGTAAACTATATTTTGGGTGTGGGTTTTTTTTGGTTGTTTTTTTTTTTTTTTTTTTTTTTTACTTTCTCCCAGTTCCTATTGGAAGACTGTTCTAAACCTCACTCACCTTATGATTAGATTTATCATTTATTTATTGAAATATATTTCTGAACAGTGTATTGTCTAGTTGTAACTTCTGTTATTTCTGTCTTTCGTACAAATTGCTTTGAGCTAATAGCACCTAATATTGTTTCAGGAGGAAAATTTTTATAATTTAAAAAAATTCATTGTGTTTTACATGTTTGTTTCATAAAAGACACTATGAGATGAAAAAGTGAGAAGTTCATGCGCTAAAGTATGGTAAAACCTATGCAACTGGCTGTGGCTTTGGCTTTAGAGAATGAAGATTAAGCTGCAGAAAAATCACCTGCTTGAAGAGCTAGGATACATACATCTCAGATCACTCGTGCAATATTAATGAAATAAAATAAATCTAATAGTTTGATTTATCTAAAACTTTCTGAAAAGCCTATGTGTCCACCTTTTTTGCATGTAAATTGTCATATTGAAGAGCCACTTTTTAGCAGAACTTTTAACTTTAAAGAGTTGTAAATGTGGTCACCCACAGGATGACCTCAGTGTTTTCAATGGACAATTTTTTTAAACACTCCTAATTAAGACTGGTGATGGGTAGCCAGTTGAAACTGTTTGTACAAGAGACCTGTAATAGAACTTGATAATCCTAAACCATTCAGCTTTTTTTTTTTTTTTTTTTTTTTTTATTCAAGTAGATAGAGGCAAAGTAAAGAAAGGAGATTTGCAGCTTTCCAGGCTAACACCTTGTTGTATCACCTGCTGTTAGGATCATATCATCTGTTATTATGATAGTGTTCTTGTTGTCAGGTCTTTATGTTTTCATAAGATTAGTTAAATGTTTTGCAAATTAGGCTTTTGCTAGCACTGGGTTGCTCATAGAGATTCATGTAATCTAAAATACTGGCCTTGTAAGAAAAGGAATTTTACTGACCATTTATCATTCTTATGCCCTGGTTGTGTTTTTGAGTTTGGTTTGTGGTTTTTTTTTTTTTTTTTTTTTTTTTTTTTTTTTTTTTTTGGTGGAGGGGGGTTGGTTGTTAAGGGTTTTTTAATATAAAAAATGTGAAATCTAACCAAGGTCTGGTGAGGGAAAGGTAAGTATTGGTAGGCAAGAAAGATGGGTTTTGTTGCAATAAAAGAACATTTTAAAATTAAGGTTTTAAAAGCTGCCTACAGATTTTGGAGGTCAAGTCTCATACTGAGAAAACAAAATAGACTGAAATTTTAGGGTGCTTGAGTGACGCTGTGCACAGATGCTTGAAGCAATGGAAAATACAATTATTCCCTAAAGCAACATCAGAACCATTTATTCACCTCGATGCACAGCATTTCTCACTGTAAAACAATTGTATTGAGTAGGAGATGCAGAGAAACTGTACTTGGGCTGGAGACAAACTCCTGCACTGTTCAGTCAATCTGATTCCCTTTTCTGGGTTTACTTGAATTGAGAAATCTGAATTCAATACTAATTCAGTGATTCTTTTTTGTTTGTTTGTTTGTTCTTGGGGTTTTTTAATTTTCCTTCTAGAACTTAGAGATTATAAGGCATATTACTGGTTTTGTTGCAAGCCATTTGTATTTATTCGTTAGTGGTTATTATTTATTATTTTATTATCATTATTATTTTTATTATTTTATTATTTTATTATTCGTTCATTATTTACTTTGCATTATTTAATGCAGTGTCAAAACAAACTGATGTTTACCCTGGCAGTCTTATAGACAATATTGCAACACAATATAGTATGATGAAGTAATTACTTTCTTCTTTTACACAAGAATTTCTCTGTTACAGAACTCACTTTTTTCCTTTTGAAGTCAAAGTGCAATTCAACTATATTTCATGAGAATTATGCAAAACCAGATTAAACAAGTTATGTTCTGTTCTGTCAAGAAACACCATTTATAAAGTAAAACAGGTTCATCAAGCTGTCTTTTAAAAAGCCGTGCTTTATTTCATCCCAGGTCTTGGAAAATTAACCCTTTGCAAGAATACAAGGAGTGCCTTCATAGGTTCCCCAGGATCTTCTGTAAAAAGTATTTTCCATTTGATACAGTATTGCTGTTATTGTGCAAGTAAAAGTATCATGGTAATGGAGCAAGTGTTTTGTGGAAATATCCCTTGTTCAAGTTCTGGTTTTATGGTACCTTTTGATGCATCTTTAGATTGAACAAAATTACTTTTGTCAGCAGTTTGTTTCTTTTCAGTCCTTGCTAATGTCTGACTTGTTTTTACTCCCCTGTTTCTGTATGAATACATAAACCAGTTCTTAAGATGCAGATTTTTCCTTTTGAAACTCAGTAGGGTGTTCTGGTTGGTTTGGGTGTAATTGTAATGTATATATGATGATAAGTACGGGTGAGCTCTATGGTAAAATTTTCATTGGTGTTTCGAGGCAAACAGCGTTTTTAACTCATTGACTCTATTAACTCTTTATACACTAACAGTGATGAAAATACATAAATATCTTGCAGACTTAGTCTTGCACAACTCTATGCCAGTCTTACTTGTGTGGAATGTAATACAAAAGTATTGCGTTTGTAAAACATTACCAGAACAGAGTTCATTCGCTTCTGGTAGCAGATTTTTGGTTGCTTCACAGGATGATGTTTTGGTGGTGTTTTGATTAAATGCTCTTACACACATTTTCTACTTTGGCACAGTACAAAACATAATTTGTGATTTTAAAAAGGAAACCTCTGAAGTAATTTGCTTGAAATATTACCCTTTAGAGTGCTGTGGCATCTAACAGTTAGCATTTTTTAAGAACTGCTCTCTCAGATAGCTATATTATTTACAGTATCTGCATTATCTGTAGTTTGCTGGCTTTTGTTTGAGGCTGTTGTTTTGTGGTTTTTTTGTTTGGGGTTTTTTTGGGTTTTTTTTTTTTTTTTTTTTTTTTTTTTTTTTTTTTTTTTTTTTTTAATATATTTCCAGTGATTTTGTAAGACTGCTTTATATTATTTTCTTATTTATAAAAGTTTTCAATGAAGCTGTTGCAGGATCAAAGTAAACCTGACTTTATGAAACTTATGAAACATATACAAAGCAGAATATACATGTGTTGTCTTAGAAGAGAAATATGCATTTAACGGCTTTCAGAAACACTGTTTCACAGCATATTTGAGTATTTCTATTATGTATTTCTATTCTTTCATTCTGTTGTTCATTTCTTCAGTTTTTGTTCTGTAGAGGTGTGTTTTGCATACCACCATGAAATTAGCTTTATTTCAGAGCTGTGCTTAATGCACAGTACTTGTTTCCGGGAGTGGTGATTGGTAACCTCCCATTCACTGGGCTCTGCTGCCATTCATAAGTTGTGTGATGCCCTCGGGAACTGGCAATCCATCCCCAGAACAGCTGACACTGGGCTGAATGGAGCCACACCTCCTGGTGTGCTGGATGGACACTCTACAGACAGTTAAGTAGCAGCATTGTCAGAGCATTAGCCTCTCATTTTTTGTTTTGTTCAAGTCACTGTAGAACTCAATACAAAGAACCAACCAAGGGGTTTGCAGTCAAGTCTTGTAGATGAGTAGGTAGGGTAGTGGACCACCATATTTCAGTCTGTTCTGTCATTCTACATTCATCTGACATAGGAAATAAAATAATAAAACTAACAGCATGTGCTCTGCCATAAAAATAAGTTTTAAGAGCAGAAACTGTTAATTGTATTTTACAAGCAATGCTGAGTGACTTGCAGAGAGTCCAGTTACCAGCCACGAGCCAAGCTACCTGTGGAACCTAAATACACCAGCTGTCTGCCTCTTCTCTCTGCAAAGTGTTTTAAGAAGAAGTTAAGTCATCTAAATGCTAAATTTGAGAATCAGTCCCATTATACAAGGTCATGAATGGAAATCAATGGGAATTTTATTTTCTATATGCTTGATTTTATTCACTGTTACAAGGTCTTAAGTAGATAATTGCAGATTTGTTTTAGTGGTATCCTACCTCCAAACAACCATCAGTGACCTCATGTTGGACTTCTAATTAACATGATTATTAAGTGCACAAGGACAGACTGAGTGGGAGAGTTGATTTTAGAAAAGGTGCATGTTTGTTGTCAGGGACTGGAATAGGTGACTGTCAAGGCAAAGCTTCTGTTCTAAAGGAGCTAAAACACCCAAGGGCCTGCTGTTAGCAGAAGTCTTTCAGACCATTGTATAGCACTTAAAATAAAGGCAATAATTCCCAGGATCAATTCTTGCCAGTAACGTTGAACTGATAAGAATTATGAAAACCCTGGTAATGTTTATTTGTTCAGTATTTATTTCTGCATTTCTAGTAGGACTTCCAGTCATTTTAGTGTCCAGACAGAACAGACAGATTGCTTTTTATGCTCTTAGTAAACTCAAATACAGTCCACAAAATAGCAAATGTGTTTCATGATACCTCTGGCTTCCAGAAAAATCAAAGTTATCGTGTACATAAATGACAAATGCTTTCCGGAGCCCACTTCACCTTTCCTTTTGAGAGAGTGAATTTAACATGTTATTTTACTATTTATTGTCCTTCATTGTATATTTTTCTGTATGAATGAAGTAGCCAGAAGAAAATTGGATTATTCACCTCTGTGTTTCTTTGGACAAAAGTCTTGAATTAAGTCTTGAATTCAAGTCTTGAAGTTCCAGCAACTATAAAATGTAATTATGTTATTTAGACCTTTTTTCCATCATGATTTTAATCCAACTGAGGACTGTGCTTTCAAAAAAAAAAAAAAAAAAAAAAAAAAAAAGAGGAAAAAAGAAGTCAGTCCTGCACCTCTTTTGTGCCATCAATAGATACTTGTTTCACCTTCATCTCTTGTACCAGCACTGCCAAAGCTATCTTCTAAGTCACTAAAAGGAAATGATCCAAGCTGGAAATGCATCCATTATTGCTAGGTTCATTTACAAACACATTAGTTCCTTCTTTCAGAGTTCTCTGATGCAGTTTTTCTGCTCATGAAGGTGAAGTCTGAATAAAGGAACAGGCAGAAAAAAGAAGGTGGGAGAAGCAAGAGGGATGACTGGACTTCCCTGTCAGAGGTCATGTGGAGCTGTGAGTTTGCATTTGCCATTTGACACCAGACAGGCTTTTTAATGGTAAATTGTTTCATAGGTGGTATCATCTGACTGGATCAAAAGTATAGGCCAGGTCACAGTGAGTTTGTGGTGCTTTGACCATGAGTAGCTTTAAGATCTCTCTTAAGAGTGAGACCATTCTTAAATTTTTGATGCCTTTCATCCCTGATAATTCCATGCAATTTGCAGTTGTAATTGAAATGGAGCTGTCTGTAATGGTGGTCAGGCAGACAGTTGCAACTACTTCTGCTATAGAGGTTTTCAGGATTAGTGGAGTTTAGATTACATTAGTAAAAATTTTGTTGATCAAAAAACAGACAGGCAGCAATGTTCATTGTCAATGTCATTAAGCAACTCAGAATAAAATATAAAAAATGTATGGTTTTGTGAAAAAAAGTTTATTATCTGACCTCCTACTTTGTCTTCCAATAGCATTTTTGCAGGACTCCTGCAACTTTTCCTTTTAATCTTTGTCTCCATCTGTATATTGCTTCCATATCACCTTTCTAGTTAAGTGGCTGCTGTTTCCCCCAGCCTGTATATTTACAGATGATTGCTACTGAGGGCATTACAATTTTTTGTGAGATTACACCTGCCCTTTCTTAGTAAATGAAGCATCCTTAAGTGACAATTTGACTGTGTTGGTTGTGTGGAATTAAGGAAGACTTGACCAGCTGGCTCTGATGTCACTTTGTGCAGTTGCAGACAATGTGACATCAGTGTCAGCAGCTCTCAAGGTGCTTCCTCCTGGGCCTTGTAACTGCGCAATCCACTGAAGGAAGTGCTGCTGCACTTTGTATGGAGTAGAGCAAGGCAGCTCAATAATTAATACCTGTGGTACTGATCACGTTCCTGGACACCTGAGACAGGCTGTTTGCTTCTGCCAGTGGGGATCCTTTGCTTCTCCCCTCCTGGAAGAAGCAGGCATTTAGCCCAGTGACTCTCAGCTTGAGACGGAAATACTTTTTCACTGGCTGACTGAAGAGCAAGACTTTGACTGAAGAGTGTCAAAGTAGTTGTATGTACTCTTTAAGTATGACTTACCAAGTCTGATACTGTTATCTTGTCATAAGCTGATTTTCAAAGATGATATATTCTAAATATCTTTACATTAAGGGGGAAAACTACAAAGAGCTGAATTGTTATGCTAATGCCCTGCCATATCACATGAGTCTGTGAGAGAGGTGGGTAATCAGGAAGAATTTTCTGTTTTGGTGGTTGTTGCCTAAATATACACCCTCAGGAGTTGGCTCTAAAATTGAGTTGCGTATTCTCTGGATTGATGAATGGTGTTCTCCTAAATACATACTAGTTAAGAGTGGAGATTAGAGGATTGATTAGGGGATGGGACTGATTATTGTTTCCTCACAACACCTGAAATTATAACCTTTTCTGTGACTGACATAGAAATACATGAAATGCAAACTCTTCCACTGCTCATATTCTGGTTCTTTGGTGAGGTGTTTGAATTCTAGTATAACACAGGTGTTCATTAAGTGAATTAAACCAATGTCAATTTGGTTACATTACAGAGCCATTTAGAATGCAGATGAATGCTTGTATGCTCTTCTCTCAAGTTTAGCAAGCTCTACTTTTGCATGTCAGTAAGTTATTTCTAGTTCTGTGATAGCACAGGGAGAGCTGAATGGTTTTCTGCTGTTTAGAATAGGGGCTGTCCATTTAACCATGCTCCTAAAATAGAGGAATTTGCAGCCTTCATCAAAGTAACCACAGTGCAAACTGATTGTTGGGAAGAAGAGTTAATAACTAATAAATAGCCACATAATTTTATTATTAAACCAGTTGTCTCCAGCGGGGGATACTTCAAGTTAAAAGACAGTTTTTGTCATCTGTTTGTTGTTTATAATTTTCCATATTCATCTATTGAATACTTTTGACATATACCTTCTTTTCTGGATTTAATTTTGTTTCTGGTCTGGTCATTCCACATTGGAAAAGTATCTCAGCAATCTGATTTTTTTTTCCTCCTGAACTATCATATTACCAATATCTTTCTTTTTACTGATAGGCCTGTCCTTGGAATATTTCTGTTATTTTATAGTGTATATTGCTTTCTGAATCAAAAGTAGATGGCACCCAAATGGCATCTTTAATGTTTTTCTATCACATCTGAGTTTCCTTCCAATAGGGTGAGAAACATATCATTGCAGTTGTTCTCAATATTTCTGTTGTACAATGACACATTTTGTTTCTTTAACAGGATTGCACATTCTTCACTAGGAAGGAAATCCTTCGGTAAGTAAATAGTTTTAAATTTCTTCTTCGTGATCCATGTGGAAGGGGCTAAATCTTTTTATCTGTCTTGTGAGGAAACAAGATAAAGCCAGTTATTTTGCAGGAATTAATGAGAACAGGACTGGATTTAGGATATAATGTATAATTGTCATAAGGTGGTGATTAGCTTAAGGTGAATATCATAAATATTTTTTTAGGATCAGTGTCTTGTATGAAAGGGATTTGCTGCTTCTCTGCTCAGAGATACCAGTGAGGGCACGTCCTGCAGTCAGTGTAGAATCCAGAGGTGTTTCTACATGTCTGAGGTGAAGTTTTAATGAGCAGGAATAAAATGGGTAATGACCCCCTGGTTTATTAGCACTTACTGATTTAGCATCTCCCTGTCTCCATGAAGGGGCAGCCAGGTACTGCTGGGCACTTATTTACACTGCAGGATGCTCACAGGGGTGATATGGAGGAAGTGCAGCTCCAGTCCTCCTTTGGCTGAGCTCAATTTCTTGTGCAGCTGCCAATTTCAGTGAGATGGCCCAGCAAGGAGCAACCTTAGAAAAAGAAACTCCATGCTTTTGCATGGCTGTGAATGACTGTTGTGTTGGTGGGGATGAAGGGATTAATATGGCAGCTTCAATTTAGATTATAAACTGATGTAAACCAACATGAGATTGCAATTAGGTGAAATGGGATGTTTTTACCTGTCCCTACAGGGGAAGTAGCCCATCAAAACCCCAAACAACAGTAAATCTATTTTCCACTGGCTTAAAAAGGTGAATCAGCTCATGTGAGGGATCAGATAAGTGCCAAAGCTGGCATAAGAGCCAGAGCAAGCAAATGCAACTGAAAATGAGGAGAGCATTTCCCTACCAATAAGGTGTTAGACACTTACTGGTCTTTGGTGTCAGCATCAGCTGACTTACACACTGTCTTTGGTGTCAGCATCAGCTTAAGTCAACATAGATCACAGAATCACGAGGTTGGAAGAGATCTCCAAGATCATCGACTCCAACCCAGCCCTAACAGCTCAACTAAACCATGGCACCAAGTACCCCATCCAGTCTTCTTTTAAACACATTCAGGGATGGTGACTCCACTATCTTCCCAGGCTGACCATTCCAATACTTTATCACCCTTTCTGTAAAAAACTTCTTTCTAATATCCACCCTATATTTCCCTTGGCACACCTTAAGACTGTGCAGGCTGTGGTCAGAGGGGTTGAAGACATTTTTTGATTAGTAATCTGAGTGTGGATAATTTGCAAATTATTAGAAAATAGTATAACTTATGAATTTAAAGTGAAGAAAAAATTAACACAGAATGCTGAAAATGGATCTAGGAAAAAAGAAAAAGTAAGACTGCAGCAGAGGCAAGTGTGCCTGGTGAAAGAGAAAAATAGAAACTATAGCTTGCTATTGGTGTTTGATAGCTGTTTATCACCAGAAAACCTAAATACACTCCTAAGTCTTTGTTAAAGATGAATAATTTTCGGAAGTGCTGATCACAGCTATGAGCGTTCAGTCATGGGCCCAGGCCAAGAACATAGTAACGAATGTTGGTTATTGTAGACGTATTTATGTTATCACTGACTCAAAATTATCTAAAATACTCATAGGACAGCTAACAAATTTTTAGAGCTGTTACTGAGTGCTTTGGTGGTGTTAGGGCTTTGAAAACATGCCCCAGTTTTCTTAAGGAGAATGTGGAAATTTAGACCAATGTGTGTAGCTTCAGGAAACAACTTTTCTGCATGGAGAGATGCCAGAATACACTCGTAGACAATCAGTCTGTAAGTGCCTAGAATTTAATACGTGCTCAGAGGCAGCCACTGCGGATTTGTTAAAAGCAAATCTTCCTACAAGCATCTGTTTTCGTAAGTCAGAGAAAAGAAGCATCTGGAACCTGTCTCTATTTTGATAAAGGCTTTTACATAGTCCAGTTTAGTCCTTTTCTACTTGTGTAAGTGCACTGAACTCTTGGTCAAAGTACTCCTGAACACAGAAAATTGGTGAGAATGGTAAGAAATACTGATGTGAAGAGAGTTGCAGATGCTAGGAAGTACCTTTGTTATGAAGTACCTTTTTCCAACAGTACTCAGTATATTAGAGAAATTACTACAGTCAAAGTGAGCAAAAGGAAATTCACACACTCAGGTCCTAAGAACTGAGAAAAAATTTGCAAGTGCAGAATGCAATGTATCAAGAAAATGGCTGAGGGGTTAGTGATCTGAGCAAAGTGAGCATAATTTTAACAATACCACCCCCACCATGCTCTTGCAAATAAGAGAAATGCATTTCTACAATGCATTAGCCTCCACAGTGTTTAAAAAATGTCAGAATTCCAGTCAGTAGTACTGTGACCTCAGTAAAAATAGACTGTCCAGTTTTGGGCATCACCATTCAAAAAAGATTTGTTATCCTGGAAAATGTCCTGTAGAGAGAAACAGGAAGAAATAGAAAAAAAATGATGTGAAGAAAAGTTGGAAAACCACTTTAGTTAGAGCAATGAATCTGATTGTGTAATGTGCCTCTCTTGTGATTGTAAATGGGAGCAAATGGCAGAGTTGTCTTTTGTAAGGCATTATTTCTCTTACTCAGTTTTACAAATCTGATGTTCTGGCAGACAAGCTTTTACTCCAGCAATAATGCTTATCTGCTCACCAGCCCGTCTGTTTCTGCTTCTCCCTGTAGACTGGTACAGTTTGGCACCCAAACAAGCACTTAAATGCAGGTCTCCTTGGATGCCTGTCCTAGCCAAAGAGTACAAAAGTTGTAAATTCAAGCTGCATTGCTTGAGAATGACTTAACCTAGTTAGACAACTGCCAGGGGAATATGGCAGTAAATGACCAAGCTGGGCACCATTTGGGGTGTCAGCAAACATTTGAACCTTTTTGTAGAAGAAAAATAGTTCTTCTGTTGCCTTCTCTTCTCTGCCTTTTCGTGGCTTGTTCTTGATGGGTGAAAGGTGATGTGACAGGAGCCCCTCTAGCCAGTCCAGCTGAATGTTGGATTTTAAATCTGAAATCTGCCAGAGAATTAAGCAGTGGTTTCCTTCAAGAGTCTGGAAAGCTTCCTTATAAGGGAGCAAATGCAGCAAACTGCTTGAGAGGCAACTCCCTGTGGAGGAAGCTGCTACACAAATGGAGGGAGAAGTTAGAATACAACTCCTATTTCTTTTTTAAAGAGTTTGAAGTTTTGTATGCAGAAAGGAAGTTGCCATATTGTCAGCTTTGGGGGAAAAAGCGTCAGCCAAAAAATGGAATTGAGGAGAACGCTGTACCCTTGAGAATCTTTCTGAGTTTTAGGAAAGAAACTACATACACAAAGAACATATATCCTGAAGCTACTGTTGATCTTCCTGTTAATTATGTTACTATTCTCGTTGTTAAAAATGTTTCTGCATCCTCTATGAATGAAAAATAAAAAAAAGCTTTTAGACAGTTCCTGCATTTTTGTACCATAAATATTTCCTGTGTTATGTTTTAGTAAGATTGTACCTGTTTTGCTAAGGCTTGTGAGAGAAGAGAATCCCTGTCAGTGTTGATCTGTGTGGAGTCTGGAGTGCTGCTGTACTGTGTCCAGTTCTGGCCTCCCCAGTGCAGGAGAAATAAGGAGCTGCTCCAGGGTCTGGCAAACGGCCATTGAGATGAATAAGAGACAGGGGACACTCATATGAGGACAGGCTGAGAGAGCTGAGATCTGGAGGGTGTGAAGGAGACAGAGGCCCCTGCCAGGAAAAGGGGCAATGGGTACAGACAGGAACACAGGAGGTTCTGACTGAACATAGGGAAGTGCTGTGAGGGTGACTGAGCACTGAAATAGGCTGCCCAGACAGGATGTGGAATTTCCGGCCTTGGAGATACTCAAAAGCCAGACACCTGAATGTGGCAGCCTGCTCCAGGTGTCCTTGCAAGGCAGGAGGTTGGACCAGTTCATCTCAGGAGTCCTCGCAGCCTCAGTCACTATGTGATTCTTGGAATCAGTAGCAGAAAAGAGGCCTGTGAGCAGGGGTTTAAGTGGTGCTTCAAGGAAGGAAAAACACTATAAAGTGTTCTTATCTATACTCACTATGCATCATGTAGTTCTGAGAACAGTAGAGTACGTGTATTGAAAGTCAGAGCTTTCCTAACTATGGCTAGATTTAGAATAAATGTATTATAAATTGTCTGCCAAAAACATGTCTTGCAATTTCTTTTTCATTTTCCTGCAGATGATTTGGGAGGATATTTATCTAGTATTATCTTAAAATAATTTGTGCTGCTTCATTTTGCATTGCAAAGATGAATAAATACTTCACATGCTCACTAAAAACTAGCAGAAAACCCATCTATCCACTTTTTCTCATCTCATTATGCTGCCTTTTTATAAATCTGTCTTCTGTGCCCGTTTGTTGTATTTTATTGATACAATGAAAATAACTTTAACTGGAAAGCATAAAAGGGACAAGGCATATCAGTAACAGAATTCCTTCAACTTTCAACTCTTCCTGCTTGTGTTTCTCACTGTTCTTTGCTCTTTATCTGTTTGTCGAACTGTGGCAATTTAGTGAGCTGTGGTTTCAGTTTCTGTCTGAATTTCCTTGTATCATGTTTCCTGTCGTTTTGGTTTCAGCTTCACATGGTAGACCCCCTTCTCTAATAGACTGTTCTAACCTCTTTCAATCCTTGCAAGCAATAATTCACTGAGGAATTGGTGCAGCACAGAGATTTATGCCTCTCTTCCCATTTAACAGTTATTGTTGCAAAAACAGTTTGTGAAAGTATGGCATAAATCTCAGACCCTGCAAGTACTTTCTTTATCAGTTACTGACAGCCCCAAAGGCCCCTCCTTCCTCAGTTTCTCAGCCCCAGATTAAAGAACCTTCTTCTCTTTGAGCTATAGCAGGTTTTTCTCCCTCTGTCAGACTTGTAGATTTTGGTCTGTCTGGCCCTGTTCCCTAGCTGTCCATTAAAAGGACTGCAGGACAAGAGAGCATGTGCAGTTCACTGATTTGCATCAGTGCTACATCAGGGCTACAGCCTCTGTAGCAAGAGCTGTAAATCAGTTCCCATCAGTGCATTCTGTTCTGCATTCTGTGCAATCCATCTTCAATGCTGCTGCTTCTTTTACTTCCAGCCATTCCAGGTGCTTGGAAAGGCTGATTGCTGAGACCTGGCTCTTTCCAGGGCTTTATGTTGACTTGTCAGTTCTCCTGCTGGTCTCTGGAGTGGTGAATTCTTCTTTGTATTACACAACGTCCTTCTCCAGCTGTTCCATTCAACTCTGGCATCTGGACAGGAGCCTATAGCTCCAATTGTGGTGAATAACCAAAAGTGCAGCAGCTGTACACTTTCTGGTCCTGGTGCTGGCACCGGTTGTTCCATTCTGTAAAACCAGTGTGTGGTCAGGTCATGCCACAGATCCTGTGAACCCCTGGTGGCACTCACTGCCTGCTTTCATTGCTCTGCTTAAGCCATTTGCTATTTTTTTTTTTCTGAACATGCAGAACATTGCAGAGCAATTTAGAATTTACTCTTTGAGATGGTCTTGAGTGTAACATACAAGTCTTTGAATGCATCCCTTTTACTTAGGAATAAATAGGATATATATTGCTGAATAAAAATGTTTTCCCCTTACAGCATAAATCAAGTGACTGATGCTGTGGGACCTGAACTGGGGAGATGTTTATTCCTTTCTGAAGGCCACTCTAAAGCCTCTGCTCCTTTCTAATCAATGAGCATTTGCAAGCTTTTATCTTTCATTTTCCGCACTCCTTCAGTGCAGAGTTCCTGTTAAAAAGGCAGCTCAGCCAGCTGTAATGTGTTGTCACCACATTTAATGGTGGAGATGAATATACACCAGGCCAAGGAAGAGCTGCTCTGTGTTTTTACACACCCACTGGTGACCTTGGGTACAATCTGACTCCCTCCCAAATCTCAATAGTGAATTTAAATGGTCACTGCAGGGTGTTAGCTTAGAAATCTCTTTTTTCAAATCTATTCAGGTAGAGCTGAATGCTCTGTTGTAAGTTTGGAGGCATCCCAAACTGAGTCCAGCAAACACCCACAGTGTCACCCTTGCTGACTCTAGGATGTTTCACCCTTGAGAAGTAGGAACAGACTCTGACCTACCTTTTTTGCCATGTAAAAGACCTGTAGGCTACCTGTAGTGGTAGAATGAAAGTTATCATCAATCAAAAGTAGGCTGTGGGGACAAAACTGTGTTGTGGATTTTTTTCTGAACACAGCATTTTTGGTTTTCACTAGTTGATGGGCAACTGAGTTGATTTTAAAATTACTGCTATCTACAGGGGTAAGTCTTGTTCTGCCTTTACTTTATTGATTAATTTAATAGAAAAATTAAACCCACATTTTCTTCCACTGCTGTCACAACTGCTTCAGTAATGTCAAGGAGCTGACTGTGAAAACTTCTATGTTTTCAAACATCAATTTCCTGAACCTCACTGCAACTTCTTAAGCGTTAGTGCTTATACAAAGAACATGAGTAGCTGGTGGGCTTCAAATTTCTGCAAGGGCGGATCAGCAGTTTGGGTTTAGACTGGATTAAAAAGATACAGAATCACAGCCTTAATCCTTGCATGTTGTACATGAAGCATAAGCATATACCAGTACCTGTGGGGACAGAGCATCATTGGTTAATGAAATTTGCCATTAGATTTATCACCACATTCCCTTCTACTCTCATTTGTGGAAGGGAAGACACTGACAATTTTTCATTTCCTAGTTCCATCCAAAGTAAATAAGGAATCTTGCTGACAAAGAGACCACATCCAGGAATAGGAAAATGCTTCTGTATGCATCCAGAAGAATCTTTTAAAGGAAATACACCTGCAGGAACTGTAGTAGTTACTGCTGTAAAGACAGTGAGGCTGGTCTCGGGCTTCTGAATATACATGATGGTCTCTGTATGATAACGGCAGCTTTTCCAAATCTGTGTGTTCAGACAGCACTGCAAAAACCTTACATTGCCTCCCCGACAAGACATAAATGTTTCTGTGTCTAGAACCGATAAAGAGCTGATAGGTTGCTTCTTGTTGAGGGACATGCTGAGTAAAAGGACAAAAAGCCTTTCCTCCAGGTCACAACTGCTCTGATGTGTTCAGGTCACCTGAAGAGCCTTCTGCTTCTCCAAAATAGGAAAAATATCAGAGCCTTTACCAGAGCTCTGTTTCTTCTCTATTTGCAGTTAGGAATTAATGTTATTGAGAGATGTGAGAGAACAGTCAGTAATGAGAGCAGCATTTGGGAAGTGATTACTCAGTCTGACTCACAGGATTGGTCATAGTGCACAACATTACAAGGTGTGCATACAGGCAGGAGGATTATGGGTGTAAATAATGCCGATGTCTACTGAGCTTCACATTGTACTACAGAGTAATTGATCAGACATGTATTGTTTCCTTGCCAAAAAGTAAGTACTCACCCAGTAACATAAGTTATTTGACTAAATGGGAGTTTTGGTGGAACTCCTGCAAAAAGGATTGTGTTCCTTATGACAGATTTTTTTTTTTGCATCCTGTTGTGGCTAAAGCAGGTCTGTTATTTTTTTCTTTAAAGTCTAGCACTTGATACTGGCAATCTAGTTTATTATAAAACAGTACATAATGTCCCTGAAGAACCTTCTAGCATCAAGATCTTACAGAAGGAAAAGGTGTTACTGTCTTTTGTGGTTGTTCCGTTGGTTGGGTTTTTTTGTTTTTAATTTTGAAGGATAATGGAGTAAGTGCAACATACTATATGTTGAGTATAGGGAAATCTTATGGCACTTTTCACCGTCACAAAATACTAATCACACCATGTGATAAGGCTGTTACAAATAGAGTTGCTGGATCCTTGCAGATAAAAGCATGTGGAAAATGTATTTTATTGCTGTAATTTAGTTTGAAAGAGTTAGATCAGAGCCACTCCCTACAGACTCATTTGGATGCTTTAGTGTGAAATACACTCAGGCAGAAAGCTCTTACATCCACAGATCTTTGCCTGATTTGGTAAATGAATGGCAGAGTTAGTTGGGAGAAAAACAGGATACAAGAGCTGCCCTCAAATCTGCAGTTAACCTGTATGTTTCTGAGTTCCAGACAATTCTGGGAGAGTTGAGTCTAGAGTTAGGAGCTGTGTCCTTCTTTCAGCTGCCAAAGGTATGGCTGAACTTCAGCATAAATAGATTGCAATTTCTGTGGACAAGATAGTGAATTCTGTCAGCAAGAAGAGACAGGTTTACTTTGCACTGATATTGCATGTTACAAAGAGACAAGTCTAATATTAGATAAAGTACAGAAGGAAATCTTGGCAGTTAAAACAAGCAGGGATTGTCAGCTCCTGGATTTCCAAGTGTTGTCCACAATGGTCAAATTGTGTCAATAATGAGTGCTTAATTGTCTTGAAGACTAGAACACCATTTCAGTATTCTAGTTTTTAAAAAAGTAAGTAACCCATAGATGGATATTGGACTTGAAAGTTTTGCTTTCTTTTAAGTTTCTCTTTTTAAGTGCTTTTAAGCTGCTTTTTCTGTTGTATTTGGCAGCATCTTTTAGCTGTCATTTACAATGGAGAAATCAGTTGCTAGAGAGGGAGATGGCTATTGCATCTTGAATGACACTGTATTTATGAAATGTCAGGGTGAGCTGTGGTGAACAGCTGAATTGTGCTGAGATCAGTGGATATCCAGTTTCTGGTATGGCACAAAATATTGCTGTGCAGGATGAAGACATCAGTTTCCTACAATGCAGAAAAAAATGTGTTCTGTGTTTCATTTCATGTGTTTTTTGTGGCACATCATAATCATAAGAAAAGGGATCCCTGTAGATGATTTTCTCCTAGTTTTTGAGTTCATTTACACACAGGAATCTGAAGTAGTTCAGTTGTGTGTGTGGCTGGCTGCAGGGCTGCTGCAGCTAAAGCCGGGGAAATGAAGGGGTTGCTGAGGCATTGCTTCCTGTATTTTATGTTCTGCTTTTAAAACATGGTAATCTCTGTATGTAATTGTTAGTATGCCTAGTGAGGAGGCAGGATTTTTGGTTAAAAGGAAATTAAGTCACAAAATAGCTTTATAATGTATACAAGTAGTACATGTGCCCTACTGAGAGATCAGAATACACTGTGTTAATACATAGGACAAGCAAAGGGACCACTTTCTTTCCTAAGCAGTTTATGAATTAGGTGTAAAACTAAACTTCCACATATGATAAGAACTGCATTTCGTAGTACATGCCTTGGTTCAGCCTTTGTGTGCACATACGTGGCAGTGCCTAAATGTTACATACACACAGTTTGAAACCCTGCTCAGTTACAGACCTCAGGAAACACGTGACTGTTGGTAGCAGTTACACTGGATACTGCATCAAAGCCCTCTTTTTTCAGAAAGATGGGAATTTGGTGGGCTCAGACTTGTGCACTAAAAACAGTGATTAGAGTTGCAAGACAAATTTGTACCTGATTACTGTCTAAATGGAATTGGTTGTTTAAAATTGGTTATTGGCTGTTTGTTTCTGCTTGTTTACAGGTTGCATGGCCGATACCATGAAATGGCACCAAATGTTGTGCCCATGGACTATACAAAGGACCCAGATGTTAAACTACCTATGCAGCTTATAATAAACATGCCTGAGCTAAAGGTATCACTACTGACTGCTTGCAAACTATATCTTAATTTCCGTAGCTTGTCTGCCAGACTTTTTGCTGAGATTAATATCCAGAAGTGCTGTGGCATGCTGAGGTCTTCCCCTTCCTATTCTTGTTCAAGGGCAAAAACAGCTCCAGAAACTGAAAATGTTTAGGTGAATGTCTTTCTTGCAGAGATAGTTGGAATAGATGTTAAAGGAAATGAATAGGAAACAAAATTAAATTTAGCAATCTTTGCCCTTTGTGTATATCCCCCACAGAACCCACATCCCCACAGTGATCTCTGTGTGAAGAGCTGGTTAGAAATCTGAAGTTCTTATCTTAGTCTGTTCATAGGAAATTTGCTAGCAGTGTGCAGAATATTTCTAATAAACGGTAAAGGTTTTCTCCCTTTTTTTCAGCAATCTGAGCAAAATAAGTATTATTTTTCTTAATTTTTCATTTTCATGGGGGCATTATGTGATAGGAAAGGGAGAAACAATCCATGTAAATGCAAATAAGTGAAGCAGTAGGTATAAGGCAATCAGTGCAAAAAAAATTTGAGACACTATTTGTTTTTATTCTCAGTTCCACAATTTAAGAATTTATGGTTTTAACAGAACAAATGTGGAGTTTTAGCATTTATTTTTAGACAGTTCATTGAGTTATTGTTTTGTTGCATAGTCTGTTTTTTTAATGTATGTTTGTCAATTGATATCTATAAACTACTGTAATGTGGAAACGATTATGTGTTCAATCTGATAGTTGCATGAAGCATTATTAAGCTTTTTAAGAACAATGCTATAAGAACCTTTTAGTTGATGGCTTTCCACTTAATTTTAATGATCTAGAAATTCTTCCTTAGTGTTGTATTTTTTTTTCAAATATCTGATATTTTACAAGCAGAAGCCATGCTTCAGAAATTCAGTTGTGGAGGATACTGAGTCAACATGAAGTGAAAAACATTTGAATTTGATTTCAAGTTGAAGTTCACAGAACTCTTTGTTCCTTTAATACTACACTTGCTGTATGCTTGATTCTGGAATAATATAATTTATTGAAAAATAACCATGTTCTGTTAATCTATATGTGTTGAAAAGTGTTCGACCAGCGTTTCATTTAAATGGAAACATTAAACACATACAAGCATTTAATTCAGTAGGATACCTTGAAAAATTTTTATCCTTCAGTTATACTTCAGACTCTGATTTAGCAGATGCCTATGGACAGCTTGGGTTTCTGAAGAAGCTGAGAAATAATTTATAATTCTTTTTCACAGTGAGCATGGGCTCCTTCAGCAAAATCTGTTTATGCTTTTTCTAATGGCATAAGTATTCCTTAGAGTTTATGTTTTCATCTCTGAAATCTTGATAACATAACATGAAATTGTTTGGCACAGTTCTTTGACTCCTCAGAGTTTAACTGCCAGACAGCTGAGAGTTGCTTTGTGACAAATCAAGGCTAAGCTTAGAAAAGAAAGTGAGAAATTTTGATCACACAGAGTATTTTTGGCTTCAGTGATTGAGGATTGAACACTTAAGGAGTAGCTCATTCAACGAGAACTTTTGAGACGGAGGCCTGATACTGAAGCTGATGTACAAACCAGAAATTTTATACAGTATCATATTTAGGTTGAGAGACAGGAGCATATCTTGCTAGCTTAGCCAACTTAGGTGGTAATGATAGACTTCCTAAGAGGCTTCCATGTATGAAGCGGATCATAATCTATCTTTTGGCACCACAAGTCTGTGAGGCTTTCTGACCCTGCTTTAGAAGACATCTCCAGGTAATGGAATTTGACTTTATGAAAATAACAAGACAAGCTCAGTGTTGAATTTTATACAAAGTCTCTCTCAGGTCTTATAAATCTGTGGAAGAACCTTTGAAATATTGGTGTCAAACCACTCATTTCAGGAATTCTAGGAGCTCTCAGAGAACAGTGCTTTCAATAGCTACTGAGCTTGTTTTCATTTAAATCCTAGTAAGGGGAGACTAGATCTTATTCCATAATTGTTTCAAAGCATTGTCACTAAAAGATGTTAAAATGCCTGGGCTCTTTGTTGTAAACTGGGGTCCATCTTGGTCATGAAACATCTTGTGGGCACCTGTGCAGACGGGGGTGAGGGGAAGAGAGTTTTTCCTCAAGAGTTTATTTTTGGAGCAACCTAGGAAATCACTTCAGCTCATACACTAAGAAAAAAACTCTTTAACCTTTGCAACTTGACCAGACTGCCTAAAAAATCATTATGGTGTTTTCTTTCTTCGCTAACTTTTCATCAAGGTGAAGACAAAGACAACATTTACATCTTAAAATAGAAATAAATGACCTAAATGTCTATTGAATTCTAACAAAATTAGTACTAATTTCAACGCACCTGGCTTTTTTCATATACACATTACATTCGTGGTTACTGGCAGTGTTGAGCTCAATACCACTGCAGGTTCTGACAAATGGATAGAATCAATAATGCACTTTTCTAAATTAGATTCTGCTAATATAAAGAAAGATCTTTACCTCATCCATTAATGTTTTGAGCCAGGTTTTTGTGTTTCAAGGAAAAAAGTGCTGATGATAATTCGCTTTAATTGGTAATAAATTATTCACTAATTTCTGATTCTTACAAGTTGAAAGTTGGGACTAGAAATAAATAAATAAAGAAGGGGAAGGTACTTTAAGTTGATTAGGTCTACCATTACACTGAAGTTAACAGAGCTATTTTACTCTATCAGTTTCATTGCAGTCTCTGTTCTCTAATTTTCACAATCTTGGTTACATAGGCACTAGTTTAATAAATTAACTTTTGGGCATCTGGACACCCGTGAGATTGCAGTAATTAATATTGCAAAACTGTAGCCATGATATGGACTGCTCAGTGTGGGACCAGGAAGAAAGCCAAAGTAGGGGCTTTTTAAAATTAAAACAGGTTTCAGTCACATTATCCCTGTCATTGCCACAGAGCTGCAGGTGGGGATGTAACCTGATGCCAGAGCCCCCTACGGTTGGTAGCAGTAGTGGGTGTCCACACCCACATCCCAAATTGCCTCTTTCCCAGACTGTGGGCTCTCTGTGGGCACTGCAGTGCAGAACAATCCTCGTCTCTGGGGCTGGGCAGCAAAGGGCTGCTGGAGGGGAACCATTTTTGTTTCACTCACTTTACAGTCTGTTGCTTCCTGTGTTTGGCTCACATAGGAACTTAATTGATCCTTGCAGGCCTTGTCATAAGCTGCACTGGGGAGGGAGGTAGTTCATAAATCCACTGCTGAAAGGATGGACAGCAGGAACAGGAATCAGCCAGGGGCTAGGAAGGACACACAGGGAGCAGTGACTCCATCACACATTTCAGAACCGATGTTAGCAGCCTATTTGTACTAAGTGTAAACATGAACGCAAGTGATTTGCTTCAAAATAAAAATAGTTTCCACAGTGTTAATAGGATGAGATTTTAGAAGTGATTTCAGTGAGTCTTCAGGTTCAAAGCTTTCTGTGTAATGGGCAATGACACCAGAGAGAGCAGAGTGATATTCCCAAGCCTTGCTCTGGCCAATCTTTGCCTCCAGCTCATGTCACCATTCTTGCTGCATTCTGTTAGCTGTTTCTAGTTATAACAGGATGTTTTACTCCCTTCAGACCACTGTCCTTGCTTCTCTGAAGTCTCTTTACCTGACCATCCCAGCTGTGTGTCCTCCAAATGTCATTAGTGAGGGCTGTTTTCTCTCCATCAAGCCCCAGGCCTGCACCTCCCCGATGGCCTGCAGCATTGTCTGTGCACTTCCCTGGCACAGTTAGGAATCAGTTCTTGTCACAATGCCTTATCTTCCCATGAGGTACTGGTAGGGTCTGTAACATTTAAGCAACTCTCTATACAGCCTGACTCTGGGTTTTTCGCTGTTGTGACTGCAGTAAAGGGTCATTGCTGAACTTACGCTTCTGCTTTCTGACTGAACAAAATGGTCTTTTCTATTAAGATATAAACTTATCAATTTAGCTCTGTCTTAGCCTTGGTCTCTGCAGTAATTTCTTAAACAGTACCCTGCAGGCACCACAGAGAAGCTTGATGACATTAATACAATCATAGACACGTAAACCACAAGTTATTGATTTTGAGGAAGAAGAAAATTTAAAAAAAAACCCTGCAAAGAAATTAATTTTTTTCTGCTCCAGGGACAATTTGCTGTTGCACTTATTATGGTTCCCTTCTGAAGTACCAGTCTTTCCTATGGATCTTTGGTTGTGAACAATTTAGCCACTTTTAACTGTTTGTTAGCAATTTTTTTCCCCTCTTTTGGAATAACTCCTGAAATTTAGAAAAGATTAGTTTTTACCGTTGCCGAAAAAGTCCTGATGAAAGCATCCAAAAGGATTCTGACTTGCAATGGTCTGAAAAACAGACTGCTTTGTGCTTTTAAATATATTCTCTAAAGTCAGTGGGACTTATGTTCAAATACAAAAGAGAAAATCATCGTGTTTCTGTGGATATGAAAATTAAGTAGCATTTTGTAATGACTTTCCAGTGTCTCCAATTTAATTAACTTGACCTATCTTTGAACTTCACTTGCAACCTCTTATTTCCAAAATGCAGTCAGCTTGTGGGAATAGGATTGGATGCTTGAAATTAATTCCTCAACCTACAAAACAGATAAAGCAAAAGGCCACCAGAGTGCTTTCCTAGAGTCTGGGGTGGAAACTAGAGGACAGGGGAATATAACAGATGATCTAGCTGCAATGCCAGGAATAAACCCTCTAACAGTTTGTTAGAAAACTAATGGTTGTGCTTTATTGTAAGCTGATATAGATATGTATGTTGGAATAGATGCTGTGTGAGATTTAAAAATGCATAGAAACGAAATCATCTGAGTAAAAGAAGTGTTCCATACAAAGATGGATTGCATATTTAGGATTCTCTCAAGCCACCACAGCAACAACATCAATCTGCAAAACAGCAGTTGTTTTTCAGTTGTAGCAATCCTTTATTGTTTCTGTCTCCTCTCTCATTTTTATCATTAGAGTAGAGAAAAAGCTTTTTAAGACAAGTGTAAGTTTCCAGTTTTAAAACTAATCTTTTTTCCAACAATTAGTTCTTATGGGAAAGCAATCTAGGAAAGAAAAATATAATTTTCCCCTTTACTCCCTTCCCCCAGGAAGGCTCTTCCTTTAAATATGATGGAACCCTAATCTGTGCTCTTTAGAGTAGAGGTAATGAAATTACAGAAAGGATGTGAAAAGTATCTGTGAAGGTAAGCTAATACTTTCCATTGTGTAAGCCACAGATATACTGCCTGAAGACACATAATATGAGAAAGTTAAAGGAAAGAAATCAATATGAGGAAAGTTTTTATTTTTCATTTTGGTTTTAGAGATCCATTTGGCAAAGAGTTACTACAGAAGTATGATTAGGTTCATTTAATTCATTCTTAATTAATCTGTATTTTCAAGATCTCTGACATGACAACTTATGCAACTGCAATATGCTTATTGAGTCAATGAGATCCTGCGCCAGCCTTTCTAAAGCACAAAGTCCTGGGCTTGATGTTCACTGCTGATAGAGATATTTGCATCTGTGTGCTCCTGGTTTGTTACCCAATGCTGCCTCTAAGATGTCAGTTTACTACTGTTACCATGACACTTATTTCTGATCAGGTTTGTTCCAAATAAAGCTATACAGCATTTTAGAAATGAAAAATAAATTTCTAACATCTTTTGATATGCATTCTGATGTTTGACATTCTCAAATTTTAAACATATAACACAGCATTTTTTGTGTGCTTTTAGGAAGAAAGTGGACCTTTTCATATATTTTAGCCCAAATGAATCTTACTTTGGCTTATTTATAAACTGATTGTTTGAAACAATAGAATCAATTGTTCTTCCCTGCATGTCTGTGTGTGCATATCCCACAAACAGGTATATGTTTATAACCACAGGGAAATCCCGTAGACAGGTGAATGTGTATTCCACGAACAATTCCAGGCACATTTCCAGGCATTTAAGTGAGATGCTTTAACCTAAGCAGTACCCACAAACGCATACCTGCTGTACCTACATATCACTCATGAGACATGAGTGATTACTACATATCCTTTTACAGTGAGGTTCTCTCAGCCATCTGCTTGGGTCTAGGGTGTTATTTTTCATTCTGAGGCTCTGGAGAGCCTGCTGCTTTTTGAGGCTGCTTTTTATTTTCAGGAATCCCTCTTTTCTGTTCTATTTAATTTGGTTTTATCTGGCCTGGTTTTGTCTTCATCTGAACAGTGAACTTGTTAATCTCCTATCCTTTGAAATCTGTAGGCCTGTCCCCTATTGTGGATTCCTTCAGTCATCAAACCCTGCAGGAGGATTTGTATTTAGTATTGACTACTTTAATGGGCTGTAATTTGAGCCTAAGGCTCTGTGGTCCCACCTTCACCTGTCCATAAAAACGGCCTTGTTCCTGGCCATTACTTTTTTAGTCTCCTCCATTATGCCAAAAATGTATTTTACAAATGCTTTTGTTCTATGAGTGAATTAGCAAGAAAGAATTCAAGTAAACTGAAAAATAACATTTTCTGGTCATTTGTCTCTCAAATATAGCTGTTTTTTGAAATTTCTTTTAAAATTATTGGATGGTGTATGAATATCTGTTAGGTAATTAAATTTACAGGGGAAAAAAAGAAGAAATGGATATATGATTGAACTTCTGAGCTTTCACAGTATTTCTTCTTTAAAAGCCAAACAAAATGCTGCATGCATATTAAAAATAGTGAACCTGATATGCCACCACCACAGCTGCATATATTTATGGATCAGTATGTTAATAAGTGTCTTGGCTTCAGATAAGATCTGAAGCTTTAATGAGATGCACAGCTTTAATGAGATGCCGCTCACAGCCCAAGTGATGTTTGTGTTCTGTGTGTTCTGTTCATATTCAACAGAATTGAATTGACTTTCCAAGTTTTATTGATACAGCTACAGATCAGTGTTCGGGTTTTGTATCGCTCTGAGACAGATGATGGGTTTTTACTGTAAAAACATTTGGTTTGGATTTCAGAGTACTAAAGCAGGTTTTCTTATGCTTGCTTGTGTGTTTATGGTTTTAGAATATTGTCTTGTTCTAAGGTGCTAGAAATTATTTCAGGATTATCTCCCATGGAAATTAAATTTAATTTAAATCTCTGGAATTTTTAGTCAGTTCAACCACAGGTTGGGCATAGACATGTATTAGTGAAAATAAAAGGCCAGAAGCAGTACTTCAAAGCAGCAAAGACTGATGAAACATCCTGCTAAAGCATACAAATGTAAGTTTTTTGATGCCTTTTTGGGAAAAGAATACAAAGAAAATGTCTTTAAAGAGCTAACCATGCAATTAAATATTCATTATCAGAGAGTCTGCAGGTTTTTCCATCTTCCGAATACCAATATATATGTCTTTCACAGGAGAATCCCTTCAAAGAAAGAATTGTGGAGTCTTTCTCAGAAGATGGAGAGGGGAGCCTGAGCTTCAATGACTTTGTGGACATGTTCTCTGTGCTCAGTGAAATGGCTCCCCGGGAGCTTAAAGCAATCTATGCCTTTAAGATCTATGGTACTGTGTGGAGAGGCTCTGGTGTGCTTTTTCTGTTTGGAGAAAATGAGTGGGACACTTGGTGATCTTTGGTTCTTCTATTGTTTAGATTTTAACACAGATAACTTCATTTGTAAAGCAGACTTGGAAAAAACCCTCAATAAGCTGACCCGGGAAGAGCTGACAGCAGAGGAAATCACTCTGGTTTGTGAGAAGGTGATAGAAGAAGCTGACATGGATGGCGATGGGAAGTTAGGATTTGCAGATTTTGAAAACATGATTTCCAAGGCACCGGACTTTCTCAGGTATTATTTTAAGAAAAAGAGAGTCTCTTGCATACTTGCAGGCATTTTTTAGGATATCACTGTGCAGTCTCATATAGGAAGTGTCAGACATAAATATTTTACTGGAGAACTGACTAGGGGATGACTTCTTAGTTTACTTTTCTAGGGCATATTCCGGTTTTCTCCTAAGACTAAGAGCTCAATGACTTTTAATTATCACCTTTCCTGCCCCTCCACCCCTCTTGGTGTGGTTCAGGAAAATATTTTGATCCATTATGAGCTCAAATTCGTATTTTTCTTAAGCTTATAGCAAGGATCCCATCTGTCTGCATAGGAATGTGTGTAAGTGTTGTTTACATGTTACAAATATACACAAAAACACATTGATCTCTTTGCTGAGAAAGTGAAAGTGTTTTTTGAGGAACTATAAAGTGTCCTGCAGAACACAGAATAGTATTTCTTTCACAAATGAAACTTCTGAGGAAAGATGTTAAAGCGATTCAACAATAAAGCAGGAGCACATGATTTCTATGAACCTTGAGAAAAATCAGCATCTGGAGAGGCAACACTCAATGTGAATGTCTTTTATACATTTCAGGTATTCTTTGACTAATCAAGTGTATCAACAGAAACCCCTTTTAGAACAAGATATATATCATCATTATGGTGGGGCTCAGCTCAGTAGGTATTCTGATATTTTGTTTACAGATATTTCCAGCTAAGAAAACATTTACTTTATACTGCTATCCATGTAGAAGCTGCTAGGGTCAGGTAGAATTTCCTTTAATCAATCAAAATCAGTGCTGCTCCTATGAATCTGGTAGAGAACAGTGATCAAATGTGAAGAATTAAAGGCAGATTTGAAGATTCAGCAGAAGCTGCAATTTCAGAAATTTCCTGTGCCATGACTGACTTTACTGCTGTGTTGTAGAGGGTTGCAAACTGCTGACTGAGAATTCCAAGCTGAGGATGGTGTGCTGTCCAGTCATTTCCTGAAAAAGTTGCAGAGAGGAATGTTTGCCAGTGTAGCCATTGAAATGACTGTCACAATTATTTTTCTTTTCCAGTTTGGTGATATTGAGGGAAGATGAGGAAATGAGTGAAAATCACTGAGTCCTGGGTATTCAGTAGGGCAAGATGATGAGTAAAAAGTGGATGAAGTGAGATGTGTATTATAGACTAAGTAAGAGAAAGTGGAAAGTACCAATAAAATCAAAGGATGGGGCTACCAAGTGTTGGAAGACTGCGTGTCCAGTTGCTCAGTTTAAACACATGTCCTTGACAAGATATGTCCTTCATGTTTAAGATGGCAACATGCATATTTAAGGTAGATGTTTGGCATCCCTGGCATCAAGAGGAATCGTAACTTCCTCCCCCTTTCAGGTTCAGGAGTTGGGCTGAGTCATGGGACTCATCTCTGAAGTCCTCAGGCCTAAGAGCTCTTGATGATATAACAAAGGGTCTCCTTCCATCTCCTAACCAAAACACTGGTTTGGTGCCTCTGACCAGGTAGTTTCTATATAACAGTAGCTTCTGTGGGGATAACAGTACAAAGAAAACCATTTCTTAGCTGAAAATATATGTGAAGAAAATATTAGAATCCTCCGAGGAATCTGAAGTTTCCCATGGTTCAGCGATATGTGTTTGAAACTATATTGGAAAATGAGAGTGTAATGGAAAAAAGTCTCAGAGTTGAGAATGTGTAGATTCTTTCATTTGGTTTCTGTTTTAATCTGAGTTAACAGCTGCAGTAAAAGATAGTGACAAGGTCATGAGACTACTTTTACCCAAACCTATTTACATGGAGGATTTGGAGGATTTGAGCCTTCCTGTGGTTTACTTTTCATTTTGTCTGTAAAGGTTTTTTTTTTTAGGATATTGTTAGTTCTATTTTTTCTTGTATGCACTGCATCACAGACTGACATATTTGTTAATACTGAACTTCCTGTTCTGAGGAACTTATTCTAATTTTTAAAATACTGTGTAGATATTACATTCTAAAGAGAGATTTGACTTTTGGAATGGGATTCACTGATGTTTAATGCCACTATAGGTTTACCAAAGTCTGACCGGGACTGAAACTAAACAAGCTCTATCTGTCAGGAGCCAGTGCCTGCCAGCATGTGACAAGAATGCAATTCCTGTTGCTGATCTCTCACCACAAAAACAACAGTTCCTGTTCATTAAGTTCAATTGAGCCGTAGCAGTCTTGGACACACTACCTATTCATTTACCGAAACAATGCTTTCTTACATCTTTGTGAATCAATCTCCAGCTCTATTCTATGCCTCTCATTTTCTTCTCTTTTGAGACTTCAGCTGTAATGGTTGCTTAAATGATAGCACTGGGCTGTGTGCAGCCAAAGGGCAGACAGGGCTGTGCAGCTTCACTGGGTAATCTAATACAGAGCATGCAAAGCACAGGAAGTGTCTTAATAGCAGATAACCAACCCTCTATTGCAGTGCTAAACTGAACTAGCTTCTTACTATTGCAAAAAGATATAAAAACATGTTTTCACCTAAAATGAATTGTCCATTTGAAATCTAAAGCAGACATGTGGAAGAAATACAATTTCATTTGGTTTTGCATATCTCCACTTTTTGTGCCAACTTTTGAGTCAAAGGCATTCCAGAATTTAAATTCAAGGAAGCCCAAGGGTGTAATGATTTACATTCCAGCTACTCAGCAACTGTGAAAATGGAACACCTAGGAATGAAAGCAATAGCCACACTGAAAATGATTGCCAGTGAGCAACTGAAGATGCTGGGTAACTGCAGTTTGCAGGGATTTTGCTGTGAAGCCATGGTATTCTGATCCCAGAACACCATGCTGGCACCTGGTATGAGAGCCTTCAGAAAATGCTGAACAACTTGCAAGGCCCCAGATGATTTGTATCTGTAGTAAAGAATTTCTTATTCTGTTATGTTCCTTTTCTCCCCACCAAAGCCACCTCTTCATTTCATAAAAGGAGGAAATGTAGGATTCCAGGCAGTTAAGTTTTATTCCTGGCTCTGCCACTGCTCATTCTATGAAGCCATAGAACAGTTTTTTTCTCTCCACCCTCTCCTCACCCGACTTGTGACAAACATTGAGAACTTTCATCCAGCTGTAAATTATCATCATCATCATCATCATCAACATGAGATTTGAAGTTACCGAGGAGGAATATCTTCTTTACTCTGTGGAAAACCCTTGAAGGCCAGATTCTTACAGCAATATGCACTCAGGTTTTGAAGCACGTTTTTTACATATGTTGGGGTTTTTTTAAGCTGTCACATTATTATGCCTACTTAACATACACAGCAGGCATTAACTTTGGCACAGTGATCCAGGTTTTGACCTGCTATGAGCTGAAGTTCATCCACTCTACATTGACTGATTTTCCTTATCTCATCACTTCTTTCTCAAACCTTAATGGCCCTGGGTAGGTTTAATCTCCTACAGTCTTTGCCAGCTTTGTGCTTCTGTCAGGCAAATGAAGATGCAGTAAAGTCTGTTGTTTGATTTGCACTGTTGTCATTGAGGATTTTTTTTCTAGACTAGAAGCAAACACTGTTAATCATTAACCAGGGAAGATCTATGCAGTTGGCTGTTATCCCAGAAGCTGAACTGAGCTGCAAATTATAATGGCAGTTACTAGTTCAGAAAATTTGATCCCAGTAGTTTTATTTCACTCAAAATTGTTATCATTAAGAAGCTGCTTGTAGTTTAATGGAAGCATTGGCAGATTGAGCTGGCACTAGCTAAGTGTTCTGTTCTACAAGACTGGTTACGTTTTCCACAGGAAATTGTTTTATAAATCATCCAGGAAGTTTCAGCTTATTTGAATGTCTGAGGGTGAAGCATGCTGTAACAGTATGTAATGGGGTTTGAGAGGAATATGGCATTAATAACACCTGAGAGCTGCCAGGTAAACAAGAGGGAAGCAACACATTAAACGTTGGAAATGTGGTATTTCTGAAACAGTTGTGGGCCTTTGCCCAGCCACCAGTTGATGTTGTGACTCCAATCCTACCAACCGCTGAAGTAAAGGAAACTCGCTTATAGGGAATGTGCATCTCATAAGACAGTCCCAACGTACAGGTTAATTAGTTCTTAAGGACTAATATTAGAGCTAGTGACTAATTGTCAAGAGATGCTTAGGAAAGAAACAGTGGGAGGGAATAATTTTTTGTCAGTGTTTTCTCAGTCTTTTAGCTGCTCCTTAGTAAAAAGCTGAATATTCAAAGGCCAAAATGACACTGATAAAAATAGATGCTTTTTTTCAATAACTGGATTTCCAGTTAGGTGGATTTGGGTGGATTTTTTGGGGGAATCATGCCCCAAATGTTTTCACATACAATGTGATGGATTTTTAGCTCCTAGATATTACCTGAATGGGAGTTAAATTTTTAAGAGCTTGGAATTATATAGTCTCTATACATTTATTGAATTGTGAACAAGATATCTATAATTCTTTTATTTAAAAAACATTAGTGCGAATAAACTATTTGCATCACTATCTGCTTTCTCTCACAGTGCTTAGGCTGATGTGCCAGGCTGCTATACAGCTTATCTTTTACTGTTACCCAGATTGAATAAACTCCTAGAGACAAAATTCCTAGGGACCATGGTGAAGATGAAATTTTATCTCCTCCAGATACATATCACCAGCTTCCTTTAGTGAATTTCTGATTCAAATCTAATAGCTGTAATTAAGTAAGAGTATTCTTTTGGTAAAACAAAATCCAAAGCGTGTGCATCCAGAAAGTCTGCAGTATCTCAAATGTTCCAAAAAGGTTTTCTTTCAGTGTAGGCAGCAAAATTATAAAATTTACATACAAAAATACATGACAATCTCTTATTTCAGTCAGTCAAGAAAGAAACAGTTGGTACTGTCATGACCTTGAACAGATTGCTGCCTACAGTGGGGTTTCAGGATACCCTCTTTAAATTCTCTCCCTGTCCTGCTGATATGCTTGAGAGCTTTTCTGAAGCCTGGTGGCAGTTGCAAGCCATGCTGCTTGCCTGTATTTAAGAGCAAATAGAGGATAACAACCAGGATCTCTTTGGCCCAACAAGAGAAACAACTTTACCTGCCTGATTTGTCTTGATTAGGACCCAAATACTTTGCCCTAGCAAAAGTACCATTGGGAAACACTTAGCTCTGCTCTACTTCCAATAAATTGGGCAATTTATACTTGATTTAATCCAGTATTGAGCTTGGCCCCTGAGCTAACATTTTCAGAAGATGGAATTTTTTCCCATGAGATTTAAATCTTCTCAAAGCTTGAAAGAAAGAACGAGGATTTCGGGGGTTTTTTTGGTTTTTTTTTTTTTTTTTTTTTTACACAGCAATTTTCTTTTTGTACTTTAAGGATTTTTTTTTGCATAGTGACAAATGTGTTTGTATGTCTTAATATTTTTCTTTCTTTTGCAGTACTTTCCACATAAGAATCTGAAGATGTTTCTACCAGTCCAGCCTTTCTGAATCTCAGGCACTCCGGAGGCTTTTGTCCTCTAATGAGGGCTTCTTAGAACTCAGCAGAAAGTACTGAAATAATTCTGGTCCACAGAGAGACAGAAGCATCATTTGATCTACAGGATATTTGGAACAGACACATTTTTATCTTCACTGCTGGCCAAGCACTCTGGCAAGGATGGCAAGGATGGCTGGTTGTTGGATTGTGGTTTTTCTTCTTTTCCTCCTTTTTTTAACAGTCTGAATCAGAATATTATTAAAGGTATTTCCACAGAGGTTTTATATTTACAAATATTTAATACTGTTCTTAAAAGTGGGAAAAAAAAAAAAAAAAAAAAAAAAAAAAAAGAGAGAGAGAGAGAAAGATTAGCTTTGGTGTGTTTTCCAAGAGTATTTGGAAGAAAGCATGGGCCTTAAATAATGAGATGCCTCTATCACTGTGTTGTACAGCTGGAATCTTGCATGGAAAATACCTGAGGTGAAAGAACTGCAGTCAAGATCAACTCCCAGTGTTGAAGACAACCACAGCCCAGGTTTGCCTTTCAGCCACTGAAGTGGCAACTGCTGGGTTTGGTGCTTACCTTCAACCAACATTTTATGGATTGTCGTGTCCTTATAAAACTTGAAATATTTGCCTTTTGTATATGATAATTGCTACATGACTTGTTTCTTCCCAAGATAAATGTTAAAACTGTCATTTTTCTCAGAGGGGCTCCTGCATTTTACTCATTCTATGGGTTGATAATGTTGTATGGAGGAATATGGTCATCTGTAACTTGTGAACCAGTTGAACAAGCACAGTACTACTATTAAGGACATGAAAAGATATTTTCTTTCTAAACAAGCTATGCAATCTCTCCCATAAAATGCATGAATGCAGTTCTATGTTTCTCTTTCCCCTACAGCTGGAAATCATCTAGGTCTTTTTTGGTTTTGTTTTTAGTTTTTTGGGGTTTTTTTAACTTCCAGTATTGTTAGGTACTGGGGCCTGAAGACAATCATATGTGTATTAATTACTGTTCTAACAGTCAATAGAAGGGCTCTGTCACTTACATGGCTTCTGTATCAAAGTCATCACAATTAAAACTTTTGAAGCATTCTGTTGTGCTTTGAGAATTTTTAGGCTGACCATTTACTAATTTCCTTTCTGATCATTATTCCAATTACTATAAAGTTAAATCTTTCAATGGATGAAATCTGTTATATAGAAAACTGTTAGAGAACCTAACTTGTTTATCATTTCTGGAGGAATAGTGATGCTTATCTACCTCGGAAATTCTTCTGTGTGGTGAGCTTGCAGGGTAGCTTGCTATTCAGATTTACACACTTTGAATAAAGAAGAAATATTTCTCTAGCAGTATGTGTATACATTAAAAGTTTCAATGGAAATTTTGGATATTCAAGGTATACAGGGCAGACCTGTCTAAGGTTGCACAGTGAAAATGACACTTGTATGTTAGTAATAACATTTACTTTTAATACATATCTTAGAGCCATTGTGTTCAGTGATGTTTGTAGCATTTTAATGCTTCCTCCTACTGATTTCTGTTTAGGTAAAGGAATTAAAACCTGAATTCCCTTACTCAAGTTAAAATTAACAGAAATCGATCCTCGTATTCAGTTCTGATTGAGTAAAAAGAGATTTGAGCCTGTTTTTCATTTTGAGCAGATTAAGTTAGATGTATCAGTGGATTCAAACTATTTGCAAGACATTGGCATTAAGAGAGATTATGTTAAAATTACTTCCTATTAATTAAAGTATCAACCTAATTTTTAAAAAAATTATTTTAAGGGAGACATTTAATCTTGGAAGCCTTATGAGCTGTGTAGGAGGATATGATTAGGATGTATTTGTAAAACACCAGGTTACAAGATTCAGGATCAGATTATCCAGACAAAAGGATCTGGTGCTGAAGACATAGGTCAGTTTCTTTTGGCATCAACATTCTTCTGTGTGTTAAGATTGTTAAATCTTAATCGAACTAAAATTCCTGTTTTCCTGACACTGTGTGTCATTCTTGGGTTACATCATACTCCCCTCTTAAAGGACAAGTGGCCTTGGAAGTGCTCAGTGTGTTGTTTCCCTGAGTCCTCCCTGACCTACATGTCACAAAGCCCTTAGGACACACTTGAGCTTGCAGCCAGATGTTTGACCTTGGAGTCATCCACCTGAGCCGAGAAACAAAGAGAAAAAGAAATTAGGAGCACATTGTGGAGAAATATTCCTGTTCATAAAGATGAGTTCTTGCAAAATTCTGCAGATACAAATATGTGCAGCTGTCCTAACTGCTTTTATTTTTTTGACTTACATTTATGTCCTGTAACAAAAACCAGAGCAACATAATGTGTCCCTGGCATTTGACAGAGATCCATGCACTCAGTCGTTCAGCACTGCCTAGTGGTGGGTGAGTATTACCAGCACCTGATGGCAGAGGTGAGGGATAGATTTCTGAAGAGCATTGTGCTTCCACAGTTGTCTGTAGCTGGATGTCTTGCGACTGGCACTTTTCTTACAGCAAGACCGTTGAGTGAGTTGTTCAGTGTGATGCAAATTTAATCCTGCCACGAGGTACCAAACCTGCTGGCCTTTGGCAATTGTGTTACTGGCACAATCTAACATTATCTGGCAGGTATTTCTTCAACCAGCCTTACTCTAAAAGAACTATTAGGCCATGTGGAAAGGAACTGAAACAGTAAAAGAGGTTTAGATTTAAAACAGTTTTGGATTTGGCCCAAAAGCAAGAAGACATGCATTTTGAATTGCAGAAAAGTGTTAAATATAAACAGACATATATTACTATATTCCTTCAAAAATGGACGTAGAAAAATGAAAACCATTACTTAAAGCCTCAATCCAAACAACTGTGTGTGTGATCTTTCATTTATATACAGTTAAAGCATCTCAGGGACAAAAAAAGAGTTGTGAAAATAAATAGAACAGTATCAAAAAGTAAGAAATAACTTCAGCTTTTTAAATTGATCATTATTTTAAGGAAATACTGTAACCCAAGATTTGCAACAGCCTGCAGGCCAAAATCTGATTTGCATTACTTCCACATTAATCTCCAGTAACTGCTGACTTCAGTGGAATTAACTCATGTCTGTAATTGGATCTGTGTTGGGGAAAGTATTTGAGGTTTTGCTGCAATTCTCTGTGCCCTCTCACGCTCTTTTAATGTAATCTTAAAATGCTGAATGCTCTTTTCTTAACCAATAACCACACGCCCCTCTTTGTCAAAAGGCTCACTGTTGGAATCTCTTGCAATGTCTTGCAATCACAGAGGAATAGTCTCTTTTCCTTTTCTCCCTAGGGCTAATTTTTATCTCCTTGTGCATGTTAGAGGCACTTACGATGAAACCTCACAAGATGGCACCACACCACCATAGCAAGTCACAACTTCATAACTTCGTTTAACAGTTGAAATGTCCGTGAAATACAAGATACTCTACAGAATCTATGATGCCACAAACAAAAATATGAAACTGTGGTTAATTACGGATTTTAAAACTGTACAAAACTACAGAGAAAATTTTGTGTTTCTCAATAGCATATCAATAAAAATATGTTTTTATAAAGTCCCTGAAAATTGAATTGTGCATTAAAAATTAAAAGGAAATTTTCTCGCTGAAACTGTAAAAACTCATATTCTAGACACTTGAATAGGTTAAGATTATATTCTAAAATAACAGAATATAAAGTAGAGTAGAATTTTTGTTGTGGATGGGAAACATTATGCTTGGCAGCTCAGAATCCCCACTAAATCAATTTGGGCTGAAATAACAGCAAGATTAAGAAGAGTTTATAATGTTATTGGCCAATATGCCTTGTCTGGGACAGACAATGGAGTGAAATTTGATGAGGAAGACATTAAAGATAATAAAATTATAATTGTTCATGTCCTTAGGAAGATGTGTGTCTGAGACAGAAGTAGAGAACACATGAACAGATGTTCTCCTCTTTTGTCTGTATCATTTTGCAGTTTTGGGTGTCTTGTAGGGATGTTAGTGACACTGAGTGACTGTCACATCCTCTTTGGTGGGGAAAAAGAGGAGACTGTTCTTGGTAGAATTCAAAGAACATCGGCATTTCAGATAACAGTGCCTTTATTTAACTGTAAGTTCTGCCATTCTTGTCTGTAAGAAATTTTACAGTCTGAACTCCAAATGAAATTCCCCACTGGCCTTTCCCTTTGACCACCTGTTGTGGTTTGAAAACAAAACGAGTGAGAGGCTCCAAGTCAGAGATATAATTTAATGAGAAGAAAGGTAAAAAGGTAAAAATAAAATAAAATAAATGCAATAACACAAAGAATCACTGACAGGGTCAGAATACAACCTGAGCAAGATGGTGGAAGCAGTCCAGGTGAAGTGCTCTTCCTGAAGCAGTGATCCTGTAGAGAGGTCTGGGAGCTCTGGTCCTCTGGGAATCCAGTGGGTAAGTGCCCACTGCACTGTCCCAAATCCCAGCTTATATCCAGGTGAGAATGCTTGGCTCCTCCCCCTTGGCAGAGCACCTCACAATAGCATGAGAAGTGTGAAATGGGTCCTTGATGGCCCATTAACAGAGATAACCCCTGGAGGGAGTTACCTGTGACTCACGGGCCATTAGCAGGAGACACCTCAGAAGTCATTAGCAGAAAAACACCCCAAAGGCGTTAATGGGCCATTAGCAGAAAAGGCAGGGGGCTTGGGAAAACACTAGCCCACCTGGTTTCAACAGTTCATGAAGATGGTGATAGAATAAATACTTTGTGTACATCCTACACTGCAACCCAGGACACCACCTCATGTTGGCAAGAGCAGTGAGGAGCCCAGGTGTGCCAGCCCTGGGTGCTCTGCAGTTGCAATGTAGATGAGGCTTTCCCTCTGCTCTTTCCCAGTCAGGAGCTGCTCAGAGCCAGATGTTTTCATGCACAAACCTGTGACTGCCATTGTACCCATTCTGCAGGTACAGGCTCTGTGCTTGTGAGCCTTGCAGCACAAGGCACCGTCTGTACCCTGCTCTCCAGTTCCTGCACAGGCAGATTGGGGCCGGATGTGCCTGCAAATACAGGGCAGAGTGGTTTAATTCTGCTGAAGAGGGTTGTGGGCACCAGGCCAACCTCCTTCTTTTCTAACTGTAACTTTTCTCCACTGCAATCAGTGGATGTGGCAGCCTGCCAGGAGCAAGGCAACTCAATGCTGTGGGCTTAATCACAGCTTGGGCAATTCAATAGGGCTCAAGTTTGCCCTGTGCTCTGCACACTGACAAGCTCTTGGAATTAGTAGCTGCTGGTTCAAGGGGTGGTAATTGAAGACTTTGGTCTGGTCCCTCACGCAGAGCTTTGAGCAAGCTGGTACAAGGTGGCTCTGTTTACTTGATGGAAAAGGTTTACAGTTTTATCTGGGAAAGCATTAATCTGTCTAGAAACCAGATACAGCTTTTTTGTAGGCCTCTCAACCCCTTGGTTATGGGTGTTGTGGTTATGGTCTGTTCCTCACATCACCCTGGACGCAGCACTTCAGATCGTGAAATCATGCTGATCATTAGTAACCTTTAATTAGCAATGTAATATTCAGGGTTACTTCAATGGCACTTAGATTTCCCCTCATCCCTCCTACTTATACTTCTGGTTATAGAATCAGAGAATCACAGAAGATGCTAAGTTGACCCCTCAGGATTGCTCCTGGCCCTGCACAGGACACCCTAAGAGCCACTCCAGCTGCCTGAGAGTATGATCCAAACTCTTCTTCAACTTTGTGCTTTTGGTGCTGTGACCACTCTCATTGTGGACTAGTAGGCTCTGAGAGGAAAAAGAATATTGGTGTTTTAACCAAAATGGTATTTTGGGTTTTCTGAAAATGATTATGCTTTCTTTTCATTATACAGATAAAAGGTTTTGCATTCAAAATGCTGTAGATTCAGAGAGAATTCCTTCTAGAAGAAATTTGAAAGACTGTTCCTGTTTTGCCTAAACAAATAGGTTAATCGACATGTATATTCGCAAAAATAAATTCAGTTTCAGGAAATTCACTGAGGCCTTTCATATGTTTAAAATGTTTCATCTCTTTTATAGCCATTTTAATGACTATTCTTCTTCTAATGTTAGAACCAAATATGATAAGGAAGTATAGAAAAATTTCCTATTGTAATTTCACACATCCTCATAATGACAGTCGTATTAGAATTTGCATTCACAAATCCCTCTTACTACGCATCTTTAAAATTTGGCTTTCTGCAGAATTTGCTTGCAAATATTCCTAGTGGGATGACTTAGTCCCATACGACTAATTCTCAGTATTTTTTCCATTTCCAGTTATCTCCTCTAACTGAAAAAGCAGAGGGAATAATTGATTTACAGAGATGTTAATGTGTTTTGAGGTATTTTCATTCCAAGAAACTCACCAAGTTAAACAGTTGGTTATTAATGCCATACGCTTGGCCTGACTGGCTTAGAGGAGGGCTTTTTCTCACGGTGATAATTCTGTAGTAGGCAGAGATCCTTAGGGGCCAGATCTCCACAGGAGTCCTATTCACTTCAGTAGGCAGGATTCAGATCAGGTTCTTAAATATTATTTTGCTTGATTCAAGCATGGAATGCATAAACAAAAAATCAAAACCTGCAGATAATAAATTATTCTGTTTCTGAAGAAATACTAATACATAGGTAGAGAGGGAAAACAGATTTAATGCAAATATTTTTACTGTCTCATTCCTTATGAGACAGTATATAAAATGGAAGAAAACATTAAAACTTTGTAAGACAGGTAAGTGAAGATGAATTGTAATTATCTCTAATATGTCCCTTTGATTTTGAAGAGCTTATTAAAACGTGTATAGCTAATCTGAGAGTACCGAAAAAGGCAAAAAACCCTTCCTTACCCATTTCATCTGTATCTGACACATTTTGTTTAAAAGTCTAGGCTTTACTACCCTAAACAAAGCACACTGAAGTTCTCATAAGAAGACAGGCATCAGAACTCTCACTCTATTTTTATTTCCTGTAAAACTGTACAGAACTCAGCGAACATTGCCTCTCATTTTCTTGCTTGAAATGAGGACATTGTGTACACAAAGAGGCTGCAGACTTCCCACTAATGCCACTGCCCTTGGTATTGTGAGTAAGCATTTGACAGAACAAGTTCTGGTAAAGCCAGAGGAAATACTTTAAACAGTATCTTCATATTTTGACCAAACTCCTTCTGGAAGAAATCTGAGATTTGTTATATCCTTTTGAAGCTATCAGTGTGTCCTTTGAAGGTTCACTCTTATTTTTATCTTGTCTCGGTTTAGATAGACAGATATCTGCCAGGGAAGATTGGAGTCTCCCTTGGAATGGAGAATGTAAGCCCCCCCTTTCCAAATTATTATAAATTTGCAATTAAAAGGCTGTCAGGCAAAGATTTTGGGAATAGGTATAGCAGTTCTTTACTAGGGATGTTAAAAAATATAAATGTTGTAGTACAAAAGAATAAGCAAACAAACAAACAAGGAATCCCAGAAAAAAACCCTGACAGAGTCAGAAATACAACCTGACGCCCGGTTAGTCAGGGTGTTGGAAACAGTCCAAAGTCAGCCCTCCTGGAATGGCAGATGTGGTCCTGTTGGAAGCAGAGATGGTCCTGTAGAGAAAAGGGTCCAAAGATGGCTCCAATCTTCCTTTGGGAGTCCTGTGGGAACACTGCAATGGCTGGTGACACTTGTGGCTCCTTTTTATCAAGGTGGAAATGGTTTGGCTCCTCCTCCCTGGGTGGAGCATCTCACAATGGAATGATGTAATGTGTGATGTCATGGGTGAGCTTTAATGGCCCATTAACAAAAGATATTCCCATGGAGGTAATGGGAGGGTGAGGAGAGATAAGAAACAATGCCCCACCCAGTTTTAACAGCTGGCTTGTTATCATAAAGGCAGCCACTACCTCCCTCCTGGAGTTACAACAGATAAAGAAAAAAACCCACCTCCCCAGCCAGGTTTCAACAGGTAGAATAGAATAAACTTTTTTTTTTTGGTTACATAAGCCAAGACATATCTTCAGTAGAGATGGGGTAAAACACCCAGTGTTTCTGCAGTTCCTCTGTTGTATTCTGGAGAAAAACAATGCAGGGGAAATTGAGCCTGTTATCAGAGAAGAACCTAGAAAAAACCTTGACTCAGTAAAATGAAGCTGAAGGGATTATGAATGCTGATGAAACACAGGAAGCTTGATTAGGTTACCTGAATTTGGAACCCTACAAAGCCTTCTACCTTTCCTTATCTGATTTATCTAAGATATAAAGCAGGTGGAATTATTTAATTGATGTCTGATCCAATAATCTAAAAATGTGATTCTTTGTGGCCTTTAATTCTTTTTATATTTCACTAATAAGGGGAGAAATTAGGGCTATGCCAAAGGAAAGAGAGTCAAGGACATTTCCCTAGACATCTAATGATTTATTCTGTCCCCAGGCAGGACCTTCAATCACCTCCACAATTGCTGAGGCAGACAATTTCTAAACTTTTTTATCTTAGAAGGCTGTTATAGGGGCAGGAGGAAAAGACAATCCCAACAATAATTTAAAATCAGATTCATTTTTGTGAATGGGATTTCCTTTCTACTAAAGACCATCCTTCTTTTATATGTTTCTACTAACAGTAACACTGCACTAGTGTTGCTGGCTGTCTGTATTAATTTTTTCCCCTTTTTGAACTCATTAAACAATTTATATCCTTTCCTTAATGATTTTTCTTAGCTCACAATAGAATTTTGGGGGGTTGTTGTCAGCTGTGATTTATAATGGTCTGTGATGTATAGCAGGGATTTATGATTTGTCTGGTTTGCATCTTTTATCTATGAGCAGAATGAGCTGTTAAAAAGAATTCCAGAAGGAATTGTATTCAAATGTTAGTACCACTGAGAATGGAATTTTGGCCTGATGCTTCTTTGAATGCACGTGGTCAGTGAAAGCAAATTAAGAGAATGGAAATAGCTACATGTCCTTCTGGAATACTCCCACTACTTTGAGATCCGGAGGATAGAAATTCCTCTTCATTGTTTTTCTGTCTTTGATCCAGTTGAAATGCAGAAATGCAGAGTACTAGTAGATTTTTTTAATATAGAGCTTTTCCAAAGTTCACAAGATACAAGATATTTTGGTCAAAATTTTAGATAGATTATAGAAGCTAAGCCCAAACTGCTGTGTCACCAACCATTTTTTTTCCATGGGTATGTGGTTGCAGAGGTTTTTATTCTGAGGGGTTGTATTTTGTCCATCACTGAATTAGAAACAAGATGTATCATTTGTATCCAGAGTCTAGACACTATGAGAAAGAGTCTTTTCTTGGTCAAGAAGTTATTCCACTTCAAGTAGGATAATTTTGTCTGCTTTAAGATTAGTGTAATTAAGTTTACCCCCAAAAATGGTCTTTTTGGGAGGTTGCTTCTGTTCTTTTACTTCAGCTTGTTTATTCAGCTGTAACTGCAAATGTCTAACAGTACCCTGAGGATGTCTGAACAGAGAAATAACCACCACCAAACCATACCCTGGTGTAAAATATTATCAAAAGCCTTGATGCTGAGGGTATCCTCAGTCCCAGCAGTACAGCCACAGCAGCACAACCCTGTACTTAGGTACACAGTTACCCTGCCAAAATATTGTACCAGAACTACCTGGCCAGAGCTAGTTCTGCTTCTGTGTCAGGCTGTATTGTTCAGTGCACCCCTTAGTTTTTTTCTGAACAGACGTTTCTTGTCTCTTGACCAACTTGGTGCTAGAGTTCTCCAATAGAACTGCCCATATCCTACCCTTTTTCCTCAGGTAAATGTATCGCTCCTTCAGGAATTGTGTCTCATTTGGGACTGAAGAGTCTGAATTGACACTCAGTGCACTTACAGTAAATAACCCTTCTTAGTTGTCCTCATTACTCCTTACTTTCAGTTCTTCCATTAACCTTCTCCCAACACCATTCTGTCAGCCCTCTCTCCTTTCTGCTTCCTTTGCAGAATACAGTACTTGAGATACTCCTTGTCTCACCAAAGACCCTCCTACTGTCTGTAGATGTTACATGCAGAAAATAACTGGGTTATGTCAGTTCACAGCAATTATACGACTGGGTAGTTATTCTGGTAAATGTTTGAAGTTAACTCAATGAAGCCCTCAGAAGATTCCAAACAAAAGTGACTGTTAAAGCTGTTAACTGCTTTGAACAGGGTATCTATTCTCTCACCTTTGTGAAGACTTCCTCAGTACCCCAAAAGGCAATGCAGTGCTGGTAGTGTAAACTGACATTTCTCAGAATGAGAACACATGGGCAGTATTTTCTGACAAGTACAATTGCAAATTTGGCATATATAATTTGATAACATTGGATACAGGAGAGAATTGTCTAGATATGAGGGGATAATTTTCTCCTCATCTTTTCTTAGATAACTTAGATTTTCTTTCTATTCAGTATTTGCCTCTGTGGGATGGGAGTTGGGGCTAGTTTGGCTCCAGATTTAGATGTTGTGACTTACTCTTGAATCTGTATTCCCTCAGTTTTCCATGTGCTTCCTGTCTTTCTACAAAGCCAAAACCAGGAGTTCCAAAACAGAAAACCATGGGAAAAGCTGCTCTGGTAATGTTTGTCTTGAGCAGAAAAAAATAACAATAGAGATTTTGTGCAAAATAATTTTCATGTGACAAATGTAGCCTGGATTCTAGACCAAATAGTCTGGCTAAATCTCTCTATTTTTAGTTTGGATTATATCTCTTATAGCTTTTTATTTTTTTAAAAATGTGTCTTTCAGCTAACCATGTGCAGAGGTTTTTTTATCCCATTTTTTGATCTTCAACAATCACCCTTTACTAGAATCTAGTAATTGAATATTGAAAATATAATTGAATACTAGAATTCTTGAAAAGCAATGAATAGACTTGTTATACAGTTAAGAATTAAAAAATTAAAAGAATTTGAAGAAAGCTTATTTGCAAATAACTGGTGTGATTGATGTAACTTTTAGCTAATACCTACAAGTATGTTAAGCAGTTCATTGTCTACACCAAAAGAAAAGTTAGTGTCTGAAGCATTTAGGCTGGAATTCATCCCGCTGAAGTTCAAATACTGCAATGATTTGCTCTCCATCATTATCTGCTGCTTTGCCATTGACACTAGATGGAAACTGGAGGGAATGGATTTCTCACTCGTGTTATAAATGCAAAGGCAAATTTCAGGTTAATAAATGACAATTTATTAATAACAGAATATCGAGCACCTGAAAAAGAGAAAAACCACAAAAATAGGAAATTGTCAGCGCGCGCTGGGTGGATAGAGGTCCGCACCGATGTACAAGACGCCTTAGTCCACGCCAGTGCAGCTCTCAGTCCACCGTTTTATAGGAATTTTCTGCCCTTAGGCAGTCCAGGTGTCCAAGGTGGGTTGAATAGTCCGGATTTCTTTTCGATGGCCCTCCCGGACCTCATCAAGTCTAGTTGTCTCATTCCGGGAAGGCTCCTTTCTTATGTCAATTCCAAGGGTCTGTCTTATGTTGATTTCATTCCGCTCGTGGCACCAGAAAGTTGATGAAATTGGCATCGACGTCAGGAAGGAATTTCTCCTTGCCTTGGCGAGGAAGCGATTCTTATCAGGGTTGGCCAGTGTCTTTTGTCTAAGTTGATGACCTTCGTCCTGTCTTTTCAACTGAGATTAGCAGGCTGAGAGAGAACGGTTACCCTTCTATTGGGTTTTACAATTTTACTTTAGCTTTGTTTCATTATACATCGAATTATTATTTTATACACGAATTTTTACCCTATTTTTATCACAGTCCCCCACCTAATAATTCATCAAATTAAAAATTCGTTTTTCTCCCTTTATTGACCTTAATTTTAGTTTAAAAAGTCACATTCTTCCCAGTCCTCCTGAGAGGATTCATCACCTTGTTGGAGCTTCCGCTCCTTTTCGAATTCCTTTAGGGCCTCTGCCGCCCTTCTTTTACCTTTTTCTTCCTCAAGTTTCATTATTTTGGACACAGTTTTCCCTTGTGCTGCCTCTGGATCTATGGGAAGGGATGCTATTTGCATCCCTTGGACGACTGAATGTATCAGTCGAATGAAACAAGGGATCAGACACGGGAGGAAGACAATGCCTGCAATGGAGCATGTTATAAAGAATATTACCTTCTTCCACCATTCCCCCTGTCCGAACAGCTGGTCCCACCATGAAGCCTGAAGAATTGAATTCCACATGTGCCACCTTTTTGATTTCTTGTGCTAACCCTTTGATAGTCTCCCCATAGTCATCGATTTCGATGCAGCATTCTGATTCATTGAATCTGCCGCAGACCCCTCCTTCCTCTGCTAGCAGGTAGTCCAGGGCAAGCCGATTTTGATACACAAAAGCTCTCATTTGTGAATGCTGCTTTGCCAGGAGTTCCAAGGCCTCTGAGGTGTGGTTAGAAACCACTTCTACCACTGCTTGCAACCGAATCAGCCTATTCAGGAGGTAAATAGGTGTTCGATATCCCCAACTGCCATCGTTAGCCCAGGTGGCTGGCCCATAATACTCAATGATTCTTTCAGCGGGCCACTCCTCCTCCCCCCATTTCTGGTTGCCTCCGGCTATGGGTAGCACCCGTCTTATCTCCCTTCTCTGTCGGTTTAATGTTTCGAACAGAGGAGCTCCTAACAAACTGCTTTCAGCTCTAGGCAAGGTGAAAAAGAAGGGTCTTATCATTCCTAGGGTACAGGACCCCTTCCATTTTCGGGGAAGTTCGCTATAAGCCTTCTTTCCACAAATCCAATATATCCCATCTGGAGCTTTCCAGCCTATATTGGTTCTACCCGGCTCGTCCCAGTACTCTCTCAGTCCCGCTAGTGCCTGAAATGGATTAGCCCCGGGACTTTTGTGCCAACAAAGTCCCATAGTCTCAAACCACTCACAATCTTTTTCTCGAATTTGGCTCCAATATCCGGAGGGTGGTTCAGGTTGCCAGACCCGTGTTTTGTCATTCACCGTTAGGGTATTTATGCAAGGAGTATAACCCACCAGGTTGGTGAACTCCTTCCCCTCCCGGCTGATGCAGATAGTTCCCACTATCCTTTTTTCCAAAATCCATCCCTCCGGTCTCTTTACTATTTTTGACAATTTAGAGCTTTCCCATTTTAGAAGTTGTTCCGGGGCTAATCCTTCTCCTTTCCAGGGCCACCTTTCGGCTGACTTTAATCCCCCACAAATCCAGCAATCCGTCAGCCCCAATTCAGTGGCTATCTCCTGCATTAGTTCTACAAAGAGGTTTTGGTTAGGGGCCGGAAATCCCCCATCCCCGTATTGCCTTTCCAATTGCTCGTACTGTTCACTGAGCGATTTCAACCTTTCCTGCTCAATTCTCCTCTTTCTGGCCTCAGCTTCCTTTTTCCTGAGTTCCAATGTTACCTGTTTCATTTTACTTTCAGGGTCCATCCCTTCCTCGTCCCTTGAAAAACAAAAAACTTGGTCAAACTGCAAACATACACGCTTATCTCCCGGAGGCAATAACTCGAAAATGATGGGTTCTGAGTCCAAGAAACCCGTTTCCTCATGTTTGAGATTCCTCCCTTCCCAATACAATTTTCCACCCATATTACATATTTTTAGTTTCGCTTTGTCGTAGCACAGGGGATTCACCTTATAGTAGGCAAGGAAGGTAGATTGCCTTTTTCCTCCCATCCATACAGTTTTGTTACATTGTTGACATGTTGGTACCGGGTAAGTAGTTTCGAGTTCCCGCCTTCGTCTAACGAGTGAGTGAGCAGGATCCCTGAACAGCCCGCCCTTAGGACTTGCCCCTGAGCGTTGGCACCGGACCCTTCCTTCCAATTCACAAAGGTGAAATCGAGTGCCATTAGCCCAACAATCACCCAACTGCCTTTTTAGAGGACAATCCATTATCGGCCCGGTTTCTGGTGCTGTTAAGCACCATTCACACTTCGCGGGAGGATTCTCCTCCAGGAGCGCCCCTGGAAGGGCCCCCTTGGCCCAGCACACGGCTAGGCTCAGGACCGTCAGGATTCCCCACCGAAAAACCCCTCTGCCTTGCCCATCGCCCGTATGGGAACATACGGCGGGGTAAACCATCTTCCCGACAGCAAGGGTTTGCTTCAGGGGCCCGTGTGGTCCTGATGGCAAACCTTCTCTTATAGGTTGCCCACCGGGATAATTTGATTGTATCTCCTCGGCAAGGTACCTTGATGGTCCTCCGGCACTCAATTGCTAAGGGTTCTGCTTTAGCGTCCAATTTTCCCTTTATTCCCTTTTTGAAAATCTGATACCACTCAGGAGAATCTAATTCAAAAAGTCCGGCCCGAGTGGCAAGTACTAAGAGGCGGTCTGTGTTAACCTGCTCCTCGATTAGACAGTTAGTGCACAGACCTTTAGGTCGACTCCCTCTCCAGCAATGGGTGACCCAAACCTGTTTACAGTACACGCATTTAAAGTGAATGAAAGGAAAGCACTCACAACCTGGGGTATTACAACTTATCTGGTCGGTCATCTAGGTTGACGCCTGAGTTTGATTTTGAGCTCTCCAGGAGGGGTGGTGACCTTCCAGTCCGAGGCTTTTGGGTCCCCGATCTTTTTCACCCTTGAGGAATGAGTCCAACCCTTCTCAGCGGTTCGAACTGCGGTGTCAGTCGTGAGTAGTACCAGGAACGGCCCTTCCCACTGCGGGGCGAGAGGAATCTCTTTCCAAGTCCTGATTAACACTTTATCTCCGGGCCGAATCTGATGAATTGCAAATCCGAGAGGGCCACTTTGGGGGATGAGTCCACGCCTTCTGAGCTCCTGTAAATTTTTGTTTACAGTGATGAGATAAGGTTGTAACTGCACATCCTCGACTCGGGGATGTCCCACAGGCATTCCATGTTTGTATGGCATCCCATACAACATTTCAAAGGGGGACAGTCCCGTATCAGAATGAGGCATGGTTCTTATGTTCAACAAAGCAAGGGGAAGGCATTTTACCCAACACATCTTAGTTTCCAGCATGAGTTTTGCCAACTGAGTTTTTAAGGTCTGATTCATTCTTTCTACTTGCCCTGAACTTTGAGGGTGCCAGGGGGTGTGATATTGCCATCTGATTCCCAAGGCCTCGGTTAATTGTTTTATGATTTTCGAGGTAAAATGAGTCCCTTGATCTGAATCTATGCAATCCACTATTCCATACCTGGGGACTATTTCCTCTAATAATACTTTGGAAACCGTTTGAGCCGTGGCTTTTGCCCTAGGGTACGCCTCTACCCAATGTGTCAATTTGTCCACAATAACCAATAAGTACCTATACCTCCCGACCTTTGGTAATTCAGTGAAATCCACCTGGATCCTTTCAAACGGCCGGTATGAAATCGGACGACCTCCCCAAGCCGCTTGTCTGGATCTGGATCGATTCACTTTCTGGCAAGTCACGCACCCCTGTACCTCTTGTTTTGCCAACTCAAAGATCCCCTTGCACCCAAAGAATTTCAGAAACTGGTCAGCCAATGCCCGTGTTCCCCAGTGGGTCTGTTCGTGCAGGCGTCTCAGGATCCCTCTGGCCACCCCTTTCGGGACCAATTCCCTTCCATCCGGTAATTTCCATTTTCCCATCTCCAATGCCCCTCCCATCTCCTTGAATCCTTCAATGTCCCTTTCAGAGGGACATATTTGGATTCCGGAGTTTTCCTCCCCAATCACCTCGGGGATTCTTACTGTGAGTAATGCTGCCCTTTTTGCCTCTTGGTCAGCCAGGTTATTCCCACGCGTCTGAAATTGCAACCCGACCTGATGCCCTTTTACATGCACCACCGCAATCTCTTTTGGTTCCCTGATTGCCTCCAAGATTTGTCGAATCATTTCGCCGTGGACCAAACCTTTTCCTTTTGTGTTTATCAAGCCCCTTTCTTCCCAAATTTTCCCAAAAGTGTGAACCACCCCAAACGCATACCGAGAATCAGTGAATATGGTCCCCTTCTTTCCCTTTAACCCTTTGAGAGCTCTCAGGAGAGCATAAAGCTCACAAGCCTGGGCCGACCATTCGGGTCTTAGGGGACCCGATTCCACCACTTTTCCCGTTCTGCCATCCACCACTGCGTATCCTGATTTTCTTTTCCCCTCGACTACTCTTGCCGACCCATCCACAAACCATTTCTCTCCCCCCTCCAATTCCTGATCCTCCAAATCTGATCTTACTTTTGTCTGAAGTTCCACGATCTCAGCACAATCATGCAACAGTTCCTCAGAAAGGTCTCCAAACATGAACTGTGCAGGGTTTTGTGCCGAGGTGGTTTTCAACTCCAATCCTGGGGAGCTGATTAGGATGGCTTCATATTTCAGAAGCCTGGAATCGGTCAGCCACTTTTCCGCTTTTTGTTGCAGAATGTTTCTCACATTGTGAGGGGTGTAAACTACCAGAGAGGCTCCGAAGGTAATCTTTTTCGCCTCTTCCACCAGGAGTGCCACTGCAACTATAGCCTGCAAACACGTAGGCCAACCTCGACTCACAGGATCCAGGATTTTTGATAAAAATCCTATGGGTTTCTTTTTGTTGGCCCATTCCTGAGTCAGGACTCCCTGTGCAGTTTGCCCACTAACATCTACAAACAACTGGAATTCTTTATTCACATCTGGAAGGGTCAGTACTGGGGCTGTCATGAGAACCTCTTTTAATTTTTGAAAATCTAATTCATTCTGTTCGGTCCACTTCACTCTGTCGGTGTTTAATCTTTCATACAGAAATTTTACCTTTTCACTGAAACCCTCAATCCACGGCCTGCAGTATCCTAGGAGCCCTAACAATTGGCGTATTTGCCTTTTAGTTTTTGGCGCGGGCAATGCTATAATTCCCGCGACTCTCTCAGGGTCCAATTTCTTTTTCCCTTGGGACAGCCAATGCCCCAGGTACTTCACTTCGGGCTCCGTGAACTGCAGTTTGGATTTTGAAACTTTCAGACCCTTAGCTCCAATAAAGTTTAACAATTCCACTGTACATTCCCTCACCCGCTCCTTTGAAGATCCTGCTATTAGCAGATCATCCACATACTGCAACAATTTCGTCCCTGCCTTTGGGGTAAACTGAGTCAAGAGGTGCTCCAGGGCCTGCCCGAATAGATTAGGGGATTCTACAAATCCTTGCGGAAGCACCGTCCATCTCAACTGCTGTTTTCTGTTGGTATCGGGGTCCTCCCACTGAAAAGCAAAGTAATCCCTGCTTTTCTCATCCAAAGGGCAAGTCCAAAATGCATCCTTCAGGTCAATCACACTATACCACACATCCTCAGGCGTGAGCCGATTCAACAAAGTATACGGATTGGCCACTACCGGAAACCTAGTCCTGGTTCGGGCATTCACTGCCCTCAAATCCTGAACTAACCGATAGCTTCCATCTGCCTTCTTTACAGCCAGTATAGGGGTGTTATGGGGGGACATGCATGGCTCTATTGTTCCTCCCTTCAAGAGGTCATCGATAACCTGCTTCAATCCCTTTCTCCCTTCCAGGGGAATGGGATACTGTTTGACCCGTATAGGGTCCCCGGGGTTCTCGATTATAATATGAATAGGGTCTATTTCTAGCTTCCCCACCTCCCCTTTAGAGTGCCATACCTCTGGATTGATGTCTGCCTCATCCTTCTCAGTGAGTTTAAACATTTTCACCACAAGATCGGAACTTCTTACAACTATGCTAATTCCAAGAGCTATGATCATATCTCTCCCTAGCAAGTTGTAATCAGCTTCCTCTACCAACAACAAATTCCCTAGGCAGACTTTATTTTCTGATTCAATCTCCACGCTTTCTATCACAGGTACTTTAAAGGGATCCCCTTTTGCACCCACCACCACAACTTTCTCCTTACCGACCGTGCACCCTATTGGTAGATTTTGTAAAGTGCTCCTTTCTGCCCCGGTATCCACCAGAAAAACGGTTTCTTGACGCTGGGGACCCACTTTCAGTTTTACCAGGGGCTCGTTAGATGTCCTGGTCCCCAAGGTGAAGAGCCCCTGACACCCCTAATCTTCCTGAAATACTTTTTCATCTTTAATTCTCTTTTTGCAGTCCCTTCGAAGGTGTCCTACCCTTTTGCAATAGTAGCACTCGGGCAGTTCCCTTCTCGTGTCTGGGGCTGCTTTTCGGGGGCCTTGAGACTTTCGGGGTAAGGTTTTATATTTCCCCGAAGCCTGTTCCTGTCTCTGGACCTCCTTCACCGCAGCTACCAAAACCTTAGCTTGTACTTTCTGCTTTTCATCCTCCCTCCTCATGTATATTTTCTGGGCTTCCCGCAACAATTCCTGCAAGCTTTTGTCCTGCCAACCCTCTATCTTTTCCAATTTTTTCCGAATGTCCTCCCATGACCTTGCCACAAACTGAGTTTTGAGCAGAACTTCCCCCACAGGGGAATTAGGGTCCGTCCCAGAATGTATCTGTAGACTTCGCCTTAATCGCTCAATCCATTCAGTGGGGGATTCATCTTTCCCCTGACATTCATTGAAAACCTTGCTAATGTTCTGACCCCTTGGGACAGCTTCCCGGATGCCCTGAATTATGATGTTCCTTAGATCTACCATGCTCCTTCTCCCGTCCTCTGTTTGTGCATTCCAGTTTGGGCTAGAGCTGGGCCACTTTTGATCCCCAGGTGTCCCCTGTGGGTTCCTCCGGTCCCAGTCTCTGATACCCGCCTGTTTTATCATCTCTCTTTCCTCACTATTGAATAAAGACCTCAGGATTGCCATCAGGTCCTCATATGTATAAATGCTGCTCCCTAGGAACTCATCCAACCTGTCCGCTACACCAAAAGGATCATCCAACAATCGCCCCATTTCCTTTTTGAACGCTCTTACGTCTCCTGTATTGAGAGGCACATTTACAAATCCAATGATCCCTGGGGCCATTGGTACTTCCCTTAATGGAAGTAAACTGTGTCCCACATTCTCATTCTCTCCCCATTCATCACTCATCCTCCTTGCTTTCAATCGGGTTCTGCTAGCAGGGGGAGAACTGGTAGCAGTGGGTTGTCTCCCTTTCCCGGACTGCGGGGGCGGGACTGCCGCCTGTGCAGCCGAGGGGGGTCTCTCCTCCGCTCGGAGCAACCCTGGTGGCGGCGGAAAAGGTGACCGAGAGTGCCCCCAAGCTGGCGCAGACGGGATCTCAGAGGGGGCTCCCGCGGTCATGGCATCTATCGGCGGGGGCGCCGCCGACGGACCCAGGCCAGACGGGAGAGGCAGGAGCGGGGGTGGCAGGGAGGGAGCTGCCAGTGGGGACAATGGAGGGGAGGCATGACTCCCCACCTGAGATGCCTGTGCCCCCAAAAGCTGGTTTGGAGGATCGGAAGGGGCTGTGGGCACCACTTGCTCTGGAGAGGGTGGGGAATTCAGCCCAATGTAGGGAGGTGGGAGGTGATCTAGGGGCTCCCAGGGCTCGGTCCCAGTTCCGGGCCGCCCTTTCTGTTTTATCGGGAATAAACCAGCTCGGGTGTTTAACCAAAGCCGGGCATATTCCCTCTCCTCGGGGTTCGAGGGGCTCTTGTTTTTCACATAGCGATTTAACTTACTACATGTCCAGCTTTCAAATGATCCCATTACCGGCCATGTAAGGTGTTCCCCCAATTTCTCTCCACCCCACACATCCATGCAATAGTAAATCATTCTTTCCTTAGATTTCTCTTTCCTCTGTGGACAATCTCCCCAGTGCTCCAACATCCACCCCAAGGGACTATTTCGAGGGATTTTCATGGTTCCCTTTCCCTTACCAGAGGGGGGGCTTTCTGAGGTTTTTTTCTGGGGCTTACTCTTTTTCTGTCCCATATTTCGCGAATTTCCTTACCAAATCTTCGAAATTCCCTGCAAGTCGACTTTTCTGCCTGTGCGTTGTGTCTTTGGTTGTTTCTCAGGGGATGGGGCTTTTTCGATCACTCCCCCTCCAGCGAGCTGTGCCGAGGGTTCCTGATCGGCTCTCAATCCTTTCGGATTCTCTTTGGACCCTTACCTTGGTCCGCTGGCAAAAAGGGTTTACCGATTCCCGAGCTCAACAGGACGTACCCTTCCCCTTTTTGCCCACTCCGTGATCGGTCCCCGAGACTTCCCTCGTCCCGGTTTTGACAAGCAATGTAAGAGAGTTTCACACGAAATCGCTTCCTTCGCGGCCGACCGCTCCCCTCGCGGGAAAAGACGGAACTGCGACCTTGAAGTCCGCACTCGCTCCGTGATCAGATCACGTCTCACACACTCGCCCAATCACCCGCTCAACCAGCAGTACTTACAGCTCCTTTTCCTGCATGGATGTCTTCGTGCACGTAGACGTTTTACGAGCAATTGCAAGCCGCGGCTTTTCCGAAGGCCCTTTGCCTTCCCGAGCTCTCCTTGCCCCCGGATCCGTTCTTTCCCCTGTCCTATTTTTGTGGTTTTCTCGCTCCTAAATTTGGTTCGGAGGTTCGGGTGGAGCCGCGGGGTCTCCTCACTCACCAGGCCGCCGAAATCAGCGGGGGTACCCTCCTGGATCGCAGGTCCCCGCAGCTTCCTCCGAATCCGAGTCACGGCACCAAATCTGTTATAAATGCAAAGGCAAATTTCAGGTTAATAAATGACAATTTATTAATAACAGAATATCGAGCACCTGAAAAAGAGAAAAACCACAAAAATAGGAAATTGTCAGCGCGCGCTGGGTGGATAGAGGTCTGCACCGATGTACCAGACGCCCTAGTCCACGCCAGTGCAGCTCTCAGTCCACCGTTTTATAGGAATTTTCTGCCCTTAGGCAGTCCAGGTGTCCAAGGTGGGTTGAATAGTCCGGATTTCTTTTCGATGGCCCTCCCGGACCTCATCAAGTCTAGTTGTCTCATTCCGGGAAGGCTCCTTTCTTATGTCAATTCCAAGGGTCTGTCTTATGTTGATTTCATTCCGCTCGTGGCACCAGAAAGTTGATGAAATTGGCATCGACGTCAGGAAGGAATTTCTCCTTGCCTTGGCGAGGAAGCGATTCTTATCAGGGTTGGCCAGTGTCTTTTGTCTAAGTTGATGACCTTCGTCCTGTCTTTTCAACTGAGATTAGCAGGCTGAGAGAGAACGGTTACCCTTCTATTGGGTTTTACAATTTTACTTTAGCTTTGTTTCATTATACATCGAATTATTATTTTATACACGAATTTTTACCCTATTTTTATCACACTCGCAACATACCTTCCATCTGTGGATTATACTGAAGTTGCCACTGCAGCTTTAAGCCTCAGTTATGATGCTGTTGTACTCCGCAATGACACAAGATTCCGACTTCAGAAGGTTGAAAATGACTCTTTTATTTTTGGGATGTCTCTTTTTTTATACTATTTTACACAGACCAATTTGATTGGTGAAACAAAGAGAAACTTCTTTAATCACATTGGTCAGACCAGAGGGACATTAAGAAGTTCTTCCAAGGGTAAAGAATGTAAACATAGTACAGTTACAAAACATCTTCTCTTGTTTACAGAAAATTCCCTGGGAAAAGAATTTCAGAAAACCAAAACATCTCAGGCACGAACCAAGGCTGCATCACTTAGATATCTAAAGACTGGGGAGAGAAATCAGCTTTCAGTGAAACGGACATTCAAAGTGAAGATAAAATGGTAAGAAATAAGAAGAGCATGTCTGGATAAGAATTACAACAAAGGGTGCTGCTTACACTGGGGGTTGTGTGTAAACTGTAGCTATAAGTACACAATCATCTACTGAGGCACGCACATCGTCTGGGCTTGTTCCTACCTGCAATTCCTAGGAAAAACAACTGGAACAAGACAGTGAAGGTTTCTCAATATTCCCATGACTGCGATTATCTGACATCAGCATTAAACTTTAGCTGTGAGCTGTTCTGTCTTTGAAGAGGTTTCTATTACAGTGTAAATGGAGGGAGGGAAGTGGTCCACAACTACTGTACATGGAAAGAAGGAAATTTGGGAGCTACTGAAGAAATGCAGTTTCATGGTTGCAGTTAAAACAATGGAAAGTGTAAGCCAGGCTACAGTGTGCCAAGAAATGAGTTAGAAAGTGAGGAAAAAGGCCACAGTGTGATTGACAGGTGAGAAAACTGGTTGGCCTCTGAAATGTGCTGAAAGTAAGCACAACTTAAGACACTAATGGGCTGTATAACTGCTATTTAGCAGTTGTAATCAGATGTAAATTTAGGTGATCACAGAATCTTTCTTTTTACTGGAGACTTCTGTAAGTTCCCATTGTATGTATATATTTGGTTCTCCAAAGGAATGAAGTATTGATTTATTAATTGCTGTGTCCCTTCATTAGATCCAGGATCCAGGGTGGTGTGTCGGCGCATTGCGTCTCGCAGGTGATCCAGAAATTCAGAAGGTGTTTGGGAGGGGCCTTGTCTGACAGCATATAGGGCTGACCAATTTATGGTTTTGGGGATGGCTCTTTCTACCCTTTTACTATCAGTTCCTGGTATCTCCTTAACCGTCCCAGCTCCTCATCCTTATTAGGATACCAGCCTGGGTCTTGCAGGGGAAATACATCTTTGACATCTTCCTGTGTTGTTCTACAATCATCCTTGTGTGATAAAAATAGGGTAAAAATTCGTGTATAAAATAATAATTCGATGTATAATGAAACAAAGCTAAAGTAAAATTGTAAAATCCAATAGAAGGGTAACCGTTCTCTCTCAGCCTGCTAATCTCAGTTGAAAAGACAGGACGAAGGTCATCAACTTAGACAAAAGACACTGGCCAACCCTGATAAGAATCGCTTCCTCGCCAAGGCAAGGAGAAATTCCTTCCTGACGTCGATGCCAATTTCATCAACTTTCTGGTGCCACGAGCGGAATGAAATCAACATAAGACAGACCCTTGGAATTGACATAAGAAAGGAGCCTTCCCGGAATGAGACAACTAGACTTGATGAGGTCCGGGAGGGCCATCGAAAAGAAATCCGGACTATTCAACCCACCTTGGACACCTGGACTGCCTAAGGGCAGAAAATTCCTATAAAACGGTGGACTGAGAGCTGCACTGGCGTGGACTAGGGCGTCTGGTACATCGGTGCAGACCTCTATCCACCCAGCGCGCGCTGACAATTTCCTATTTTTGTGGTTTTTCTCTTTTTCAGGTGCTCGATATTCTGTTATTAATAAATTGTCATTTATTAACCTGAAATTTGCCTTTGCATTTATAACAGATTTGGTGCCGTGACTCGGATTCGGAGGAAGCTGCGGGGACCTGCGATCCAGGAGGGTACCCCCGCTGATTTCGGCGGCCTGGTGAGTGAGGAGACCCCGCGGCTCCACCCGAACCTCCGAACCAAATTTAGGAGCGAGAAAACCACAAAAATAGGACAGGGGAAAGAACGGATCCGGGGGCAAGGAGAGCTCGGGAAGGCAAAGGGCCTTCGGAAAAGCCGCGGCTTGCAATTGCTCGTAAAACGTCTACGTGCACGAAGACATCCATGCAGGAAAAGGAGCTGTAAGTACTGCTGGTTGAGCGGGTGATTGGGCGAGTGTGTGAGACGTGATCTGATCACGGAGCGAGTGCGGACTTCAAGGTCGCAGTTCCGTCTTTTCCCGCGAGGGGAGCGGTCGGCCGCGAAGGAAGCGATTTCGTGTGAAACTCTCTTACATTGCTTGTCAAAACCGGGACGAGGGAAGTCTCGGGGACCGATCACGGAGTGGGCAAAAAGGGGAAGGGTACGTCCTGTTGAGCTCGGGAATCGGTAAACCCTTTTTGCCAGCGGACCAAGGTAAGGGTCCAAAGAGAATCCGAAAGGATTGAGAGCCGATCAGGAACCCTCGGCACAGCTCGCTGGAGGGGGAGTGATCGAAAAAGCCCCATCCCCTGAGAAACAACCAAAGACACAACGCACAGGCAGAAAAGTCGACTTGCAGGGAATTTCGAAGATTTGGTAAGGAAATTCGCGAAATATGGGACAGAAAAAGAGTAAGCCCCAGAAAAAAACCTCAGAAAGCCCCCCCTCTGGTAAGGGAAAGGGAACCATGAAAATCCCTCGAAATAGTCCCTTGGGGTGGATGTTGGAGCACTGGGGAGATTGTCCACAGAGGAAAGAGAAATCTAAGGAAAGAATGATTTACTATTGCATGGATGTGTGGGGTGGAGAGAAATTGGGGGAACACCTTACATGGCCGGTAATGGGATCATTTGAAAGCTGGACATGTAGTAAGTTAAATCGCTATGTGAAAAACAAGAGCCCCTCGAACCCCGAGGAGAGGGAATATGCCCGGCTTTGGTTAAACACCCGAGCTGGTTTATTCCCGATAAAACAGAAAGGGCGGCCCGGAACTGGGACCGAGCCCTGGGAGCCCCTAGATCACCTCCCACCTCCCTACATTGGGCTGAATTCCCCACCCTCTCCAGAGCAAGTGGTGCCCACAGCCCCTTCCGATCCTCCAAACCAGCTTTTGGGGGCACAGGCATCTCAGGTGGGGAGTCATGCCTCCCCTCCATTGTCCCCACTGGCAGCTCCCTCCCTGCCACCCCCGCTCCTGCCTCTCCCGTCTGGCCTGGGTCCGTCGGCGGCGCCCCCGCCGATAGATGCCATGACCGCGGGAGCCCCCTCTGAGATCCCGTCTGCGCCAGCTTGGGGGCACTCTCGGTCACCTTTTCCGCCGCCACCAGGGTTGCTCCGAGCGGAGGAGAGACCCCCCTCGGCTGCACAGGCGGCAGTCCCGCCCCCGCAGTCCGGGAAAGGGAGACAACCCACTGCTACCAGTTCTCCCCCTGCTAGCAGAACCCGATTGAAAGCAAGGAGGATGAGTGATGAATGGGGAGAGAATGAGAATGTGGGACACAGTTTACTTCCATTAAGGGAAGTACCAACGGCCCCAGGGATCATTGGATTTGTAAATGTGCCTCTCAATACAGGAGACGTAAGAGCGTTCAAAAAGGAAATGGGGCGATTGTTGGATGATCCTTTTGGTGTAGCGGACAGGTTGGATGAGTTCCTAGGGAGCAGCATTTATACATATGAGGACCTGATGGCAATCCTGAGGTCTTTATTCAATAGTGAGGAAAGAGAGATGATAAAACAGGCGGGTATCAGAGACTGGGACCGGAGGAACCCACAGGGGACACCTGGGGATCAAAAGTGGCCCAGCTCTAGCCCAAACTGGAATGCACAAACAGAGGACGGGAGAAGGAGCATGGTAGATCTAAGGAACATCATAATTCAGGGCATCCGGGAAGCTGTCCCAAGGGGTCAGAACATTAGCAAGGTTTTCAATGAATGTCAGGGGAAAGATGAATCCCCCACTGAATGGATTGAGCGATTAAGGCGAAGTCTACAGATATATTCTGGGACGGACCCTAATTCCCCTGTGGGGGAAGTTCTGCTCAAAACTCAGTTTGTGGCAAGGTCATGGGAGGACATTCGGAAAAAATTGGAAAAGATAGAGGGTTGGCAGGACAAAAGCTTGCAGGAATTGTTGCGGGAAGCCCAGAAAATATACATGAGGAGGGAGGATGAAAAGCAGAAAGTACAAGCTAAGGTTTTGGTAGCTGCGGTGAAGGAGGTCCAGAGACAGGAACAGGCTTCGGGGAAATATAAAACCTTACCCCGAAAGTCTCAAGGCCCCCGAAAAGCAGCCCCAGACACGAGAAGGGAACTGCCCGAGTGCTACTATTGCAAAAGGGTAGGACACCTTCGAAGGGACTGCAAAAAGAGAATTAAAGATGAAAAAGTATTTCAGGAAGATTAGGGGTGTCAGGGGCTCTTCACCTTGGGGACCAGGACATCTAACGAGCCCCTGGTAAAACTGAAAGTGGGTCCCCAGCGTCAAGAAACCGTTTTTCTGGTGGATACCGGGGCAGAAAGGAGCACTTTACAAAATCTACCAATAGGGTGCACGGTCGGTAAGGAGAAAGTTGTGGTGGTGGGTGCAAAAGGGGATCCCTTTAAAGTACCTGTGATAGAAAGCGTGGAAATTGAATCAGAAAATAAAGTCTGCCTAGGGAATTTGTTGTTGGTAGAGGAAGCTGATTACAACTTGCTAGGGAGAGATATGATCATAGCTCTTGGAATTAGCATAGTTGTAAGAAGTTCCGATCTTGTGGTGAAAATGTTTAAACTCACTGAGAAGGATGAGGCAGACATCAATCCAGAGGTATGGCACTCTAAAGGGGAGGTGGGGAAGCTAGAAATAGACCCTATTCATATTATAATCGAGAACCCCGGGGACCCTATACGGGTCAAACAGTATCCCATTCCCCTGGAAGGGAGAAAGGGATTGAAGCAGGTTATCGATGACCTCTTGAAGGGAGGAACAATAGAGCCATGCATGTCCCCCCATAACACCCCTATACTGGCTGTAAAGAAGGCAGATGGAAGCTATCGGTTAGTTCAGGATTTGAGGGCAGTGAATGCCCGAACCAGGACCAGGTTTCCAGTAGTGGCCAATCCGTATACTTTGTTGAATCGGCTTACGCCTGAGGATGTGTGGTATAGTGTGATTGACCTGAAGGATGCATTTTGGACTTGCCCTTTGGATGAGAAAAGCAGGGATTACTTTGCTTTTCAGTGGGAGGACCCCGATACCAACAGAAAACAGCAGTTGAGATGGACGGTGCTTCCGCAAGGATTTGTAGAATCCCCTAATCTATTCGGGCAGGCCCTGGAGCACCTCTTGACTCAGTTTACCCCAAAGGCAGGGACGAAATTGTTGCAGTATGTGGATGATCTGCTAATAGCAGGATCTTCAAAGGAGCGGGTGAGGGAATGTACAGTGGAATTGTTAAACTTTATTGGAGCTAAGGGTCTGAAAGTTTCAAAATCCAAACTGCAGTTCACGGAGCCCGAAGTGAAGTACCTGGGGCATTGGCTGTCCCAAGGGAAAAAGAAATTGGACCCTGAGAGAGTCGCGGGAATTATAGCATTGCCCGCGCCAAAAACTAAAAGGCAAATACGCCAATTGTTAGGGCTCCTAGGATACTGCAGGCCGTGGATTGAGGGTTTCAGTGAAAAGGTAAAATTTCTGTATGAAAGATTAAACACCGACAGAGTGAAGTGGACCGAACAGAATGAATTAGATTTTCAAAAATTAAAAGAGGTTCTCATGACAGCCCCAGTACTGACCCTTCCAGATGTGAATAAAGAATTCCAGTTGTTTGTAGATGTTAGTGGGCAAACTGCACAGGGAGTCCTGACTCAGGAATGGGCCAACAAAAAGAAACCCATAGGATTTTTATCAAAAATCCTGGATCCTGTGAGTCGAGGTTGGCCTACGTGTTTGCAGGCTATAGTTGCAGTGGCACTCCTGGTGGAAGAGGCGAAAAAGATTACCTTCGGAGCCTCTCTGGTAGTTTACACCCCTCACAATGTGAGAAACATTCTGCAACAAAAAGCGGAAAAGTGGCTGACCGATTCCAGGCTTCTGAAATATGAAGCCATCCTAATCAGCTCCCCAGGATTGGAGTTGAAAACCACCTCGGCACAAAACCCTGCACAGTTCATGTTTGGAGACCTTTCTGAGGAACTGTTGCATGATTGTGCTGAGATCGTGGAACTTCAGACAAAAGTAAGATCAGATTTGGAGGATCAGGAATTGGAGGGGGGAGAGAAATGGTTTGTGGATGGGTCGGCAAGAGTAGTCGAGGGGAAAAGAAAATCAGGATACGCAGTGGTGGATGGCAGAACGGGAAAAGTGGTGGAATCGGGTCCCCTAAGACCCGAATGGTCGGCCCAGGCTTGTGAGCTTTATGCTCTCCTGAGAGCTCTCAAAGGGTTAAAGGGAAAGAAGGGGACCATATTCACTGATTCTCGGTATGCGTTTGGGGTGGTTCACACTTTTGGGAAAATTTGGGAAGAAAGGGGCTTGATAAACACAAAAGGAAAAGGTTTGGTCCACGGCGAAATGATTCGACAAATCTTGGAGGCAATCAGGGAACCAAAAGAGATTGCGGTGGTGCATGTAAAAGGGCATCAGGTCGGGTTGCAATTTCAGACGCGTGGGAATAACCTGGCTGACCAAGAGGCAAAAAGGGCAGCATTACTCACAGTAAGAATCCCCGAGGTGATTGGGGAGGAAAACTCCGGAATCCAAATATGTCCCTCTGAAAGGGACATTGAAGGATTCAAGGAGATGGGAGGGGCATTGGAGATGGGAAAATGGAAATTACCGGATGGAAGGGAATTGGTCCCGAAAGGGGTGGCCAGAGGGATCCTGAGACGCCTGCACGAACAGACCCACTGGGGAACACGGGCATTGGCTGACCAGTTTCTGAAATTCTTTGGGTGCAAGGGGATCTTTGAGTTGGCAAAACAAGAGGTACAGGGGTGCGTGACTTGCCAGAAAGTGAATCGATCCAGATCCAGACAAGCGGCTTGGGGAGGTCGTCCGATTTCATACCGGCCGTTTGAAAGGATCCAGGTGGATTTCACTGAATTACCAAAGGTCGGGAGGTATAGGTACTTATTGGTTATTGTGGACAAATTGACACATTGGGTAGAGGCGTACCCTAGGGCAAAAGCCACGGCTCAAACGGTTTCCAAAGTATTATTAGAGGAAATAGTCCCCAGGTATGGAATAGTGGATTGCATAGATTCAGATCAAGGGACTCATTTTACCTCGAAAATCATAAAACAATTAACCGAGGCCTTGGGAATCAGATGGCAATATCACACCCCCTGGCACCCTCAAAGTTCAGGGCAAGTAGAAAGAATGAATCAGACCTTAAAAACTCAGTTGGCAAAACTCATGCTGGAAACTAAGATGTGTTGGGTAAAATGCCTTCCCCTTGCTTTGTTGAACATAAGAACCATGCCTCATTCTGATACGGGACTGTCCCCCTTTGAAATGTTGTATGGGATGCCATACAAACATGGAATGCCTGTGGGACATCCCCGAGTCGAGGATGTGCAGTTACAACCTTATCTCATCACTGTAAACAAAAATTTACAGGAGCTCAGAAGGCGTGGACTCATCCCCCAAAGTGGCCCTCTCGGATTTGCAATTCATCAGATTCGGCCCGGAGATAAAGTGTTAATCAGGACTTGGAAAGAGATTCCTCTCGCCCCGCAGTGGGAAGGGCCGTTCCTGGTACTACTCACGACTGACACCGCAGTTCGAACCGCTGAGAAGGGTTGGACTCATTCCTCAAGGGTGAAAAAGATCGGGGACCCAAAAGCCTCGGACTGGAAGGTCACCACCCCTCCTGGAGAGCTCAAAATCAAACTCAGGCGTCAACCTAGATGACCGACCAGATAAGTTGTAATACCCCAGGTTGTGAGTGCTTTCCTTTCATTCACTTTAAATGCGTGTACTGTAAACAGGTTTGGGTCACCCATTGCTGGAGAGGGAGTCGACCTAAAGGTCTGTGCACTAACTGTCTAATCGAGGAGCAGGTTAACACAGACCGCCTCTTAGTACTTGCCACTCGGGCCGGACTTTTTGAATTAGATTCTCCTGAGTGGTATTAGATTTTCAAAAAGGGAATAAAGGGAAAATTGGACGCTAAAGCAGAACCCTTAGCAATTGAGTGCCGGAGGACCATCAAGGTACCTTGCCGAGGAGATACAATCAAATTATCCCGGTGGGCAACCTATAAGAGAAGGTTTGCCATCAGGACCACACGGGCCCCTGAAGCAAACCCTTGCTGTCGGGAAGATGGTTTACCCCGCCGTATGTTCCCATACGGGCGATGGGCAAGGCAGAGGGGTTTTTCGGTGGGGAATCCTGACGGTCCTGAGCCTAGCCGTGTGCTGGGCCAAGGGGGCCCTTCCAGGGGCGCTCCTGGAGGAGAATCCTCCCGCGAAGTGTGAATGGTGCTTAACAGCACCAGAAACCGGGCCGATAATGGATTGTCCTCTAAAAAGGCAGTTGGGTGATTGTTGGGCTAATGGCACTCGATTTCACCTTTGTGAATTGGAAGGAAGGGTCCGGTGCCAACGCTCAGGGGCAAGTCCTAAGGGCGGGCTGTTCAGGGATCCTGCTCACTCACTCGTTAGACGAAGGCGGGAACTCGAAACTACTTACCCGGTACCAACATGTCAACAATGTAACAAAACTGTATGGATGGGAGGAAAAAGGCAATCTACCTTCCTTGCCTACTATAAGGTGAATCCCCTGTGCTACGACAAAGCGAAACTAAAAATATGTAATATGGGTGGAAAATTGTATTGGGAAGGGAGGAATCTCAAACATGAGGAAACGGGTTTCTTGGACTCAGAACCCATCATTTTCGAGTTATTGCCTCCGGGAGATAAGCGTGTATGTTTGCAGTTTGACCAAGTTTTTTGTTTTTCAAGGGACGAGGAAGGGATGGACCCTGAAAGTAAAATGAAACAGGTAACATTGGAACTCAGGAAAAAGGAAGCTGAGGCCAGAAAGAGGAGAATTGAGCAGGAAAGGTTGAAATCGCTCAGTGAACAGTACGAGCAATTGGAAAGGCAATACGGGGATGGGGGATTTCCGGCCCCTAACCAAAACCTCTTTGTAGAACTAATGCAGGAGATAGCCACTGAATTGGGACTGACGGATTGCTGGATTTGTGGGGGATTAAAGTCAGCCGAAAGGTGGCCCTGGAAAGGAGAAGGATTAGCCCCGGAACAACTTCTAAAATGGGAAAGCTCTAAATTGTCAAAAATAGTAAAGAGACCGGAGGGATGGATTTTGGAAAAAAGGATAGTGGGAACTATCTGCATCAGCCGGGAGGGGAAGGAGTTCACCAACCTGGTGGGTTATACTCCTTGCATAAATACCCTAACGGTGAATGACAAAACACGGGTCTGGCAACCTGAACCACCCTCCGGATATTGGAGCCAAATTCGAGAAAAAGATTGTGAGTGGTTTGAGACTATGGGACTTTGTTGGCACAAAAGTCCCGGGGCTAATCCATTTCAGGCACTAGCGGGACTGAGAGAGTACTGGGACGAGCCGGGTAGAACCAATATAGGCTGGAAAGCTCCAGATGGGATATATTGGATTTGTGGAAAGAAGGCTTATAGCGAACTTCCCCGAAAATGGAAGGGGTCCTGTACCCTAGGAATGATAAGACCCTTCTTTTTCACCTTGCCTAGAGCTGAAAGCAGTTTGTTAGGAGCTCCTCTGTTCGAAACATTAAACCGACAGAGAAGGGAGATAAGACGGGTGCTACCCATAGCCGGAGGCAACCAGAAATGGGGGGAGGAGGAGTGGCCCGCTGAAAGAATCATTGAGTATTATGGGCCAGCCACCTGGGCTAACGATGGCAGTTGGGGATATCGAACACCCATTTACCTCCTGAATAGGCTGATTCGGTTGCAAGCAGTGGTAGAAGTGGTTTCTAACCACACCTCAGAGGCCTTGGAACTCCTGGCAAAGCAGCATTCACAAATGAGGGCTTTTGTGTATCAAAATCGGCTTGCCCTGGACTACCTGCTAGCAGAGGAAGGAGGGGTCTGCGGCAGATTCAATGAATCAGAATGCTGCATCGAAATCGATGACTATGGGGAGACTATAAAAGGGTTAGCACAGGAAATCAAAAAGGTGGCACATGTGCCAGTCCAGAAGTGGAATTCAATTCTTCAGGCTTCATGGTGGGACCAGCTGTTCGGACAGGGGGAATGGTGGAAGAAGGTAATATTCTTTATAACATGCTCCATTGCAGGCATTGTCTTCCTCCCGTGTCTGATCCCTTGTTTCATTCGACTGATACATTCAGTCGTCCAAGGGATGCAAATAGCATCCCTTCCCATAGATCCAGAGGCAGCACAAGGGAAAACTGTGTCCAAAATAATGAAACTTGAGGAAGAAAAAGGTAAAAGAAGGGCGGCAGAGGCCCTAAAGGAATTCGAAAAGGAGCGGAAGCTCCAACAAGGTGATGAATCCTCTCAGGAGGACTGGGAAGAATGTGACTTTTTAAACTAAAATTAAGGTCAATAAAGGGAGAAAAACGAATTTTTAATTTGATGAATTATTAGGTGGGGGACTGTGATAAAAATAGGGTAAAAATTCGTGTATAAAATAATAATTCGATGTATAATGAAACAAAGCTAAAGTAAAATTGTAAAATCCAATAGAAGGGTAACCGTTCTCTCTCAGCCTGCTAATCTCAGTTGAAAAGACAGGACGAAGGTCATCAACTTAGACAAAAGACACTGGCCAACCCTGATAAGAATCGCTTCCTCGCCAAGGCAAGGAGAAATTCCTTCCTGACGTCGATGCCAATTTCATCAACTTTCTGGTGCCACGAGCGGAATGAAATCAACATAAGACAGACCCTTGGAATTGACATAAGAAAGGAGCCTTCCCGGAATGAGACAACTAGACTTGATGAGGTCCGGGAGGGCCATCGAAAAGAAATCCGGACTATTCAACCCACCTTGGACACCTGGACTGCCTAAGGGCAGAAAATTCCTATAAAACGGTGGACTGAGAGCTGCACTGGCGTGGACTAGGGCGTCTGGTACATCGGTGCGGACCTCTATCCACCCAGCGCGCGCTGACAATTTCCTATTTTTGTGGTTTTTCTCTTTTTCAGGTGCTCGATATTCTGTTATTAATAAATTGTCATTTATTAACCTGAAATTTGCCTTTGCATTTATAACACTTGGCTAGATCCTTAGCTACTTTCAAAATGAATTGCTTTTCAGTCTCTGTTAAGGCATCAAGCAGCAATTGGAGGTCTGCCCAATCGGGTAAATGCTGCTTGATTATAAACTTCATTTTCTTAGCAACCCCTATTGGATCACTTCAATAGCCCTTAGCACCCTTTTCCCAAATCTCTAAATCAATTGAGGAAAAGGGGACCTTAATCAGTTTTGTCTCTCCATCAGAGGTCATTGCTTGTCTTAGAGGTGCTTGTATGACCCCTCTGGTTTGTTTTCAGGTCCTTGATGCTATAGGCCCTTGTGGGGGAAGTTTGGGGGCTGATGGGGGAGGTTCAGGTTCATCCCACTCACTGTCACTACTAGGTAGTGGTGGATATAGTTCAGTTGCTGTCCTTCTAATGGAAGATGAAGTGGGGGAGGTTGGAGTCAATGGTGGTTCTGAATCTGCATTTTCCACCACCCTCCTCCTTTCCTGTCTTTTTGGGGGTGGTTAAAGTATGTCTGCTGTCTCTTGTTCCAAAGCCTCTACTTGGTATGCCTTGTCAGGATGTGTGCACCTCTGATTTATCGAGCAGGTGCTGCAACACCGTTTCGGCTTCCCTTTAGTAGCTTTATTGTCTTTTTCAAGGGCCAATACTAAAGGATCAGACGGTGGTCTCATTCCACAATCCCTTTGCCACTCAGGGTGATTTCGGAGGCTGAAAAACATATCTGCATAAGTTACCTCTGACTGCTTTTGTTCCTGCTGCAGGAAAAGCATTAACTGTAATAGTGTTCTCATAGTCCAGTGTACCATTTGCTGGCCATTTCACTCCCTCATCAAGTTTATAAAGTGGCCACCACTGTGTACATAACTTAACCAGCTCTCTCTTGGTTTCTGCACCATCATAGCCTGCCAGCTCTTTCCAGTCTGTTAAAATGCACCCCAAAGGGCTCCCTTTAGGGACTTCTCTACTCTCATTTGCCCCCATGCCTAGAGTGATTTTTTTTTTTTTAAAGGTTTCTTTAAGGTTTCTTTAAGGTTTCTGAAATTCCGTCCCTGGGCAGGGGGAATTCATCTGAACCAGCTTTTCAATTCTTGTGCCTCCTATTCCTGGGCATGTAGTTTAACCAGAAAAAGGGAAAGAACAGCTTATTAATCTTAAAAGAAAAAGTTAGCAATATGTATTCTTTAAAAAAAGGCTCGAAGCACCAGCTGTTGAAGAAGGAATTTATGTTTACATAAAAAAAGAGGAAAAATTCTTTTTATTTAAAAGAAAAACCCCACACAATTACCCAGACACTTATTCCAAATTACTGGTTATTAATTTTTAGGGTTTCTGAAATTCCGTCCCTGGGCAGGGGAACTCTTTGAACCAGCTTTTCAATTCTTGTGCCTCCTATTCCTGGGCATATAGTTTAACCAGAAAAAGGGAAAGAACAGCTTGTTAATCTTAAAAGAAAAAGTTAGCAATATGTATTCTTTAAAACAAGGCTCGAAGCACCAGCTGTTGAAGAAAGAATTTATGGTCAAAAGAAACTCTTCCAAATTGCTGGTTATTAATCGCTCATTAAATTAATTTTTCCGTCATGTTTTGCTCTGAGTATATTACTACTAAAATACGTTTGAAAATTGTAATCAACTTAACCAAGGGACAAATGGAAATTTTTGACAGAACGCAGCATGAACTATTTCGCCTGCATATCCCAGCACTAAAATCCTTCAGCCACTTCTGCCGGCGTTAGGCATAAGCTCTGAGTTCTCTGCTTTTCTTGCACAAAACTACTAGACCAGGTCCTTTCCCCCTCTTCACCAGAACCTGTTTGCGTGTTAGCAATTTTTTACAAAACAACGGGTTTTTGACAACTTCAAACTCACTCAGCTGATCAAAAACACTCCACAAATCCTCTTGCACTGAGGAAAGAGAAAAAAAAGAGGGGAGTGGTCCCCGATCTCTTTTTACAATTAAAACTGCATTCCCCTAACAAACAACACCTCAGCTTTTTCAGAATCTCAAAGACACAGCCTGAGGCTATAAATTCTGGCTCCCTGCCGGCTACCAGGACAACTCTTATCTCTGTGGTATGTTGGGCATAAATTTGCAAAAAAATAACAAACAAAAAAACCAAAACAAAACTCCTCAAAACTCTTTACTCTTGCTTTTTTCTTATGAACAATAAATCGTTTATTCACCCACAGATGTTTTTTACTGAACAACACACTGATTAAAATCACACTATCAGTTATACAGTCAGGACTTGCAGCGCTCTCTGTGACACCCTCCAGTCACGGCCCAAGCACCACCCCCCCTCCGGAATCCCTCCCTCTGCTTTTCAGACAGAGGTATTTTTCCGTGGATCAGAGGAGGTTTTAAAATCTCTCACAACTTTAAATTTGCAACACTTACAAGGGTTAGTAACACGTTTTAAAGTCACACAAACCAAAACACCTACAACACAAGCTTTCACAATCCACAACACATACAGTCACTTAAGCACACGACCAAAAAAAACCCCAAACAGATACAAAATTCTCCGTAATACACACACACACAGCCGGCACGCAGGACCGTGACCAAGATGGGACTCTCCACGTCTCAAAACTTTGGCTAGCCTCTCAGATTATGGCTTACCAAAGTGCACCTTTAAAATACAAACCGAAATTGGAGCCACTACGCCCCTATCAGCTCTGCTGCCACCGCTGCTCCCCCACACTCGGGATGCAGCCAACAGTAGCCAGCTTTACCTGAAACACAACAATTATGACAAGACTCCGCGGAGATTCCAAAACCCAGTCAGGCCTCTGCTTTGCATAAGATGTCTCTTATGACTTATAAGCCGCCTCTATTCAAAGGTATCTGCATTCAACACGTTTTTCTTTAAACATACCTTTTGTCTGTATTTTCCAGGAAATTCTGGTCTCTTGCCAGGGTGGACAGCAGGGTTTATAGGAGCCCTCTCTCCCCGAAAACTTGGGGTGGGCGCCCTGAGGAGGTCCCAGACACCACTGGCCCCATGAGCAGAAAGAGCAGCTCCTGCCTGGCTCGCCAAACGATTTATTAAAAAAACTACGGATATTGATCTAATACCAATATCCAACTATGACGGACAAAGACTCTCTAACAGTTTAAAGTTAGAAAGTGTATGTTTATTACAACACCGAGCAGCATGTGAGATCGCTCCCAAATACACACGCGCAATTTACAGATGATCACAGGGTCTTTTATGTACAGGAGTATTGAATACCCAAAACACAAATGCATATTCATAACTCTGGTACATCCCATTCCCCGCTTCGTATGGCAATTAGCCCAAAAAGCCATTAAGCATGCGTAGTTTGTTCTTCAAAATGGGTCGGTGGTCTTTTTTATAGGGTGGGGTCCCAAAATGATGAAGTAAGATGGGTCTTCCTCTCTTTGACTTTTTAACCTTTAGTGTAAGTGACAGCTGAATCCTGTTTTTTTCAGGACTGTTTGATTTATGATTGTATTGTATTCATGGGGTCTATTGATTATTCAGGATGCAAAAGCCTAGTTTGACAGCTTCCATGATTTATCAGTTTCTTCCATGATTTATCAGTTCCGTCAGTCTGGCTTCTGTTAACAAAAAGGGAAGTCTAGCTACATTACCTCAGCACTATCTATTTTGACTGAAGTCTTTAATTCTTCTAAATCAATGCTTCAGTATGACATGGAAGTATATCCCTTTATGTAACAATATAAAGAAAAAAATCTATATAAATGGATGTAAGTTACACTGTATGCAGCTGAAATAATTCTGTCACTGTCTTTAGTTATATCTCTTACCCATTAATCGTTTATCTCTAGAACAGTACTTGAAATCCTGCTTTTCCTCTGTAGCAGTTCTCCAGCCAGCAGGGATCCACATGGATGCTGACAGGCCAAGGACTGTGTGCATATGGATTGCTCCACTCCTTGCCTCAGTTAAGTAATTCATGCGTTTCTATCCATAAGGGGTCTAGTTTGACTCTTTCTCTTCTCCACAACTACCAACTTGCCTGTGTTAAAAATAGGCGGAGAAAGTATTTTTCTCCTTAAAATGTCTTTATTAATCAGCTCTTACAAGGGTGGCTCAAGGGGTGGTCAGCCCTTCTGGGTTCACCTTGAAGAGGAGGGTCTTATTCAGCTTTGCAGTCTTAAGTTCTTGCAGAGCTGGGAGCCCTGCCCTCGTCGGGGGTCGTAGGAGTTCACTTTTCGTTGGGTTGGTCTGGGGTCTGCTTTCTCTTGGGTATTTTTTAGGTTACAGCGAGTTACAAAAAATTGTTCATTAATAGTTTAGGGTATACATGGTTTAGTACTGTCTTTTGTGGGTTCAAATTTTACATTGGTTTGTTTTGGCAGGGGGTTTTTGGTTTTAAAAGCGTCCCAGGGTACACTGGTGTTTTTAATTTGCATGTTGGTGGTCGGGGTCACCTGGGGGGGTCATGTGTGTGTGCCGCGGCATGGCAGCCTCATGGCGGTGGCCAGGGGTTGGAGCCACCTGCTCCGGGAGCCGTGCAGGACATGGGGGCTGGGCCGCGCCGCGCTGCGGGGCGGCCGCGTGCAGGGGAGCGGGGCGGCCGCATGGCAGCCGCGGGTTTACTCTGGCGTTGAGGGGGCCTGCTACTTTTGCTTTCAATTCCTCTGGCGGCTCGGGGGGTGGGGGCGGCAGCGGCGGGGAGCCGCGTGGGTGCCGGGAGCCGGGAGCCATGCGGGAGCGGCAAGCAGAGGTCGGGGCTGGGCCGGCCCTGTCGGCAGAGCAGGCAGCCCGGGGGGGGCTTTTTTTCTTCTTTTCCGGCTGCTTGGGGGGGGCTGCTTGTCTTCAAAGAGCCCCCTCCCCCCTTTGCCCACAAAGGTGGCTTTTCATTGCTACACTACAGGAACTTACAATTACAATTTAAAACATTTAAAACATTGATACACTTATTATACAATAACCAAGGGTTTTAACACTTTAAAATTTTAACATATACTTAGGAGTTTTTTAATTTTTATTTCTCTCACCTGGATATCTTCACAAGTCAGATTACAGATGTCCAGCAAGAAATCAATGTTGCCATTCACTGAATTGTATAATTGTCACTTTTTCATAGCAAAAAATTCTTGCTAAAACACAGTGCAATAACAGCAAAAAAAGTAAACTCATGTGTTACCCCTGCCCTTAGAGGGGCAACACGTTGTGACATGGATGTGGACCCTCACAGAGGACAGCAGGCAGCAGCAGGGTCAAACATAGAAGGCTCTTTATTATCTGACTCCAATTCTACTTATATACATTTTGTACAGAGGGCCAAGATTGGCCCAAGGAGGTTACAACCTCCTGACTCCATTGGTCACTATGACCATCAGTCAAATTCTCCTTTCAGAGAACAACTATGCAAAACATACAGATAAGTTCTAAGAATACAATATTGTTTACACAAAGCAGCGTGAGAAAGCTGCTGCAAAGGTTCAAACACTCGAAAGCAAGAAAGTCAGGGGTGACACCCATGTATTAATGTTGTCATACACTCAAATGGTGTTAGATGAGACAGTGAACTGAAGTTAAGTAAGATCTTTCTTACTGAATCAGAAACTGCAGCTAAGCTCCCCTGCTTATCCACAGCTTGCATCAATTTTCCATTTTGAGAGGGGAACACAAATGGTGAATGTGCAAGAGGAATGGAGCACCATCTAGTGCTTAAAGAATAATGCTGGAGAATGAGACATTGCTAGCAGTTAAAACAGCCCATGTGATTCTTTGGCCGACTTGTTTGCATAGAAGGAAAGAGTATATTCTGGAAATGTAACACTGTGATGTTTTTCATGGACCTCGTGGTGACGGAGAGGCAGAGGGATATAGAATGACATGTCAGACTGCATCAGAAACAGTAATTTGGAAAAATACTTGGCCTGTTTGTTGGCTAAAGAAAAAGCTTAGGAAAGTTTTTCTCATTCTCCACCTCCAAATAATTGAAATAATGGTAGGCCAAAACCATTTCTCCTTCGAAATAATGTGTGATACAATACGCAAGTATTGTACATAGGCTTGAACAAGGTGGCAGTACTTACCTTGGCAGTGACAGTCATAGATAACATTTTGCAGGAATCTGCAAAATGTTTGTTAAAATGGAGTAAAAGTTACAGTTCAGCCTACATCTCAGCATGCAGGTCTGGGATGACACTATGTGGGAGAGGAATGGAGAGGGACAGTTGTCTGTAGTTCCATTGTTCTGGAAAGAAAAGACCAATGGATGTTCTCTGTGAGCTCTGAAAAACTCTGGGGTTCATCTCTAATGGAAGCCCTAATTGTCAGAAGACATCAAACAAGAGACAAAGTAATTTTTTGCTTTCTGTGATGCCTGAAAGATAGGCTGGAAATAAATCCCCATAGACCAATGTCTATAGAGCAGGTATTTGTTTATTGTAGTGCTGGTGGTAAGGAGGATATCTCCACCTAACTCACCCACACTTGTCAAGTGCTGTGGTATATTTATACAGTAAGTATTGCTTAGTGTTACTGTGTCACTACAACATCATCACATACCTGCTGGAACTAATTTACACAGAATGAGCTCATGGTTATTAGATGGTTCTTTCGCACTGTGCTTGTGCCTTCCCAATTTGGGGGTCGCTGGGGGTCTTTGAGAAAGGTTCCTGAGGTCTTATTTGCATCTGAACTTTTCAACTTTGTCTTCAGAGTGTGTGCAGTTACAGTGTTCCTTGGTCTGTCTGGTCTTAACTGGCCTAAATTCTTTGTTTTGTGGCTCATTGGCCTTACATTTGCCAATTTCTCATTAGTACTGTACTTACCTATCTCTAAAGCTATCCACCTGGCATGATTTTTCTTCTTTTTTTGTCTGTTCAGCATTAAGCAGCTAGTTAACCATATACTAGTCACTACATTGTATAGAAAGTTATTTATATCAGGTTATATAGGTATAAAAAGCTATGATTCAGGTTATATTGATATCAGATTATACAGATATATAAAAAGTAATGATTTACGTTATATTGATATCAGGTTATATAAACATATCAGGTTATATTGATTGCTATCTTATAACTCATGCTATATAAGCACTTTGTATCTTTGATCTAAGTTACAATGACATCATCTGTTTTGTGAAAAGAAGCAGTGTATGCTCTCAGACACTCTAATTTTGGAGCTATTTAATAACTTTAATCAAAAGCACAGTACAGGTGTGCTGCTTTATTTATTGATGTTTCCTGCACAGCCTGGCACAGACACAAGCTGTATTCCCTCTGCCTCCATATTGATGATAGATTTTCTTTTTCTTGCATATTTACTTTTTTTTTTTTTTTTTATGAATAAATGTGGACTTATTCAGGAACCATGAATACTCATATTCATTATAAGATAAAGTCACTACAATTATAACAAGTTAGACCAGTCTCAACTGTCTGAGAGTAAATACAGTTTTATTTTTTAATGTGGAGTTATTGGCCTTGTCAGAAAAAAGTGCTGTAACTAAAATTCCAGTTAACTTTTAGGAGAGACAAACACACCAGAATAAAAGGGAACTTCAAGTATTTTCATGTTTGACAAGCTTTGTGGTCCATTTGGGAGTGTAAGGACTGTCTCATTGTTTGTAACATTGGCTTACCTGTTGCATTATGCTTAGGTGTCACGTGCGCACCAAAGCTTCATTGACCCTGGCCTCTGTGCAGGAGGGTAATCTTGTCTTGTGATACGCTATTTTTATTTGTTTTCTAGACATTTGTTAGCAACAGAACAGCATCTATGTATCCTGGACATGAAAACATGAAAGGAAAAAGCAGGTTAAAATATTGTTTTTCCTTTAAATTTACCACAACAACTTAGAGATAAGTTGCTGTTATTTGCCAGTCCACATCTGGATTTCTTTGTGAAAAAAAGGGCATACATAAGGAACTTATTTCCTAAGAGAAGGAACTGTATGCTTACATGAATCATTTCTGAAATTAGGGGATTCTTCTGCTACAAGTGTAGTAAGGAAGCTAAACAGAAAATTTATAAAGAGAAGTAGTGACAGGAAAAGTTCTGAGGATTTGGGATCCTGTGATTCTTTGATTTGCTGCAGGATGTAATCACTGACAGCCAGCAGGAGTCATGGGTTCTCAGCACACAGAAAACAACGTGCACTTCACTACACTGATAAGATAATGTGATAGATCAGGGATAAATGCTGGGGCACTTCAACTTGTCCAAATGACTGAGATAAGAAAGCGGCAGCTTTCAAAGTGAATCAGTGTTTCCCTTGTGTAACTCATGCTCTAGCAAACGACACTTGGCAACAAAGAGCATGATGAGCACTGTATTTGGGGAAGAAGAGACTGAGCAGTATATATGGAAGAAACATTATTGACCTGTTATTAAAGCAGGTTCAACCCCTCTTACTGTCCACATTTGCTAAAAGAATCCTGAAAAAAAAATATCTAGCTTTAATTTGCACTGTATAATCTTTCAGTGGATCCCACTTATGACGTGTGAGTTTACTGGGAAGGTAACTTCCACACCTCATTTTCTGTAACGAATCATTCATGCTTTCCTGCTAGCAGAATACTGGTTATCTCCTCACTTGGCACTTTTCTTGTCGAGAGGTTACAGTCATAGGGGAGGACTTGAGGAATGCTGCAGTTCCTTGTGTCAAGATCCAAGTAGAACCCATGGAAAACCATACCAAATATTCAAGTGCTTTATATCCTTTATATGCTTTACCATAGAATGAAAATATTTTCTGGCTGATGAGACAGTTACTTTTAAATGAGAAATTCATCAAGGCATTTAGAAATTAGGACAGAGTGAGAAGCTCTGGAGAATTTAGGATTTCTGGGTAACTGGAACTTCCAAACTGTCGAAATTCAGTCAGATGCTATTTCATAAATAGTATTGTACTAAGAAAAACACCATAGCACATATCAGCTTCAACAACTATTTTGACAGCAAACCTTCCTTGCTGTATTTAAGGGTGAGAATGAAAGGCTGTATGTCATTAAACAGCCTCTTCCCATTTTTGAATGAACATGCCACATCAGACTGTCTTCTGTATTAGCACCAGAGCATTAGGCATATTTAAAGGAAACACGCATATACTGCGTTCCAAACACACGAAGAAACGAAGTTATGTGTACCTCCCGTAGTGGCTTGGTGTCTTCACAAGCAGGTTTCCTATTTTAACACCACGAAGTTCCCTAGAGCCCAAAACGTGCTAGACGTTTCAGTGAAAGAAAAAGAGTTTGGTCTGTAGTCATTCACGAGCCTAATCCCTGTAAAATACAGCTTCCTATCCACTGATGCGCCTTGCATTTTCCATACATTTTTCCCACTCCTTCAGCTGCTGCTGCGATGCCGGGCAGGGATAGGGTTGGGAATGGGAGACGACACGGGACTAGAAGAGTTTTAATTTGACCATAGGCCAAGGTATGATTTGGAAAACTGTACTTGATTGGGTCAGAAAAGTGCTGAAGCCCGGGAGCATGAGAGCACAGGACGGTCCGTGCGGAGCGAGGCAGCGCCATCCCACGTCAGCACGGCCGATTTCCTGGGGCAGGCCCGCGCCAGGGTCCGGGGCCCGGGAGCGGCAGCGGAGCCGCGCTCTGGGGCCGCGCTCGGCCGGGGCGGGGCAGGCGCGGTCCCGGCGTTGCCCAGGCCGGCGGGGCGGCCCGCACTACAAGTCCCGAGAGGCGGCGGGCGTGGGCTGAGCCAGCCTCGCTCCCTACGCGGGGTTGCGTCCGCGGCGGGCTCGGCGATGCCGGCGGCGGGCTCGGAGGGGGAGGAGGGTCCGGCCGGGGAGCAGCCCGGCCCCGGCACCCCCAAGCTCTGCGGGTACCTGCAGAAGCTGTCGGGCAAGGGGCCCTTGCGCGGCTTCCGCAGCCGCTGGTTCGTGTTCGACCCCCGCCGCTGCTACCTCTATTACTTCAAGGGGCCGCAGGAGCCGGTGCCCCTCGGGCACTTGGACATCGCCTCCGCCTGCTTCAGCTACCACCAGCCCGAGGCCGGCGCGGCCGCCGCGGGGGACGAGCCCGCCGCCTTCGAGGTGCACAGCCCCGGCGGCGCCGTCACCGTTCTCAAGGTAGGCCCGGGGCAGGCGGGACCCGTTCCCGCTCCTGTCCGGGGCCCATCGCCGGTGCGTCCGTGCCCTTCGCCCGCGGTACTGGCCCGGCCCCGGGGCTCCTCCGCCGCGTCCGTGCGGGCTTGTGTGGGAAGGAAGGGGCTGCTTCGCAAACGCCGCGGAGATCGGCAGTACCGGGCTGGCCCCAGCTGTTTGTTAGTTGCGTCTCTCTCCTTTACGTTTTCGTGTTTACAGTGCTCCTCTGAAGGGAAGGAAATGCTTCTGAGCACGGGTTGGGTGGGTTCTTTGGAATCGTCTGGACAGAAAAAAGATTTCCGAAGAAATCTGGGTTGGGGTTTTGGAAGTTTGGAGAGAGTTGTCGTGTTTCAGTTTTGGGGTGTTTTTTTTGAAAAGATAATGCGTGGCAGGATTCTGCGTCTGGGCTGCTTTGGGAGGAAGGAAGAGGAGGAGGGAGAATTGTTTCCTCATAGTAGCAGAGGCTGCTTATCGCATTGTCGGTTTAAGGACTCAGATTTTCGCAGGACGAGAGGTATTATTTAACATATCTTTCCTCTATTGTCGTGCCTAGGGGAAGAAACCCAAACAATCAGGGAACAATCATATTGACTTAGTTAAGAAGAAATAAATTATTCCGAGTATCCATTATTTTTGAGTTCTGTTAAGGCAGATTTGTGTCCTTCAAGGAACATTCTTCTGTATAGAATGTAACTTTTCACGTGAACCATGTACTTTCCGAGCAACTTTCTTAGTATTAGAGCATAATCCGTTAAGTATTAAACAGCAGAACTTCCTATCGAATACTGGAAATTACCTCTTACACACTTAACGGGGGAGATTTGGAGAGTCTTAATACCTGCTGGGACTGTGGAGCATGATTGTATCAAGCTCTTCAGCATTCAGTTTTGATGGGTATAAATGTCAAAAAACAGACTTGTTAACGTGCTTTACTAGAGAATAAAAAAAATATATTTACCTAGAAAACTAATACAATAATAATTTTAATGACATTTGCTTAGGTAAAGGCAGTGTAATCAGTTGCATGCAATCACATATAAAAACTACCTTTGTATAGCTGTAAAAGATTTTACTGCTTTCAATGAATCTGCCCTTATAGGCCAAGTGTTATGGACTTCAAAACTGCAGACTTGGTTTAAACTTTGGTTTCAATAATTAGAGGATGTTTTGTTTGTTTTAATTAGCATCTAGTGATTTGTGATTTTACATGGAAATCTTTGGAAAAATTTTGTGTTGAGGGTGCTTTTTGAATAGGAGGGCTTTTATTGAGAAACACAGAATTTGTGATTAGGATTGTAGTGTGGAATGCTATTTGCCACTTGTGTAATAAATTGTCAGACAGTACTTTGGCTGCAGCCTTGGGTGTCTTCTGGAGTTGTGAAGACACAAATCATATTCAACACTGATACACAAATGTAAGACATGGGAGGTTTCTTTTTCATATTTTTATTGGTATCTATTGGTCTGTGATGTTACTACTCTGCCTGTATTTTATGTGTTCATTTTTTTTCCGGTGATCTCTAGGAAAGAACCTGCATAGATTGGAACTTTCTACATGTTTCCTTTATGGAGATTGAGAAAAGGTACCAGTTAAGAAAGTCAGATTAATTTCTGCAATTAGCAGAAAAAGATAATTTTGTGTTGTGATGCCCTAAAGCAGCCAAGTGATTGTCCACAGAAATGCTGTTATGTTGTAGGTGTTTATATAGTAAGGAAGGAGTTAATGAAATTCTTACGGGATATTGAAGGACCAACTGGTGTTTTGTGGCCATGCTATTCACCAAGGAATAAGATTTTTGCAGCTGAAATTAATTTTCTTCTGTCCAACATGATAGTTCTTTAAGGCTTTTGAAAGCATCCTTCAGCTAACTTAGGTATATGAAGAATTGCAAATTAATTCAAGATGGTAAATTAAAAAAACCCAAACAACCCAACCACTCCCCCTCTGATCCAGCCCCTGTTAAAAACAAATATGATTTAGTCTATCAAGAAAACATTACACACAGAGCATGTATTCCTCAGCCTGTAACTCACATGCTTTGTTTTCCTCATTTTTCTACTAGTTCAAAATTTCCACATCTTGTGATCTCGCCTTTCCCATTCAGTGTTACAGACTGAGAAGAGCAATAAAAAATTAACTACTGGAATTCTGGATTGAAATCATGATGGTATTGAGGAATGCACTATTCTTATAATGCCTCAATTTCTTTTTAGTGTAATGATTCCATCATCTGGATTGCTCAGCCTTTCATCAGGTAATGGTAGCTGAGAACTCTATTATGTACTCTAGCTTTGTTTCTCAGATAAGAATTTTGGAAAAAATATACTGCAGCCTTTACAGCAAATAAAGCAAAATGTTCATATTTTAGAGCTGTAGATAATCAACCTGCCACTTGTGTGATTGTGGTTTTTCTGTACATTTCCAACAGGTACAATAGAGCAGAAGAAGCTAAGTGTATGTAAAAATATTTTCCATTTAAATATACATAAAAGATACCATCCCTTTAGGTAAAGGAGCACAGAAAATTGTGTACTGTATGAATTATGGATAAATTATGTTTGAGAATATTTTCATGGAAAGGCATGCAAATATTGATCCTGCAAATACATGCTGTAACTCAGAATGCTGCTATTACAGTCAAATGAACATTTGGCTGTATTTGCACTGCAAGCCCTTGCATTAAGGGGGGAAATAATTAACATTATGTATCTATATAAATGAATGAAGGAGTCATTTCTCATTTATTTTTAAAGTAGTATCTCGTAGTGCTACATTTTGCCTGCTTCAGAAACAAAGGAGCTCTGGCCAGTGATGTTGGACTGTGTACCTGGTCACTTATGTGTAGGTAACTTCTCTGTGAACAGTGGTGAATTGGGAGGAGAACAGAAATTGCACAGAGTTGCAAAAGAAAAAAAAAAAATCTGGCCTATTGGCCAAGTGTAAGTATTCCCGACACTGCGGATTTCAGGGCCCTGATGCTTGAAAATATTGGACACCAAACTTGCTGAACTGAGAGTGGCTTAGGAGTGGGTGCTGTAATTTATCAGTTATCTCAAAGGACACAGCAGTGATCAGTGATGTTCAACTTGAACAGTTTTGCCACAGGGCCTAACACAGCATAGGAGAGGGCTCAGCGCTGAGGGTGGTTTGTTGTCTGAGCTGATGCTTTTTGCTTTAAACTTTGCTGGGTAGTGGTTGCAGTGCTTTAATTAAAAGTTGGGCTGCCCTCCAGAAGAAGCCATCTGGCTCCAGATTTGGTGTTTGAGCATAGAGGAGTAGTAAATCTTAAGAAATGCAAACTTTCTGGTGATGTTCCCTTTTTACAAAGTAGCTTGAGGGAGAGTTTGTCTGTGTTCAGAAATGTAGCAAGAATTTTCATGAGATTTCTCAAAATGTGAGGTCTGCTTGTTGCATTTCTTTGGACTCTTCCTTTAAAGAGTTTAAAGTTGGCATACGTGTTCCACCAGTGGGTCCAGATATAGGATGGCAGTGCATGGATGTTTTCCCCAAGTCATTCTCTGTTTGTGTCATGTCTGCATCAGAAGGTGACAGTTCTATGTCATTATTAGTGGGAGAATATATGGGAATATTTATAATTAAATTATAGTAATTTTCCATTGTTTGGGTTGAAAACTACATGGTGCTGTATAGCTCTTCACTTAAAAGCGTCTTTTACTCCTACTGTGGCTGTAAATTCACAGCAGTACACTTACAGTAATTCTTTATTCCTCACTAGTTCGGGTGGCATTCATGGTAGCCTTTCTTCTCTCAGAAATGCATCCATTAAAATCTGACTGCATGGCACTGCAGTAAGAAAGCATCTTAGCAATACTTAAGTAGCCATAACGGTTTTTTTGCGAGATTGATTGCTGCTCTTCCTAATTAAATGTTTTGGCTCTCTTGGTGGGCAGTAGCCAAATACTTGGAAAAGTAATGAGAAATGGGCAAGCATGGAAGTGTTCCTTTCTTTGATAGATTAAGTGAATTTTAAAAAATGTTTCCAAGTTTGTGCTCTTTATGATTAGGGGAAGAGGAAGACTTAAATTGTCTATGTGTGGTTCTTGGTTTTATTTTGGTTTGGTTTTTTAAAACAATTTATTTCAAACAACAGCTTCAACAATTAATTTTGTTTAAACAAAACTAAAAGGGAGAGGATGACTCCAGAAGAGGAGGGCTGTATGTGGGAGGAGAGGAAGGCAAGGTAACAGGCAGGGAGGCACTGAGTAATTCCTGGGGAAATTACTTAAGGCAGGGGCTTGAGAACCTTGTGCTGCTTTGCCTTGCCACTTTGTGCTGAAGGATGAGCACTGCTGTCTGGCCCTGTGTGTAACAACAGCATTGCCTGGGAGCTGAAGGCATCTGTGCAGACCAGTAGAGAACACGTACAGCTGGGAATTGAAAAGCAGCAAGGAGCAACTCCAATAAAATTGGTTCACTGTTCTTTGAAGGTGACTGGCGAGATGGTAACGGGACAAACTGTGAGAGAGGTTCATTAAGTTCAAGAAGTCATGGAGAGAAGTTAATTATAGGTATAACTTAGATTGACTGCAGGTGGATTGTCTCATTAGCTGTGTTGTGGTAGCAAAGAGAGCCACGTGAGTACTGCATCCTGTGTTAGTGGAAGTTCTTTGAATTCTTGGTGGTTTTCTGCTGGAGCACAGTAAAATATTGCTTTACATGGCCTGTGTGCAAGTGTCTCTAAAGGAAGTATAAGCTCTTAAATTTCCCAGAAGCGAAGACTTGCCACTGGCTAAAGCTCCAAAGGAAATACTTTAGTGCTTGGATAGAAGGGGAGATGTTTACTTCTGGCAAGCAGTGACTGTAGTCTGTAGACTTAAAAACCTGCTCCTGTGGTGGTCATTCCCAAACTGCCGGAGGTGGTTGTGGGGATTGGCATTTCCCAGAGTCCAGTTCTTTGACCTTCTAAACTATTCTTTACCCTATGTATTTTTTTCATGAGGGAAATGGTTTTCTCTGGTTTCCTGTGAGTAAGCAAGAAAGAATATACGAAGCTGATTTCCATTTCAGATTAGAATTATCTTGATTACATATCTTTCTTACCAACTGACTCTGCAGTGTCCTCATGTATCACTTGTTAGTTTCACTGCTTGATTTATGAATGTTTATTTGATTTATATATCTTGTATCATACCATGTGCATAATGTACTGAAAGGAGCTGGAGCAGCAGCTCCAGGAATAACTGAGGTTTTCTGCTTAATCTCCTTGAGTGATACTTTGGAGCAATTTGCTCTAGGGTGTCATGGATGTTAAAGCTCGCAGGGGTACAAAGAGCCAAAACGTAAAATAAAAACCCATCTCTCTCATTGCTAAACTGAGATTCTAAATTGCTGAGCCAGAGGGAGCACTCTGGGGAAGCATCAGTTTTTGTTTGCTGTGCTGTTTGTGCTTTGTCTTGTCATTAGCTGCTGTTGGGGCCAAAATATAATGGCCAATATATCTTCAGTTTTACTAGACCAGAAGTGTGCTCTTGTGAAAAATGAAGACAATTCTGTGCCATTACTGTGCTTTATGCAGCACTTACTGTATGTTTTTTTAAGGAAATATGTGTTGTTGATTTCCATTCTTTTGCAGCTTTGCTTGCGCAGGTGCCCTCTTAAGTTGTGATGAACAGAACAGAAAACTGTTTGAAATTGGGTTGTCTTTAAAGAATAAACATACTCATCTTTTCCACTGACAATGCAATCATGCACTTCAGGAGAAGGTAGGAGAAAGGCTGGCTAAAAGATAAGCACTCCATATGCTAACAGCCCAAAGAAGTTAGAGGAGTGTCTTCTCATCAGTGTTAACTTTTTGTTACTGAACAGTCCGTGTTACCAGGTCAGGTGCTTGTCCTGAGGATGTATGTTGAAATAACAATAACTCATCCATGGGAGCACCTGCAGTGTCAGATACCTTCACTTGTCTCCTCTTGGTGTTTATATATTGTCATTTAACTTGCTTTGAATTGACTAAGAGTTCTGATTCAAGGTGTGTTTGAATTCTTCCTGACTTACTGCCATTCCCATTTTTGAGTATGGTCTTGTAGGTTAGGCATTAATGTTGAATTTTGGGGTTTTTTTTCTTGTTTTAAATACTATTTTTCTATAGAAGCTAGTTAGCTCAAGGGATCATCAGGAACAGTATGAAGATTTAGTCATTAAAGTATGAGGCATTGCAATGCATTATTCATTTATTGGCTTCTGCTGGCAAGAAAGCGAGTTAAAAGAAAATGGGAATCTTCCTGAACGCGTGTGCAATTTTTCCCATAATATAGATTTGTAGTTATATGTTCAAACAGTGCTTTTTGTGTAAAATATAAAATGCTGCTGCATTTTCTAAAGTTTGAGTGTAAAACTGAGGAAAAGGAATGCGTGAGACTACTTCCAATGAAAAATTCTGGCATGAGGATCATGGATGTACATGTGAGCACAAGGTGCACCTTGTGCATTGTGGTTATTTCTTTTAAATCACACTGATTTTGAGTGATGATACCTTGGTTATCTGCTGATTATCTGTGTTGAGTTTATTATTGCACTTGGAGTTGCTGTGTTCATGTACCAAGGGTGTGCAGAGATCTCACCAGTGCTCTGCTCCGTGTCCTGCAGGCTGCGACTCGGCAGGACATGACCTACTGGCTTCAGGAGCTGCAGCAGAAGAGGTGGGAATACTGCAACAACCTCGACGCAGCAAAACGGGACAGCCGGACATCCCCCACACCCAGTGACTTTTCCAAAGGTCTTGTTGCCAAAGACAACCCTGGTATGTTGGAAACTTGAGTGAGAACAGAAGGCATGGCTCTCTTCAGTGTCAGTTCGTCAATATAAGGTGTTGCACTGGGGTAGAGAACAGTCTTAAGAGAGCTTTTGCACATCTGTTTATCAAGTAACTCTAGGTAAACTATGTATATGCTGCAATTATTTAACATAAATGTAATTTTATATGTGATTTCATATCCTTTACAAAATCTGTTGATTTCTTGAAAAACAGATTTTTAGAAGTTGTCTTTTAATGGTTGCAATATCTTAAAGTTAGTATAGGAAATATCCTGAGATGTAAATTCTAGTTTTTAATGGGAACAGGTATAGTTTGTGTTCTGAATGACCATACTTTGTTCCTGAAAAGATATGGTGTGGTGGATCTATCTGACTGATAAGAATGCCTTTCAAAACTGGAAGACAGTCTGCACAAATATTACATACGTGAAATTCAGTCTCTGAAATACCTTTAGGCAAGGAAAATGTAACTCTGCAGTAGTGTCAGAGTTATAAAAGTGTCTGTGCATTATAGAGTTATGCTGCGTTTTTTACTACATTACACAGGCACTTGTGAATTGTTTTATTCCTCAGTCCCTACAGAAAAGGATTTTTTGCTGATTTCTGTTGTCCATAAATAAGACTGAGTAAAATTCAGTTCTGTGCAAAGTTAGGCGTTAGTAAGGCTCTCCTGGGTTTAAGCAGAGTCTTGAGGTCAGACTGGTCATCAACAGATGTCACATTCAGTTGATGTCGCTTTGCTCCTGCTGTAAACCCAGCAGTATCAAGCTGTTGTTTGTCACACCTTGTCTTCTGCTGAAGTTCAGGTCCCGTTGCAGTGTTGTCCTCTAACCCAATTGGCTGCTCTCCTTTGAGAGGATGTGCTGCTTGTGGCTGCTTGCTCAACACAGTTGGACTTACATGTGTTTCCTGGGGGGTTCAGCTGCAGCTTTCAGCCACTGCAGGCAGCCCCTGCTGAAAGCAGAGCCCTACTCTTCCCTTGAGGTGGAACAGGGCTAACCCTGCCAAGTGCTAGTGCAGAGTCTGCAGGCAGCAGCAATCAGCCTCTTCTGAAGATCAGTTTTTTGGCCAGTGTAGTTTCCAGAAGTGGTTTACTGTAGGGACAAGTGAGTGGCAGGATTAGCCCAAGAGAATTACTGGGAATGCCAAGTGGGATGGTTTGAAGCCCTTTTTTTAGCAGCAGCCAGTCTGGGTAGCAGCTTGTCAAGCCATATGCTCCAGAGCACATGTATTGGTGGCAAAAATCTAAGTGTTGCAAAAGGGAACAGGCTTTGGCCTTCAGCCTCTTGTTCTCTGCTGCACAGGCTCCCTTTTTCTGTTGTGTTTAACTGACCATGTGCTGAGTAGGTTGAGTTCAAATGTTAGCCAGAAAGGAGACTTTTTTTTTTCATTTCTGCTAGATTGATGAGTGGAATATGTTCAATGTGCAATCAGGTGATTGCACAGCTGGTGGACTGGAGGGAACAAGGCACAGTGACTAAGTACAGGAAAGCAAGAGTAAAGCAGCAGACAGGCCTGCTGCCTTGGCAGCAGAGTGTTGGATCACATCTACTCTAATATGTAACTTGGCCACAGAATGTGTTCTTGCTTGTGCTGCTTCCCTTGGAGCTTGGTACAATGTGAAATGAACCTCTGTCACTGCAGCATGTGCAGATGCTGTTTTCTTATGTTTTGCATCACATCCAGTCATTTCATCACTGATCTGGTACTTTTCTTTAAGTCATTGGGGGCTTTCTGGATGAGCCAGCTGAACTTCTTAATGTGATTTTTTTAAAAAGTAAATTAAATTACTATTGTTGTTATATCCAGCACAAGGAATGTCAACATAATATGCATGGACTGAGTAGGCCCATCCCTTTCAGGGGCAGCCTGCGGTTAAATTGCGTTATGTAGAATTTGGAGCTGCATCTAGAGTATCTCATTTCCTAAGACAAATCACAGTGATGACTTTTACCATCAACTGAAGTATTTGCGTAGGGATTCCTTTTGGGGAAAATGCAAATAGCTAGAATGATTGATGCTTTTTCCTTCTCTTTAATCAAGTACTTGAAGAGTTTTTTTCTAGAGTTACGGGATTCTGTAAGGCTCTTGTTTCATGTTGATGACAAAGATATGTGCCTTGTAGCTTTTTTTTCTCTTCTTTTTTTTTGAAGAAGTGAATGTGCGTGCAGTGATGTGCTTTATACCAGACCACAGAAATTGGTTTATTTTGCTAGTGCTTTAGTACAGATGCTATCACTAATGTTTTAAATGGGGAAGTAGTGTCTCTTCAGTCCACACTTTGAACTGCTTACTGCAGTCTTGCCTGTCTGTCATCCCCTGCCGTCTCCCTTCCCAGTTCAGAAATCTGCACTAACTGGGGCACACGTGGAGCTAGATACTGCTTTGTGGATCAGCCTTGAAAGGTTTTTAAGAACATTCAATGCACTGAAAAATACTTCAAAGTATTTTTTTGAGTGGGACATGGGAAAGTTAATATTAACAAAAATTACACTGTAGGATTTGTAATGGAGGTGCCTTACTATCATGGAAGTCAAGTAAATTAATTCTTCGTAGGATGTAGGATTATTATTTTTTTCTTGAAATTGATTGAATGTTAATGTAGTTTCTATATTTTCAGTTCTTAATTTGCATTAATAAGACATGCAATGCCATGCATTTGTAAGATTGTTGTGCTTTGAAATAAGTACCAAAACCAGATTTCTATTTTTCACTTGGAGATTGCATGAGCAACCACACTCATTTGTTGTGCTGTGTGTGGTGTGCAGTCCATGCCTCTAACCAAGCTCCTGGCTGGTGTGGGCAGGGGATTATTCCAGTGAGCAACCTCAGTGTGCCGCATTCAGACAATTGGCATGTCTGTGAGGTGAAATGCATTTGTTGGGAATTCAGCTTTTGAGCAGTTCCTTCACCTGGGCCATCCTCTAAAAGGACTTTGCAGAATCAGACAGAAGATTAAACAAGCTGTAAGTGTAAAAGCAGAACATTAGTATTCCACCCCGGCTTTGAGTATCCAAAAGTGTTTGGTCTGTGTGTTGTGGGTTGGTTTGGTTTTTTTCTTTTGTGATGTTTGGGTTTTCCAGGGCGGGGCGGGGGGAGGGGGGGGGTGGGTTGGTTAGGTTTGGTTTTGTTTTTAATTATTGTTTTGTAGTTAAAACCTACTTATTATTTTTCCTGTTCATTAGACAGTAAATATGATCCCATGTTTGGTTTTACCTAAGCTATTTTAGCTGAACTGTGCTCAGTCCGAACAGCCACAGTACAAAAGAACTTGGAATTCCCTTTGGCTGATAACGCCCTGAAGCATCTGTTCATAAAAATCAAGGCAGTGTAACTTGTACCTCTGTTTGAAACGTGACATGATACATTTCTGTGTCAGATACTGTTTTTCAAGCATTTGAGGGTTTTCTAGTGTCAGTGATCTTTAATATTTCATATTCTTTATTACAGAATGTTCTTTCTACTTCTAATTTTTGATACTTGATAAAAGCAACTCTCTGGTGAGTAACTGGAGGATACGATTTGCCTAAAGATGGTCTTGCTGATGGTACCATGCAATTATTAGAGCAAAGGCTGAAAGACTCGCCAGTGATAAGAGGACATCGTAATTTCCTAGGGTTTTATTTAAGTCAGAGCCCACCAATATGTTACTTTCTAATATAAATGTTGAATCAAATCTGAGAGTGTTGTCAAAAAATCTTTAATCCACTTTAGTACTTTGTGAATTATATCAACAAGGATCTGAAAATTGCATTTGGGTTTGTTTAACTTGCCTTTTCAGAGGGTTTGTAGAAGGCTGTAAACTCCTTTATGCTTCTCTCTAATGGTTTTGCTATTCATAGTATGTTCTGTATTCTGGATTTTTTACTCCCTCTCCCTGCTGAAGGGAGAAGGCAGCTCTCTGGACTAATGGAAACACTGAGGTAGCACAGCCACTGCACGTTGTGCAGTCTGTATTTTACCAAGGTGGTGTGTTGGAGCCCTGGCTGAGTGGCTGGTTGGTCAGCCTGGCTCCTCTGGCTGTTGTGAGCTGTGGCTCAGGGCTGGTCTGGTTCCTGTGGAGTTGTTTGCAGCCTGTAGGGTTTGCTGGGGTGTGCAGGACTGTGCTGCAGCTCTGCATGGCCTGGCCATGGGGCCCCCACTTCTTCCAGCACAGCAGAGTTGGCTGGGATGGGCTGAGGAGGCGCTGCATTCAGGAATCCTCACTGGTGCAGGAGATGTCCAATATCCTGCAGAGCTGTGCCAGCATTCTTGGCTCTGGCAGTGCCCAGCCTGGACTGGCACAAGACTGCCTCAGATCTGTAAAGCTCACTGACTTGTGGCAGTAGTGTCACGCTTTTAGGATACTTTTAGAATGAATAACTTACAGGATGAAGCACACCCTGAAAGCTGGGTCAGCATTTTTGTGACACTGTTCTGGATTTAGTTCTGATTGGCTAATTTGTAAATCACTCATTAAATAATGCTTTGTGAGGATCACACAGGTCCTGTCTTATCAAAAGTATGTGGCTGAGATCTCTCTCAGAAGTTTTCTATTTTTAAGGTTCATTTGAACTGAACTTTTTATAAAGTTATGTTGTAATTTAAAGTAAAACCTGAACAATGTCAATAGCAGACTTAGCAGTATATTAATTTACTTAGCCACTATTTTTTTACTTGTTGAAGTTTATGCTTGCTTTTTTTCTCTCTCTTTTTTTTTCCCCTTTTTTTTTTTTTTCTTTTAATATAGATTTGAGTATCCTAAGTCAAAATGCTTCAGCAGAGAGAGCTAGAAATATTCTAGCTGTTGAGACTGCTCCTACAGACCAGGTGGGAGAACAAGCAGCTTCCCAGCCTGCACCAGTCCAAGCAAGTGCCATCAATTTCTCACTTAAACAATGGAGTACTGAGATCAAGTAAGTTGGGAACCTGGAAGAAAGAGTTACCATGAGATTGGTAGTTGCTGGCCAAGACAATTTCCTACATTGATGTGTGGTTGGTGGAGCTTAGAACGATGGGAGGTGGTGGGGTGGATTTGTTTGTAGTATTGTATCTCTTCAAATGAACTGTTTCTTTATTTACTGTTTGAAGTTCTAAGGGAACATTATTGTGTAGCATCACTGATATCTGAAAGGGTGACTTAAGTCTTGTACAGCTCTTCAGTGATGGCTTTGCTCTCTGAACCCCCCCAGCAGTTGTTGAGGCTGAGTTGTATTCTTAGCCACTGCTGCTTTTTCATGGAGCTGCCAATTCCCAGCATTGTAGTAGTCATAGTACTCAATGCATCGGAACTATTTTTAGTGATGAAAATCAAACCAATATAAATCCTTACTTTTTGTTTTCTTTTTAAAAGAAATGAAAGCACAGGGCACAGATTTGAAGTGGATGTAGTTTGAATTCCTGAGAGAAAATGTGGCAGACACCTTCTGAACAATATCAAAACCCCTCACTCATAATGAATTTACTCTTTAGTATTAATTACTTTAAGGAAAGCAGTCCCATCGGTTTTCAGCTCTCCTGTTGGGTTTCTTTCCAAAGAATTTTGTGCTTTGCTTTGCCCACATAGATGGATTTTCCACTTCTGCTTAAAGCATGTCACAGTGCTAGTACAGAGTAGTTCACAAAGTAGAACTGTAGCTTCGGTTAACCAGACCACGTCCCTCTTGAGCTGGGAGGAAAATGTTCATTTTCATCACAGTGCCAAGGTAAACAGATCTCTTTTAAATCTGTCTGGTTTAACACAGAGATCTGAGAGCATACCAGATGATGTTGGGTTTGACTCTTTTTTCTGGCTGTGGTTTTGGTTTCTTTCCTAGGGTCGTGGTTGATTGTTTTCCTCCCTTCCATAGCAGTTCTGTGCCATTTGGGACTGCGTATTGTGGTGGCCAACAGCTGACCTGAAGGCCTCATGGTTATAATTAATCCAGATTTTATAACTGAAACATAACTAGTTCTATAAGTACCTTAGATCACTCGAGCAGTGTTGGCGAGCAGGCCCAGGCCGCTGGGGTGTGAGCAGCTATTGGCTGGTTGGCCGGGGGGCAGCTGGGTCAGCCAAGGGGGATTGAGCACACAGACCTCTGATCTGCATGAGGGGGAGAGGATTCAGTGTCAGGGCCCTGTTACACATGAAATTTGGGGTGTTATGTTGCATTCCTGTCTCTGACATCCAATAGCGTGCCCTATCCACTGTCTTCATGGATTCGTGATTAGTTACAGCCCCAGTGTTACAGGATGGGTCAAAGTGTGTCTAAAACTACGGGGAATTTCCTCTCTTGCTGCAAGCACATTTTTGTTTTATATTTATTAATTTTAATTAAGGTGTGTAGATGTCTCAGTCAAAGCCTTGTCCTTCCTCCTGAACACATTTACAGTGTGTCTGACAGAGAATATATTGCTGTAATAGCTGTATTTGCATTCTAGGTAGCAGTTGAGCTGTAAGGGGGGGGGAAGAAAAATATATCTTGGAGTTAAGCAGTGTATATATTTACAGTAATTAAAGTTGAAGTATGCTTGTCTACTTTTAAAAACATACTTTCAACTAATATTTGATATATATACACATTTAGGCTGGATTTTTTTTTTCCATTTTCATACTCTCCGCTACTTATTTATGCAAAATATAAATCTGGAAACATACTGAATTATAGTAACCTCCAGTTATATAACCGTAAAATAATACTTGAACCTCAAACATTTAAAAATAGAGACTCATTAGGCCATATGATTGGCTCTTGCGTAGGTTGTCAGATTGTACTTAGGAAAATAAATACTGTTTTCAAATTTATCTATTTAATCTTTAATCTTATTTTAATGTAATAGAAAGCAATTAAGGGGTGCTGCTTGAGTGCCCTGAACAAACCTGTGCGAAAGATTTACAAAACTCAGCATCAGCTATGATTTTTCATGGGCCTAACAGCGGTTCTTTAAAAAAGCTTTTCTAGAAGTCACTTGATTTATTCTTTATGGTTTTTTCAAGCTTTAGAAGATGGTGTTCAAGCTTTTAAACTTTGAGGCTGAGAGACTGCAGAACAGGCAGTTTGGAGTTGCCTGGTAAGAGATCAGCCACCATTTGGAGGAGAGATGTAGAGATGCCAGGGGACACTTCTTGAGACAGTCAGGAAGTGACTCACAGGTATTGAGTGCCCAATCCATCATCAGGAAATATATCCATCATCACCCAGTTTGATCTACTTAATTTGTGTGGAACCTCTAATCAAAGAAATTAGGCTTCTTGCCCCCAACAGGAGTTGTGATTCTTTCTGGAAGAAAATTAAATCTGTAGCATAAATGAGTCTTTGCCAAGCTTGTAAATTGATTGCTGAAATAGTTTAATAATAACCATTACAATTATTTTTAAACTGTAAATATCATGAGATTGTAGAAGTTGTGCTATTTTGTGCTTAAGTTTTGAAGAGAGAATGGTGATGACTGAGTGAAAGCATCTTTGTGAGCTTGCACAGACTCTGTGGAAAATGCTGAGATACTAAATATATTTCCAGTTTTACACTTAAAATATTAAACTGGTTCATATGAGTTGATTTGGAATGTCTTTGTGTAGTTGAACAAAGTTGAACAATACTGAGCTATGTTAATACTTTTGGGCATAAGAGTGGACATCCGTGATGGTTGTGGGGGAGCTGGGTGAGGTAATCTCATCCTGCTGGGAAATGTGTTGTTTTCCTGTAGAATTATCTGGCTGGAATTCAGAGGATGCCCCTAAAGTGTTCTTGCAGATAGTTGGCCCTGTTCCACCGTAGAAGAGAAAAGCTGCAAAGGAGTCTTGTCATCAGCATTTCAGCTGCAGCAGGTCTCTTGGATGATCCCAAGTTTTCCATTAATCCCCAATATGGAACTATAACATACTTGTGTTTTGACTGCATGCTGTTCAGTTTAATGCTTGACAGTTACCCTAAAATTCTAAACTACAACTGATCAATAAAGAGATGCTGCTTGTAAATCCGAAGTTTGTTTTGTACTTGCCCACTGCAAAAACAGGGCTAAAACAGGGGGATGCAAAAGACCATGGCATTAAAGCAAAATAGTTCTTCTGTTCTTAGAATGTTGCACTGTTGGTTGCAAATGCTATTTGGTAGCGTATGCCTTATTTTCTTTGAGCTTTTATTTTGTATTGGTTTTGTCTGTGTTTTTAGCTTATTTTTAGTTTGCACTGTTTGAACTGTGAGAAGCCCCTTATAAAAAGAATGCAGAATGGAGAAATATTTGTCACTTTTTCCTGCTGTCTTTTTCACAGAAATTCCATGTCCTCCTTAAGAAAAGGAAGTAACGAAAATCGCAAGAGTGTATTTTATACCACTGAGGAGTGGGAACTCCTGGATCCAACCCCAAAAGACTTGGAGGATTCAATGGCTCTGGAAGAAAAAAGGAAACATCTGGCAGAAGGAAATAAAGGTAGAGATTGAGGAAGGAAGGAGATCATGTGCCTTACCTTGTTTAGCATAGAGTGCTGTGTTATGTCTGTCTCTAGGAAATGAGTGGAAGCATATCTTTTTCTTCACAAACTACATCCACAGTTCTGTAACTATTTTTAAAAAAGATCAATTCCTTATGATGTGTTTGGCGTCCCCTGCCGTTCAAATGCAAGAGAATAAAGACAAAGCCTTGTTATCCACTGTTTCTGGTTTCCTGAGCTTGCTAACTGGTTCGTTTGTGAGTTGCAAAGTAACAAGGCGAAGGGAAATGCTGATGTTCGTAATTACTCACTTGAGTGTCACTCACTGAAGCAGAATTACCTTTAGACTCTGTGTATGTACCCATTACATTGGCTTGCTTCTGAAATGGGGCAGAAGCAGGGATGGACATGAAGCAGTAGCTCATCTGTATATTTTAACTAGTTCTCTGATTTGACTGGTGTCTGGAATAACCTTGTCAAGATATTTTTACGTCTCTTTAAGAGCACTTTAGGTGATGTCCAAGTGATTTAATGTGTTAGAAAACATCTGTACGTGGAGGTGAGACCTTACATTGAATCCTCTTACAAGAGCAGTAGGCTGTGATATCAGAGATGGTTTTGCTCTGATTATTTGAAGCAAAGTTTACTTTGCCATAGTTAAGGATACTTTTTATTTTCCGTATTGAATTGTTAAATTCTCTTCATGCTTTAAATGAAAGTGTTAATTTATGAGCCAAGTCTTTTACCTGGAAGGGGAGAAGGTTTTGAGGTTTTTTGTTCCCCCCAAAGAAAGCAATTTGGAAAATGAGGCATGTTTAATGCTATTGTATTGGGTGGTTTGGAAGCTGCTCAAAGTCTAATGTTAATGAATATATTTTTTAAAGAAATCTGAATGCTTTGAAATGCCTTTTTGCTAAGTGAACTGAACTAGAAGAAATTGTTTTATGCAGGACTGACTAGTTCAGCTTTTCCATTTGATTTTGGCCGCATTCCACACAAAGCAAGGCGCCCGTTAAAAGATATGATTGGATCAAGCAAAAACCGCAACAGCAGCGACTCTTCCCCAACAGAGTGGTGTTCTGGCAATGGGAATAGACTGGTCTCTGAACTGCAGCTGAAGTATCAAAGCCAGCAGGAAGAGTTGGAGAAGCTAAAGAAAGATCTTTTGAGCCAAAAGGTAATTAAACCTTCAGGCAAACTGCACAAAAACAAATGGGTCTGGCAGGTGATTATGAGTTTAACCTTTCTGGCCATCTCATTGCATTAAGAGCTGATTGGTTGTTATAAAAGGATGGTTCTAAACAAACCTTTGTGTACAAAAAGTCTTGAAACAAGAAAGACCATCTTTTACATCTGTTGAAGATAAGATCCCTGAATAAAACTTCCATTTGCACACTGTTCATTGAGTTGGTTTATCTGTCTTCTTTATTCTTTGAAGTTAACTTGATCGGTATCTGCCAGGATCCTGGCTGATAGCCATAGCTTCTTTTTCTATATGTACATAAAATATCTGAGGAACTTCTCCTTTCAGATTCTCTTTGTCTTATGATTCTTTCAGTGCTAGTGCTAGTGGGTGGGAAATAGACCTGGCTTCTTTCTCTCCTCAGGAGGGGTTTTGTGAGATAGGCCTAACCATAATGTGTATATATAGACTGCAGTCACAGGGTGGTCATGCTTATGTACCCTCATAACTCCAATTTATTCAATAGCTAGGTTTTATCTGAAAGAACTTCTACTCATTTTAAAAAGAACAATGTTTTAGATCTTATTGGAGTTGCTACTTCTGCTATTTGTATTTTCCTTTGTGTGAGGCAATCAAAGGGAAACCAAAGAAGAAGTCTGAGCCTTGTATTTGTACTCATTTTAGGTGTTACCTCTCTTAGGAGTATATTTGAGCTTCTAAGCCTGCTTCTGTGAGAAATCTCATTTGTCTAGTGCAACAGTGCATCCACAGCTGCTTCTGTTTTAATAAGAAGCAAAAGAAAAACAGTGTCTTAGGTAGTCATTTCTAAGGTGGCAAGATTTTCTAAACAGCCTTTCAAAGACTTCATTTTTGGCAAAGCAGCATTGGTTTTTTACCTCTTTTTATTATCTCTGCATCCGTTAGAGAAGAGAGCTCTTTGCTTTTTCCATTCTGTAACATTTTCTTGTTAACTTTTTGAGCTTAAGCCTCTTTCTGTTCATCCTACAACATGGCTGCTTGTAAGCAGGGCTTTTTTCAGCTTCCAAGTAACCGCTGGGCCTCAGCTGTCCACTCCATTCCTTATCCTGTTGTAGCCATTTCAGGCACAATTCTTAGCTCAGTGAAGGACACTGAAGCCATTTGTGTAGGCCAGTCATTGTAAGGTGTTAGCCTGCTAGAAATCATGTCATAAAGTGTTCCCTTTTTTCTTTAAAACACCAGCATGAGGTCTCAATCCATTCCAAAAACTTTATTTTGCTTGATGTAAGATTTCTAAGCTATAAAATTTAGAAACTTAAAATTTCATTGTGGTTTTTTTGCTGTTGTTTTTTTAATTCTCAGGAACTTGTTCGACTTCTGCAGCAAACAGTCCGATCTTCCCAATATGATAAATACTTTGCAAGCCGCCTTTGTGAGGGGGTTCCCAAAGATATGTTAGAGCTGTTGCACCAAAAAGATGACCAGATTTTAGGCCTCAACAATCAGCTTGAAAAGTTAAATCTGGAAAAAGATAGTCTCCAGCAGGAAGTCAAAAATCTGAAGTGTAAAGTTGGAGAACTCAATGAACGGCTGGGAATGTTGATGGAAACTATTCAAGCTAAAGATGAAGTCATCATGAAACTCTCTCGTCAACTCAGCGAATGTGAGGGCAGCACATCCTCTCAAAGTGGAACAATAAATTCCCCCACGGCCACCTGTACTAATAAGGAACTGCAGGAACTGGATAGACTAAAAGTAAGAGCACTGTCTGTGTCTTGATGCATAGAGGAATCTCTTGTCCCTGTAAAAGTACTTTTTAGTCTGCTGTACTGTTTGAGATCACTACAGCAGTTCCCCACTACACTCATCAACAGAGGCTTTCTCAGCTTGAAACCTCCACTTTGAGCTGATATGTGACAATCTAACCAGAACTAACTTGCTTTGGGCCATCTCTAGTACAGGGTCCTATACTTTGAGTAAATTAATCATTGTCGTGGAGCAGATGGGATGTGAAAAATAATTTAAGGAACAGGAGTGATTAAGGGTAAGAGGAAAATACAAGCATGGAGGAAAATAAACAGAAAGCTTGCTTTGTTTTTTTGATTTTAAATATCAAAAGTGAGGCAACAAAGAGCATGTGGAAAAGCAAAGGGAAGCGCTGAGGAGACAAAAAAAAGAGGGAGGAGTATAAGAACCTGTTTTACTAAAGCTGCTACAGCTTCTTCTAATGCTTTATTTTTATTGTCTAACATATGTCTCTGAATGTGTCACAAGTTCTTAATGGAGTTACTGAAGTTATCCACTTTGCTCTAAGTAGGCTTTCTTGCCTTTGGGTAAATGTTGTATTTCAAATTGATTAACATCCCAAAGAATTTGGAATGTAAGTAAGTCACTTATAATATGCATAAACATACATAATTTTCTTTCTTATATGAGAGCCTAGTAAGTTTTGAAAAATAAAGTTGAAACTGGAAGTCAGTGGTCTTGGCAGAAAGCAGACAAAGCTTGTAGATGCTGGGGAGTGTGAGGGTCCTGTGGCTGCTGGGAGGACACCAGTCTCATCCCACAGGCTCAGCTCTCAGAGGCAGTGTCTGTAGCCAGGATCAGAGTGGATTAGGCAGGGAAGCTCATTGCTAAGGATTTGTCTTTCTGTGTGGAGGCAGGTGGGAAACTTGTACTTTTAATGAGGGCTGTGAGGATAGTGAAAACCCAGGGGCATTCATCCCTCCTTTTTGTGTTCCTGTGGCCTCTGGGGTGGGCTCAGCCTGCACATGCCTGTTCTCCCTGCCTGTCTGACAGCAGCAGGCTGCTTTCTGCAGGCAGTGGAGCACTGGGAGGGATGCAGGTAGGTACAGCACCACCCTGTGCTCATATTTGGCATGTGTGTTTCATTTACATGAAGTCCAAAAACAATATTTGATTTGAGCCTGATATTTTTAAGTCCTATTAGTAGCTGCTGTTTCTATGCTCTAAGGTGGTCTTCGTCTGACATGCTTAATCCACTTCGTTTTTTGGGTTTTTTTTATCAACAGGACAATCTTCAGGGTTATAAGACCCAGAATAAATTTTTAAATAAGGAGATTTTGGAACTTTCTGCTCTACGAAGAAATGCAGAAGCAAGAGAGAGAGAATGGCAGGCAAAGGTCAGCATGTTCTCACTTGGCAATGTCTAAAGCAGTTTTCCATACTATAGTTGTAAATCTACCCAGGAAATGGAACAATTTAAATGTATTAAATATGATAGCTTTAAAAAATGCCCTCAGTCCTTACAGAGCAATCTTTCTGAATGGATTCTTGAAAGAAGTAATTGCTTTTAAAATTGTGTGACCTGGTGGAACATTTTGATAACTTACGAACAAAGGCATGTACATGTCTGAAAATATTGTTTCCTGAGAATTAAGGCTGTAATGACTATTTTTAAGGGTTAGTGATAGGATGTATAAGGATTTAATAAGTCATTGAGTAGAGCTTTCTCCTGAGCACAAAGAATGATTATGGTATGATGAATGTAATTTCTGTCTGAGTGAATTTGAGTGTAGAGATGTTGCAGGTAAATAGTAAAGATTTCCAGTGTTTGCGGTTTGGGAAAATGCACTTATCTGTAACTAAGGTTAGATACCTGTTGCTGTGGTTTGGTAGGCTTTGCTTTTGGTTTTTTGGAAGCCATGTACTCAGCGGCCAGGCTTAAATAATGTATTTTTGGCACAGAGATTTGTTTACGATTCTTACGTGCTATTACCTAGCTCATATGCCACTTAAGTTGTTCTTGTTCCAACATGCACAGACTAAAGCTGCTACACTGCAAAAATTTTGTTCTTTTAAGGTATTTCATACAATACAGTGATAATTAAGGTTTGCTCAGATTTTCCATATGCAAAAATACATGTGATGGAAAACATCTGCTCTACTATGCTGCCTTATGTTTCCTGGTGTTCAAAAATGGGAAAGTTAAACTGGCTGTTAACATAAACTGTACAAATGTACAAACCAATAGAAGAGCATTGAGTCAGACTTTAAAAGGAGCAGTACAAAGTAAGTGTCTGAACATTTATATATTGTTTTCTGCAGTATACCAGCTTAGAAGCCAAACTCTGCCAGATTGAAAGCAAATACTTGATCTTGCTTCAAGAAATGAAAACTCCTGTTTGTTCTGAGGATCAAAGTCCTGCTCGTGAGGTCATCACACAGTTACTGGAAGATGCCTTGAAAGCAGAACCTAATGAACAACCAGAACAAGCATTTTTCAAACCCCACCTGGTCAGGTAGTTTGGTCCTATTAAATTAAATGTCTTGGCCAGTGGGCTCTGTTATAACAGTGGAAAACAGACAGTGAGAATATATTCGCAGGTTTGGATTATTTATTGTATTTTCCTTTGTTAATGAGGGAATAGTCATGGAATCTGTTTAGCTGTATAAATACATTGTGTTGGGGAATACATCTGGTGCAGGTTGAGATGCAGATTGAGCTCTGGGTGTTCTCATCTCATAAACTGCCCATTCTTTACATGGCAAAGGGCAGGTGGCACCAGCCAGGTGAGGGACACTGGGAGGCACATCAAGGGCTCAGGGGGAAGAGCGAGGAGCTAGGCTTTGGAAGGTGTGGACTTGAGGGGATAAAAGCCCTGAGATTCCTTTGGTGAGGGCTCTTTGTGGAACCTGCTGTTTCTGTGTTTCTGTGCCTTGAATAAAGTGTTTTATGGAGATTGAGACTCTGCCAAGGGAAGCCTGGGGTGGAAGCTGTGAGGAAACCTGGCCTGGCTGTGAGTGTGGGGTGTGCAGGAGTTGAGCAGGGACCGTCAGGGGACTTTGACCCTGGCAGTGACAGTCTCTATTGGTTATGTGGCTGCCAGGGAGACTCTGGAGTGGTCACACTGGGAAGTTTCACTGACACATTTATTCATTCATTGTGATACAATATCAAACTTAGAGACGGAGGTATTGCCCTACAGTTTCTGAAGGTGAGCTGCTGAAGAGATGGGTACATTCCAACTTGTCCATGTTGTTAAATAAATTGCTTAATTTGTGTAGTAATAGGAACATGGACACCAAGTCTTTTGTATTTGGAATTGTATAAGTAATTGTTAAATAAAGAATATACTTCAGAAAAATGTTTAATAAGAAGAACTTGAGAGCTATGGAGAGTGGCTTTGAAGTAACTTTATGATGGAAACTTAAGAGCTTCAGGGCTACTGAATATATTTTTTAAACCTTTTTTCTTCCTCTCCTTTTCAGTGAATATGATATATATGGTTTTCAGACTGTCCCAGAAGATGATGAGGAGGAGAAACTAGTGGCAAAATCACGAGCTTTGGATTTAAGATCACTTTCACTCAGTGAAAATCGAGAGATATCCACAGGAGTGAAATGGGAAAACTATCTTGCAAGCACAATGAATAGAGAGATGATGCGCTGTGTGGAACTGAAGAACCTAATTCGGTCTGGAATTCCGCATGAACACCGTTCCAAGATGTGGAAGTGGTGTGTCAGTCTCCATGTTAAAAAGTTCAAGGACAGCACTGTTCCTGGCTACTTCCAAACCTTGCTTCAAAAAGCTCTGGAAAAACCAAATCCCGCATCTAAACAGATTGAGTTGGATCTCTTGAGGACTTTGCCAAACAACAAGCATTACTCCTCGCCAACATCTGAAGGGATCCAGAAGTTGCGAAATGTGCTGCTAGCATTTTCCTGGAGAAATCCTGATATAGGATATTGCCAAGGGCTCAACAGGTCAGATATAGCTAATCTTGGGTAATAACCATGCAGTAAACGCTTAGCAAGCCTTTCAAATCATATGTATAGCAACATGGCTTCAGAGAACAGTTTGTCTTATGGGTTGTATGCTCATAATTTATAATAAACAAATAACTATCACATTTTTTTAAACCAGTGAAAAAAGCAGTTGACCTGGAAAATAAATTTTGTAAAATCAACTTGGCATCAAAACTGGAACTGGAATTAACTCATAAGAAATGAGCTACTTAAATGTAGTTTTACATTGACTTCATGTCATTTGTAGGGCATTGTGTTGCTTTTTTGTGCATGAATTTGTTAGGTTTTTTCTTCTTTTAAAACAAGCAGAAAAAAATGAAAGCTTTTTTTGTATTGTTAAGGCAACAAATTTCAGCATTTTCTACTGATGTCTTCAATCAGAATTGCAGAATTTAAAGGGGATTCTTGTGTTAATGCCAAGAAAAATTCTGATTCATTTGCAGTTGGCCTTTGCCAAAATAGCTTTGCTACTTGGAGATCTGTAGTAAAAGAAGGTGCTACTTGAAGCAGGTGTATTGGTCTAACACATCCTGTCTCATACCCGTGATAAAATACTATAGATGTCTACTTGTGTACTAGAATAGGCTTTTGAACTTAGAGCAGCTCTGTCATTTGAAATAGCACCGAAGAAGTAGTAGAATAGAAGCAGTGAGTTATGTAGAGGTGGTGAGGCGGTGGTGGTAGCAGTAGTAGTAGTGTGGAAACCTCCACCTAACACCCTTAGAATAAACACCTTCTTTCTAAACTAGACTCTGTGTTTAGAGAGCTCTTAAAATTGGCAACATCAACACTTTGAGAAATTCTTAGAGCAAGTTTTTGTCTTCTTCTGTTTTCTTATTTAGCTGAATAGAAATACTTGGTGTGTCTGAGAAGGCATGGCTTTGCCCCATCTTAAACTTCAGTAAGTTTTGCTGTTCAGTGCTCTGCTGTTAATACATTTATCTCTACTGAACAGAAAAACATACTTTACTGTAATGGTTCTTAACATAGTTTGTGATGCTATAATAATCTCCTCCTCCAAATAAACCCTGTTTTCAGGTTGGTAGCAATTGCACTTCTGTACTTGGAACAGGAAGATGCTTTTTGGTGTCTAGTAACAATAGTGGAAGTTTTCATGCCTCGTGATTATTATACTAAGACACTGCTGGGATCTCAGGTATGTGCTCTGCTGGGATAAAGCCTGGTCCTGTACACTGCAGCCAGTCAAAAGCTTTCCTCTGCAACTGTATGATAGGCCCCTTTGAAAGGGGATGGGAGTGGAGTTGACAAAGGTGGGTTCCGGGCACTAGGACCCTTGTTTGGACAAGGACTCTACAGTGAGATAGTTGTTGAGTGTCCTGCTTGGAGCAGTCCTTAACCTCCCTTCCCAATGATAGCTTCACAACCCTGAGCTGTATTAACATTCCTCACATTTGGGGGCATGGTGGTGCTGGGCTTCCTGCTTTCTGGTGATGCTCTGGTCCAGACTTCCTCCTTCAGCCAAGTGTTTGCCCAGCATGTTCTCTGCTCCTGTGCTTCTGCACCAGTGCAGCACTGGTGGCCAGTTCTAGAAACACTCCACCTATGTGTGAGGAGTCCTGTGAGACTGGGGCTGGGTTTAGAGAAGCAGACAAGAGCATTGTGCAGTGGGATAGCTGCGTGTGCTTTGGGTGGATCTAGCTTGGAAGTGTGAGCTAGACAGTCCTGGGTTTCCTGGTTACCTCTGGAAAAACTTACACTTACAGATTGTTAACAGCCTTGCATCGAATAGTGTGCTGGAAAATTGGAACAATAACACCCTATTTGTCATCTCTTTAGGTTGATCAGCGAGTTTTTAAGGATTTATTGAGTGAGAAGCTTCCACGACTGCATGCTCATTTTGAACAATATAAAGTTGATTATACTCTCATCACTTTCAACTGGTTTCTTGTGGTTTTTGTGGACAGCGTGGTTAGTGACATCCTTTTCAAAATCTGGGACTCCTTCCTCTATGAGGGACCAAAGGTGAACTGAATGGACTGAGTTTGTTCATTTGTTAGCTGATAACAAAGTACTGTGGTGTTACTGAGTGCAGCATTAAAGGAGGGTTGTTTTGCAAAACTCCAATTCAAATGACTGGTAGGAACAAAACAAGGGAGGAACTGTGCATAAATAACCATTCAAAACATTTTCCAGCTTTCAGAAATAGGGGCTGGGGCAGGGAAAGGGAGAGAGAGAGATGTGATTGGAGGGCTCAAGCGCAGCCTGTGCGTGAGGAACCCTTGTTGGGAGTTTATAAAGATGATAATGAGGCTCAGTGAATTCTGTACTTACAATGTTGTATATATTTTTATCAGGTAATATTCCGATTTGCCCTGGCACTGTTTAAATACAAAGAAGAGGAAATCTTAAAGCTGCAAGATTCGATGTCTATTTTCAAGTACCTTCGTTATTTCACACGCACCATCCTTGATGCCAGGTGGGTAACTCACAACGGGGTGGCACTGAAAGACTTGTAGTGGGCCTTGGGCGGTGTCTGTCTTGTGGCTTTGGTGTTGTTTTCATCTAGATCCTAATTCAGATATAAACCAGCTAGAGATGCAACTGACTGCTAGGATTTGTCATGAGCACTTTTATCTGGCAGAGACAAATCAGAAGTGACGTAGACTTAAATAATAATTTTTGCGTGTGAATGAGATTACCTTGTGTTAGGTGTTGTATCATGGTAGCAACATGTCAGAATTTCAACCATAGGTGAAGTGTCCCTCTGCATTGCAGATATAGCTTGTTAGTAAAATTTTTATGATAAATAAAAATACATCCTGACTCAAGCATTAAAGATGTGAGCCATGTCCCTTGCAGCTTAGATCTCTTATGCGTGGTTAATGCACAGGCTCCTGCCACACAGATCCAGCTGGTTTTAAGATACTTGGAGGCAGAGAATAAATACAAATTAGATACTTTTCTGGTCTTCAGTCCTTGCATAGGACTTAGAGTTTGTAAATTAGGGTCTAGTGTTTTTAGACTGTAGAGAGCAGCAGGTTAACCTTAAAAAGAAAAGTCATATTGGGATTGATTTAATGTCTGAAAATGTTTTACACATCTTTTGAAGCTCACTAATTTTCAATTTAGAGCAAAATTGTATATTGAAATGTTTATTTTTAATGTAATAAACTTCACATAAATTTAGGCTTATACTTTGAATCCTGCTACAAGAGCTTTATTATCACTTTGTAATTTTTACTTCTTGTGTTTCAGTTTTGACTGGAGAGAAATTAAAGCTGAATAATCTTGTGCTTGAAAGGGATTGCTGGGATTGATGCAGAGAGAAAAAATATTTTTTTTATTCTTAATTCAAACAAAATTTTGATATTTAATCAGAGGTGAAGATATGGCTTTCCATTCCTTTTCCACTTATGGAAATGATGTCTTGATTCTCCTGTCTAAACTTTCTGGTGCTGAAATAACCTGTTTTAAAGAGTTCTAAAATTTCTGAATTTGAACAAAATGAACTAATTAGGGATTATTGGGAGATGAGAAGTCCAAGTGAGGGCAGAATTCAGTGCATCAAAGATATTTGCAATACAAATATGCTCTGTGCTGATCTGTAAGTCTCTGCCATTTGAGGTTTTAAGAGTGGAAGCAGTGCACTGCCACCTAGGAAATATGGATTTGCCTGCTAGGAGTGGCAAGACAGGATTCAAACTGCCTGGTTTCTTATTCTGCCATGTTTGTACAAGTTTTACATCATCAACATTTGAACAGTACAAAAAGACCTAGAATGGGGTCTTTCTTGATACGGACAAAAAATGATCCCATTGTAGAGGAAAAATTCAGAAATACTTATTTGTATAGAATTCATGTATGTTCTGAATGGGTTAAAATCATTCTGCACTGAGTTTCTAAGTTCAAACTCTGTAGTAAGAGGAAGGTCTCTACTGACACATGCACAATTATATTCTAGTTACAGGATGTCACAGCTGGGTTTTTTAGAGCCATAGCATGTTGTGCACAGGTAGAGAAGCTGCTGGAATATGTTCTGTGTGGAAATATCAGGAAATCATTCCTTGATCACTCAAAACTACAAACTTACCATTAAATAAACTGTCCACAGAAGTTTTCTTAATATTTTTTCTGATAATTAAAATAGAGTAAATTAAATACTTCAGTCCTCCTTTTTTCCTTAGTAAACAATGAGATGTTTTTGAATGTAGATCAGCCATAATAGTGTTGGATGCAGTCTTTTTGGACTGATTAGACTGACCAGTTGCTAGGTTTGCTGGGAATACAGAATGGTATGATGCAGTATAACTCTGGAAGGAGGCTGGATCCTCTGTGGCGCTTTGCATTATGCCCTGACAGGTTTGGCTTGACACTGGCCCGGAGATCTCTGTGCTCCAGCCAGCAGAACCCCAGAGCATTCTCATTGTGTTGGAAACTTTGGCTTTTCCATGTCCTGTATTATCCTTATCCACGTTTGTGTTGTCCCTGGCTTTATCTGGTCTCTTAATTGTTAGATTGTCTTGGTTAACTGGAGGGCTGAGTGGTTTGGGATTGAAGGAGCTGCAGTGGGTTCTGTGGAGGAAGTTATCAAATCTGTAACAGGTAACTGGATGTACCAAGTATTCAGTGTAGCCAAGGAAGCTCTGATGACCCAAGTTTATGTCTTCTGCTCAGTGTTTTCAAGGCCGTGATCTCTATAGCAGAGTTTACAGGTGGTTTGGGGAACTCTTGAGCATTTGATTACACTTTATCACTTGAAATAACCTTAAGTCTGAATGCTTTATAGAATTTTCTTGAAATATTGGTAACATCTGAGATGTATCAAGTGTGAAAGAAACCAGAGATATGTGACATATGATAAAAGTTGATATAGATGAAGTTTAAAACTGATTTAAAAGCCCAGCAAATATGAATGATTGTCTTCTACCATTGTGTAATCTTGCAGGAAACTGACTGCTATTGCTTTTGGAGACCTGAACCCTTTTCCCTTACGCCAGATCAGGAACCGCAGGGCCTATCACCTGGAGAAAGTACGCCTGGAGCTGACAGAGCTGGAGGCCATTCGCGAGGACTTCCTGCGCGAGCGAGAGACCTGTGTAGAAAAAAGAGACCTTATTAGTGATGATGAGGAGGATAGCTGAAACTACTTAATATAAACTGTTCTTTGGGATCATGACCAAAGTGAGTTAACCTCCAAAACACTTCATTAACCCTGTCAAACAGAATGTAAACTTGTTGCTTTTGGAAATATGCAGGACAGATTTCCAAATCCCAGCACTTTTAGAAATACCACTTTGTATGGAGGCCAAACACTTCTGTTTACATTTATGTTCATGGAATCATTTGTAGCGCACTTAATATCTGTCTCAGTTTAGTCATTTAGCTGAATTGACAGTTGTTTTCCCACAGTGCACCATTAATGCCTGGATGTGAAACAGTAAGGAAAGTCCATGCTCTGTTACATTCATTGTCATACTGAGTTCAGGGGTTCTTTTAATGCAATCGTGTTTTTTGTAGCGAAGGCTCAATGTGAGAGGACATCATATTTCTTGGATTCAGGTTGGCTTACTCTAGCCATTCTTGAGGTCACTAACCAGACAAGCATGGGGTGGAGATTCATTTGTCTTTTACTAAGTGTCATGCCATGGATCACCAAACAGAACACTTGAATATATGTACTCTAAAGTAAAGATAAAATAAGTACCTATTTTTGTCACTGACTATCAAAACAGTGATAGCAAACACAATTTCTACTTTTCAGGGCAGCTGTGTTGATAAAGATTCCCATTAATGCAAAGGGATTTGTAGATCAAACTCTCTTTAATCAATTTTATTTGTATTCAGTTTTTTGATTGCAATGGTTCAAAAAGGCCACAACCTAACTCTAGATATTATGGAAGAATGGAGTTTGTCACAGGAGTACCATGCTTTAGAAGCTATTTTTTTGTTTATCTGTTGAAGGTTTGTTATGGGGTTTTAATTTTTTGTTGTTTTTCTTCTGTTTTCTTTTAACGCTTCTTCCTCTTTAGGACCTAAGGTGAAATCTTGCTCTTTAAGAAGAGACACAGCATTCTTTCTGCATGATTGTAGAACTATTGTACAATAGTGATAGGCACTGGGTTCATAAAACAAATATTTACCAATCAATCAAAGGAACCTAAAGGTCACAACTTGCACATAGGAACAGAAGATCCTTTTCCAAAATAAAAATGCAATATTCTCCTATGTACTCAGCTTTACTGTGAGTGTTGGATGTGCTTCCTGCAAGACAGCTGTAAGGAGCAACATCTGGGCTGTTGAGCTGTAGTGCTCTGGTATGGAAGTATGACTGGGGACCATTCTCTCTCATTTAGTCACTAGCAGTGCTCATAAATGGTTCTGGGGAGAAGGAGGGGTTCTTTTTTGCTGCCTATTCTCTGGACTTTTGCAGCGTTTTTTTCTTGAACTGTTGGATCTTCAGAGTGTTGGATTGACTATAATGTGTCATGATAAAATGAGGATTCAAATACTAGGCAGCAAATCACGGCTCTGGGGAAGTGGTTAATTGGCAAAAAACAAAACTAATCATTGGGAAGAGTCAAGTACATCAAGCTTGTATTTTGTGTGTTTTGTTTTGGTTTTCTAGAACTAGTAGTACTTTATTGGGTACAATCATGTAATCGTTTTAGTCACCTTAAGTGTATGCAGGGAAAAATCCTGCTTCTGTTTCACAGCACTTTCTAAAAAAAATTATTTTAGATAATGTAGTTGTAGCCTTCTCTAAGTAAGCATATTGTAAGTTAGTTTTTATGGAAGGGAACTATTTAATAGGAGGTGAAGTTGTAACTTAGAAGACTACTTTTGATATAAAATTTATGCTTCCTGTATGACACATAATTTTTACCTAGCCAGCAAATCCTTGCCAATGAGGGACTGATGGTGTGATCGTCTTGATTTATATGTTTCTAGTCTTTTAAAATGCCCCCTAAATTGTCTGTGGTAGGCAGTAGCTGGGGATTTTTTCCAATTCCCTGGTTACTTCTGCTTGTGTATTAGAGGGCAGGGTTTTGATATTATTGCATGTACTGTATTCTTTTCCTACTTAAAATCAGTATTTGAATACAAAAATGGGACCAGGTTTTCTAATTTTCTAGTTACGCTGTCTTGGTTTTGAAAGAGCTGGTCTCTAAATAAATATGTAATGTAGGCTTTTTGTTTGTATGTTTGTTTTAATGTTGTTTTCAAGTGTTAAATGACTTTTTTTTAAGGTGAAGATCTTCCTTTCAGTGACCACAAATGAAATAGTAAGGTGAAGAATTTATATACTTGTATTTAACTCTATTCCTATAATCCATTTTTCTTTGGCTTCAAGCCTTCACTATGAACTAGTCCAGTGACTTCAGGAGATGTTTTCAGGCTGATTGCATTGAAGCGTTTGGTTTGTGAAGATAAAACTAACTTCAAGGCAACAGTTCAGGAAGTTCTTTAGCTGACAAAACACGACCTGCAATATTACAGGAGTAATATCATTAGTATTTGTTAGAGTTGTTCTGATGGTTCAGTTTGTGTGTGCATGTGTTGTTGTGTTTCATTCTATTGAGTTGTTTCCAGTTATACAGTAAAACTAAGTAGCTGTTTCTTCTGCCACGGTGTGACTGTTACCCATGAATGTTAGGAACCCTGTCTGTGCAAGTTGTGTTGTCTCTGGGTATTTTTTCAGCTGACAGATATGAAATGAGTCAATGCTGTTATGCCCGATTTCCCAGCAAGCTGTTGGCTTCATTTTGTTAAGCCTTGTTACTGATTTAGTGATGAGCTAAAAGGTCAAAAAATTGCAGAGGTTTCTCACTTCTGGCCACTAGAAGTCTCCGTGGAACAAAAATAAGATGTGTATAGCAGGAAGTAACATCAAGGGAGCTTGCCTTGCTTGCTGTTGCAAATGTCATTGTGTGACTTAGTTTTCTAGTGGTGCTTAAATCTGGTTATCTTTTAGAGTAGTAACTCATTAGAGACATGCAGGATACACAGGCAGTGTTTAAACCTGATGAAACTAGGCCAGAATACAGTGTGCCTCAGTGGCCTGCCAAAGCTGAACTGCATGGAGCCCAAGACTTTGTGTTTGTGTGTGAACTTCTGCAGTGGCTCATGAGGTTTACCAGTCATGGCACCCAGATAGTGGGCAATTGACCTGTTCAGGCCCATAACAACTGCCAAGGTGATATTTTAACTTCAAGGCCTTGCACATAATGTGCAAAGAGTTCCTCACGCATGGTTCCCAGAATGTGTGATGTAACCCAGACCGCAAAGTTGCATTGTGCGGAATATTCCTCCAGCTCTATTCATGTATGCATGGCTTCCCAGTGAAACTTTTCATTAGCTGTTTAAAAGGGTCAATTATCTTCTGTTAAACAGGCAAAAAATTGGTGCACTACACCTCTAGTTATTAGAACTGCACAGTATTTCAGTTTGACCTGTACATGTGTACAGGTAGTGTTATCACAGTGCTTGGTGTTGTTCTTTTTACCAGCTATGTAATCAATAAAAAGGATTTTTCTGTTGCCCTTTCAGTGTCTTCTGTGAGAGATTCTCCCCTTCCCCTCAGTATTTGTAAACATGGTAAGGTATTTCAGCAGAAAGGGAAATATTTTTTTTTCTTCCATATAAAACATCAGAAATTAATGAATGGTCTTAAATTTGACAGAGTTGTATGTTCGGGCACATAACTGAGAAATGGCAAATTGATTAATTTAATGAAATTGTGTAGCTGTTTAAGTCACTGCTTCCTGAAGTGCCATGTTAAAAATCAGCAATATGCGGTACAAGACATTTGAATCACAAATATAAGTGATGTTATCTTCACAAAGATTGATGTAAAGAAAAAATAAATTGTTTATTACTTTATAGATTGCTCTGGTTCTTCTTTTTTTTCCCCATGTCTGCAGGTGTTATCAGAACAAGCCGGTGGTAGAGCTTGTATTTTTGTCTAATGAGGTCTGAGAGAATCTTTATAAAGAAACATACATGTAAATTTGGCTTTGAAGCATGAAGATGTGAACTATAGACATGTTGTACATAGGTGATGCTGACTGGGTAAACTTGTCATTGGTGTCCTTCATTTCTTGGGAGAAGGTCGGGGGGAGGGAGACAAAATTTGCATGATCGTTCATAGGAATTTTCTGAGTTCACACACTTTCTGGGAAATGTATTTGTATAATATCTCCTGACCCCAAAAGCTTCTTTAGGAGGCTTGGTACTGATGTTCTGACACAGTCTTTTGTCATCAAATAAATAATTTCAGCTGTTTTTAAAATTTAACCAAGCACTCAATTAATTTGGAAATCAAGTCTCAATGTCTGTCTTTCAGATATGAATTTTGCATTTTGGAATTGCTTGATTCCCTTAAAGAGGTTTGAATACCTCAGCTACTTCAGATATGTAACTTAAAACCTAAATGTAAGGGAGGAAAAAATAAGAGTTAGGACATGATTGTGATTGCATATCCAAGCATATCTTTCATAGCAGAGGTGAATAGTACACAGTTCTTGTCCTCTGGCTCTGCTACAGAATGGCAAGCTGTTATAGGAGTAGATATTGGCACAGCTGGAAATCTGTTCAAAGGGGTTACAAATCAGGATAGAGATCAGCAGCTGAGGCAGAACACAACTATGGCCTAAGGACCTCGTGTCCTGTATACTGAAAATTTTAAGTCAGAGAAATAAACAGAAAATTCTGGGAAGAGTGCATGAGCAGCAATGTTCTCACTTGGATACTTGGCATGTTTAGCTTGAGTAGGTTGTGTTGTCCTAAGCAGCTGCTGGGGCCTATAAAGAACAGCTGAGACTCCCCTTCGCTCCTTAAGCTTGAAGCATCTGCTCTCAGTGGGATTGCAATAAGGATGTGTGTGGCTGATGTATGTTGAAAACCTGGTTCCTAAGAAATGCATAACTTGGGATAGACACAGCTGGCCTAGTCTGAACTGAGACCAAACACCTGCAGAGTCTCACTGTGCTCTGGGTGCCTCAGAGATAGAGAACACACTGAATCTGGTATTACAAGGTATCATGTGTTCCTTCTCTGGGATTTTCAGAAGTGCTAAACATAGCTTCCTTATCTGCACCTCCTTGACCTCAACAGAAAGCAGAATCCATGTAGTGCTGAAGCTTTAGGAATTCTCACACATGAAGTATGTTCCCTCAGATAATGAAAAGGAAGGGTGTGCTCTGCCTTGGAAACTCCGCCCCCCTCCCCCTCCCGGAAAATAAGGTAGAAGGTTCAATTAGAATTTAGCAGAGTGGTATTTTCACTGTGATGATCTTCTGTAAAAGTCAATTTGTCTACAGTTTAAGGATGGCCACCTGTAGTGCTTACTTTTCAGAGCATGAGACTAGAAAGCAAAACTCAGGACTATATACTGAATATGATTTTAAAAAACACAATTATTAAAAATATACATCTCCAGTAATTAAAACATTCAATACTAGAATATGCCTGGTAAATTAAGATGACTTTAGCCAACTAAGATTCCCCTAGTCTTGAGTTACTGCATCCTGCCTTTGTCTCTCAAACACAATGTACCTCTGGTGTTTACAAACCAGCTAGGTTGTGCATTGAGTTACCCCTAAGATGTCAGGTTTGACGTTATGAATGGAATCAGTGATGTCTTCAGGCACTGTGATTGGTGATTAAACTGTGGAATAAGCTATTCGCCTGTTTTAAGAAATGTAGGTAGTGTTTTTTTTGGTTTTTAATCCTGGAATTCCCCTTTTGGAACATAAGTATGGGTTTCCTACTTTGTCACTTCTAAAGGAGCCTTGCAAATGCATGGCTGCAGTGTTTGCTAGTGCTGCCTGCATGAAACTCTGCTCAGGTTTGGGTTTTCTTTTCTGTTCCTGTCCTGTTCCTGTATGCAGATAAAGGCTTTTACCTTCATCCAAAGATGTTACAAAGAAGTATTGAGACAGTGTTTTAAGGGTCAATAACTACAGAACCGTGAAAGAGCAACATCCTACTTGGGCAGAACCTGTATTTGGTTCTGCTGCCCGGTGAGGTGTGGGAACCTGTGCTGTTCTTTGTCACAGTGGTTTCTTGAAACAATGGGCAATTTCACTGGGTAAGGGTGGGTTTCAGACCACGCAGTAACCACTCTAAGCTTGTGTTTCAGCTTGTATGGAATACAGAAACAAGGCTTACACAACTTAAGTGCTTCTCTCCATTGGACTGGCCCAGATTGATATATCTGCATCCCATCAGGGTCAGTGCAGGGCTGGCACAGTCGGGGTGGTCCTGGGTGTTCCCGAGGCTACCATCGCCCCACACTCCCATGCACACAGCGTTGCTGCGGCCGGGGCGATTGTTGCGGAGTTCCTGCGGCAGCCCCTCGCCCTCTCCTCCCGGGGCTGCCCTGGGCGGAGCGCGGAGCCGGGCCCCTCCTTCCTCCGGGCCTGGGGCGGGCAGGGCGCCGCGGCTCCTCCGCCCGGCACAGCCCTTCTGCCCCGTCAGCCTCCGCCCTGCTCGGCCAGGCCAGACCCTGCGCTTTCCGGGAGCCCGGGGGACGCGGTAAGTGCGCGCTGCCCCCTCAGCCGGCGGCGCTCTCTGCAGGTTCCCTTCTCCGTGTTCTTCTGGGTCCGTCCCTTACGCTGAGCCGCCCTCAGGACGCTCCCTCTCCTTGTCCCTCCTGTGCCGCGGTTCAGGGGCTGAGGTGTCGCGGCTGTGCAGCTCCTCTGGCCGGGGGGCTCCGGGGCTGGTGGCGGGTCCCTCCCACGGGGCCGGCGGGGTGTGGACCCTCGGCCTCTTCACGGTGTCTGCCACTGGCTCTGCGTGTGTGCCCGCAGCCGCCAGCCAGGGGTAAAGGCAGCTCCCCGCAGCACCTCCTCCGCCAGCAGCTGTTCTTTATCCCCGAGCAGGTCCCACAGGGGCCGGGCAATGCAGCGGTTCCAGAAGCGCCCCTTTTGGTGTTACGCGCCGCTCGGTCTGTCGCTGTTCCTTGTCCGAGGCCATCGGGTACGGTTGGTCCGGGGTTCAGGCTCAGCTTGCTGCCAGCGCTCAGCGAATGCTGTGCAACTTTCATAGGTTGCCCGCAAGTTTCTTTCTGCCTTTTCCCTCAAACAGCTTCACTTGGCTTTCTTTGCATCTGTTCCAGAGCCAGTGAGCCGGGGGTCTTGGAGCAATACAGTACGGTATAGTGGACTGGTTTGGCCTGGCCTGCATCCTTCTGGAGGACAGTCAGGAAGAAAGATGTGAGTTAGAGGGCAAAAACCTCTGGCAATTTCTCTTGCTTTGGCTGATCAGTCACCAGCTGCAAAAGGACCAAAATCGTAGTGCTCACCTGCTTAATGCGTGAGGGGAAAGCTCAATTCTGACTGTCTTCTGAAACATCAGCTGGTGTAAGACTTTTCTGTGCCTTTTAATTGCTTGTGCAGGAAACACGGATCGCAGAGGCAAGGTCCCCTTGACTTTGGGACGGTGATATGAGTTATGTGCAGCAGTAATCCTTGAAGGTGCCTCATGGACAGAGAGCAGGGTTCTGCTCATGCCAGCATGCCTGGCATTGAGGGCTTCCCCTGTGCACTGAGTGTCCAGGCTGTGCTCCCACCCAGCTCAGCACTCAGGCACGCCGGGCTTTGGGATCCCAGGCCTTGGCTGGGAGCTGGGTAGCTGGAATTAGCTGCAGAGCCAATGTGGTTGGTACGTGTGCTTGAAGCAGAGGCTTGGAAATACAGTCTTGGGTCATTCGCCACCCATGTAATTACTGCACGGTAAATTTGGGAACTCAGAAAAGAAGCCCTTCAGAGTTAGTGGCAGGAGCAGTGATTCTATAATGGGGCTGAATTGCTTAGATGCTGGGTGTGTTTCGTGGTTTTTTTAATAGACACACAGGTAGTAATAGTTGCCTCAATTTCCTGGCAGAAAACAATTTAGGCTGCCTTTGTTTTCTGACAGGATAATGTTTCAGTGAATATAAGAGTTTGCTGAAATTAACAGAACTTTTACCCTCTGCTTATTTGAACACTTGGGTTGTTTGGGTGGTGGTTTTTTTTTTTTTTTTTGTTTTTTTTTTTTTTTTTTTTTTTTTTTTTTTTGTTTTTTTTTTTTTTTTTTTGTTTTTTTTTTGTTTTGTTTTGTTTTTGTTTTTTTTTTTTTTTCTTCTTTTTCTTTTTGTTTCCTGTTGAAATTGCTTAGTCTTTTGTGGGATAAAAGAGAACGAAAGGTGAAAAAAGGAATGAAAGTGAAAGAAGAGAATACTTTAATGCTTATAAAAATCTATTTAGTTTTAGCATAAAACTAGAAGAAATATAACTTTGTTTAAAGATTTTGTTGGGTTTTTTTTTTCCCAGATCATTAATTTAAAACAGTCTGGTTTTGATTCTAAATTGGTTTTGGTCATTTTTCAGTTTTGTAAAACAGTTCATATGGGAAGTTTTTACTTTGATCTGTTCCAGTGAGTTTGGGATTTTGGCTTAGTGTAACTAATGTTTTCTAATATAAAAGCATGCCACAGAGAATACTTCTGAGTTTGGCAAAAGATTTAATGATTCAGCTCATGTCAGGTGTACTTGAGAAAGTCAGATTATTCAACTGTTACTTCAGTCTCTTGAAACAGGTTTCCTTAGGACAGAAGAAACCCTAAAGAAAAAAAAAAAAAAAAGCAAGGCTGTAGGCAAGGGAAGTGGTCCAACAGTTTTGTTCTCACCTCTGATTTCTGTATTCTGCACTTGTTCACTGGTGGGTGGACATTTTTCATGGATTTGACAGGTATAAACCAGTCACTGATTGTCACATAATTTGGTAATGACAGGCTCATAACGTGCAGGGAGAACTTCATTAGAGGAGAGATAGAGACCTTTCTTCTGCTCCTCTTGAGAGACATTCTGTCACTCTCTACAGAAGAGAGGGTTTCTGTAGATTAATGTCCTTTGTATACAGCACAAGCTGCACTAAAAAGGCCTTTCTGTACTGCAATAAGAATGTCTTTATCCAGGGGTTGTACTGATGTAAAGTATGTGTGTGTAAATATATGCCTTAAATCACAGTGGGAAACTGTGATTTCTTAGGGTAAATATGATCCTGTTTTATGGTAGGGCAGAGTTTAGGAAGAATGTGAAGAGATGAGGCAGGACACGTTTCTAGTGCCTGAAACTGCCATCTCAGAGCTTGTAACCTATTTCTGGGTTTGTTACAGCTTTGTTCCTTGTCTGTAGTAAAATCATTCACACAGGATAAGCAATACTTTGCTGCCTTGTGGTATTCGGCCTGCATTAAGGAGAGTTGGATACAGCAAAAAAAGGTCAAGTATTATGTTCTTATACTAAACTATATATACTATACTGTACTATGGAGTACCATTATGGAAACACAGCAATATAAATGCTGAGTAGAAGCTGGCCTTCATATGAAAATGCTCACTGTGAGGAGGAGGAGGAGGGGAGATGCCTCTGAACTGTTAGCATAAGGTGCGCATGAGGAAAAAAAGTTGGTTGTTGCTCTTTCCCCAGATCCTAAACAACTTTTTTGTCTTGAGTCCAAGGTGAATGTCTGTCCATCTCTAATTCTGCCTGCCTTCACTGACTACCATAAGAAAAATCACTGCCTGACTAGAAAAAAATTAATTTTCTCATTCCTGCTTTGATGTACTTGTGCTTTGTACTTGTAAGTGGTGTCCAACAAAAACGCTGTAGTACAAGAAATCTTTGAAAGTGAAATGACCTTAGTTTCCTAAGGTGAACGTATATTGTCTGAGAAGGGTAACATTCATGCTTGTGAATGGCACTTCTATTTCAGATGAATTTTAAACATGTGAAGGCTATCTTTTATGGGCTTACCCCTTTGTGCTGTGCCGATGACAGTTGCTTTGGGTCATCAAGTGCATGATCTATTTTGGGCATTTGTTAAGTATGACTGTTGGGTGAAAGCCAGGGAGAGATGTCTGTGGAAGGCAGGATAGGATAACATGAAGTGATAGACTTGGGAAACACCAACACATCAGAGATATCACTGGGGGTCTGAACACTGTGCAACAGTTTTGTCTTCAGCCTTCAGAAGCAAAGCTCTGGACTTGAATGGGTCCTTTGTAGGTGATTGAACTTACTGCTTTGACCTCTGCAGAAATGAGTGTAAGTTGAGAGGTCAGCAGAAGGTATGAGAATTTCCTGGTTATTTTTGCATGGATTCTATGCAGCTGCAGAATCAGCTGTGTTCTTTGCAGGATACTGGGAAATGAGTCAACTTGTCAATCAAACATTAAGTGACTGTGTTCACAGATGCATTTTGGGTGGGTTCCCCACTTTCAAAGCAATCTTTTTAACTTGCTCTTCTAAATGGCAATGAACTCTTTCTTAAAACAACGACTTTTCAGGTGTGTTTGGATTAACGTTTATGACCATGTACCTTGGATTCTGATGAAGGGAAATAGTCAGCTTGAGGGATTTACAGTCTTTGGGCAAATCTCAGCAGCATCTCTTCTTACCTGGACATTTACCTGTACTTGACTTTTGCATGTGGTCAGAGTGTAATTTTGCAATTCAGGGTGAGTGAAAGGTTTGGGGTTTTCAGCAAGGCTTGACTTTGTCCTTTGCTTGCTTTTTTGAAGTCTGTGAAGGCTGAATGCAGCCAACACTTCAGAAAATTCTGCTTTGAACAATAGCAAGCAATATTATATAAACTTAGTAAGGAGCAAATAGCTCAGAAATGCCCTCATTCTTATAAATATGACTCAAGCATTTATTGACTGTAGTGTCAACCTCTGAGCAATAGTGCTCAGTGATCTTTTGGTGAGATTATAAAAGGTTACTTGAGGAATATTTCAAGTATTCTTCACTATGTATAAATCACTTGGTAATTTGCTTACAAAGTGAAATTTGAGTTGCTTATTTTCATTGAGAAGTAAAATAGACATTGTCATCCCAGGTATGAACGTGGTTTTGGGAAGGAAATTATTGAGCAACAGAGTTAACAAGACAGTTCACCTGGCTTCACCTTGAAAAACTATGAAAGTATCAGCAAAGCCAGGATAGAAAGTGGAAAAATAACAATACATATTGCAGTGCATCATGCTCACAAATGCAAGTGTTGGTTTCTACAATGTATTTTAATAGTGTGGTGGTTACCCTGGGCTTCAGTGTCACAACCTGTGTGGTTTCTCTCGTTTGCCTTGGGTAGCCTAACAAGAGAGATCATTGCTAAAGCTCTGTTACACAGGAGGACAAGGGAGGCACGATTTTCTCCATTATGGAGTTTTGAAACTGGGGTTTGAGCAGGTTTGTTAATAGAAATGCAGCAGCCTCAGAGCCCTTGAGCCATTTCATGTGCAGTGAAGACCTCCAGTAGTGCTGCTCTCAAGAGCATGTGAGGGGTGCCTTTCATCTCCCTCTCCTCCGCTGAGGGTGTGTTTGGATCATGTGCCAGATGCATGTCAGTCATGTCACACCACAGCATGCCTGTCACCCTAGAGATGCTCAGACACACACCTTCAGAGAGCACAGATCACAGTTCTGATGTATAACTAAAATACTCGTCTGACAGTGGTGAAGCTGTGGCTGTAAGCATTGATGTAGTAGCCCTTCTGCTTGACTTAAAGCAATCAAGAATTTTTCTCCTGATGTGTAGGTTTTGCTAACATTAACTAAAAATATGTATTTATGCAGAAGTGCTAGGAGACTTTCTGTTCCTTGAAATAATAGAAGGAGTGTATTTGGAAAAGAATTGATACCCATGTATTAGAAGCCAGTGGTTTGTAAAAAGGGTTGGGGCAAAAAAAGCAACCAATCTTTTTTCTGAGGTGAGTGAATGATGACAGCTTGGGTGTGTATTGAGGAATTGTTAGATTTTTACAATGTATTTTCTGTGTACCATACCTGCTTTTGTTGGAGAAAAATCTTCAAATTGTGTACCTTTCAGTTTGACAGGAATACTGCAATTGCTCTTTGATACTTAGTCCTCTTTTATAGGTCTGCTGAATCTTCTTGCAACACTGAATTGAATTTATTTCTAAAGAATCAAAATAGAGCTTTGTTTGCTTGTGAAATATGCTTCGCAATATGCACCAGTCAGATGCCAATGACTGCAATTTAAAAATATGCAGGAGCTGTATAGAGATACAGAACTTGCAAATCCCCAGTGCATCTGCAGGAAGCAGCATCTGGGAGTCATAAAGCAAAGCACATTACAATGACAAGATATGCTGTTGAGTGTAGAGTTGTGTGAGAATAACTATATGTCTCAATGTAGTTGGATTTTATTGTGGTACTAGAAGCCTTACAGCTCTTCTACATGTTCTGATCTAAACAATGGATATTTGAGCCATTTGGCATAGTGCCAGTGTTCATCTCCACAGAGAACAACAAATAGGTCATGACCTGGCCAATTATTTCTTTCACATCTATTCTGTTACCATAACATACATTGTTGTGGAGGTGTATCCCAAGGAATAATGTGAGTTCTCATCTTCTCCTCATCCAGAAGCAGCCCAGCATAATGCACAGATGGTCCAACTGCGAGGATTGTATTTTCAGAGCTCAAAGAGATTATCAGATTAAAAGATTGTGTTCAGGAAACAGACTGCACAGTTATACAAAGTAACACCTGCAGCAGATGCTGCTGCTGTTCTTCTCATTTGAAACATCTACTGTGTGTGGTAGAAGATGTGCTGAAAGCTCTGGAGAGGGAATCACAGCACTTTTTCCCAGCAGCAGTTCAAATGTCTGTCTGCTGTGTACTTCTGCCTGAGTGCTTCAGGAGCACTGCCTGACCTGAGAAAAAGGAAGCTCTGACTCCTGGTCTCTCTGTCTCAGGATCTGTCTGAGGGAGTCTGTAATGCTAACTCTCATGCTGATTCTCTTTAGTGTAGTGTAGAGGCTTTATTGTCCAGAACTTTGTCAAATTATTAATTAATTAATTTTCCTTTTATCATGTTTGTGTTTCTTGGTGTGTTCTGTACTTCTAGTTAGGTGTATTCTTGGGTATGTCAGTGATGGCCAAGTATCTCCTTCACTTAAAGGTGCTCATCTCTTTCCAGATTTGAACCCTCACTCTTTGGCTGAGATTGATGAATTAGTTATTTTGATTATCAGTGGTAACTTTGGCCATGAATGAGCTGCAATGGATCCAAAGTGCCTATACCACAAATGTGTATTACTGAGACTTAGCCTCTTGCAAAATGCAATGAAATATCATTCTTCATTAATATTCTAGTTGCATCATCCTTGAGCATCAATGAAAGACCAAGTATGGCTTTCTTCAAGCAACAGAAGGTGGAGGATGTTTACGAAATTGGCGAAGAGCTGGGAAGGTAAGGTCATACTGGTGACACCACATGATTGTAAAAGCTGACACATGTGGATATTTGCTACTTTATTCTATGTGATAGCCTAGATCAGTTACAATATACTACAATAGCAACACACATAACATAGACTGCACTTTGGATGGGACTTTTTTGTAGTTCTTTGTTGTTTTTTTTTTCTTTAGATTAAATGTGCTTATTATTTTTCCTGTTTCTTTTCTTGCAACTAGGACAACAAAAGGTATGTTTGCATTGTCTTATGTAGATAGGTGTCACCTGTGTCTGTGCTTTAGACTTGAGTTCACATGTCTGTTCTTGGAGCCACCTGGGAACCTGGAGCCTGTGGTGCTGTTGCTTTCACTTGTCCTGTTGTTTTGAGCAGCACCCCACAGCACTGTTGTTTTCAGCTGGCTCCAAGCACTGACATCACATGTTCGTTCATATGTGCCTGCAAAAAAATGTGCATGTATTCCTGAAAAGCTTTGCCTCTTAAATCTTCAGCTCGGACTGGTTAATGCTTGTATATAGTTTTTAATGTATAAAGGTTTATCCACAGGTATTAATTATAGGTGTAATTACCAACTGTTACCATGCTTAACCATGAGCACCTGCTTAAACACTGCTGGGTTTGTGGACTGGATACCACAGGACTCCCCCAGTCACTGAGCAACACACAGTGCTCTAGTGAGGATGGCTTGTTTTCCGTTCTGTGTCCAACCCTCTAATGTTTTTTGTTTTAATATGCAAATAGCTAAATTAGGGCTATACACAGGTTGGCTTCTTTCCCAATGTCTGGCAGTTGGTCTTGATAAATGACTGTGTATGTGCCATCACCCTTTTTTAAGGGCCAGTAATGAGTTCCATTAAAACACTTCAGTTGATGCCATGTCCCTGCCAATTTTTTTTTTTCACTCTCAGCTATTTAATCTTTAGAGTTATTGAGAAGACTTCTTTTAAGGGGAGAAGGGTTGAGGTTGGTTTTCCATTCCCTTCCTTCTCAGGAAGGCCATAACTATTAAATTTTCTATGACTGCTTACTTTTAAGTATTGCCTAGTACTGAGAGTATCAGTCTGACAGTGAAAACCTGATAACAGTGAGCAGTAAAGAAATTCACTGTGTGTGTATGCAGGGTGTAAGAGGCATGCTTTTTAATCTAGGAGGCCCTAGGTTAAACAGTCAAACTACTAAAATGAGAAACTGAAGATTGAGTATATTATTTTTACTTTGGTTTCTGAATTGGTTTTGGGAATCTTTTGAGATTATGAGCATCATTCTCCAAGCTGATGGATATTGGGGATTTTGAATGGAGAAGTGTAGCTGAAACAATCCGGCAAAGGCCAGCCATTGCTGCTTGAATCAGCCTGAAAGGCTGGTCAAGGTTTGTATGGTCACAGCAGCCCTCCTCCTCTTCAGGCTGCATGTATAATGTCACACTGTCTTAGTCAGTGTATTTTCACTTTCAGGTTTTGTGTGTTAAATGTGCAGTGTCACCTGGGTTGTCATGGTTCTTTATCTCTGAGCAGTAACTACTGATATGGTATCTTGCTTTGCTAGAAGGAAGTTAACATGCTGGACAGATTCCAGTGACTGATCTTTTCCAATACTGACGGAGGCCTTAAGAACCTGTAGATTTTATTAGTTCAGTTTGCAACAAGCTGTTAGTTACTGCCAGCTAGAGGTAGGTTAAAGGATTCATATTATTATCGTTCTGCCAGCAGAAATCACAAAACAAATGTTTTCAAACAGCATCGGTGAAGAGTCTGTCCTGTTCTTGTCCTGCTCACGTTGTTACTTCTTAAGAACAAAACTAGTTGTTAACGTAGGCCTAGTGCTTGTTCTAGCTGGGATTCACCCGTGAGATAAAATAGAGGCTCACTGACAGAGTCAGCACCTCTTTATCTGATAGTCTTTGCACAGCACTCAGGAAAGGATGCTCCCACCACAGACTGCAAAGGCTGAACTCTCTGGTCTGGTGATGAAAGGAGGTACTTCCTGTCATTGTGGGTAGTATTGAGGGTGACCACAGCAAAGCTCCCCAGCTGCAGCCGCGTAAAGCCCTGTACATGTAGAGTGTGGGTGGGCACAACCCAGCCAGATCATCCTCAGAGTCTCTGCAGAGCTGGAAGCAGCTCGCATGAAGTTTTCAATGTGGTTGTCTCATGTGCCAAGGCAGAGGTGTCAGAGAAGGCATTTTGCAGAGGAGAGAGCAGGTTTTCCGTGGCTGTAGCTGTGTGCTCTGACCAGCTGCCTAGCTCCAACATTCCCTCAGTCTTTCAAATATTAATCTTATACCAACCTCTGTTGCTCAACTTCTCCAAAGGGTACACACAGGGAGCAATCTGTCAGGTATGTGGCATTAGAGACAACTTGCTGATGGCCTTGTTCATTACAGCAGCTCTGTTTGGGAAGCTTAGCGTGGCCTATGCTGAATGTGTGCAATACTTCAAATATACAAATATAATTGCATTGCTTCTCTCAAGATAGTATCAGTCGCTTTCAAGTCTGTGGAGACTGAGGTTCTCTAGCCGTAGCTGAAAGGAAGGTTAAAAAGAAGACTCTCTAGCAGATTTCAACATTATAAAGAAATAATACAGGTTTAACAATTTGGGCTGTTTTGAGAAGGGTCCTGGCCTAAGCCATTTGCAGGGATGTTAATGATGTGCCAAATCAGTGGAAATACTCCTTGAAAAATGTGAAGAAGTGAAGACTAATTTGTCTTCTTGGGAATATGCAGCAGGTGAAATAACTTCTGGTTCAATTAAGGGCAGAGTAGGCCCACAGAAAGAAGAACTGCCCTGCTGGGCAAGGGATATAGTTTCCAGGAGAGTGGCAGCAAAAAAGCTCACTGGAAAGCCTTTAATATAATGTTTCAGTTGTTGTGTTTTGGATGAGTGGTTGTGGCTCACTGAACAAAAATATTACATGAACATGCAGGAGCCCTTTCCTGCTCTAGTAGCAAACACTGATGGTGGTGGTAGGTACTGGAATTTGAGATGTGCAGTGTGATTTATAAAAGGATGTACCATAGAGTCATTAATCTATTACCTAAATGTGGTGCCAGCCAGTCTGTGAGAGCTGTTGACATTTGTGACTTCTGGGCAGTGTCACTGTTGCATATCAAGCTGGGGCTGAGGCTAGGAAATGTCATGGAGCTTTTCCCAAAGTGTTTTGTGACAGTGCCCATTGAGAAAGTGTGTTCCTGCAGGGTGGTGTGGGCCTGGCACTGCTGTCCTGGCCAGTGTCCAGCTGCTCCTGCAGCTCAGCTCTGCAGCATGCAAGGACTCACAGTTGACAGAGAAAAACAGACAAACCTTGGAGTGATATTTCTGGTCATGGAAGTCTCCCCCTTTGCCTTCACTGTTTTTCTTTCACTGTAGGGAAGGGGCTCTACCTTCCTCCACAGTGTGGGCCAGCCTTACCACCTGCTACTACAGTTTCTTGCCTGTCTCCATAACTGGGAACTGTGCTCATCCCCCATCTCCTGGGCCAGTCAATGCCCTCATGCAGAAAATAATCACTGTGATTTTTGTTGATTAGTTTGGGCATAATTGAGCCTCCAGCTTCTCAGTCCCTGCTGACCTGGGCAGGGGTTTCATGGTTAAAGCAAAGTTCCATCTTTCCTCAGTGGCTTGGTATGCTTCCCTGTAGTTCCCCATCTCCAGCTACAAGTTCCTCCTTCCTCTGTGCTTGTGTGTGGAGGATCAACTCTGAGAAAGGAGAAACCCCATTTTCTGGGTGAAGCTTTAAAGGACAGCAAATGCAGCATTTTACCAGTGATAACGGGACCTTGGAGCCTGGCACAAGTTGCTGTTCTGACAGTGTAACTAGGTATTTATTTATGTAGTGAAAACAAAAAAGCAGAGGTAACCCAGGTATTCTTTGTATGGCAGGAACCTGGAAATCTCAAAAAAAAAAAAGTCATGGCCCCCAGCTAGTTGGACATTCCCTGCTAAACAGAGGGCTGTGGTTGCAGCTGGGAAAGTTACCCTTAACTCACACCATGCAGTATCTTCATATCAGGAATGGTTTTCTAACAGTAGAAATTGCTCAGTACTGTATTTTCTCAGACATGAACTTTAACTCTGTTCTATGATTAGCTTGCACTTTGAATTAGTTCTTTAAATTTTGAAGAATAACTTTGGGTTATTTTATTTTACAATACACACAAGGCAGGTCTTTGTGTTTGATGCAAAATGTTAATTTAATTCCTGAGGACTACCCCACACTTCTGGTAATGTTTCTTGTTACAAATCTTCTAAGTAATGTTACATGTATGTGAATCTTTTGCTGAAACAGTTTTGGCATGTGGTACTTGGTCACAATCACTGTGATTGTTATCAGCTATCTGATATAGTCAATGTTCTTGATTTTTTTCTTTTTAGTCTTTCTAGCAGGTTTCTCTATTAGTTTTCAATACTACCTAACTGTTTCCAAAATAAAATATTTGTTACAGAAAGTGCAGAGAAGATGGAAGGTTTTGTTGTTTGGTTTTTTCCTAATAACAAAGTTGCTCTAGCTACAGTAACAGAGAAGAGCTGGCCTTGGCCTTACTTTGTAGCAAACTCATACATTCCTTATCATCAGCATCCACCTTGATGATGGAAATGATCTCAGTGTTTCTCCTCAGTCCATGTCTGGCTTTGAGAGTATAATTAGAGATGAATGGCCTTTGTGGTAGTGCTCACAAAGCTCAAATTCTAACCACTGAATATTAAGCAGGATATTAATCCCAGGAAAATGACATTGAATATTCATCCCAATCTTTGTTTTGCCATTTCTGTAAAAATAAAACTATTTTTTCCATTTTGCATTGCAGTAGAAAGCAGATAGAAATTTCAACAGCTGAGAAGATATACTCTGTGTAGTATTAATTTCATACTTTTAAAATGAAAAATATTACTTATGAGTAAAACGCACACAACAATGATAAGGCACTGAACAAATTGTTAATATCTGATGCGGAACAGAGCTCACAGGTACTTGTCTGATGGTAAAGCTTAATTTATCTCAGGTGACGTCTATTAATCCTTGTTAACACTCTGCATCAGCAGTTTGAACCAGAGTGAGGACCTTTTGTAATAGCTGAGCAGTGAAATGGGAGTTTCAGCAACACTTTGTAGTTTTGGCCTTACGGATAATTTCGTAAAGTCTTGAATAAAACGCCAGCACAGTATCTGTCTGTTAGATACATGGGGAAGGAGAAAAATCATTTAACTATTTGACCATAATACTGCTTCCCTCTTACAATTCATGTGCTCCCAGGTCTATTACTCTCAGTCCGATATCTAGGTGGATTTGGACCTTTACACACCCAGGTGCAGTCTGCTAAACTTCCTCATGCACATTATGATTGCCCTGCTGTTGCTCCACATGGCAAGAGGAACAGCTTATCAGATCAGCTATTCCTGTGAGCGTGAGTCGACTGTGACCTTCCCTGGCTCTCTGCACTCTGCTCATTGCCACTCCGAGCACTGATACTCAATCCAAAAGCTACTTCTGATAAGCAGGGAAGATTTTTCTTCATGTGCATTTTATTCTAGAACTTCAGATTGCACAAAAAACTTGCCAGGATATTGGGAACTTGCCAGAACTGCTGGGCTCATGCTCTCTCACTGCTGACTCTGCACCTCCAGTCTCAGGAGGAGCTGATAAGGGCCACATTGATGGCCACTATGGGATTGGGAAGTTTCCAAAAGCATTGAACAGTTTCAAGAGATGCTGTTGATGATTCAGTGCTAAGGACCCCACAAGGTGTTAAAGGTATTAATGGTGTTACTGTACTGATAGCTTGTAATCATTCATAGCACTGTTCAGAAACATTAGATTTATCAAAATTTCTTTGAATTTCAAATGAACTGCTCTCTACTTATTCCAGTAAACCAGATTCTTCTGTTAGAGTTCATATTCTTCTACTCTTCTGACACTTTTCTGGAACAGTACACAGAGATCACCGTTGGGTCAGGGTGTGTTGGTTACCTTTGTGTGAGTTTAGGGAGATGTGGATGAAAGGTGCCAGACAGTGACTTTATCAGAGACAGGATAAGTCCAAAGGTGCTCAGCGTTTCCCTTCAGGAATATCGAAACTTACCTCTCAAAGTTACTGTGCTCTAGACCACTACACAATCAAAAAACATGAGCTGTGAGTGAAAATGTCAGTGTGTTTAAGAGTTGCAGCTGATTTTTTTTTTTCTTTCTATTACTTTTTAGTAGTCCAGCAAAATTCCTGTTAAATGCCCTATTTAAAAAAGTTTTAGATCATTCTGTTATAATCTGGCATCTGGTAGTTTAAGTTCTATGTAGGAGAGGTAACCACTTCCTTTGCATTTTGCTTTGAGGGAAAAGAAAAGCAAACAAGTAAACCAAAACTCAGTTTTATCTGAAACTTAAACAGAAGTACAGTGACATTTGTGGCAGTTTTATTTTTAGAACTCTTTATGAAGTTGCCATCAGAGTATTTATTTAACAGAAGAATGTTTTGGGGTGTTTTTTTTAGTTTTATTCTATAAAGCCTTACAGAAGCAGTGAGATGCTTTCCCTTCAGTGACCTTGTCAAAGAATTGCGGATTTGCTGTTTCAGTTATCCTACTCTAATTTCTTTATAAATGCTGTGCTATTTGACTTCCTATTTATTTACTGCTTAGGTTAAATTTCTGCTGTACCAAAATCCTGGTTTAGTCTAAAACAAAAAGTAAAAAAACAACAACAACAACAACAACAACAAAAAAAAAACCCAAACAAACAAACAACAAAAGTACTGTAAATTATTGTCATTTACAGAAGACTTTTATGTGACTACAGAATTCCTGCAAAAATCCTCCAGCAATGCACTTTTATGCATATGTTTTGTGAACCTTGTATGGCCTTTGGTTGATCTGTGTTTCATAAATGAATTGAAAGCATAAAAATGGATCTTCAATGTTGTTCCAAGGAGATTCTTGTCCTCCCTTCTGGAAAGAGCATCAGTGCAGTTATGAATTAGCAGAAGTCATCTCTGAGGTGTAAGCAAAGAGAGAGGAGAGTATTTAGCTTAATAAAACTATGATTGAGCAATTGCTCTAATCATTTGAAAAAAAATAAGGCTGAAAAATGTTTTCCTCAAATTCAGCAAGAATTTTCCAGGCCTTTGCTTTGAAAGTTAGCAAAAAATACAACCATAAATGGATAAAATTTTTAGTATATTTTTCCAAGAAAAAGAAACAGGAGTGTAAAAGATGGAAAAGTAGTAAGATGCAGACTTCTAAGCTTGAGATGACCAGATAAAACCAATCCTAATTTAATAGTGGCAAAAAGTCATGATGAACAAAACCGTTGACGTAATAGCAATGGATATAACTGAGAATGAATTACTCTCTCTGCTGAACTAAATATGCCAGCCTTGAATGTAAAGAAGCCCTGTGTTCAGGTTGGCTAAACACTATTATTGTGGTTTTGTTTATGTCTGTTAACTAATGCATGTACACACAATGATTTCATGATACATTTTTAGTCTTTTTAAACTAACATGAATTCACAGTACCGCCTGTGAATTTTAAGCAGTTATAAACTGTTTTAGGTGCTGTTTGGTTTTATTTTAGCCTCCTTTCATGTCATGTATTCTTGTGCAGGAACACTTAGTGAATAAAATATGAATTACTATAATTGCACTTCTAGTGATATTTAGAGGCATGAAATTTATTTGTATCCTTACCCTATATAATGTTACTTCATTTTCCAGTAGCATTACCTGTATTTTACAGACTTGGGGAAATTGGAAGGACCAAGGTATTACTTTTTATCAAATGTGTAGGAACCTTATTACTGTTAAAGTCAATGGGAGGCTGTCTAAAATCCCTGGCAAATCTGTTCCTACATAAATTGTCCTGCCTCATATAGGGAGTTGTGTCACCTCTTGACTGGCAGAATGCCAGAGCACTGTCCTTAGCCAGGTTCATTTACTTTTCAAAGAACTTGTTGAAAACATATTTCAGTCTAAAGTGTATCTGTCAACTTGTTCACATATATCATGTCTTTAATGGGAATTTCAAGTTTTAACAACTAAATCATCATCAACATATTTTTTAGAATTCTTTAATGAATGAAGTGAAGCTGAATATGAACAGGGCATAAAGAAATAGACTGAACATGCAGAAAGGGAACATATATTTGGTATTTAGGGAAGAAATGGGTTGCTCTTCTCAAATGACAGAGAGAATCAGCTTCCTGACTTCTCCCCACTCAGGCCTCAGAAAGCCTGATTGGAGTCTGGTAACCTGTACTGTCATCTCAGTACTTTGCTTACATATATTCAGTGTTTTGAGAAGAGCTCCTGAGCCATGCAGTTTTTCAGGAATATCAGAGGAAGACTGGATAAACCTATGCCTGTGCAAGCAGTTGCTTAAAGGACTCTTTATTCTAAAGCTGTGGAGCAGCTGCACTGCTGGGCACTGGGGCATTCCAGACTGGCAGCTGCACTGCTCTTGCTCTTGGGTGACATTCTGCCCCAGAGCATTATGCTCCAGACCCAGCATTCAAAGGAAACTTTGACAAAGAGCAAAAGTTGTCCTGTTATTCTGGATTGTTCCGTTTCTTTCTTCCCACATTGTCTCCTGAAGTGCATGATGATTGAATGAGCTGAACTTGTGCTCTTCTAAAGCATGCTTCTGAAAATAGACTCCATAACCAGCCAGTAATATTGTTCTGTGTTCTTATTCAGTGACAAACCTCCTACATGATAGCAGCAATGCAAATGATGGGTTGTCTTCATTGCTGGGATAAATTCCACCATTACTGATGGACAGGTTTGATGTTGTACCGAATTATATTATAACTGACAGGTTGCAACTGCTATTGTTCATCTTCAAGAGTTATATCCACAAGTGAGGATGCTCAGTGTGTGACAAGGCTGTTGCACAGGTGTCCAAAATATTACTGGAAGGGAAGAAATGTAAGTTCTTGGAAAAAAACATTTTAGAAATTAGGAATCGTAATGTCATTAAGTTTGGAAAAGACTTCAAAGACCAATGTCAAAGCCATGTGCAGCCAGTTTCTCCAGGAGAATGCTGTGGAGGACAGTTCCAAAGGCTTTTACTGAGGTCCAGGTAGGCTCCATCTAGAGGTGTCCATCTCTGAGCTTATTCTGTGTATATTGTAAATACTTCTGTTCATGATCCAAGTCATCTTCATTTCAGTGCTGTACTAAAACCCATGAATTCTGGCAAGGTCTTTTGGCTGAAATTTGGATAGCTGAGCTGTGAAATCTAGTTTCAAGTCTAAGATCAGGTAAAAATGCCCCATGTGAAATTATCTAAATGGCTTAATTTCTCAATGCTGTCAGCTTAGGTGTCAGGGAGACATGCTTTTCTTTCTTCTGTTTTTTCTCTAGCTTAGGTCAAAAGTTTTGGAAACTGGCAGAGTTTGATTTTTATGGTCTGAATGCAGATGCATGAGAAGGCACAAAACCACTATTGTCTTGCTCCTGACCTTATAATCTCTGTAGATGATGAGAAATCCAAAGTGTCTGACTGTGATTGTAAAATGCCTGTGAGGCACCCTCTTGTTTCATAGCTGAATGAGCCTCCAGGAGCTATGAATTGTAATTGCATTGTAACTGTCATAAATGTCACAGGCTAAAAAACTGAGCATTTGTGTCCTTCTCTGTGGCTTGCAACCTCTTCTCCTCAGTCCCAAACTGTCCCATTAAAGACTTGTATGCAAAAGCCTGTTTTTAAGGGAGATGGGAAATGGCATGAAGAGTGGGACAGGAGCAGCAACAGTGTGTGTTGGTGGCCACACAGGGGAGCAATAGTAGATTACAAGGGAATTGGTACTGCAATACTTACAGTCTGGGACAATTATTTATGTCAAAGGCGAAGACGGGAATTCCTATGCTGTGACATTATTATTTTTGTAAGTTTTTGCATAAACAGAAATGTACAAAATCCATAGTACTATTGGAATTTCTAAATGCAAAAGTGACTGTGTTCGTTCCCATAATCAGTACTCATAAAAACATATTTTCTCCTGAACTTTGAAAAAAATTGTCCCTAGAGAGGATTCAAGGAAACAACCACAGGAACATTAATACCATGTTTCATCAGAAAGTCTGAACCAAGCAAGATGCATCTCTTGCAAAATATGACCAAACAAACAAGAAAAACATCAAACCTTCGATGTTTTATACAAGCAGTTCTCAGCACTGCAAAACAAACTTTTAGTAGAATGTTTAAGGCAAGTTTGGGGATTTTGTAGTGAGAATTTCTCTAGGGTTTGTGGGTAATGATAAAAGCAGGAGAAATATGAATCAATTAAAGCATGTGTCAAATGGCCACAGTCTTGATTCCATTTGTGAATGATTATTCCTAAAGGGATAATTACACTTGTCCCATCTGTTCCTGCCTCTCTCCTGAGAAGGGGTTAGGATATGTATGAGAATGAAAGCCTAAAAGAAGTATGTCAGGCTGCGTGGCATTTTCTTGAACTCTAAAATGAGAGGCTGTCTCTGCCATAGGGTGGGAGCCTTTGAGAGCAATTGAGCACCAAGTGACAGCCTTAATTTTTAATTTCTTTGCCTTTGTATGTTTACGAGAAACTCCAATCAGATGTCTGTGTTGATAAAGCACTAAGTACAGCATCTAATGAGGTGCTGAATATAATTGCCATGTATGCTGCATAATTTAAATACCAACTGTACTTGCATTTCTCATTTACCAAGCCAGTGAATGATATAATAATATTGAAAACAGGAACAGCTCAGAGCTTATGCAGTGTAGTTGTGGGGCCTGCACTTAAAGAGTTTGTTTGTGATTCTTATAAAGAGATTCTGTCTGATAAAATCACAGTAGCGAAAGGTTATGGTTACCTGTAAGATGAGCCTTTTCCTTCCAAGTCTGGATATAATGTCCTGAATAAGGAAGTATCTGATACTAGATGTGTATTCTGGGACTAGAGATCTGCTAATTCATAGGAGATAAGGCAGGAATTTTGCAGTTGGACTATATTAGGAGCTCATGATGAGAAAAATTTTATTAGCAAACTGCAAGTACATGCCTTTTAACCTTAATGCAGCCACTGTACTGTTTGGTACAGTGGGAAATTCTTTGTCCTTGAGGTGCAGTGGGAAAGCTGCACTTACTCGAGTTATATTTACCACCAGATTATCAAGTGAATGCATAAATATGAATAAACTTTCTTTTTAAATTTGATAATTGGTTACTGGAAGCCAGTTTTGCATATCCAAAGAGTAATCATTCCTTTGAGTTCTTCTCTAGGTACTATACTTAAGACAAATATTTTAAGTGTGTGTGTGTTCTTTCAGAGCACCCAATGGTGTGTTGCAGACTTGAATGTCTTAAGCATTACTGAGTAAAGTAGTGGTAGCTTGAACCTTTTGAGGCAGATCTTACTCATTTAAACATAAACTATTTCTTAGAGATTTTAACTCCTTTGTTAGTCATTGTTTGGTTTTGCTAAATTTCAGACATAGTAGGAGGTTACCTTGTTACTGCTCTACTACCTTTGACTGCAGAGTCCTGACAGTCCTCACTCTTGTACCAAGAACGAGCTTAGTAGTGCTCAGCAGTGCTGCTCAGGGCTTGCAGGATCAGGCTTTGTATAGTAGGACTGGCTTATTTGGGAAGCTGTCATATAAAAGCCTTAAGAGCATTTTTGTTGTCTCCTTGTCCTCTCAGTGGCCAGTTTGCTATAGTGAAGAAGTGTCGAGAGAAAAGCACAGGGATGGAATATGCTGCCAAGTTCATCAAGAAGCGCCAGAGCCGGGCTAGCCGGCGCGGGGTGAGCCGGGAGGAGATCGAGCGTGAGGTCACCATTCTGCAGCAGATCTTGCACCCCAACATCGTCAAGCTGCACGACATCTACGAGAACAAGACAGATGTGGTCCTCATCCTGGAGCTGTGAGTAAGGACTCTTCCCTGCAAGGATGGCTGAGATAAATAGAAACCAGAGAGCACTGTAGAGGCTGCTGGAGGACAGGAGCACTGATAAATGGAGCTGTTGCATTCTCAGGCTTCACAAATCTCAGCAGGAGCACTGAGTGAGGTTGGTGGTAAACAGGCCCCCTAGCTCGTCCATGTGCCCTGGGGATACAGGTTCACCTGAACATCAGCTGAGGTCATTTGATACTGAGCCAGGGAGTCTTGTCAACTTGAAAACAGTTTACTAAGGGAGTGATTACCTCATGTCTGCCTAGGGCTGCCCTGATATGAACCTTGGAGGAAGTACAAGTGGCTGCTGAATGCTCATTGTTCAGGAAAAATGTTTCATTTTTCTTCCTTCTTTCATCTCTTTAAATACATGTGAGGCCATCAAGCCTTTTCCAAATTCACAGCCATTCTCACTACTCTCACTACTCTCATATTTTCCTTATTTAGATCAGCTAGAGAAGAAAAGGAGAAGAGGGCAAGGGAAGAGGGTTTTTTAATCCCTAGACATTGACTGTTGAGGATGAACAGCAGCAGGATGGGAATGAAAAAAAGCTGTTTACTCTTGTGCCACCATATGAGGCGGCAAACCACTGCCATTTAGGTCCTGCTGACAAGTGGACCTCCTCACTCCTACATGCAAATTGATGTGATTTCTCCATGTGTTAGGGGCAGGAAATATAGTCACTGTGGCTGAAGTTAAGTAGACCATATATTCCCTAGGACACCAGCCTGGGCCTTGTGTATGGAATCCAGGCAATGAGGCTTTTGTTCCTGAGAGAGCTCTCCAGGGGAGCCAGCATTTAGGCCAGGGAGCATTCCTGGAGATTAGTGTGACTGCTGGAAGATGACATATGAGTGATGATGAGCATCTGTTAACTTCATCTATGGCCAAATGTTGGTCTCTGTAGCCAGGCTCTGGAAGACAGGGAAGGAGCTTGCTCTTTCTCACTGATGACTACTTTGAGCTAAAGCAACCTCCTGTTTCATTGCCTTCTGCTTTTTCCTGTCCTCATGTGGCCTGAAACATTTTGGGTCCTTTTGTCAGGATGTAGCATATGGCAGTTTGTAAAAGTCTGCATGCAACAGAATGTTGACCTAATTAAGGCCTCTTCATTCAGCTGCTGTATAAAAATTGAGGATGATGGTAATTGGTAATGGTAATAAAGTTAATTCAATTCTCTCTGTAAATAGATTATCTCTTCCTCTCTGACACCCTGCTCTCAGAGTCTCATATTCCCTGCTGTTAATCAAAGAAAGTGTTAAAGCACCTGGCCAACTAATCTTATGGTAATCTACAGTGAACTTCAGCTTCAAAAGAATGGCCCTAGTATTGCTGGGTAATTAAATAAGCTGCCCTGGTATTTAAAAGAGGATTAATCTGAAATGTTGACCCTCTCTTATACTCACAGTGCTGGCAAAACTATCTCCTCTTTTCAGAGGGGGTAGTTAGGCAGGTGCTGGTTCTCCTGTTCAAGAGCATTGCCAGGTCCATTGCTCTGAAGTGCAGTTTGGCAGGCACATAGCTTCTCTTTCCTTCTGTGCATTGTCCAGGGACTTGCTCCCCACAGCTTTCTGTGTTGGTGTTGTTCCCTGTGTCCCGGGCCCTGCCTAGAGCCTGCTTTCCCAAGCAGAAGCAGCCTGGAGGCGGGTTGGATTGATACACCAGTGACTCCTCTACAGGTAAGTGTCAGGGTTGTGTACACAAAACAGCTCTATCCAAGAAGTAAGGCAGTGTTGTTGTTTGTCTTTTATTGGACATCAAAGGAAAAGTAAAGGAATAATTTGCTTGCTTCCATGTTGACATGGTAAAAGGAAAGAGATTATCGCCACCCGCCTCTGCCTCCGGCTAGCTCTTCTGAGGGCAGCAACCTTCCCTAGCAAGTTGCCTTGAGTAAGGCAGCCTCAGCCCAGGTGGCGCAGGGCACCTCGGTGGATTTCAGCTCTTTTGTGAAATCCAAGACTATCAGTCCGGACAAGGCTTTAGCTGTTGGAGGCTGTTCTTCCTGGGGGGGGTGATCCCAAGCGGCGCAGAAGGAAACAAGGGAGCCAGGGATGGTCTCTGGGAGGCTTCTTTATTCCAGCACCGCCATCGAACCGAAGACCCCAAAGGGCTCGGCTGTCAGGGTTTTATGCACCTACCAAAGGGGGTGGGGTTTTACCAACAACCAATAGGGTTAGAAACTGAGGAAAGGGACCAATCAGGGAGAACATTAATAAACAAATTAGGGGATTGAAACTTGGACCAATCAAGGGAAGGATACAGAACTGACCAACCAGGGAACAGAACTGGGGTAGCCAATCCAAAGCTGGGGGGTGCTCATGCACTGTCTGCTCTCCAAGGGAGTGCAGGGTGCATGACTCTTTCAGTGTCCTCTTCAGAGGCAGGGGCCTCCACAAGAGATGGCACCAGAGGAAGGAATTCTGTAACAGTTGAGAAATGAGCATTTGCAGAATTTCTAAATTGCATTTAGAAAACAAACCTCCCTGAATGTTCAAATGTAACTTGATGCAGCTATGAGTGTTTTACTGCAAAGGAATTAATACTTGAAGTGTTGGGGTTTTTTCTGTGATTCCATAATGGCTGGTTTTGGGATTACTAAATCTCTTCGCCTTGAGGGTTTCTCTGAATTCAGGTGTATAACTTGGATAAGAATGATCTTGCAATAAACTGCTTACCACTCTCTAGGTACAGTTTGCTGAAGCCTGGTTTTAAAGCCTGAGACTTTGTTAATGAGATATCATCATATCTCTTCTACCGAATTTTCCTTTAGATTACTCTTTTAAGATCTCTACAGCCTAGGCCAATGTTTTAGGTTATACCTCAAGATACTGGAGATTAATATAGTGTTTTTCATGTATGCCCATCTCTGATCTTCAGAAAATGAAATGCTTATGTGGTTATTGTAGAAGGAAGTCTTTTGTCAATAAAGTAATGAAGAGACTTTGAGCTCTCTGAATCTTTTTTGTTTGTTTGTTTCCTTTACTTTTGTGTTGTATCTTATGTTGTATTCTGTAGCTTGGAAAGCCCCCTCTCTAGCCTCCTTCAAGGTTAGTGTAAACTAAAGAGAAGTGGAAAAATACATCAAGGAGCTCTCAAGTAAATATTCTGTGCTCCTTGTTCTTGCAGGCTGAAGTTTCTCCAGTCATGTCTTGGGCATAGCTGGTTGCCCAGGATGTTGGTGAGGTTGCCATTGGGGCAAACTCCCTGGTGTGCCCTGAGCAGCTGACCCAGCTATTTTAAGTGCATACCTTTGAGGCAGCAAGAGAGAATGGGAATTAAAGTAGCTCCAGTCTGGGCAGCTGAACTATTTTCTAACATTGCTTGTGCAGCAAAGGAGGTTGCTCTGAAGGGAGTTGCCACTTTCCTCCAAGCAGGAAGGTTTCCTTGAACACTCAGTGCAGAGCAGAAGGGCTCTGCCAAAGTGGCTGAGCCTGGGAGGTCTCCTGAAGTGGAACCTACTTCTGCAGGACTGGGGCTGGGCTGTTGTCTGGCCACAGGGAGATTAAAGAGTCCAACTTAAGAAACAATCACCAAGGGGATTTTGCAGGGTAAAAGAGGAAGAGAGAACAGTGTGCCTATGTGGTTACATTCTAGAAAAATCAAAGAACACACCCCAGTCCAACTGGCTTCCTGATGACCGGATGGAGTATCTGCCAGGGGTGATTGCTTAAGTGCACTCTGAATAGAAATCATTAAATATACAGGACTTGTCTGCTCACTATACACAGATTTCACCAAGAGACTCCAGATTTCTCTTACAGATTTCTGTACTGGTTTGTCACAGTAGTCTGTAGTAATTGTTGCACTACTGAACCAAGGCCTCTAAACCTACTACAATATGGAAAGGAGACAGTGTTCTCTGTTGTACAGGGTACAACAAAACCTGTCCAGAAAGGTTGATGGTAGTGCTCAGACCCTTGGTAGGTATCACCTAGAAAAGAAAATGAAGAGCTCAAGTAATAGTCTCACATGTTGAATAGAAGGAGAAAGTGGCAGCCAAAGACAGCAGTTGCAATGTATTTCTGGGTCATATAAGCCTATTTTTGTTTGCCAGCCATTTAGTTGTAACAATTAAAGCATCAAGTGACTTCTGCCCAGGTGAAGAGTCCTGCCTGACATTGCTTAGAAAACTTTCCGACTATGTGAGAGGTGTGAAAAAATACCCAGTAATCAATGGGCAAGTCACTATGCCCAGTGTAAGTCTCTGGAACAACGAAGTGAGGTGTCACCCACAGGAACAGCAGGGGAAGCTAAGACACAAATGTCTTTGTGGCTTTTGACATGCTGTCTTTGCTTACAGTGGTCTTGTCCTTGCAGATTTTGTAGCTGTTGACAGTAGCTTCCTCTGAAAGAGGCAGAATAGAGAATCACCATGTTGTCAGCACCAGTGTTGTGTAGGAACCTGGTGTCAGAGGAGTGATTCCCCAAAGACCTCTGGAGCACCCAGTGTATCTAACTTGTTTGTGACTCACAGTACCTGAGGAACTCAAAGCATTTCTACCTGACAGTGTTTTGACAGGCAGTTCATTGGGCAACAGGGCCAAGAGCTAGTTTTCCAAAATGATTGTAGTGTCTCTTAGGTCCTTTGCTTGCACTCTGAGTGCAGGTGGTGGTGCACCAAGAGTAACAACTGTTTTGTGGGTGCCCCCAAAAGTGACTCTGAATGAGAATAAAACAATAATATTAATGACTAGGAACAATAAATGTAAGCATAATCATGAATAATAGCTGCAGACAATGTCTAATTCAATATTTAGGTCCTCTTGTGTCAGATAAACAGAAAAATAGCACTGGGACTCTCAGTAGAACGTGCAGAAATTAAAATAAAGTCTTATATACTAATAAGAGTGGAATGGATTTCAGTTTTGATGAGAAAACTCATAGTAATTTAGAGCACTTCCTTGATTTGGGAAAACTGGTTTTGCTACCTTCCAGCCTGCTACAGTCTGCTTTTTTCTTAAAAAATTCAGCAGCAAAGAAATTCTTCCTATTAGTTATGTCAGGCAAGAATTTCTAATAGAACAGGATAATGGCTGTGCTGGAAAAAAAGAGATACTGTTGGCACATTTTCCTCAACCACAGGTTATGATGGCAACCGCTAAGAAAAGTAATTCTTCAGCAGTTGTTGACTCTTACAGCTTGTTCATACAAAACGAAAATGTTGAAAAATAGCTGTTGAAGTGGTTAAGTTGACCTTTCGAAATAGTTGCATGTCTGGGGATTCAGCAAACAATGTAACTCTGGTTCTGGTCCTTTGTGATTCTTGCAGCATGAATGAAAAAGCCAGTCCTTCATTTAGAGGGAAGAGAGCTGAAGTCAAAAGGAAGTTTGGGCACACCTGGGACTAGAACACAAAACCCATGATTGTCTGCAGGAGTAGACTTTTTCTAACTGTATTGAAGTTCTTCGCTGCTTTAGTTTTCTGTGCTTACACTTTATGGATTATGGTGCAGGAGATAACAGGATGTTCTTTGGTGTATTTTGCAGGGTTTCTGGAGGAGAACTTTTTGACTTCCTGGCACAGAAGGAGTCTTTGAGTGAAGAGGAAGCAACCAAGTTCATTAAGCAGATTTTGGATGGTGTGAATTACCTTCACTCCAAGAAAATTGCTCACTTTGATCTAAAGGTAAAGATGTTGATTTAGGATTTGGCTGATCTGTAGCTGTTAATTTTGATATTTAATACCAGTAATGTCAGGTGGTCAATGAAAATGGTGCAAGAATTGCAAGACAGAAATCAGAAAGCATAAGTAAAGAATCATTTAACTGATAGTGTGTTGCGGTCTGGTCCGGTGGTGAAGGTGCCGTGACCTTCCTTGCTAGAAGCATCTTTAAAAAGACACCTAGATCAACCGAGGCACAGGCACTCTCAGGCAGAGAATGATTCAGCTCTTTGTGCACCCTTACGTGCAAAGTGATCAGTCTTCAGGTGCACTATTAAGTGCAGTGATTTACTCTTTGTGAGGCTGCCACCCCGGCTATCGCAGGACTAAAAGTGAAGACAAGGTCTTTCCGAACTCCAGGAAAGCTTCTTTATTCCACAAAGTCCACAGGAAAAGAAGGTCCCTTGTCCCAGGAGAGAGGGATTATAGAGAGGGGTTTCACAACGTGGCCAATGGGAAGAGGAATTGGGAAAGGGACCGATCAGGGGAAGGATCGGGAAAAATCAGCTGGGGTAAAAAAGAACCAATGAGGTATAACCGATTAACACATTTCTTCACCATAACATAAAGAGCTGTTTGCCAGGGTTTCTCCTTTAGGGGCTTGTGTTTATATTCTGTCTGGCATAACTGCTCTTTTTCTAAGGGGGCATGTTTATATTATTGTCTGGTTTCTCTCCAGGGGAGTGTGTTTGTATTAACACTGTCTAGCTTAACAGCCTCCATTATAGTGACTATCAAATAAAAGGACCAGGTGTGGCGTTTAGCAAGTGTTAAATTAGACATGTATTTTTAAGCAGCGATCTGATTAGATAGAGTATGGTTCATCGTTATCTCATCACTTGACTCCAGGGCTCCATTGGATGCTGTGGAGCTACAATGGTTTATACCACTTAAGGAATAAAAGGAATAAAACAGTCCTCCAAGAGGTAGTGGTAGTGACTTTTTCCACTTCAGTCTGTTCTGTCTGTTCTAAAGAAGCTTACATTATGTGTCTATGATGAACATATCTGCCCTAGATCCATGGAAGAAAACCAAACTTGTTACCCTGAGGCTAAAACATGCTTGGTTCAATGACTATGAGAATAAATTATTCATATGCTCTGCTTCCCAGTGCAGCTCTGACTGAGAGTATGTGTTGGCAGGAGCAGCTCCCAAGTTAGATTCTGCCGTGGAAAGGGCAGGCAGCTGCCAGCAGGGAATCAGGCTCTCTCACTGCTGCCTTTGAACTTGTGATTAAGTTATAACAGATTAATGTGTCAAAGCTCATCATGGGAGATAAATTGAGCCCATAGTTTACTCTGAAAGCTGTGAATTAGGGCCATGGTGGGGAGTAGCTAAGGCTAAGAAATTTAGTTGAAGAAAGAACTTTTTGGAATATAATGTATCTGGTAAAAAAAGGAAAGTCTGTGGTTAAACATGTTAGTTTTGCTTTCATGGTTCAAGCTTCAGCTTTTTCTTACAATGCTGTGAGGAATGCTACATGTTCTTTTAATAGCTTGCTATCATATATGATCTAGGACCTCTGATCCCAACTCTTTGCATTTTCTGGACTGCTCAGCTGGTAAATCCTGGATCTTTCCTGGCCTTGTTGCAGCTGTGAATTTAGTTTCATAGAGAAGTTAGTTTTTCCTTCCCTGAATAGGTTCAGCATTTAACAAAACATCTTCCATTGGCTTACAATACAGTATAGAGTCAACTGGGCAAATATTGTGAAGTGTAAATTCCAAGAACGGATCAGTAAAATTGCTGTCAGCACAAATATTGTGCTGTGCAGCTGTCACTCAGGGCCAGGCATTAGCATTCTGTCTGCAAACATCTGAACTGCTTCAGCTACCTGCTACCTCTATCAAATGAACTGTAAATGGTTAACCACAGGTATGTTTTGCTTGTTCTATGGTGATGTATATGCAAAGGAAAAAAAAGCACTTGAAAACTCTGTTACTTTCCAAGATATTAATATTTTAATAACATAGATCTATCTTTTGTTATTTGTAGCCTGAAAATATTATGCTTCTAGACAAGAATATCCCTATTCCACACATCAAACTCATTGACTTTGGCCTGGCTCACAAAATAGAAGATGGAGTTGATTTTAAAAACATATTCGGAACTCCAGAATTCGTAGGTGAGTTACATGGTCCTTTGTCTTAAACTGCAAGTTCCAGAGGAAATTGCGACATCTTGTCAAAGTTAAAAATTGAGGGATAGAAGTAGTTTAAATCTTACTTCTGTCAAAGCCACTTAAATCTAGAGGTTTACATTATTTTTCTGGAATAGGCAAAGGTGCTTTCTGTAAACCAGGTGTGCTACTCCTGTGAGACTTGACTGCTGCCAAATAAATATTTAGAGATGTAAATTCAGGATTGAGATTGTGACACTCTGCATATACAAATTATAATCTTTTTCTGTTGCCTGGTGTAAGTAGAGCTCTGTATTGTGGTACATGAATGCACAATTACGTGGGTATCTCTCATGGTTTGTAAATAAAACTACCTCATGCTGTACACCTGCTGAGCCCCCTCATCTCGCCTTACAGTTTTCCATGTGGCTCTCTTTTTCTTCCTCACCAGTCATAATTCTGATCTGTCTTGCTTGGATTTTTGGTTAATCCTACTTCTTTTTATTAGTTTCTATTTTGGGGTTTGTTGGGGGCTGGGTAGAGAATTGTAATTAATATTCCAGTTAAACACAGCCTGTCATAGATCTCTTTTTCAACTTATTTCACCCTTGCTCTTTTCTCTTGCATGCAGTCTTATATAGGGATGTTTTCCAATGAGGAAATGTTTCTTATAAAGATAATAGAGTTTGACATGGATAGCTGTGTAGTCTGGCAAGTAATTTCAATCTCTTGCTCAAGGGCTCATTCTGACTGGCCTTTACAAACTTGCTATAATGGCACCAGTTAAAAAAACAAAACAAAAGCTTATACTGAGGGGCAGCAACACTCTTGGGAGGGGAAATAATTTTTTATTTTTTATAATTTGCAGTATAATTACTATATAATGTCTGTTTTACCCTTATTCTTGAGTTGCATTATGCTCCAAGTTACTCTACATAATCTCTTCTGAACAGCTGTGAACTTGAACTCCTATTTGGGCTGTAAAATTATAAACAATATATTCAGTACCTAACTGTTTCCTCTCCCCCTTTCTTGGCCTGCTACTCCAGCCTACTAAAACTTCATTATTTCAGTTGCTGCTGTTTGATTAAATATTTCTTACAGCTCCAGAAATTGTAAACTATGAACCACTTGGACTAGCTGCAGACATGTGGTAAGTTTTTTATTGTGCTTGTACTTTTCTTCCCTGGTTACTCTACTTTTTCCTATTTTGTTCTTAATATAATCCATTGCACGTCAACAAATAAAAACAACAACAACAGCAAAGAAACTTAAATATAGTTAATGAGTCTTTATTCTGCCATTCCATTTTTAAATTAAAATTCTTTTAAATTAAAAGATAAATACTTAATTTTTGCAAAATTACATTGAAAAACTGGAGTGATGGCAGTTCCAGAGCTGACTGTTTGCCACTGTCCATGCAGAGGAGCACTCTGAGAAGGAAACATCTTCCTGCAGAGCTTGTGACAGCTTTATTTATAACAGCCCTTCATGCAGAGGAGGCCTGTGTACTAATGTTGCCTGCTGGGAAGGCAGGCAAAAGAGATCACCCCAAATCAAACATCCTGCTCCTGCTCCTCTGTGTTTCATGTGTACCCACTTGAGTAGAAATACACAGAGACTTCAAATATTCACATTACTTAATGTTATATGTGAAGTTATTTTTTTCCCCAAAACTCCATGCTATAAGAGATGTTAGCAGTTATCTAAAGCCACAATGGTTCTCCTACCGCTGTTGCAGCTACTATTGACTTTTGTGTATTCTGCACATTAGGAAGAATACTGGTCATGTAGAACCCCTGCAATTAATGTCTTTTGTTTTTTAGGAGCATAGGAGTCATCACCTACATACTGTGAGTACAAAAGATTCATTCCTGTAGAAATGTTCCTAAAGCTCTGTTGCACTAGTACGGAAGAGTTCTTCTCTTCAGTCATTTAGGGACCTGCACACATGGGCAAGGGTTTCTCTAAAGAACAGGAGCTATCCTGCAGCCTTTTCAATTTAAAATAAGGAGTAAAAAATGAGGGGCCTCCTGAGCAGAAGGAAAAAAAAGTGCCCCTGGCATCACTGGACGTTTCTGCATTTTATGGGATCTTGTCAGTTCCAAATGGTAGAGAATGGAAAAGCCAAGAGGATTAATTGCTCCTGGAATGACTGTGAGCTACCAGCATGAGAGCATAGAAACAGAAAGTGTAAGTCTCATTTACAAGTTCGGTTATTTCAGGTGGAACAGGGAAGTTTTTATTTGCTTGTAAAGGCAGCAGTCCAGATTACTATGCATAAATAAGGTCACCCATTTTAAAAAGGTGAATTTAAGCCAAAAGAGGAGCAGAGAAGTTGACTCTGGGAACTGAGAATTCAACTTATAGGACAAAAATAAAAGGGTTTGTTAAAGCTAGTAAGGCAAAAGTTGGTTGTGGTTATCATTATAGTCAGGAAGCATAAAGGGAAAATAGATCACAGAACGCTTTGTAGATACAGATTTTCTTTAGAAGAAAAGTGTGTCAACTGGTGATGAATAAATAAAAGGAGGGAATTATGCTCAGGCTCTCAAAGAAATGAGTTTCTGAGGGCATCTGGGGACAAGCAGTTTAGAGTTTTAAGATGGAGCTTGACAATTTGGGAAACTGCTTGTGAGACTGCTTGTGGATGCATACAACAGAGGAACAGCACTCACTGCTTTTCCTCTCACTTGACATGAGAATTGCAGGAGTGAATGGTGATCCTTGACCCTAACTGCTTCCACTGAAATCCTGTGGCTCCTGGGGAGCAGGGAGTGGACACTGATTGCTGGGAATGTTGCACCCTCGACTTTGGCTGTTCCTTGTGATGTTCAGAGGAATGACTTGCTGCCAGGCTTGAAGAAGGTGGACTCTTGTATTAGATGGATTTGCACTACACGGCTCAGGAGTCAGGACAAGTACAGAGGCTTGAAGGAGAAGGACTGTCTTTTTAGTGTGGAAAATAAATTTTGGCCTGTACACAAGGGTTATACCCCAAAAGCTGTAAAAAAGAGATAGGGTCTGAGGAATCAAATCTAGTGCAAGAAATTCCCTTCTTTTCTGCAGTGCAAAGAAAAGTTTGGGGTATTGGTTGAGCCCAAGCTCAGGTAAAGGGATTTAAAATACTGTCCAGACCCTTGTTTTTTATCAGCACTCTGGTCTGCACTGACACACCTTTACTTGCCAGGACATTAAACTTTGTGAATTTGTAAAATGGGTGTTCCTGTTTGATGAGAGAAAACTTAGAAGTTGAGGTTAAGCAGCATGAGGTTAAACACCTGCATGCAGGTGCACATGCATCACTTAGCATGTGATTCGTGATGCAGAGAGACAGCTGCTCCTCAAGTCTTCCTGTTATACTGTGCTGGGGCAGAATAAGAGAGCAACTCCTGTACTGCATCCAGTGCAGGAGATCTGTTTTACCTGCTTGGCTACTAATGATTGCTGTGGTCATTAAGGTAGAAAAATGTCTCCTTACAAATTATCAGAAAAATAGAGCATGCTTTTTACGATGGAAAGGATCAGTTTGCATGATAGTCTATGAACTAGAAATTTGCATGTGTTCAACTTGTATTCTCCTAATTTTAAAGCCTTTTGCTTAGAAGTGTTCCAAGTGAGGTGTGTCTGTGATACCACTTACTTCAGCAAATGTGGCAGCAATCAAATGGATGTCATCATCAGGTGTAGAGATCAAAATGCATCCAAGTCCTCAATTCAGTAACTCTGGAGTGATTCAATGAGTTGTAAAGGTTTTATTACTGAGGTCTGCTGGTTCATGTTTACAGGCACTGAGTCAGGATATGACAAACGTCATTTGCATTGGATATTAGGATTTGAGAATTGTCCCATTTCACAAGTTTCAAAACTGAGTCCCAAAGAGAAAAAAAGAAATCAGAGCATAGAGCACTGTTGATTTTAGCTTCCAACAAAGGGCCAAAAGGTGGAATTACAGCTGTTTCACCACATAATTTGGGGAAAGGGAAAAGAAACCAAGGCCCTGGGGCAGGTTTCCAAGCTTCAGTTTTGGAGCAAAGCCCATGGTCTGTAAAGAGATGTCTGCTTGTAGCCAGCAGAAATGGAACTAAGGCTTAAGAGGAAGTACGTAAAACCCCTTAAGAATTGAGACTGACTGTGGTTTATGAGATTAAATTTACTGCATCAAAGACAGCTGGAGGACCTCACTCATGCTCTCTTGCTGTCTGATGCTTTAGTGGTGTTGTATGATTCTAGAAGGGTAAGGAAGCAGTTTATGCACTTGAGTGTTTATTCTGTGGATAAAACCACGTGGTAGCTGGGGATTGGGCTGAAAGGCTCGGGTGGTCCCATCTAACTTTCTGCTTATCTCCCAATATTCCCAGTCAACCTGGTGGTGGCAATACAGACAAGGTAAAAAGTCTGTTGAAAGTGGGATCGTGTAAGGAAATAGTTTAGTATTCAAAACCTCAGTTTAGTTCCCTGGGGTTTGCTGCAGTCCTGTTTTGAGCCTGCTGCATCCTGAAACTGTGTTATCAAAGCTGGACATAGTAGATAAGCACAATAATAGCCCAGAAGATTATAAAAAAGGAGGGAGGTCAAGCTCCTTGGTATAAATAACATTTCCCGTAAACCCGACTTTTGCAAGTCTGCATCCCTTTGTGTTGGGGGAGGAGGAGCCTGGAGGAAAGGCAGGGCAGGAGAGGTCTGGGATGACTCTGTTCTGACACGAGTTTTATGGAGCAGAGGTGCAGAGTCATCAAAGATGAAGATCGACAGTCACAGCTGACAGGTCAAGCAGGAGGAAAGCTTTTTCTTAGATCAAGATTGCTGCTAAATGGCATTTTATTATGATGCTGTCTCCATTATATCCTTGAATTTGGAACAGGGTGCGAAGAGAATGAAATTTTGTGTTGTTCAGAAACAGTTGGATTTTATAGCAGCCAAAGCCCTTTTGCTTGTGGATTCCTTTTACTGAGCAGCATGGCTCTGCCTCTCCAGTGGAGCTGGTTCCTAGGCAAGGCCATATGCCTGGCTTCTGATCATACATTACATTTTGCTTCCAGCTGAGAAAGGTCTCTTGGTTGAACCCACTGTAGCAGGAACTCATCAGCAGCTTTGCAGAGAGAAAAGAAGTAGAGACAGAGCTTTTCCTTCCTGAAGAAAAACTATAGAAACGCTACATTATCTGCTTGAAGGTTATAAAAGCTTCAGCCTGGTGGTCTTTGTGGGCTCACAGGGATAGAGACTCTCCTCAGCTGAAACTTTTTCTAGTTTGATTAGCAATGACTTCAATGAGACACTCAGGAGAGGAGAATCTGTGTGCATGCGTTAGTGCTGCACTAGAGACTTTCCATACAAGTCTAGCTCATAACCACAGCTATAGTGAGACAAAGCTGGCCCTGTTTTTTCCTACATGGCAGAGCTGCTTCAACACAAGAGCCATAAATGTCCTAAGAGTATAGGAAGTCGCTGTAATTTCATTAGGGGACTTCTGCTGCTTATTTTTCCAACTGATTCATCTTTCTGGCTTATCTAGGCTTAGTGGTGCATCACCTTTCCTTGGAGAAACTAAACAAGAAACACTTGCCAACATCACAGCTGTGAATTATGATTTTGATGAAGAATTTTTCAGCAATACTAGTGATCTGGCAAAAGACTTTATTCAGAAACTACTGGTGAAAGATACACGGTAAGCAAATATATACAGGAAAGACACGTTTGTCTCTAAAATAAACCTGGTGAAATGTGGCATTACAAGTGAGAAAGCTTTTCTTGCAGCATGTATTGCCAGTCAAGCTCAAGATAGGAGGATGCTGCTGTGCCCCAAGTTAATCACTGCACCCAGAAACCCTGAGGAGAGGAACCAAATCTCCTCAGCTAAATGACATGTTCAGGAATGAATTCTCACCTGAGTCAAGCTGGCACAGTAGGGTGTAGCTGAAAGGCTGAAAATGGTGTGCACAATCTTGAGCTCAGGGTAACAACCGCTCCACTATTTCAGTCTCTTATGAACTACTTCCAAGGAGGTGATACCATCCCAGAATATGCCCTAGTCATGTAATGCCAGAAAAATCGTGTGCTGATATGGAGTTGTTCTAAGTCTCTGTATCAGTGGCAGTCACCTAGCATTTGTGTGACAGCTATGCAGATCTTTGTTCCCAGATTACAGGAACCACAGTCTTTCTTTTTCCAGTTTTTCTTGCTTTTAATAAAGTGCCCATGGAAGTAGCATCTCCTTCCGTGTAACCTTCTTTGTCCTCAAGAAAAGTCAGACCATTGTGATTCTTTCTAATGGCTTCATTAGGAGAGAAAATAGCTACGAGAGAGAAGGAAGGAGCTGTTCAATTTCTGCAAATCCTCAGGCCTCCATGTGGGGTAGAGTAGGTGTTTGATGAGAGTTTTGCACAGGTCTAGCAGCTCCAAGGAGAAGTCAGTGCTGTTGGTATTTGTCCCATGTACAGACATGGTGCCTTGTGCAATGCTGTGTTTCGATTCTCAGTGCTCTTAATGTGCTGTTCACCAAACTGCTGCAATGCAGAAGGAAGTTAGGTTTGATCCACTTTGATTGCAGTATTCCTCTCAGAAATGTTGCCTTCAGGAAACAACAGCTTCTGCAGTATTGTAATACTGTGTTCCAAAGGACAACTTTGTTGATTACCTCTGGTATAATTACTGTTGGTTCAGACACAGTCATATAAAGGTGTATAGCAAGAATGTATTTTCTAAACATGTTGGATGAACAAAACAAAGGAATCTTCTATTACTTTTTATGGAAGGGTGCACAAAAGTACAGGTAGATTTTGATGAAATAAGACTGGAAGTTGTGTGGAGTAAGGACAGTTACCTACTGAAGTTTAGAACAGTAACTAAACTGCATGGAAGTGGTGTGCCTCAGGGAGAAACATAACCCTGAAATATGAGGGTTTGTCCTGGAATTATCCTGATAAATGCTTCATAGGAGGCCTGGGAGGAGTGTGGGTCAATGGACCTCTGTACCAAGTGTTTCTCATTCAAGTCTTCGGAGACTTTTTGTGTTGTTTTTCAGGAAGCGGCTTACAATTCAGGAAGCTCTGTCTCATCCATGGATAACGGTAAGACTGAATAAAGAAAAATATTTTTGTTTTTTCCATGAGCAAGGCAGAGATCATATTCTCACTCTTACTGGTGTGTTAAATGGAAAATTGCCCTCTAAGTACTTTGTGATGCTGGATGACTCAAAGAGATGTACTGGGAAAAATCCTTGGATTTCTGCAAATGACGTCCTTTATTATCATAACTTTCAAAAAGAGAGTAATAAAGCTCTGTGTTTATTGCACATTACAGTATCCCATATTGGACTGAGCTTTGCATTTTTCCATTCTTCTCTGTTTGCATGGGCATATACTGTGTCTTGGCTTTAGTGCTTTCTTGAATTGAGAGTTGACTGCAATCAGTATGGAAAATATAATTTCTCTGAAGAGAGAACTGCTGTATCCCACGTTCTGGTTTGCTTACATTTGTGTGTCTGTATGTATTTTTTAATCATAAATGTTGCTTGCTTTTGTGGATAAGTCTCTTATTGAAAATACATTTAGCTAGTCTCAGCATGACTAATGAGGATTTTTGAAATTCAGTTTTTGCTTTGCATTGCACAGAACATTAATTGGAATGGTTTTAGGGTTGTTGGTTTTCCTCATACAAATATTGATAGCTTTAACACTGTTAATTGCTAAAGTTAGCATGAAAATAAGTTGCAGCCCTGTTCTTTGGACTTACCACATTGGAATGAATGCACATCAATTGTCACATTCAGTTCTGGGCTTGGGTGTTTGGTGTTTGTTTCTTTTAATCAAATGCATGAAGGAAAACCTTTGTGAGAAAAGAATCTCCCAGCATTGTGGAAGCCCAGGCTGCATGCTTTGTGTAGATCTTTTGAACTGCTGCAGTCTTGTAAACGTTCAGTAATATTGGTTCCTCTGTCTGACGACTCACCAGCTGAAAGATGAAACCAAAGTCCAGGAAAACAAGAAGGTGGAGAACACACAGCTGAAGACAAAACGCCTGAGGGAGTACACCATAAAGTGCCATTCGAGCATGCCCCCCAACAACACCTACATCAACTTTGAGCACTTTGCCCATGTTGTAGAGGACATTTCCTGTGTGGAACAGGGTTTCAGCACCTTGGCTGCATCCCACAATTCCTTGCAGGAGGACATGGATGCTCTGCTTTCCATTTATAATGAGAAAGAAGCTTGGTATAAAGAAGAGGGTGAAAGTGTGAGACACAAGCTGTCCCAGCTGAAATATGAATACCGTAAAACGGAGTCCCTGAGAAGGCATTTGCACAATGATATTGAGGCTGTTGGTGCCAGTCTCACAGGCATGTGTGGGAAATACGCTGAGCTGCAGAGCCAGTATGAATCCCTCAGACAGGAACTTTCTGAGGAACTCAAGTGGATACAGGATTTAATGAGCAGTTTTCAGCTGGGAAATGAAGTTTGTGTGAATGGAAACTTTGACAAAGATATTAATGAATCACTAATGGAGCTGTTAAATTGATCTTGCTGTGAAGAATTCCCTGAAGAGTTGAATCTTGATGTGACAGAATCCCATCAGTAACACGGAGATCAGGCTAAGTGCAGGGTTTTTTGCTTGTTTCAATGTACATCAGTTTACAAAGATTCCAGTGCATAGATTCTACAGAAAAACATGACCTAGAATTAAAGTATAAGTTCTGATGTATTGTACAAGCTGCTGACCAAAGCCATAATCTCTCAGTGGCTTGTAGTGTTGAAGTTGTTTGGGTTTTTTTTTTTCTGTGTTCAGTGTCTGAACTTGCAGGAATAAGATTATCACAGTGGTATACAGACATCTAATGCCAAAGCCTTTGGTATTGCCTATATTTTACTCTGCATCACGTATTACAGTTCCTAGAGATTACTAGGTAAATAATGTGGAATAAAGAATAAGTCAGTCTGTACTTACTAGAAATTGGGTGCCTGGAAAGTAATAAAAATCCCCTGATAGCATCTTTGGTTAGCTGAAGGAAAGAGTTGGGTAGCCCTGGTGCAGGCAGTTCTATACATGTTATGAGACAAATATTTACAAAGGTTAAATCTGTCCTGTAAAATAAAGTAAATGGTGTAGTAATTTAACATTTAGCTAGTACTGTGGAAATTCTCTGTAAAATGGCTGCCAATGAGGAATGTTAGGATTAATGTTTAAGCCAGTTGTGCAGGGTGAACTCTTACCATCAAAGGTAAGGTGAATTTTAAACTAAAAGATTAATCAGCAGCTGAGTTTCCTGTCCTATACCAAAGCAATCTTATTCAAAAGACACCCTTGGGAATTTGTAATGATCAAATGACTGTGTAATTTGCAGTGCAAATGTCAATTTGTGACTAAGTGATAACATAGTCCTCTGTTTTTTTTTCTACAGTGAAAATTACAAAGCTACAACTAACTTAATCTACGGTGTGGCATTTGAGACTAGTGTTCTTGCTATAAAGATTTTTTCTTCTTAGGTTTTAAAAAGTAAAAGAAAAGTTGATCCAACCTTGAATCATGCCCTGTCTTGTTTTTCAAAGAAGTCATTTGGTTATACTGTATTAATATACACAGATGTACTAATCTCATTTTTGAACACAATAAATAATTATTTATGCAGGATGCAGTTGTTCCCTGGTGGTTAGTGACTGAAAAAGATTCCAAGTTTCTGTGGGCATTTGCTGCAAGATGACTGTTTGCCTCTACAAGAATCAGTGAGATAATAGCTCAAGTCCAGCTAGAGTGAAATATACATAAGCATATATCTTTCACTGCCCCTCCTTCCTCTTCCTTTTGCAGAGAAGTTAATGACCTAAATAAACTGAATTGTTGTTCCTAACATGATTAAGAATAATGTTTCCTACTTTGAGATAAAGAGATAAAATAGGTATGCTTCTCATCCAATTTTTGAAGAGTACAGTTGACCCATTACTGCCATGTCGTCACAAAGATATGCAGAGGTTGATGCAAATTCAGAGTCATGAAAACTGTTGTTCACTTGGGATATTGTTGCTCCCATCATTGTACTTGAAGGAGGATGGAAACTGCATGTGCTCTCTGTGGCATCGTTCTTGGCACAATATGTGAATTTTTCAAAAGCTTCAAAGTGGTGTAGATAGCCAGGATGTGACCCTGGCAAGCTGGCGTTGATGGCTGGGGAGAACTGGGCTCTACTGTGACAAATAGTATTGAGAATTTTGCATGTCTCCATTTTTGTTGTTTCAGAATTCTTCTGCAAGTTCCTTTGAGCTGGAAGACCCATTAAAAACTGTCCAGGGGAACTGGAACACAGGATTTTATTGTCAGGGGGAGAGAGCTTTAATTCCTAAAATGTAACTTAAAGCCTAGTGAGAGTTAGAATTTGCAGAAAACATTCTCAAGAAAGAGTCTGCCTCCCCTCAGCCATGATCTCATATTCTTCGTTCATATCGATTCTCTTTATGAACAAATGCACTGACACAATGAGAAGGAGCATTAAATGAGGCCCCCCTAGTTCCTGAGCATGTTTGGCTGAGGATAATGTTGTTGGGACTCAGTCCTTGAGGCTAAATCACACACTGCCTTTGAGAAGAGATCCTGATGATTGAGAGAATGACAAGGTCATTGGGTTGTAGGGTACTTAAAATGGAGAGGTGGTTATTAGCAGTTTGCAGTAAAGTGAGTTATTTAAAGTCGGTGATGGTTCTGCTGCTGAAAGGGCACTGGGAGATTTTTCATAATGATTGTACAGCTGACATTTAGCCAGTGACATTTTTTCCACTTCAGATTGATTTCTGCTTGCCTGTTGCACCATGCTGGCTGTTTGCAGCATGAGTAAATTGTATTTAATGCTTAAACTCTCCCGGTTCTGTTGAATGCAAAAGGTGTGTACATCTAAATGAGAAGAAGGTCCACCTGATAGCTTAGCTCCTTGAAGTGCTGCTGAGATACCTGCAAAAATGCTAAACCTACAGCATTTGATGAGAAAAGTGAATTTGTTGTCTCAAACATTTTAAATTATTTTGCTGAAAAAGATGTTTAAATCCTCACTGATGTGTTTTCCATTCTCCTTTGGTACTCTTGCTGTTTTAAGTGCATGGCCTGGTTGCATTCCAGTCCAGTTCAGTACAAATATTTCTGTGTTATCCACCTCCTACTTATGCAGATCAGAACAGCTGGAATGGTGGTCACTGCATACTCTTTGATGGGCTGATTCCTGGCCTTTCTCTTTTCACTCTTGCCTGATCTGGTTTTGAATCATTTTTCCCTCTCAATCTGTCAGATTTGATTTTATGGTTTATGCAAATTTTGATGTGCTTTTGGAATTGAAATGTGCTTCCTTTCAGAAGGACTGTGTCAGGATTTGTGGAACATCTGTTCCTTTACACCAGGTTGACATCCAAAATGCTAGGCACATGTCTGAATTCTGATTTGTATTCTTTTTTGTTCCTATTTTTCCATGGTCAGATATTGCAATTATTTTATTGCCAGGGTGTCAACCTTGTGCTCTCATACTCTAGCTATGGTTAAAGGACAAAGCTGGAGTTTTCTCAGATAGCATGTATCCTTGTCACTAATACTACATGACAGCTACATTTGTCCCATTTTATTACAGTGATGTCATCCAGAGAAAAAGGAGATGGGGCAGGTGTGTACAAGAAGCACCTTAGTAACTTTACCAAGTAAAAGCATAGCCTTAGCACTCGCTAGTTTTAGGATTTTATTTACAATCAAAAGGGTCCTGTCTAGGCCCAGAGTGGGGTAGATTTCTTTTTCTTCTGCTTCTACCTGTATGAATCTGCAGCTTCCCCAGCTTTCTTTCAGCCAGCTCCACATGAGGTATCTTGCATATTTTATGCACCAAAGAGACCTAAACAATAAAATTGCCCTTTTATCTTCCAGCCTATGGACAAGCAACAGGCTTTGGTTCGGAAATCATCTGTTGTTAACATGGAAAATTTCAAAAGGCAATACGCTAGAAGGCGATGGAAGGTATGACAGTGAGCCTTTAATCCTTCTCACATGTGGCTTCCCAAGCCTGGTGGGATCAGAGGGCAAGATAGAGCTTGAATGTAAATTTTTAATAAGCAGTAAATTAATGAAATGTGTTTGGATATGTCTGCACTGGATATGTGTAGTCAAATTGGTTTTCCTCCCTCTCTGCACAGCTTTCGTACCGTATTGTTTCACTGTGCAACCACTTATCGCGCTCGCTGGTGAAGAAGATCTGGACACAAGATGAGAGTTCGGTAGGTACATTCCTCACATGGGAAGAAGAGAAGAATCAGTCTTACTGTGCAGTCATTTTTGCTGTCCTTACATGGATGCACAGCCCAACAGGACAGCAGTGGCTTGGAGTGGGAGACCAGATGGGACCATGGCATCATTTGTCTTTAATACTGCTGTATGTTCTGTTACTGTGACAGGAATCTTGTGCAGGGATACCCAGTGGCTTGATAGAGTTCCAAGGGGCTAAGCACATTTATTGTGTAAAGGAGCAGCAAAGAGCCTGCAGATGATATCTGGATCACAGGCAGTGACCATTGGGTGTGACCGAGATCCGAGCAGTCACAGGGGAGCTCAATGCTCTTGTGCTCAGCTCTGTGATGGAGGGTGGAGGACTCTGGCACTGCCTGTGACTTTCTGGAGTGAAACTGTGAGGGCTCTATTAGCTCTGCTCTTCTCAGTAGATGATACTGATAATATTGGAACAGCATGTTTAAGAGCATGGTATCTCATTTACACTACAGAGACTTTGTGGCCTTTCTGTTTCAGAGAAACTGTGAAAGTGACAGTGAGGATCTTTCATAAAGAAAAGTCCCTCTTCAGAGGAGAAGCAGCATATCATAATGTGATGAAAATTCCATGGGCAGGAGACAGGAACCTTTCATCCTTGCTGAAGCAAGCAGCCCTGGCAGCAGACTTCGACTTCTTGTCTGAGCCCCTTGGTATATACTTCTTGCTTCTCAAACTACACCAACAACTGGATGATGGTCTTAAATACCAACTGATCATTTTAGAAAATTGGGAATCAAGATTCCCATGGAAATGCTACAGCCACAAGCACCAGTTGGAGTACTTTTATTTGTTGAGTGTTTCAGTGATACTTCAGTCTATTTCTGATGTCGACTGTACTCAGGGTCTAGGGTTTCTACTGATAATCTTTTACTGTAGAATAATTCACTTTCCGCACAGTGGTTAAGACTGTATGCATTATTATTTCAGTCAGGGAAATCGCTAGTGAGTCTTAAAGATTTTTGTAAATGCAATTTTTATATTTGTTAATAGCATAAATATTTGATGGCAGATATCTGACAGGTTTTGTTAACTGTGTGCAGTACTCTGTTATTGCTGTCACTGAAGAGAAAATCACAATGCCATTACATAGCATAACTTTGATTTTGTGAACCTGGCAGTAAATACTTCTGAAATGCAACAAGAACTGTGCTCTGGCCATTATCTCTGGGTGAGGATTAGCACAACTCCATTGTCAGTGTGAGTACAACTGACTGTGGCACTGAGATAGGCCAAGGGAATTTTTGGATGACAAAGTGAAAAAAATTCTATAGTGATTTACCTGCACCCAAATATAAAGTTTTCACAGAATGATGACAGGATGCCTCACCAAAAAAAAAAAAAAAAAAAAAAAAAGGCATTATAGTTGTCAATATTATTTATTGTCAGCAAATTGGAGACTTGTTAACGCCTATTTGTATAGGTGCTGTTTACATGTAACCCAGACTGCAGACATCTCTTTTTTATTCAGGGAGTTGTATCCAAAATAGAGGAAATAAGCACTTTGATATTGATGTAACATCTTTGCACAGGGAAGTTGCATCATTTTAACTATATGAGTTTCTAAGCCAGTACTGTTCAATTGGTACCAAAAAAATGTGCATTGACTAGGGTATTTTTTCATTAAATGTATTTGCTGTTAGAAGTTCCTATTTATTTTGCCATTTAATGGATTAAAAATCAAAAAGCAAGTCTATTAGAAACAACTATAGATGGATGAGGAAACTGATTTTGTTTGGCTTTGCACTTGTCACCTCTAGGCTGAGGTTTTAGAGTAGAAGGCATTGAAAACTAGTATCAGCTTAATTTCGATGGCTTCCAGTTTCTAAGAAAGAAATAGAAATATGCTGCTTTTATTTGTAACTTTGTATCCTTGCTTAGTTAGAGACTAAAATGCAGTTGATAAGAAATTACTTCTTTGAAAGGAAGGAAATGTATGATAAGCTTGGGAGGAGAGAGGCAGATCGTAGGATTTGATGAAAGAAACATAAAATGAAGGAGGGGGTGGGAGGAAAAAAGCAGTGGAGAGGAATGAGTTTGAGAGGGACATGTAGGTGATCCTGGGCTGGGAAAGTTGGAGGAAAGGAAAGAATGTGAATATATGAATTGTGGAAGCTGGAGAGTGAATGTTTCTGCAAATACTGCACTGCATTTTTATACTACTTCTTTAATTTCTTTTTATTTCATATCTTGTGCTGCCATAGCCTGTGATGTGTGCTGGTCAAGGGATAAGGTGTAAGGCATGGGCTTCTCTTCATATTCAATTAAAAGGTGTATTTCAGAACTTTCTGTGTAATTCTTGAGACAGAATCCTCAAAAAGTGTTGCAGTAATATATGTATTAAGACAGAGCAGTAACAGGGAAACCTGAGGTTTCATTGTATCCTAATTTAAGCTGGAATAGTACCTGGTACAGTGCTGTGTTTTAGATTCAGTATGAAAATAATCTTGTTGATAATATGCTGATGTTTTAGTTGTTGCTAAGTAGTGGTTACCATAAGTCAGGACTTCTCAGTTTACCGTGCTCTTCTGGTGAGGAGGTGCACAAAAAGCTGGGAGGGACTGTAGCCAGGGACAGCTGACCCAAAATGGTCAAAGGGATATTCCAGCCCATGGAATGTCATGCTCAGTATGTAAACTGGGGTGAGTTGGCTGGGAGCCACAGGTCACTGCTCAAGGAGGGGCTGGGAATTGGGCTGTGGATGGTGAGCAATTGTGTTGTGCATCACTTAGTTTTCCTGGGATTTATTCCTCTCTTTTCCTTTCCATTATTATTAATTATTAGTTTTATATTTTGCTTTAGTTCAATTACAAAACTGTTCTTATCTCAAAGTAACCCTCGAGGTTTGCTTTTTAATTCTCCTCCCCGCCAGGGCCAGGGGAAGGGTAAGCAAGGGGCTGTGTGGGGCCTAGTGGCCAACTGGGGTTAAACCATGGCAGCATCTGGACGGAATCTTTCATAAACAAAACATTAAAAATATATATTTGGATAAAAAGCTGCCCATCTTACCTACCAAATTTTGCTTCCTGCTTTCTCAAGGATGTGGAAAACCAAACAGACTCCAAGTCAGTGGTATTTTTCTGAATTTCTGGACTTTAAAAACACGTTTGGTTTTCAAATTTGATATTGTGGGATGTGTATGTAAATTACATTTCTGAAAATTAAGCCCTGGTTAAAATAGGTGTTAGGTTATTGGATCAGGTTTGCGCTCTCATGGAGATGGGGTCATTCTCATGTGAAATCCTACCAACTATTGAGAAAGATGGGACACAACAGAAAGGCAGACAGAGGAATGCAAGGCTGCGTGAAGCTCTGGCTTATTAATTCTACCTTTATAAAAAGATGGAAGGTGGTGTTTTAACAAAGACATTACAGACAGCTCACTGCTCAGTCATCTTTGTGCCCAGGTGAGCTAAGGCCAGGCCTTTCTCTCTGGCACTCGCTGACTCTACATGGCTCCCAAACAACTTCATTGCACAGAAACCACAACACGCAGCACTCGTGTCCAGCCAAACTATTCCCTGACTTTTCCAGGTAGGAGCATACTGGGAGTGTAGAATCTCTTGATCTCAGGACTAATGTTGGTGATACATTAGGAAGCTTTACAGTGTCTTTGCACCTGTGGTGGTCTCTGTGTTCATCGCCCTGTCTGTACCATGAGGTGGAGCTCAGCCCTCTCAGGGAGACACAGTGCAATTTTGCTGCTTCCAGCACTGGCAGGACACCTGCTCCATGCAGGGTTTGGTCTGTTTGGTCTAATATTCACCACCAGTGTGTTTTGAACAAACACCTAGAGGTGTCTTTCAGTAAGGGGCCCAAAAAAAAAAAAAAAAAAAAGAAAAAAAAAAAAAAAGAATTTGTGTTACAAAATCTGCTTTGCTGGGAGAAAAAAAATATTTTTCCTATGTATTACTCTGTTTTGCAGGACGGAACCTGGAGAAAAAATAAGTCATAGTCTGGAAAAAAAAAAAAGCACAATTAAAAAAAAAAGTAAACACAAAAAACCACAAACCCCCACAAATGTTTCTATTAAAGTATGGCTATCTGGCTATTTTTATTCTTATTTTACTGGTGATGTTTTTTAATCTACATATATTTTTATTTACGAGAAACACTGATTTTTTTTTTTTTTTTTTTTTTTTTTTTTTTTTTTTTTTTTTTTGTGCCAGGAAATAGTACAGACTGTCAAAAATAGCAGAGATGTTTGTTACTGTGATTTGCTAATAAAATATTGGAAAGGAGGACGGGTGTGTGTCCCCGAGCCGCAGCCACGGATCCCCCGAGGGTGGGAAGAGGCAGCACCTCAGGGCAGCGGCAGGGAGCGGGCCCGTGCCGGCGGCACCGGGGCGGATTTGTGCCGCCCCTGCCCCGCAGTGACGGCCCGCTGGGGGTGAGGGGGGCTGATCGGGGCGAGGTGAGGGGAGGGCCGCTCTGGGGCTGCGGAGGAGCCGCCGCCGTGGCACTGGCTCGCCTTGTGGCCCGAGAGGGCTTGATGGGCGCGATGGACAGTGGTTCCCCCTCAGGACGAGGTCCTCACAGCGCAGCCCAGTGTCCCGCACCCTCGGCAGCGAGGTGAGCCCGGCGACTGCCGAGCCCAGGAGCTCTGTGCGTGCTATTGTAATAGAGATAAAATATAAATTCGCGTATAAAATTGTTGTATTAAAAAGTATGGACTATTAAAAAAACTACCATGGACCTCTCCAAAGTTCCCGGACCCTTTTGCAACTGTAGAGTACCTCATTTGCAACAGAAACAGCAAAGCCTGGCTGGATATGGCCCATACATCTAGGAGGAATGTCTACTTTACATCTACTTAAGAGCCTGATATCAATCTTGAAGGACAAACTACACCTGCACCCTGAGAAGGAACTCAGGAAGATCCTCTGGGCTCACAGGAAACCAAAGTTCAGGACCACATGAATAATTCGGATTTTCATCTGCACCCCAAAGAAGAAGTCCAGGGAACTTTTGGGACTTACCTGAATTCCTTTCAAACCAAGCCCAGGAATACAAAAAATATATGAATATTCGGACTTTCTCAATAATCGTAGCCTCTGGATAAAAAAAAAACAACTTATAAAACTGTACATCAGAAATCCAGCATTCTTGGCAAGGTCGGAAAGCACCATTGATGCTGTCCACCTGTCCACTCAACATATGATTGATGTTGTCAGTTTTTATTGTGGCCTTACAATTCAATTTTAGTAAAATTGTTAAATAAATTCTTTTATAACACTACTGTTGCCCTCCTCGCCTCTGTGCTGTCTTACTCCATTTATTTTCACTTGCTCCTTTTTTCTTTTAATAAGAGGTATTGTTCCTATCTATATTTGTATGTAAATCAAGGAGTTTGTATGTGCAGGGAAACATTTAACAATGTCCAGTTGAGACTCAAAGAACTCGGAGGCTTTTGTTTCTTCTCTCATTTCTATATAGTCACTGTAACTGAGTGACATTCTGTATTGTTCATGTAAATGTCTACTCCATCTTCACATAAACGTCAAACTTTTAACAACTTCAGTGCTCAGATGGTAGGTAATACATAATTTTCAACTTGTGTGCTTCAGTGAGAGGAGTTAAAGTGGATCAGGTGCACCTTGTTATGGGGCAGGGCTGGCAGGCAACCATCACCTGGAAGTGATTGGGAACCTGATGAAGTGATAGAGCAAACCTCATCCAACTGGGGCACAAAGGGTAGGGGGCTTTTGGGGGATGGCCAAACCTGTACTCCAGCTGGAGTGACCAGGTGTGTTGCTAAGGCTCAAGGGCAGAAGCTTGGCCCTGAGGCAGAGCTCCTGATCACTTCAGAATGTGAAGGTTTCCAATGGACAAGAATTCATGGCCTTTATCACAGTGAGTAACTTTGCTGACGGAAGGGTGGATTGAGGAGAAGCTTTGGGGGAGCTCTGATGGAGTGGAGAATGGGCTTTGGCTGTGTGAGAAGATGTGAAGGGATGGCTGACCTGGCTGTGGGTCTGGGGCTGGTGTGTGCACAGGGGTCTTTGACCATGCCCTGTGCACACTGTACCTCCTATCAGAAACATGGGTAATCCAGAAGCCTAAGCATGGACCTAGGGCTCTACCTGCAACTCCTTGTGCCAGAACCTGCTCAAGTGTCTCCTCACAGTGTCATTGCTGGTGTAGTTTGCTGTTATTTTTGAGGGTAGGTGCAGAGACTGTCACTGAGCATTAGCTTTTTATCGCAGTTCACTACAACTTGTGACCATCCATCTCAGAGATGTAACATTTTCCTATTCTCCTTGGAACTATGCTCGGTCATGGCCTTTTTTTAGGGTGGGATGTATCTGCTCAACAGAAAACCTAAGAAAAATAGTGCCACATCAGTATTTCCTAAAACATGTTTTTCCCAAGGATCAACCTTTTGAGCTACATACAATGCTTTGTTAAAAAGAATTGTTTGAAGTATCTTCTGTGCATGTGAATTGCCTTACTATAACAATTATTTGGTAAAAAAAGTTCTTAGGTAATTCCATTATCTTCTTAATCTTTTTACTCTATGCGCATAAAATATGCTGTAATGTATTTGTATGAAATTGAAATTTAATTAGATTTGCTTTTTTGAAGTGTGGAAAAACCTTTCTAATTTTTAGCTTAGAGCCTCTCAATTCAGTTAACAAAGGATGGGAAATGCTAAATTCAGTTTAGTCCTAGTCATGCAATTCAAGAGAAAACAACGTAAGGATGGAGTTTTGGTCTTGGTGCTGCACCTTTAATCTTGTCTTAGTTCATGCTTGGCATTTAAATGCTGCAGCATATAACACTAAGTCCTCAGAAGTCTGCAACAAGTGAAGGCTGATTTTGAAATGTGAATGACTCAAAGCCCATAATGAACAGTTGGGAATATGTAATTTTACTTTGTCATCTAGAGTGCTCCATTTCCCTGCATCTGCACCTGGATTAAAGCATGAAGAAAGGCTTTTCTGAGTCTGGCACAGGAGCACTCTGCGAGCCAGTGGTAGCAGAAGTCAGTACTTAAAAATGCAGTGTCCTCTGCACAGTGTCTGTGCCTGGATTTTTACTCTTATGAGCAAATCAACAAATTAGAGATTCCAGATCCTTTCCTAGAGTTTGGTTATTCTACCAGGAAGAAATACTATAGGAGTCTGTAGACATCTGGAATGACATAAAGCAGGCAGCTCTGTAATTGAAGTAGATCCAAGGCCAGCTGGTGCGGATAGATCGGTTACCAAAAATGGTATGTCATGCCAGGAGTCAGAACCTGCTGGTTAACAGACTTGTGACTTGTGGCCTGAAGTTGCGCTGTTATGCAAATACTAACCTACATTTGGATTTTTTCTTTCTTGGGTTTTTTTAATCCTTAAGACTGAATTCATAGAGCTATTCCATTAGACATGTACAATGTTGAAAAAAAATATGATGTACAGGAGAATATATGATCTCCCAAAGTTATTTATGCAGAGTCACTATAATACCATTGTAATTGGAACCATGGTAAATGAAATGACTGATCAGTTTTAGCAGAGCAAACTGTATACTATTATTTAGATCTCTAGTTTTGGGCTTTCTAGAGCATGTAAGACAATTTATGATTTTCTTGAGGAGTGTATCCTGGTGTTACTGATGGAGAGGTAAAAAACTGTCATGTATATGAAGCTGCAAGGACCTCAGCTTTTGCTGTAGTTTGTAAATACAGGTTTTTTCAGACTGCAGTTAGAGGAACCTGGGTAGTGCTGCTTACAGGAGGGACAGCTGTTTTCTGCGCACAGAGATGTCTCAGAGTTGCACACAGTGAGGTTGAACCAGTTCTGTCCTTCAGAAACCTCTGCTCTCTGGAGCAAAAGCCTCTTGTTTCCTTCCCGAGAGGAATGACAGACTTGTCTTTACAAACAAGCAGTGGATCTGGTGGTGGATAAAACTAGCACGGAGAGATAAAAGAAACAATGGGAAGAATTCCACTGATTGAAGTATGGAAAAGAAGATTTAGACGAGTGGTGGACTAGGGGGGCCCATGAAGAGTCCACAGGGAAGGACCATTGAAAATCTCACTGGTGAGTAAAATGGGATCTTCGGGGACCAAACCTGGGAGGGCACCCGCGAAGGGTAGCACAGGTAAACCTGAGAGGGCACCACCCAATGAGGGTAGCACAGGTAAAACAGAGCACCTATGGAGGGCTGCAAAGGTAAAGCCGGGAAGGGGCCCCGGCAAAAGGGATGATGATCCCATAATTCCCCTGGAGAGTCTCCTGGGGAGAATGCTGAGGTCTTGGGACAGATTATGCATTCACCTAGAGATAACTATGGAGATGATAGTAAAATATTGTTATTTTGTGTGGCCAGAGTGTAAGATGCCAAAGGGGCATATATGGCTGCCTTATGGAACAGATAGGACTTGTTTGTGTTGAATTTTGTTGTAGTATTTAGAGGAGAATTGAAAAAGATGGATTGAAAAGGAATGCGGATTAATATGGTTTAGACAAGCAACAAGAGAAATCTATGTGTTAAGAAAAAAGGGAGAAGAGGCAAAAAGGGAGGGAGAGGAAAACAGTGAGAATTGGGATGTTCTACAGCACCTTCCCCCATCTTGTCCTCCAGTATTGCCAGCTGAACCAGGAGCAGCTGCAGGTCCCCTGTATCCTCAACTTCCACAGCAAAGGGAACAGGAAAATGTTGTTCTTATGGCCCCACCTGAGAATAATAGTGGTGTAGGGGGAGGGGAGCAGCGTATCCTATCACCGCACAAAACTAGAAGAAGGACTCAATTAAGGATATCAGAAGCCCCCTGGACCCAAGAGACGGAGGTACACCAGATGCCACTCTGCCAAATTCCTTTAGAGGGTCAAGGGGGAGGGTTTGAGTTTGTAATTGTACCACTTACTACCCAAGATATAAAGGCATTGAAAAAATAATTACTGCCACATTTGGATGATCATATAGGGGTGGGGGAAAAGACAGAGGAATATTTGGGAAATGTGGATTATACATAGAAAAACTGAGATTTTCTTTTGTTTGGGTCATCAGAGAAGCAAATAATTTTGCAGAAAGCTCGGCAGCTGTGGGAAGATGAACATCCACAAGCAACAGGTGGGGCTGGACCTAATGTAACTACAGTGGATGAGGCCATCCCCTATGTGAGCCCCCAGTGGAACACAAACAATGATACCAATCTGGCTTGCCTCCACGATTACTGTGCTTATTTGGTTAGGGCAATCAAATCAGTAGCTCCCAGAACTATCAATGTAGTTAAGGCTACGTCTTTAGGACAGGAGAAACATGAAAGCCTCCTCTCATTGATTAGAGAGGATTAGAGAGGCCTTACAGAAGCACAGGAGGATGGATCCTGAGGGGCCAGCCTTTGACACATTGCTGAAAGTACAATTTGTTACTAAAGCCTGGCCTGATATTAGGAAAGGGGTACAGAAAGATGGAGAGTGGCAGAACAAGCCTTTGGAGGAATTGGTTAGAAAAACACAGCAGATATATGTAAGGAGGGATGAGAAAAAGATGAAGGCTAAAGCGAAGATGATGGCAAACTTTTTGCAGCCATGGAAGAATAAACGTGTAATAAATGTAGTATATAAATTCACGTATAAAATATTGTATTAAAAGTTTAGGCTATTAAAAGCTACCGGGGGCGTCTCTGGGATTCCAAGACCCATTGTGCAACCATGAAACCACAACATTTGCAACAGAAACAAGAGAGCCTGGCTGGAGATCGCCCATTCATCAAAGATGGATTTCTACTTCACGGCTACTCAAGATCTGATATCAATCTTGGAGGAAGATCCAGAAGGTGATCAAATAGCACCCCAAAGGAGGAGTCTGGGAAGATGCTTGAGACTTCTTTCTTACTTACAAGAAATCTTTTCAAACCTAACTCGAGAATAAAGAAATACGTGAATATTCAGACTTTTCAATAGCGTAGCCTCCAGACAGAAAAACTGTATAAAACTGTACACCGAGACCCAGCATTTGTGGGCAAGGTTGGATGGCACTGTTGCTGCTGTTAACCTGTCCACCCAGCATTCGATTGATGTTGTCCAATTTTATTGTGGCCTTTTGATCTTGGAAAATTGCTAAATAAATTCTTTTATTTTGAATTGGCTCTTGATCATTTATAACAGATCGGTGCCGTGACTCAGATTCAATAGCATTGCTGCGGGACCCCTTTGTTTGGGAAGCGCCCTGCTGATTTTCGACGGCCCGGCGAAGCAGGAAACCCCGTGGCACCTATTGTATTGCGAACCAAAACTAGGTCAAAACGCCACAATAAAAGAGAGGTTCTGAATCCAAGAAGAGAACTCAGGAAAGACTTAGGAGGGTCTTTCAGAGCAGTGGCTAAAACTTTTCACTCGTAAAATTTCTCCGTGCACAAAGATTCCACACAAGAAACAGCTGTAAGTATTGCTGGTTGAGTGAGTGTGATTGGGTGAGTGGTTGAGACGTGACCTGGTCACAACCTGAGTGTGGACCTGAAGGCCACAGTTCCAAACTCCCGCGAGGGATTTGGTTGGCCAACGGGGAAGCGAGTCGGAAAAAACTCCTTTTGCTCATAAAACCCAGACTCGGGGGAGTTTTGGGAACTGATCACGGGAAAGCTATAAGCTATGATACATTCCTTTGAGTTCACGAAATTGGTAAACCTTTTGGCTATGGGCTTGGTGAGAAGCCCAGGACACAAAGCGGAGATCCATCGCTAGCAGAAAATCCCCACAGCTAAGCTCGCTGAGAGGGTAAGTAATCTAGCAAAAGCGGAACCTAGTTTGTGGCAGAGGGTCTCGATTCTTAGCGGAAGCTAAGGAGGGACTGGGTGTGAAACCCATGAAAGGTAAGCAAGTTTTTTTTCTTTAAAAAGAGAGATTTAGAACATAGTGGGGCAGGGAAAAAGCAAACACCAGGAAGAGCCCAAAGAAAAGCACACCCTCGAAAAAGAGAGCGGTGCTCTCAAGATCCCACGGGATAGCCCATTGAGAGGAGTGTTCCAGGAGAAGAGGTAAGTCTAAGGAAAAAATGATTTACTCCTGTATAGAGGTTTGGGGAGGCAAGGAAATAAAGAGTCATTTTATTTGGCCCACATTCAGCACATTTGAAAAATGGACCTGCAAAGCATTACACAGCTATGTAAATAGTATGAAACTGCAGGACTATGAGGAGAAAGAATATGCTCAGTTAGGGATAGGAGCTAGGATTGGGTTGTTTGCCATGAGAACTAAGAAGGGGATCTCAGCTCAGAATAACAATTGGGACCCCCTCAACTATCTCCCACCCCCATATCTTGTAACTGCGCCGCTGCCTATACAGGCTCAAATGCCCCCTTCTGCACTCCTGGGACCCTTGAGTCAGTCTGCACTGACACTGGGTCCTTTGACTGAGGCTCCAACCATGGGATCGGATCAAGTTTCCACATCCCTCTCTTCCCCGAGTTCTAAAATGACACCGCAATTGCCTCCCCCACTTCTACCCCTACCCCCAGATGGACCCTCAGACCAGACACCTCTCCTCATGCCCCTTGTGGTCCCACCAAAATCCCTGGTGCTGCCTCCTCAAAATCCAGAGGCACCACATTTGCAAGCTTCGAGACTGCAAATCCCGCAGGACCTCCACACAAACCTCATCTTTGTTTTCCTCGCGAGCATTGGAGGTATCCCCTCCCCTGGCACAAACCCTGATTGCCCCTCAGTCACTTTTTCCTGCGCCCCTGCCAGTCCCACAAACCACGGGAGCCAGAAAACCAGCCTCAGTGAGTTCCTCTCCAGCAAGCCGAACCAGGGGAAAGATGAAACAGATGAACGAGGAGGGGAGTGAGAATGAGAATGATAAACACAATCTCTTCCCTTTACAGGAAGTGCCTACAGCACCCGGAATTATTGGATTTGTGAACATTCTAATTAATATTTGGGATGTAAGAGCCTTCAAAAAGGAAATGGGTCGACTGTTAGATGATCCATTTGGAGTAGCAGAAAGGTTGGATGAATTTTTGGGAAGTAGCATTTACACTTTTGAGGATCTTACGTCCATCTTGAGGTTGCTTTTTAACACAGAGGAAAGGGACATGATCCAACAGGCAGGGATCAGAGACTGGGAACGCTGCAACCCCAAGGGTACACCCGGAGACCAGAAGTGGCCCAGCCAGAGTCCGGGATGGAATTCCCAGACTGAGAAAGGTAGGTGAAATATGATAGATCTCAGAAATATCATAATCCAGGGTATACGGGAGGCAGTACTGAGGGGGTACAACATCAGTCAAGTGTTTGGGGAATGTCAGAGGAAAGAGGAGTCTCCCTCAGAATGGCTGGATCGAATCTGGAAAGGTTTACAGGTTTATTCCGGAATGGATCCTAATTCACCCATTGGGGAAGTGTTGTTAAAAACACAATTTTTTGCAAAATCTTGGGAGGACACAAGGAAAAAGCTGGAAAAAATAGATAATTGGCAAGAGAAGAGCTTGCAGGAGTTACTGAGAGAAGCCCAAAAGGTATATATGAGAAGGGATGAGGAAAATCAAAAGATACAGGTCAAAGTACTGGTTGCAGTAAAGAGGTGCAGAAGCAGGAACGCTACCGGGACCAGGTAAAAACAACGCAGAGGAGACGAACAGATCCTTCAAACAGGAACTCAGGGTCTGAAAAGGAACTTCCGGAGTGTTTCTACTGCAAAAAGAAAGGACATGTGAAAAAGGACTGTAGGAAGAGGATAGGGGATGAAAAGATCTTTCAAGAGGACTAGGGGTGTTGGGGGCTTTTTAGTTTGGGGACCAGAACATCAAACGAGCCCTTGGTAAAACTAAAGGCAGGTTCCCATTTTTGGTGGATACAGGGGCAGAACAGAGCACGGTGCAAAAGCTGCCTCTGGGTTGTTTTAGAAGTCAGGAAAAAAAGTTGGTCATAGGTGCAAAAGGGGACCCGTTCAAGGTACCCGTGATTAAAAATGTGGAAATAGAATCAGATAATAAAATTTGCTTGGGGGATTTGCTTCTGGTAGAAGCAGCAGATTACAGCCTGTTGGGAAGAGACATGATTATAGCTCTTGGAATAAATTTGACCATAAAAGACTCACAATTGGTGGTAACCTTATACAAACTGATCACAAAGGATGAAGGCAAAATAAATCCAAAGGTTTGGTATTCTCAAGGGGAGGTGGGGAGATTGGAAATTGAACCTATTTCAATTGAGATAGAAAAACCCAAAGAACCTACTAGAATTAAACAGTACCCTATATCTATGGAAGGGAGGAAGGGGTTGAAACAGTCATTGATGATTTAATCAAAAAGAGAACCTTGGAGCCTTGTATGTCAAGGCACAACACACCCATCCTGGCAGTCAGGAAAACAGATGGGAGCTACAGGTTGATACAAGACCTCCAAGCAGTAAAAGAAAGAACAAAAACAAGGTTTACCATGGTAGCCAATCCCTATACCCTTTTGAATAGGGTCTCCCCGGAGGATGTTTGGTACAGTGTAATAGATCTTAAGGATGCTTTTTGGACTTGCTGTCTGGCTGAGGAAAGTGGGGATTATTTTGCCTTTCAACGAGAGGACCCTGAAACAAATAGAAAACAACAACTTATGTGGACATCTTTGCCTCAGGGATTTGTGGATTCTCCTAACCCCTTTGGTCAGGCTCTTGAACAATTATTAAGTCAATTTGCACCAGTGGAGGGAACTAAGTTTTTGCAGTATGTTGATGATTTACTGGTGGCTGGCCCAAGAGAGGAAGAGGTCAGGGAATGTACTATCTCATTGTTGAATTTTCTGGGAGAGAAGGGATTGAAAGTTTCCAAATCAAAGTTACAATTTGCCAAGTCAGAGGTAAGGTATCTAGGACACTGGATATCAAAGGGTAAAAAGAAATTAGATCCCGAGAGGGTAGCAGGAATTATAGCCCTGCCCCCTCCATGAAGAAAAACAGAAATCAGGCAAATGTTGAGGCTACTGGGATATTGCAGACAGTGGATTGAAGGATATAGTGAAAAGGTGAAGTTCCTTTATGAAAGGCTGAACACAGACAGGGTGAAGTAGACTGAACAAGATAAATTGGAATTTAAGAGATTGAAGGAGGTGCTGATGACTGCTCCTATGTTGAGCTTCGCCAATGTGAAAAGGCAGTTTCAGTTGTTTGTGGATGTTAACAATCACACAGCTCATGGAGTTTTGACTCAGGATTGGGCAGAGGCCAAGAAACCTGTGGGTTATGTTTCTAAGCTTTTGGATCCGGTGAGCAGAGGATGGCCCACTTGCTTGCAGGCCATCATAGCAGTGGCTCTACTGGTGGAGGAGGCCAAAAAGGTAACATTTGAGGCCCCTCTGGTGGTATACTTACCACATAATGTGAGGAGCATTCTGCAACAGAAGGCTGATAAATGGCTCACAGATGCAAGGCTCCTAAAGTATGAGGCTATCTTGGTACACTTGCATGGTCTGGAACTTAAGACCACAGCTGCCCAGAAGCCAGCCCAATTTTTGTTTGGAGAAGCACTGGGAGAAACCTCTCACAACTGGCACAAAAATGGTAGAACTACAAACAAAGGTAAGACCAGATCTGGGAGAGGAAGAATTAGAAGAAGGAGAAAAATAGTTTGTAGATGGATCCACAAGGTTAATAGAAGGAAAAAGGAAATCAGGATATGCCATAGTAGATGGCATATCTGGAGAAGTAGTGGAATCAGGGCCTCTGAATGCAAATTGGTCTGCCCAGGCCTGCAAATTATATGCAATGCTGAGGGCACTCAAAAGGTTAAAAGGAAAAAGAGGCACCTATCTTCACTGATTCAAAATATGCTTATGAGTTGCACGCACTTTTGGAGAAATATGGGAATAAAGAGGTTTAATTAACACTTGAGGGCGAGGGTTAGTTCATGGGGAAATAATAACGCAAATCCTGGAAGCAATCAGGGAACCCACGGAAATCTCCATTGTCCGTGTCAAAGGGCATCAGGTAGGTATGCAGTTTCAGACCAGAGGTAATAATTTGGCAGACAAGGAGGCAAAAAGAGCAGCATTGCTCATGGTAAGTATACCTGAGGTTAGGGAAGAGAGGACCCTGGAGTATCCCCTGTACCCTTCTCAGAAGGAAACTGAGGAGTTTGAGAAAATAGGGAGTAAGCTAGAGGAAGGGAGGTGGAAATTACCTGATGGAAGAGAACTAGTATCAAAAGATTATACCAGGAAAATTCTAAAAAGAGTACATCAGCAAACACATTGGGGAGCACAGAACATTTTCTAAATTTTTTTGGATGCAAAGGAATTTATGAATTGGCTAAACAAGAAGTGCATGGGTGTATGATCTGCCAGAGGGTCAATCAAGCCAGACAAACAGTTTTAGGAGGATGCCCGGTTGCCTAACGACCGTTTGAAAGGATCCAAGTAGATTTCACTGATTTACCTAAAGTACGGAGATACAAATTTTTACTAGTAATTGTGGACAAATTAACTCACTGGGTAGAAGTCTACCCCAGGGCAAGAGCTACAGCTCAGACTGTGTCAAAAGTATAATTGGAAGAAATTATCCCTCGATATGGGATAGTGGATCATATTGATTCTGATCAGGGAACACATTTAACTTCCAAGATTATTAAATGAACTGCAGAAGCTCTAGGTATCCGATGGCAGTATCACACCCCATGGCACCCTCAAAGTTCGGGACAGGTGGAAAAAATGAATCAGACACTAAAAGCCCAACTGTCCAAATTAATCATAGAAACAAAAATGTCTTCCTCTAGCTCTTTTGAACATAAGAACCATGCCCCATTCAGAAATGGGACTGTCACCATTTGAAATGCTTTATGGGATGCCTTACAAACATGGAATGCCAGTTGGGCATCCTCAAATAGAGGATACCCAGATTCAGCCATATCTAATGGCCATAAACAGGAATTTACAGGACCTACGAAAGAAGGGACTCATTCCTCAAAGTGTCCCTTTGGGGTTTGCCATCCACAAAATAAATCTCAGAGATGAGGTCTTGGTGAAAACCTGGAGGGAGGTCCCTCTGACACCTCATTGGGAAGGTCCTTTCACTGTTCTTCTTACCACAGATACAGCAATCAGGACTGTTGAAAGAGGTTGGATGCACGCCTCAAGAGTAAAGAAGGTTGAGCCCCAAGGCACTGTCCCAAAGTGGAGAGTGTCCTTGTCTCCAGGAGACTTGAAGATCAAATTACAGCACCACTGTAAATTAACAGAGGGGATCAGATATGTTGTGTAAAGCTGGAGTGTAAATGTTTTCCCTTTGTTTATTTTAAGTGTGCATACTGTAAACTGATTTGGGTAGCTCATTGTAGAGGGGGGCATCGACCAAGTGGGCTGTGTTCTGATTGTCTGGAAGAGGAACAGAAAGAGACTAGCCATTTTTTGGTTGTTGCCACTAACTTGGGTCTGCTGGAGTTAGATTCTCCAGGGTGGTACTCAATATATAAAAAGAGAATAAAAGGACAATTAGATGCCAAGGCAGAAGTGCTTGATGTTGAGTGCCGGAGGGCAATCAAAGTACCTTGCTACTCAGATACGGTCAGGCTGTCCTGGTGGGGTGCCTTTAAAAGGAGGTTTGCGGCTCAAACCGACAAGACCTGAGAACCATACGCCTGCTGCCAAGAAGATGGGCTACCCCACCGTGGATTGCTACCCCGTGGGCGAAGGGAAAGGCAGAGGAGTATTCTGGTGGAAAGTCCTCATAGCCCTGAGCCTAGTCCTGAGCCAAGCGGGGGGATTCTATCCCGAGAACCTGCAGAGGCTGACCCAATGAAAGAGTGTGAATCATGCCTGGAGATCACACAAAAGAGACAAGCGAGTCTGAAGTATCAAACACCTTATGATAGCCAAGGGGGTAAGAGACAGGGATACTGTTTCTTTAATGGCACTCAATATCAAATTTGCAAATCAGACCAAGGGGTGGTGTGCTATGATCCAAGGGCAGTTGCTAAAAATGGGCAGTCCAGAGCACATGAAATCCACAAACAGGAGATAGAAAGGATGCCTACTATCCCCGTTTGTGACCAATGTAACCGGACTGTGTGGATAAGCAGGAGAAAGAAATCTGGGGTATTACCAAATCAATCGACTATGTTATGATAAAAACAAATTAGAGATGTGTACTATGGGTGGAAAAATGTACTGGGTAGGAAAGAACCTGAAACATGAGGGTAAAATGCTTTCAGGAAATGAACCTATGTATTGGATCTCTTCAGACATCATGATGATAGGACATGCTTACAATTTGATGAAACCGTCTGGTTTTCAAAAAATGAGGAAGGGTTGGACCCTGAAAGTAAAATGCAAATAGTAACACAAGAATTAAGGAGATAGGAAGCAGAGGCACAGAGAAAAAGAATTGAACAGGAAAGATTAAAAACATTAAGTGAACACTATGCGCAATTAGAGAAACAATATAAGGACTGAGGATTGCCTGCCCCAAATCAAAATCTATTCATAGATCTGAAGCAGGAAATCTCCACTGCATTAGGTCTGTCCAATTGCTGGACGTGCAGAGAGTTGAAGTCAGCCAAGAAATGGCCATAGAAAGGTGAAGGGTTAACTCTGGAGCAACTCTTAAAATGGGATAATACTCGGATCTCAAAGACTATTCAGAGACCCGAGGGGTGGATTCTGGACAAAAGGATCATTGGAACTATTTGTACCCACAGGCAAGGTAAGGAATACTCAGAATTGGTAGGCTATACTCCCTGCATATCCACCCTGGCAATAAATTCAAATAATAATTCAAAAGTCTGGCAGCCTGAACCCTCAGCTGGATTCTGGAGCCAAGAAAAAAAGAATGATTGTGAATGGTTTGAATCTATTGGATTATGTTGGTATAAGAGTCCTGGAGCTAACCCCTACCAGTCCCTTGAGGGTTTGAGAGAGTATTGGAAAGAGCCTGAGAAGGTAAACATAAAATGAAAAGCCCCTGATGGTACCTACTGGGTGTGTGGAAAGAAAGCCTACAGTGAGTTACCTAGAAAACGGAAAGGGTCCTGCACCTTAGGAATGATTAGGCCTTTCTTTTTCACTTTACCCAGGACAGAAAGTAATTTGTTAGGAGCCCCGTTACATGAGACCCTGGACTGTGGCGGTGCGTAGAGGACTCTAATAGTTTATCCTCATTTGCATGGCATGTTTTTCAGTAATTTTACTGTATGTTGTTCTTTTCCATGTACCCCCTCCCTGTTTCCCCCAGCTGGTTTCCCCCATGTTCCGTTAACTGTCAATCATAAGTTACATAACCCTCTGGTCCTGCCAGTCACTCTGAGGCCTCACCCCACGCCTGGAATGTTCCAGGAAAGCCTTCAGGTGGTTGGTCAGGATCCAGGGGTCCCCCTCCCAGTTTCATTTGTTTGGTTTTTATCTATGATTGTCATTCCCTGAGCCACTCCCTGATCTATCTTCATTGGTCCCTTGCTCTACCCTTCCCTGAGATCCTCTCCCCTTTAAAAGTTGGTGCACCCAGGTGTTCGGGGTCTCTCCTGAGGCATGACCCTGGGTGCAGGAATAAACCCCAGTCGTCTACCTCCGAGAGTCCCATCTCTCACTTCTGCTGTGCCATAGCTGAGGCTCTGCTCTCTAGGCTAAAAGACCCCAGTGTCGCCGTGGTGCCAGGGCTGGCCGGTGTGAGTAGCAGTGAGGCAACCACGACACTGGACAGACAGAAAAGAGACTTGAAAAAAGAATTGCCTTTGGCAGGAGAGAGTCAGAAATGGGGAAATGAGGAATGGCCTGCAAAAAGAATAGAATACTATGGTCCTGCCACCTGGGCCAACGATGGGAGTTGGGGGTCTAGAACCCCCATCTATCTTTTAAACAGATTAGTAAGTCTACAGGCAGTTGTGGAAACAGTCTCCAACCACACCTCAGATGCTTTGGAATTACTGGCCAAACAGCACTCCCAGATGAAGGCATTTGTTTACCAAAATTGACTGGCTCTTGACTACTTATTGGCAAAGGAAGGGGGAGCCTGTGGGAAATTCAATGAATCAGAGTGTTGCATTGAAATTGATGACTATGGAGAAACAATAAGGGGATTGGCAGCCAAGATTAAAAAGGTAGCCCACGTGCCTGTCCAAAAATGGAATTCTATACTTCAGGCCTCATGGTGGTGCTGCCCGATCCCCAGAGAAAACACAAACCAACAGAGTGTCAGTTTATGCAGTGCTTTATTTAGGGGCCCCGAGGACCTGAGGACTAGTGTCTCAAAGTCAGGGTCCCGAGTTGGTTACAAAAGATGCTTATCTTTTATACCTTTGTTACAAGTCTTACTTCATCAGCCTACGTGCAGCCTCCTATGTATTTTACTTTAAACATTCACATTCATCTTATAGGTAACCTTTCTAAAGGCTATAAATTTTGCATGCTTGCTCTAGCTAAAATAAAGGTTAATTCTCTAAGCTTAACTCCCACCATAGAAACATTTTATTGGTAACCATGTAATCATATTTCACAAGTAATTTGTATACCTATGTACTACATGCTCTACTAAGTCCTTTAAACGTTGTTCCTTGCATCAGCAGATTCTCAGGCCTCATTTCTCAGGTTTCGTTCTCATGGGCCTGCACAGGGACCAACTCCTTAGCCTAACTACTGCTAACAGAGGCCTTATGGCAACAACTCCCCCCTTTTGAGCATTCTTCAACCAGTTGCAAGGATGCTCAATTCTCTTCTTCATGCAGCAGTCTCTATATAAGATGGTGGTGGAGTAATTCTTGTCATGACTTCATTTCGGGTCATGGCCTTCATGACTCTTCTCGTATGCATCCTTTCCCTAAAGATCATTCCTAAGAAACAACGATATGCTACAAAAATAATCACAACCAAGATTATAATCATTATTACATATTGAATGACAGAGGATATCCAACCAGAAACCTGGATCCCTAAAGAGCTAAATATTGCTCCAATCCAATTGTGTTCAGCATCTTCTTTGGTTTCCTGTATCTTAGACTCTATATCATCCAATTGACTTATGTCTTTTTCTACTTCCTTTGTAACGTTTGGGATGTGGATACAGCAATGATCTGTTCTATCATGTAGGTACCCGCAGACACCATGTTCCTTTAATAACAACATATCCAATGCCATTTGATTCTGTATAGTCATCCTACTAGTTGCTTGTAGCTGCAAATTCAAATTCTTAAATCCCTTTTTAGTGGCTGATGCTAATCTCTCAGTTTGTCCCAAAAGCCGGTAGAGCATTTCCCTATTTCTATAGGTCGATATGGGAGCAAATAATGATTCTAACATCCAACTCAATTTGACCCCTCCTGATGGTTCATGCCACTCATCTTCTGGATCTATTCCCTCTATGACCTCTCTTTTATTCCTCCTTCCTATGTCCAAATCTGTCAATCTTGATTGTTTCCAGAATGGGCATAATGTGGGCACTCCCAATGTTATTTGGGTTACCAATCCATCTACAGGTATGTGTGTGGTCCACATTCCATGTCCCATGACCCATACTAAATTCCCTGGACTCCTTATAGTAGTAGTTTTGCAATTCACCTGCTTTTGTCCTTTTAATTCTCCTTTTATAGAGTGGTTGTATCCTCTACATTCACATCCCCATTTCAGCAAAATCTTCACTGGTACCAGCCCTACCTGCTCTCCTGGTGTATCACACGTAATTACCCTTGTGCAATTCCATGACTCTACTTTCTCTGTCATTTTCCTATGACTTGTTTCTGCTGTCAGGACATGGGCATGTGTCTGATTCTTTCTACCAGTCCATTGTATACACCATCCAATTTTCCCTAGATAACTATATGTTTTCAGCAAGCTTGGCCCCCAGATTGCTTGCCATGTAGTCCACTCTTCCTTGCCATCCTGGCAAACCACTTCATAGTAATATTTTGTAATGGGCATTTTATGTGATTGTACCTCATCATATTCACACCATCCTACATTTTTGAATTGTCCAATCGTGATGAATTTGGAATTGGGTAAGGCTTCACAATCCCCTCTACTTCCAGGTGATGACCACTGTTTGCGGAGAGTTGTTGTTTTAACTGTCCACTCAGTACGGTTATGCAACTCTTTCCTACATTCTTTTGTCCCATTTCTGGTGATCGGAGGCATTTCAGTGATAGGAATAATTCCCCAGGGTATGGGATCCCCTGCTGCATGGGGTAAAGGTAGACAAGCAGTTATGGATGACACATTCTGGGTTTTTCCAAAGTCTCGTATCAGTCCTACTACCAGATTTTCCTGTTTAGAGTTTCTTGGTAACCCTACCTCATTATCTACCTGCCGAGTCACTCTCATCTCATCTAGGTACATCATCGTTCTTGCATGTGCCCACCAATCATCCTGTGCTATCCAACACCAGTAAATGCCTTCATCTTTTCCTGGCTGCACATTCCTTACTATCAGGATAATTGATTCTCCTAATCTCCTTTCTATCTGATACTTCCTTCCAGATGTTAAATTTTTCCCAAACCACCATCCATACTCGGAAAAATGCTGGCCTTCTTTAACTTCACAAGTAAAAATCACATCCTTCCCTTTGGTCACTTGATATTCTCCATGTTGGGCCTTAATTTCAGAGCCTAAGTGGGCCCTTGCCTCCACCTTTCGTAACCCAAAATTCCCTTTCCCTCCACAAGACACTATGCACAGATATATACCTTCTGTCTCTCCTATCTTTGGATCAGTATAATTCAGCCACCCCTTCCCATAAGTTCCCAGAGTCCACCAACTTATATTCCCCAGCTGTCTTTCCCATTGCTGATGTTTATTCTGTTTCCACCACTTGACTTGGATATCCTGATAACATTCCTTTTCCAATTTGAAGGTACAATTTATTCTCAAAGGAGGTCCGTCCCACATATCCACCTGAGTTGAGACTGAAGTTACATTTACAGCTACAGTTTCTTCACTTATTTTCCCAGTATCCCATGGTAAAACTTTCAATTTGAAACTCCCATAATCAAAACTCTCTCTTATCCAGACTACGCAACGATAAACGTCGCTGTCAGTTATTGTGACATTGGATAGTTGCAGGGTGGTATTTCCTTTTTGCTCATCCTCATTCCAAACCATAGTTATACCTGTATGAATTTGTTCTGCCCCTTGTCTCCTCCACTTTATATTGATTTCGTCGGATCCAACTTTCTGGTTGTCCGTGAACAGACAGGTCATAGACACATTCATTCCTTCCATCATCACTGTTTTGGGTTCAAGTTCTGTAATAACTAAAAATTCATTGGTTAAAGGTAATAAACAGATCAGCAAGAACCCAACCATCAGAATCTGTCCTTGGGCCGGAACACCATTTGAGTGGGGGTTAACGGTTGAACTTCTCAACGGGTCGGCACCTTCTTGACTCGGGTGTAATGTATCCAGTTGTCGATCCCCTCGACTTTTACTGCAGTGAAGGTAGTCATGATCACTTATCGTGGGCCTTCCCATGTTTCTTTCAGAGGGTCTGTGTTCCAATTCTTCACATAGACCTGGTCTCCCGGCTGGATGTCATGGACAGGATTTTCCAGCGGCAGGGGTCTGTTCCATTGCAGGGCTCCTTTTAGGGCAGTAAGTACCTTATTCAGAGACAATACATAATTAAAAAGCACATCATTCCCTACTACATGAGGGTCTCCCTTTAATACTGTAGCATGATATGGTCTGCCATACAGTATCTCGTATGGACTTACTCCTATCCTCTCCCAGGGTTTAATCCTAATTCTTAACAAGGCTAATGGTAGGGCCTGAGGCCACTGGATTTTGGCCTCCTGACAGATTTTCTTAATCTGTCCTTTCAGGGTTTGATTCATCCTCTCTACTTGCCCGCTGGATTGAGGCCGCCATGGGGTATGCAAATTCCAGGTAACATCTAACAGTTGGGCGACTGTCTGTACCACTCCTGCCACAAAATGAGGTCTCCTGTCAGAAGAGATCCCTAATGGAACCCCAAATCTCGGAATGATTTCTCTCATTAATGTTTTCACTACTTCTTTGGCCTGATTAGTTCTGCAAGGGAAGGCCTCTGGCCATCCCGAAAACGTGCAGACATACACCAGCAGATGCTTGTATCCTTGTGATCGGGGCAATTCGGAAAAATCTATCTGCCAATAATCTCCTGGCTCTGCTCCTACCTGTAATTTCCCTAGTTGTATCTGCTTCCTCACTACTGGATTGTTTTTAAGGCACACTGGGCACATGGCATTCACTCGTTTAGCCATTGTTAACATCTGGTTAGAGATAATTTCCCTCTTCAGGAATTTTACCAATACCTCTGCTCCCCAGTGGCATTTATTATGCTCAGTTTCTAAAATCACCTTCATCAATTTGGTAGGGACCACTACTTGGCCAGTCCCAGTCACATACCATCCCATTGCATTCTTCTGGGCCTGGACCAGCTGTGCCAATTTCTCATCCTCAGCGGAATAACTGGGTTTTTGTCCCATATAAGGTTGTACTGGTCCTACCTTCGTTGGAATCAGCGCCATTTCAGTCCAGACTTTTCTAGCAGCTTTTCGTGCGATTAAATCAGCCAGCTGATTCCCTCGAAAAATCTTTCCCTCATCTTTCTGGTGTCCTTTCACATGCATCACAGCCACTTCCACTGGCTTATACACAGCTTCCAGTAGCAGCAGGATCTCATTCCGATGTTGAATGGATGTCCCCTGTGAACTTAACAGTCCTCTCTCTTTCCATAAAGCCCCATGTACGTGCAGAACTCCAAATGCATATTTTGAATCTGCCCATATATTTACCTTTTTCCCACTGCTCAGGACCAGGGCTCTGGTTAATGCTATAATTTCAGCCTTCTGTGCAGATGTTCCTGGAGTGAGGGCCTTAGCTTCCACCACCTGCGTGAGGGTCACCACCGCATACCCGGCATACCTGGTTCCATTCTCTACAAAGCTGGATCCATCGGTGTACAGTTCCCAGTCTGGCACCTCCAGGGGCACATCTCTCAGGTCCGGTCGGCTAGTGTACACCTGTTTGATGGTTTCCATACAGTCATGTGTTAATTCGCCCTCATTCTGCTCACTGCGGAGGAACTCTGCTGGATTGATGCAATTAGTCACTTTGAGCTCAACATCATCCTGTTCTCTGAGCAATGCATGGTATTGTAACAATCTGCTAGAGGACATCCAATGCCCCCCTTTTTGTTCCAAAACTGCCAGTACCATATGGGGCACAAACACCTCCATCTTTCTCCTCAGAGTCAATTTTCGGGCCTCCTGGATCAGTATCACTGTGGCTGACACTGCCCGCAAGCATGCCGGCCATCCTGCGCTCACAGTGTCCAGTTGTTTAGAGAAATACCCAACAGGCCTCTTCCACGATCCGAGGGTTTGGGTTAGTACGCCCAGGGCTAGTCGCTGCCTCTCATTGACATATAGCTGAAAGTCTTTATTTAAATCTGGTAGGCCGAGTGCAGGTGCCTCTTTCAAGGCCTGTTTCAGATCTAGGAAGGCCTTCTCCTGTGGTTTGTTCCACTGCAGTTGAGACTCCTTTAAAGCTTCATAAAGGGGTTTAGCCATTAGCCCAAAGTTTGGTATCCAGAGTCTACACCAACCCACCATTCCTAAAAAGGATCTTAGTTCTTGGTGGTTTCGGGGTGTGGGTATTGCACAGATAGCTTCAACTCTATTGATTCCCAATTCCCTTACCCCCTTTGAGATTTCACAGCCTAGGTATATCACACTCTCTTGGACTAATTGGGCCTTTTCCTTTGAAACCCGATATCCTCCTTGTCCCAGCATATTCAACAGTTCTATAGTAAGGGTTAAACAGACCTCCCGTTGTTCTGTAGCCAGAAAGATGTCGTCCACATACTGGAGGAGAACGTAAGAGAAGGGTGATTCTCTTACCTGAGTCGTCTTCCATTCCTCCAGCTCTTTGGCTAATTGATTTCCAAAAATTGTAGGAGAATTCTTAAATCCTTGGGGAAGTCGTGTCCAAGTGAGCTGCCTTTTTCGTCCGGTATCCGGATTTTCCCATTCGAAGGCAAAATATTTCCTACTTTCTAATGCCAGTGGGATGCAGAAGAAGGCATCTTTTAAATCAATAACTGTAAACCATTGGAATTTCTCTGACACAGATGTTAACAAAGTATACGGGTTGGCCACCACCGGGTGAATGTCTTTGACAATGTTATTTATTGCCCTTAAATCCTGTACTAGTCTATACTTACCATTTGACTTCCTTACGGGAAAAATAGGGGTATTGAATTCAGATTCACATTCCTGTAATATTCCTAGCGTAATGAACTGAGCGATTAAAGGGGCTACCCCTTCCCGGGCTTCCAACTTTATAGGGTACTGTTTCACCCTAACAGGTTGTGCTCCCTCCTTTAATTCAATTACCACTGGCTGGGCTGCTTTGGATTTTCCTGGGACTCCTGTTTCCCAAGCCCAAGGTACTACTGCCTGTTCTATTTCCTCTGGGACGGGGGTAGGTTCAACTTCTTTAAATACAAATAATTTGGACAATTGTTCATCTGGTATTTCCAGTTTAACTCTTCCTTTTTCAAATATTATTTTTGCATTTAATTGTGACAATAGGTCCCTTCCAAGAAGAGACTCTGGACAGTTAGGTAAATATAAAAACTGATGATCAAACGCCTTCCCTCCAAATTTAATATCTAGGGGCTGTAAGAAAGCCCTTTCTTCCATTTTTCCCATAGCCCCCACAACTTGAATTTTAGTATCACTTAATGGTCCTAATTTTGTGTTTAATGCTGAATGTGTTGCTCCAGTGTCCACTCTTAATTCATGTTCTTGTCCTCCAATTTCTAAGGTTACTTTGAGATCCTGGTCTAGTCAGCTCTGATTCTGATAGTTTCCTAAAACATATGCTTGAGCAACATCTGCTGTCCCTGAAGCGAAAGTTCCCATATTTCCCATAGTAGTTGCTCCGTTCCTCATTCCCAATCTCACTGGACATTCGTTTTTCCAATGCCCCATCTGCTTACAAAAGGCACATTGATTAATATCCAACCTTCTCTGGACCCCCAACATATTCCCAGCTCCCCCTCTTCCCTGACTTTGCAGAATTCTCCCGTGACTGATACCTCCTCTCCCTCTTCCCCGCCCCCTTCTATTATCACCCCCCACCGCCTGCTGTAGTACTGCTAACATGCTAGACTGTTGCCTTTTCACTGTTTCCTTTTCCCTATTATTATACACTTTCCAAGCAACTTCCAACATCTTCTCTAAATTCCTCGCGTCCTCCCCTTCTAATTTCTGTAACTTCTTTCTAATGTCTTCCTGCGACTGCCCCATGAAAATCAAAGCCAATTGTAATTTTCCTGATTCTCCTTCCACTTCCAAATTAGTATATTTCCTGACTGTCTCTTTCAGCCGTTCTAAAAATGCAGAAGGAGATTCATTTTTATCTTGTCTTACAGAATATAATTTAGACCAATTTAAGGTTTTAGGTATTCCAGTCCCTAACTCCCTCAATCAGCAACTCTTGGTAGTCTCTAAGCCTTTTCCAACCCCTGTTTGTGTTCGGGTCCCACCCAGGATCCTCTCTTGGCACCAGATCATTCAAAGTTCCCTCAGCCAGCTGCAACCGCACCATTTCCCTAGCTTTCTCTGTCATGACTCGTAATACCATCTCCTTTTCAGTGGAGTCCATTAATGTATCTAGTAAAACTTGTAAATCATTCCAATCCAGATTCTGAGTTTTTATCACCATTTTAACCACACGAGCCACTCTTTCTGGGTCCTCCTGATACGACCCAGCTGACTGCTTCCATATCATCAAATCGCCTGGGGAAAATGGGACTTTAATCACTACTTTCTCTCCTTGCGCCCCCATCGCTTCCCTCAATGGGGCCATGAATTGAGGGTCCTCCCGAACCTTTTTCCCTTTTCTAGTTCTTTCAGCTAAGGGAGTTCTCGGCTTCTCCTTCACCTTTCTCGCAGGTGACTCTTGAGTATCACTTTTCCCCGAGTCCCAGGAAACCACTTTCTCCCCCCCGCCCCACATTCTGCTCCATCCTCTTCTTCAGAGGATTCTAAAGGGGGGGCACTAGGGGATACAAGCAACGAAATGTCTTCCTCTGTACTCATTAACTTACTAATGCACTCATCACATTTACTTCTATTTTTACATCCTAAACAACCATCTCCATTCTCTGTCTTTTGCAAGATCATAATTCCACACTCCTTTTGCCACTCTGGTTTGTTTTTGAGAGCATAAAACAAATCAAGATAAGGTATTTCATCCCATTTCTCATTATTCTGTAAAAAGCACATCAAAGGGGTTATAACATCAGAGTTAACAGATCCATTCAAAGGCCACTCTGGGCCACCAGTTTCATATAGCGGCCATCAATGATTACAATAATCAATCATTTTACTTTTATGCAACTCTTGGTGGAATCCTTCCTTTTTCCACCTTCCCAGTAAACATCCCAAGGGGGAATTCCCTGGGACTTTATCATTAGATTGTACCAAAGTCTTAAAGGTTTTAAACGGCATCATCTCTTTTTTTTTTTTTTTTTTCCTTCTCTTTTTTTCTCTTTTTCTCTTTTTTTCTCTTTTTTTTTTTTTTTACACTTTAAGTTGCTCACACACACACACACACACCCCAATACTAATACTAATACCAATACCAATACCAGTACCAATACCAATACCAATCTTGCCACTTCTCGTCGCCGCGAGGGGCAAGAGCCGAGCCTGCGAGGCTTTCGCCTCGTCTGACGGTCGGCGCCTAGGCTTCCCAGACCATAGACGTCTTTAGCCCAACCCTGCGGGAATCGCCGTCCCGTCTTATTAGGCAGGCACCCAAACCTTAAAAAAAAATAAAGCACCTTTCGGGCTTACCTTCTCACAGTCGTCCGTCAGGCGCGGGGTTGGGCGCGGGTCGATGACTCCCCAGAAATCACCTGGTGCCAGCGTGGAGTTGATCAGCTTGCGAACCGCCCCAGCCACCTCCGGAGGTCCTGCCGCGGTCGCCAGAAAACTGCTGCCCGATCCCCAGAGAAAACACAAACCAACAGAGTGTCAGTTTATGCGGTGCTTTATTTAGGGGCCCCGAGGACCTGAGGACTAGCGTCTCAAAGTCAGGGTCCCGAGTTGGTTACAAAAGATGCTTCTCTTTTATACCTTTGTTACAAGTCTTACTTCATCAGCCTATGTGCAGCCTCCTACGTATTTTACTTTAAACATTCACATTCATCTTATAAGTAACCTTTCTAAAGGCTATAAATTTTGCACGCTTGCTCTAGCTAAAATAAAGGTTAATTCTCTAAGCTTAACTCCCACCATAGAAACATTTTATTGGTAACCATGTAATCATATTTCACAAGTAATTTGTATATCTATGTACTACATGCTCTACTAAGTCCTTTAAACGTTGTTCCTTGCATCAGCAGATTCTCAGGCCTCATTTCTCAGGTTTCGTTCTCATGGGCCTGCACAGGGACCAACTCCTTAGCCTAACTACTGCTAACAGAGGCCTTATGGCAACAGTGGGACCAGCTATTCAGGTGAGGTGCCTGGTGGAAGAAGGTAGTGTTTTTCATTTTATGCTCAATAGCTGGAATCATGTTTTTACCTTGTTTAATCCCTTGCCTCATTTGGTTAATTCACTCAGTGGTACAAGGCATGCAAATTGCAGCTCTACCCACTGACCCTGAACTAGCTGGAGGCAAAGCTGGTCAGTTTTCCAAAGTATCTAAGTTGATGAAGTTGGAAGAAAAGAACAGAGCGGCAGAAGCTCTGAAAAAATTTGAAAACAAAGTCAAGGAAGAAAATATATCCTTCCAAAAATACTGTGAAATAACACAGGAAGACTGGGATGAGCATGATAGATCCCAGGATGATTGGTAATAAAAATAAGGTTTTTAGAATACCACTGGAAAATGAAGGAATTCTGATAGATGGTATTCCAAATGTTGTCCTTTTGAAAAATTATAAATAAAACACGAATTTAATGGGTAAACAAAAAGGTGGGGGACTGTAATAAATGTAGTATATAAATTTGCATATAAAATATTGTATTAAAAGTTTAGGCTATTAAAAGCTACCAGGGGGTGTCTCCAGGATTCCAAGACCCATTGTGCAACCATGAAACCACAACATTTGCAACAGAAATGACAGAGCCTGGCTGGAGATGGCCCATTCATCAAGGATGGACTTCTACTTCACAGCCACTCAAAGTCTGATATCAATCTTGATGGGAGATCTGGAGGATGACAGCATCTGCACCCCAAAGGAGGAGTCTGGGAAGATGCTTGAGACTTCTTTCTTACTTACAAGAAATCTTTTCAAACCTAACTCGGGAATAAAGAAATACATGAATATTCAGACTTTTCAATAGACATAGCCTCCAGACAGAAAAACTGTATAAAAGCTGTACACCGAGACCCAGCATTTGTGGGCAATGTTATGAATAAAATGGTCGGAGATAATATTAATCTCCTTAAAATGCCTTTATTAATCAGCTCTTACAATATTTGCTCGAGGGGTTTTTGGCTGCCCGTGCGTGCCGTGGAGGAGGAGAGTCTTTATCAGCTCTGTTGCAGAGAGTTGAGCAGAGCTGGAGAACCCGCCCTCGCTGGGAGTAACCCCAGGGTTCTGAGTTTCTTTTGTTTTCTCCGGGGGTCTCATCTCTGGTTTGGTCTTTTTAACTTACAGCTAGTAAGAAAAACCGGAAAAATCAGCTCCTTCGTTACTCCAGGGTTCACACGGCTTAGCATTGGTTTCTGTGCGTTTCAATTTTACTTGGTTTTATTTTATAAGGGGTTTTTGGTGTTAAAAGGGATCCCGAGATGCATTTCGAGGTCCTTTATTTGCATGCGGGGTCGGCCTGGGCAGCAGGGGCTGTGGGCTTTTATAGTACCCAATATGGCGTTTCGGAGGGGCTGGGCAGCACCAGGGCTGCTAGATGTGGCTGGTGTGGGTTCTTTCTTCTTGCAGCGGGGCAGCGGCCCGGGCGCGCTTGGGGACGCGGCCCTGCGGGCCTGTGGACACGCCATCCGGCGGCTGGCCGCGGGCGGGCTGAGCCACGTGCGGGCTTTGGGGCTTCTCTGAGACTGGGCTTAAGCCGGGCGGGCAGCGTGGTGGCTTGAGCCACGCCGGGGAGGCGGCTGCGCGGGTCCGGGATTCCTCGTGCCGGGCTGGGGGAGCGCGGCCGGCCCCTCTTTCTCTCGCTCCGGCGGCGGCTGGCTGCGGAGATCGGGGCCGAACAGCCCCGCTCACTGGTGTCCCCGCTGTGGGCAGGGAGAAGCGGCCGGTTCCGTTCGCTCTCACCTCAGGCCGCTGCCGCCACGCCGCAGCACGGCGCCGGCGGGGACGAGCTCTGCCGCAGCGACTCGCTCCGGGAGCGGGCGGGGGGAGATCGGGGGCGAGGCCCACGCCTCGCCTTTTTTCGAAGCTTTTTCTCTCGGTCTTTGGTGGCAGCAGCGCCGGCAGCGGCAGCGCCGGCTGCTCCGCTGGTCCCTCTCACTTCGTTGTTGGGGGTGGGGGGGGAGGTGCCACGGAGGTGGCCCCTCACTGTTACATTACAAGATAAACATTCTAAATTTTATTTTTATCAGGCAAGGTTGGATGGCACTGTTGCTGCTGTTAACCTGTCCACCCAGCATTTGATCAATGTTGTCCAATTTTATTGTGGCCTTTTAATTTGATCTTGGAAAATCGCTAAATAAATTCTTTTACTTTGAATTGGCTCTTGATCATTTATAACAAAACGCATAGTCCAAAGGGTCCCCTGGGACAGAGGAGACGGGGTTGGCAACAAGGAAAAGGGCAGAGGCATTCCCTCCTTGACAGGGGAAAGCCAACCCAAACAGTGGTTGGGAAAGAATCAGTGTTCTATCTGCTGGGCAGAAGGGCATTGGAAATTGGAGTGTCCGCAGAAACAGCTGGATCCTCAGGAGGAGGAAGTCCAAAGGATAATGGAAATAGAGTGTTAGGGGTGTCAGGGGCTCCTGTTATATCAAGAATCCACCAGACTTGGGCTAGGGAAGATTTATGAGATACTCCCTAGCCTGAGGGAGAAAATGTGTTTCTTGATGGGTCTTCAAGGGTGGTAGAAGGAAAACAATTTACGGGATACCCTATCGTGAATGTAAAACAATTAAAGAAAGAGGGGAGGTTATCACCCTCCTGATCATCTCAGACAGCAGAGCTGTATGTGCTTGTGAGAGCTTTTGAATTATACTGGGACAAGACAATGAATTTTTTTACTGATTCTAGATATGCATATAGGGTGATACATGCATTTGGGAAACTCTAGGAAGAAAGAAGTTTATTAACCTGCAGGGGAAAGAAGTTAGTTCATGAGAACTTAATCTCTTGCCTATTGGAAGTGGCAAACTTATCAAAAAGAGTAGCAATAATACACATTAAAGGGCGCCTCTCGGGTTTGAGGTTTCTTTTTGCCCGAGATTTCAGGTTGGCGGTTTGAGTGGGTTTTTTTCTGCCCTCTGGTCTCTCTGACCTCTGAAAGTTTTAAGTTGGCGCGAGAGTGATGTGGAGTCTCATGGTCTTGGTTTTCTTGCTTTCTCGCGTTGTTTATTCATTCTTATCTTACAAGTTCTTTGTGTCCGGCCAAGGTGTTCACAGCAGCTCAGACATGATGTGATTCCCCCCATGGTGGGAGGTCGCTTTGCTTTTATACAGATAACTGCATACCCATTATTTACCATTCCATATCAATGCCTAGTAACTATACCAGAAGGGTCATTTCTACTTTGACCCAATCCTATCAAACTACCTTGTGCCCACGTCACTGCAGAAGATGGATGCCAAGGGAGAAGAAGAAGAACTCAGGGTTCCACCCTAATTCCTCCATCTTGTCCCCTTGCATCTACATTCCCAAAACTACAGAATCTTCTACCTGGTGATTAATTACGCTACTGTCTGTTACACATTTGTGACTTGCAATTCTTCTCGCCTTGGAAGTTTTTCACATGGACCAAAATCAAAGACTGTGTCTTCCAGGGCTCTGTGCCACGCAAACCCCCCTGCACAGACCCCAGACCCTCTTTCTCGGGCCCCAGGCCTCTCTACCAAGGTCTGTGATCTTCCAGGATGCCCAGAGGGATGCCCCGGACTCTGACAGGTACCGAGCAGGGGACTCGGAAGAGGCAATAGGAAACCAACTGGCTGATGAAGAAGCTCAAAAAGCTGCATTGTTGCCAGGAATCTCTAAGATCTTCCCCTTGCTCCCAGTAACTACCAAAGAAACTGCCTTTTCCACCAGAGAAACTTGAGATAATTAAAAAGAGTGAGGCAGAGGAAAAAGGGGATAATTGGTTTACAAAGATAGTAAACAGTGGATACCAAAGGCTTTGGCCTTACAGTTATTAAAACAACTTCATGAAGGGAGTCATTGGGGCTCCTGAGGACTGGCTTGAAGCCTTCCTCAAAATGTATGCTGCTGTGGGTCTTTTTACTCTGGCAAAGCAAGATGTTGAAAGTTGCTTGATTTGTGTTGAAACCAATAACAGAGTTGCGGTAGTCGCGGTGTCTTGGGAGTCTCATCCTGCTTTTCCTGACTAGCCCTGACACCAGCCACAGAGAAGGTACAGCTCAGTAGACGGTTCTACCTCACTGATCCTGTGAGCCCTTTTTACCACAAGCATATTCCACAACACAGGAATGAAGGGATTACACTGTCAAGGTTTCTGCCACTAGAGTTTATTGGCGCCCTGGAAGAGAACACCTCACTTTCAGGGAGTCAGCCTCAACAGAGCAGACTGGGTCAGTGCAACAGCGTAAGTACAGGGGAGGAGAAAGGGGAGGAGTCAAACAAGGGACCAATCAGGTAAAGGTAGGGAATGACTCTGCATATGAAAGACAGACAGGAGAACCAATCAAGGAGGGGAAGGAGGGAACAGCTGGGATCCTGCCCAATCACTTGATGACCTCCCTGGAACTTTTTAGTCCTGGGGTGGGGCCTCAAAGTGATAGACAGGACCTGGGGTTATATAAGATAAGACTGACAGTTAACTGAGACGAGGAACAAACCATATAGGGAAAGGACATGGAGGGTACAAGGAATAAACCATTAACAGACACATAACAATATAAGAACAAACCTTAAATACATACGTTAACTGATAAAACTAAAAACACACCACTACACAGAGTTACAAAGAAACATGCCAGGGCGAGAGGGCTTGGGCTATGTGTCCCTCCCAGAGATGCCAGGTGGATTTGACTGAAATGCCCAGAGTGGCAAGGTTTAAATATCTTCTAGTAATAGTATGTCAGTTAACTGGGTGGCCAGAAGCATTTCCCACTGTTTCAGCAACTACAGGATTGTTGCAGAATTCCTCAGGGAAAGAGGACATGATTTATATCTAGATCTTGAACTACCCTAGCTGTGGCCTGACCTGAGGCCTTGTTGAGGCTTTGAAGTCTGTGATGCAGGAAAAATTCCTTGGTAAAGTTGTGGCGCAGTTAGAATTAGATTTTAAAGTGTCTGGGAAAAATAATGGGGTTTTGAAGTTTACTGAATAGAGTTGTTAATAGGAACGTGTTAGCCACCTTAAAAGTAAACCAAATATTGTGTGTTTACATTCTTTCCTCTGCTGTGTGCCAATGAAAAAGCTATCGAACCTGTAAACTATGTAGAAATGTATATAAGCCGCCATTCTGAATGAAATAAAGGAGAACGTAGAGGTAACCATACTGGTCGGACCTGTGTTGCTTTGTCCAACCCTCTCCTATATTAAGGGTATCCCTAGCATCACAGGATCAGTTATTTAAGTATTTTTGGAGCAAATAATTCCAAGATATGGGATTGTGGAAGCAATAGATTCAGATAGGGAAACTCATTTTACAGGAAAAATTCTTCAAGGAGTTATGACTGCTTTTAGGTTTCAATGGAACCTTCATACCCCCTGGCATCCCCAGAGTTTGGGCCGGGTTGAGAGGATGAATGAAGAAATAAAGCAACACCTTCTGAAGCTGGTGATAGAAACTAAGATGCCATGGGTACAGCTCTTGCCACTGGCAAGAATAAGAGCCAGACCCAGGGGAGACATTAAATTATCTCCTTTTGAATTGATGTTTAGAATTCCTTACTGTTACAATTTTCAGCCTAGTGGGGGTGTAGAGATAAGTGATTTATGTTTAAAACAGTATGTGGCCAGGATACTGTCTCTTGTGAAATCGCTTTGACAGAAAGCTCAGCTGGCACAGACTCTGCCTTTGGACTTTGCTGTTCATAACATCCAACCAGGAGATTGGATTCTACTTAAGGAGTGGAAAGAAGCACCATTATTGGCTAAGTGGCATTGACCTTTCCAAGTGTTATTGACCACAGAAACAGCCACTAAGACAGCAGAACACAGGTGGACCCACCACACTCGGGTCAAGGTCTTTGAGGCCCTGGAGATTTGGACATCTCAGCTGGAAGAGAAGGATGGGAAGCTATGACTGACACTCCACAGAAGTGTACCAGAGCGGTAGCCATTGGGCGAAGCCTTGTGTGCCTACCCAGCAAGACTGCCTGCTGAAATAGTTTGTGTAGGCATCCCTCCTCTCGGATCTCCAGTTGTTGGGGACCAATCCTCACAGTCATTGCTTCCTTTATGTTAAGTGGTTTCTGTGCCTTCACTCGCCACAGGTGGTGTGGAAGACAATGTGAAAGTGAAATTAAGTTAGGAAATTAGATTACACCATTAGAATGTTTCTCTTAATAATCTTACCTTTATATTTTCAGTTAGATTGGGGCCAAAAGTGGGAGAATAATTTTTTAACCTTAAGAGAAGAAGTTAAGGTTAAAAACCTTTAACCTTAGCAATTATTGGGTCTGTGGAGGGCCAGGGGGATCTGAAAGCTGGCTGTGAGTGGCCAGCCCAGTCGAACCTAAATGGTGGGTTAGCACCCTGAGTGAAATTCATAATGGAACAGGATTTTGAGATTAAGAAGGAAGCCCATTCTTCTGAAGAGGGCATTTATTGTTTAAATAGAACAGGAAGCATACACATGGGAAAAAGCATTTGTGACTGGACTTTATCTTTGGGTTTAAATTGTTAGACCCCCCCCAACTGCCCTCCTTATGATTGTTCCAGATATCAAGGCAGATAGAATCAAACACCTGTTAAGCTCACTAATGGTAGCTGGGTAAGGTGTTCCTTCTATAATTACCAGAACGATTTTTAAGGCTGTAAAGCAGTGGGAAAGGATAAGTTTTTTGACCCCTTATTTTTAAGCTGCCCCCGAGATAATTCCAGGAATAGGACACATGTTGTCTGTGACTATCAGTGGAAGGGGAAACACCGGAATGGAACTCGAACCAGGTTCTGGTCCAGATCTAACAAAACAGATCTGGGGTGTAACTGCCAGTGGAAACCTCACGCGGGAGCTTGGAAATGCAAATACTGTGATCCTTATGGTAGGGCAACTATTGTTGGGGGACCACCAAGCCCAGGAAGCAAGCTGTATTTTGACCCACCAATTGATGATGAAAATTACAAAGGTCCCTTTGCCAATGGGACCTGGGCTTTAAAAGGGCATTACTGGATTTGTGGCCAATATGCTTACCGCAGGTTACCCCCAAACTGGTCAAGGATATGTTTTGCCTTATATAAGACCATTTTTCTTTCTGCTACCACAAGTTCAGAAAAATCAGTTAAGAATCACTAATTAGAGAAAAGTGGTCAATTGATACATCCTTGGTGGGAGGGAGCACCCAAAATTGGGGTAAGGATGAGTGGCTACCTGAATGAATTATACAACACTATGGACCAGCCACATGGGATCCTAATGAATTAATATCAAGTGCCAGAGATCCCATTTATAATTTAAATTGGATAATTAGGTTACAAGCTGTCTTTGAAGTAATAATGAACCAGACAGCTACAGCTCTTGACCTTCTTGCTGACCAATCTACTCAGATGAGAAATACAATATTTCAACATTGGATGGTATTAGATTATTTATTAGCAGAAGAAGGAGGAGTGTTTGGCAAATTAAATGACTCAAACTGCTGTTTGCAAATAGGTGACAATGGAAAAGTGGTGAAAAAAATAACAAAAGAAATAAGAAAGTTAACTCATGTACTGGTCCAAACATGGAAAGGATGGGCATGGACATGTTCTCGTGGTTCCCTGGTAGACTGTAGGTTAAGCAAATGTTTTTTTTCCTCTTATGTGCTGTAGCAACTCTAATCTTTTTACCTTACTTGATCCCTTGCTTGGTACAACTTATTCAACATGTGATCAAAGGGACGCAGGTGGTAGCCATGCCTACTGATTCAGAGATGGCTATGAAAAGACAGAAATTGATGTCACTGCAAGTAATTGCAAAACCAAAAAAGACCCAGGAACAAAAAATTAAGTCAATGATGTTATAAACGCAATGGCAAAAATCGGATTAACAAAGAAACGATTTATTAATAAAACGATCCCAATCACCGATAAAAAGAAAAAACCACAAAAGGATTCACAGCGCAGCGCCGGGTGGAAGAGAAGACCGCACTCTAAGGCACGGTTTTCCCAAATCCACATGGAGCAAGTCGCAGCTCGGGGTTTTATAGGGGTTTTCATGTCCCGAGGCGGAACAGGTGCCTAGGATAGTCCAAACAGTCCAAATAATTTTCGGATGGGCTTCCTGGATTTGTCGGTCTCTGCAGACCGTATTCCGGGAAGATCCTTTCACATGCGGATGGAGCTCGCTGGCCCATGTTTATTTCAATGTGTATTCCTCAGCGGAGAATTCTCTTTTTCGTTCGGAGAGGAATTTCTCTGTCTGGGTGCGATGCCGATTCTTATCTGGGTTGGTTAGTGTCTTTGTTTCTCGTAATGGTCCTTGTCCTGTTCTCTTTGTCTCAGGACTGAGGACCGTGGAAACCTGGCGGGGGAATAGTTTCTACGGACCATACCTTTTTATATTAACACCAATCTAACATATCTTGCTATATTCTTTTATCACGAATTTTTACCCAATGTCACATTTATCACAATGATAACTAAAGTTTGTAAAGACAATTATTAACAAATAAAAGAGGGGGGATTGAGAGGAATGGCAGACTTGTCTTTACAAACAAGCAGTGGGTCTGCTGGTAGATAAAACCAGAACTGAGAGATAAAAGAAATAATGGGAAGGATTCCACTGATTGATAAATGGAAAAGAAGGTATTTACCTTTACAAGCAAACTGTAGGTTTGCTGATAAATGAAATTGGATATTGAAAGATTGAAAGAAACAATAGGAAAACCCAATAATTCCATAAGAATTAAAAATTAAAAGGGGGGTTATACATTAAAGGGGGATTTTAGGTATTATGCACTCCGGGAAGTCTGTAACTCTCAAGTACCTCAGCCAGTGGGGAAAGAGAGAGGGAAACGTGGCCAGGAAATTAGAATAAAATAGGAGGCTGTGTCCTCCAAATATTGAGAGGCCCCAAGGGAAATGCCCCATGGCCTCTCCCTTTATTTGAATAAAGTAAAAGGACTCCTCTGTCTCCTCTCTGGACATAAACCTCTGGCAATTGTGGATTAATCTTCCTAACATTCCTGTAGGTTTTTTTGTAGTTAGCTGTAGCAGCTCCAGTCCAAAAGTGATTTCCGGGGTCTCAATGTTTAGAGCCAATGGGTGTCGCCTTGTTTTGCTTTGAAAGCAGAGGCCATTTAGTCTGCAATCGTGTGTGCTTAAGGCATTTGAGCTAAAATACAGTAATGGTCCTTGTGTGCCTTGTGGCTACTATAGGTCTCACCTCTTCTCAGCTGAGGGCCCTCAACACCAGGGTAGTGATAAATGCTCACTCCCTGTGCTCTGAGCAACCTCCAAGTGTAGAGAGTGAGCGAGAGAGAAGCTGCAGCACTTCTGGTATCTGTGTCGAATGAAGGGCTTGGCTATCCCCAGAGGAGGAGCTTGCTGCCTGGTTCCAGGTGACAGTTCAGGGCTGCCTCCAGAGGTAAACACGATCCAGTACAGCACTGAAGGAAAGAAGCCTTGAAGGCTTCAGGTATGCAGTTTTTATTCTGTGTGTTATCTAAGGTCCATCAGTAATTATGGAAATGTTTTTTCTATTATGTGTAGAATGATTTGAGGGCTATGATGATGTGGTGAAAAGCACTTGAAAAGCTTTAAAAAAATCTTTTTTAATTGTCGGGAAAAGCTCCTGCAGCTGTTTAGTTTCAGCTGGTGCAGTGGGTCCCTGCTCTTCTGTGTCTTTTTTGTAGGGATTGAAAGCACTTCAGAGAGCAGTCAGTTTGTTGGATATGCTAATTACTAATTGTAGAGTCACACCAAGGGTTTTGAATATTAGCACACATCAAAGTTGCTGTTTTCAGTGGAAAAGTTCTTAGAGCCTGCCAGACATGGGTGGGATGCACCTGAGGTGGCACAGACTGCATAGCATAGCAGAGACTATGTGCTTGAGATAGCCTTATCAGTGAAATCCATATGTTCATAAGGAAAGTGCCAGCTTTCACTTTTTATAAAATACTGTGGAAAAAAGTATTTCATGAAAACTGATGCAGTTTTCATGAAAATGAAGTTTGGTTTTTGCATCTGTAAGTGCCAAGGAGGCAGAAAATGCAAGTTCAGTGCATGTATTCTACCTAGGAAAGTATGGTTTGGGGCAGATAGGACAGGGGAGGTGGAGTTTCAATCACTTCAGGAACAGCAGTGATGTTCTGTAAGAATACCTGAAAGGAAAGACCTCTGAGAAAATGTCTAGGGAGAAGAATGAAGAAAAATTGTCAGACAAGGGATTATGTTTGCGAGAGTCTGTGTGTTCCTTTCTTACTCTCTTTTGATGCAAATTTCTTGCTTTGTTCTCCTCACCCCAAACTGTATTTCCACTCAGATTTTTCATTTCAAGGAGCACTGACTGTTTATTCATTTTAAAAGTCACTGTAAGAATTCCAGATGTTAATTCTGTTTGTTTTGAAAATCAACAGGCTACAGACTGTTGGAAATGGGACTGAGAAATTTTTTTGTCCATTGATAATGAAGAACATTTATTCTGTTTAATTGCTTTGGCTTCACTGAGTAAAGTAAAACCTAATGGAGTGTTCAGATTGGTTTCATTTTTGATAAGTTCAGGTAACAGTTACATGGGCCAAAAAGCCCTGTGGGTAAATAGAGGCTGTTTCACCACTGGATGTCATTCCAAGCCTGTGTGTCTTTAGAAGTATCTGTGCAAGTAATTTATGTCTAGTGTTAAAGGTAGATGAAGCAGAATCTCACATCACTGAACCTATGTGCTGCTAGAAAACTGTTATTAACAGAAGAGGGCAATAAAAATCTCTTTTGTCAACTTAAACCAAAATAAAAGCACAGCATTACCTGAATGCGACAAAAATGGCAATGCTGCCTGCACCTTTGGGACATGACTTTCAATGCCTTTTGGGACAGGCCCTTCATGACAGAACCAGCACTAGCAGTCTGCATGCCTCAGCTTCAAGCAATTTCTGTAATTGAAATTAATTAAAATACTTACAACCTGCTGTGATCTGAAGTGTCTGTCTCTGCCTTTGTTGCTGTTGTTGCTGCTCATATAAAAGGGGGTTACCTGATCTTTAATAAACAACACAATCTGCAGGAAATTTGAAAGATTCTGGCAGAACAATGTTAATTTGGGAGGCACAGATCAGCAGTCCAGCAGGTGAATTTTAGCAACGAAAAGAATTGACCTGTCCTTGTTAGTGTTTTTGTGAACATTAGAGCTTCTTTGAAAATGTGCTGAAAAATTAGAGGGCTGAATATTGGAGGTTGCTGCTAGCTGTTCAGGAGCTGCTCTTTGTATCTTAAGTAAGTGATCCATTGCACATAGCTGAAGCAGGCTGATGGGTTTTTTTGAGTAGTGATTATAAGGGAGACACCTTCTTTGCCCCCTTAACATATATCCAATGTACATTATGTTTAAGGGGAGGCTGCTGACAAGGTGCTACTTATCTGCAAGATATTATTTATCTGCAAGTGGCAGATGAGTACTCTTCTGAGGCTGTGGTAGATATACTATTTCCTTCTCCTTCTGTTGTCACTTCTGCAAAACATAGCCTGGAAACAACACCCTGAGTGATAAGACTTTTACCACTCCAAATAGCACTGATGGGAATGTGGGATTCCCAGTCCCACCAGGTAAAAGTGCTGACGGAGGGAATCCTTTGGGCTCCAGAAGGGTGGCTAAAGGTCTAAAGGAGACTTGTCGAGCAGTCCCCACATGGTTTGGCCTTTGTTCCAGCCTCTGCACCCAGAGAACATCTGTGAAAAGAATTAGATTCTTTTCCACTCCCTAGTTGAAGAATCAGTGAAAACCCTTTTTCTGAGACTGCCGCAAACAAATTCTCCTCCAGAAAAAAGTTGTGTTTTGCGTGACTTTTCAAAAGGCACCTTTCAAACAGGTAGTCTAGGATCTTTGTTCATGTCTCCTACTTGAGCATCAAGTGAGCCTCAGTGGGCTTTTCTGGCAAACTGATAGAACGTGTGCCCCTAAATAACTAAATCAGTCTGATTCCATTTCTCTCCACTGCTTGTGAGCAGCACAGATGGTTCTGATTCAAGTAAATACACCTCACATGGCAATGCTTGCTGTGCTATGCATTACACCTGTGCCAGGACCGGAGTGTGGGTTCTGAAAGATGTTTTCTGTATTGAATTTCTGCACCTGAATTTAAGGCTGATAAAGCAGTTGACAAAATTTTAAAAAAAAAAAAAAAAAAAGGAAGAAGAAAAAAAGAGAAACATTTGTTAGTGAGCTCAATTATACCATTGTATAGTAAGTATTACTAAGAGTTAGTTGAAATATTGGTTAGTACCAGTGTCTATCTCAGTCTGCTTTGAAACCAATTAAACCTAAATCTGCAAGGTGATGTGCAGTAATTAAGAAAAATAAGAATTAGTTATTAAGTTCACTAATAACATTAAGAAAAATCTACTTGAAAAATCAAAATGTGTGACTTCCTTAGTTTAAGGCTGTGACAGCTGCAGCTGGTCTGAAGCTACACAGATAGATTTGGCCATAACCAAACCCAAGTTGACTAGCCTAGCTCATTAAAGAGTAGAAGTAAATGAGTTCCTGGGTATGATAATGATAGGTTGGATTTGAACTCAAACAGGGGATCCCAGCCAATCCCAGTCAATGCTGAATGCAGACATATCATTGGCCAGGGAGCTGGGTGGTGCTGAGACCTTGACCAATCAGGTGTTCAAGCATGGGAATTTTGAACCCCTCCATAAAGGAGGGCAACCATCAATAAATCTTGGCTGTTGTTGCATGACCTGTGGTGTGTTCAGTCGTGTGCCTGTCTCCAAAACTGTGACCCTAATGTAGCATAAGGCAAAAAAGCTATAACTAGCTGTAGTTCTTCAGAATATATTTCTTCTCAGAAGAAATGGAAATTCTGTATGGAATTTGAGCAAAATTCCAACATTGTCACGGGAATCTAAGAATGAGTTGAAAAGCCAGTTTTCCGTATTGAATCAACACTAGTTTAGATTTGTTAGCAAGTTAAGACATTTTATTTGGTAACAAAGGGAAGCTAAGGATGTTTAAGTGCTCCTTCGCACAGATTCCCTCTTACCCCACCCAGCCTGTTATGCTTTTTTTTTGTACTTGTAGCAGCTTTGTTTAACAACTCCCTAGAGGAATGGGGAACAAAAGATCACAAAGAAGTTTTGTAAAAAAAGAAAAAATATCTAAAACAACCAAATTAAAAAAAAAATTTGAAAAGTTATAAAATGTTATGTACTTTTCAAATGAATTTTTATGCAGCTGCTTTTAATCAAGCTTTCATAATGTTTATGTACAGTAAACTTTTCCTGTACTTAATAGCTATGTACAGCTATTGCCAGCTAAAAGAAAGGTCATGTTAATGTCCTAGTATTCTAATTGCATGAAGTAAAGGTTTTCTCTCCTTACCATTTTTTCTTTCTAATGACTACTGCAGTTTTCTTATGCTCTGTTGAAATAGCATGTCACGGAAAATGTTCTCAGGCAGTACGGTTCATGCCACGTGTGCTTTGCACCTGAGCACTTAAGTCTTAAGTACTTTGGAAGTGACACTCTGTTTACTTTTGAATTTTATTCAGTAAAAATGTAAATAGGACATTGATTTTGAGGGCAGTGACTTCAGAGAAAGTTATGTGTAGAGCCATAAAATGTTAGTCAAGATCTCTTCTGATCCAAATGCTGAAGATCAGCAGAACTGAGACATAACATAATAACGTATCTGGTCTTGAAATAGCTTAGCTAATTAACACATAATAAAAACTAGCAAATTTGTTACAGTATTCTATGTAAAATCCCTTGTCATGTTTGTATGTGGTGTCCAAGCACTGTCTAGTCATGGGCAGCTTTCAGAACGGTGTGAAATATCCTCTAAGGCTTAGCAAGACACTGATCAACTTGACTTATTTTGTCACATGGGTTTTTGCTCACAAAAATTGTGCATGTTCATGAAAAGACTAGATTCATGCTTATTTTTAAATATAGGCTTAAAACCTCCTTAACTTCTCACTGAACTGTAACTGAAGGGCCATTAAGCATCTGATCACTTCATAGGCAAGATACAGAAATTATGTCTCAATCCTGTGAGAAGTTGCTGGGCATTTGCTGGGCTAGGTGGTATTTTTTTTTGTTGTCTGATCCAGTATACCAAAATATGAAGGGACACTGGAGTGTTTGGAGGTGCCCCATGGTTGGCACCATGTCAAGCTGCAGTGCAGATGCCCTGTAGCTGTTGTGCAAGGATGGCTGCTGGCCGGAGCAGGCTGGCCCGTTTCCCATTGCACTAATTGCTTTCAGCATGCCTGAGCTGTGCCCTGCTGCTCCACTGGGATCTAATAGCTGTCCTTTGTTTCCTGTTTTATATTGTCCGGCACTCCTTCTCTCATGTCACATTCAAATGTCAAACTATTGTGCAGCACAACCTTATTTCTTATGCTATAAAAAACATTATTTTCAGATAGAGGAGAACATCTAGAATTTAATTAAAAGTCTGACCCTGACCTCTCTGAAGGACAGGTGCTCTTGCTACTAGATGCTCTTCTGAAGGTGCTTTGACCTATGCTGCGCTCTTTCTCTATTTCAAAACAAGCGTTCCTGTCTTTGAAAAACCTGAAAATCCTTCTCAGTGGCCTGCTTCAAAGGAAGAGGCCGTGTCTGTACTCTCTTCATTGCTGTAGACTTTCTATTTGTCCAGCATCAGTTTAGGCATGGCTGTGGATCCTGTTTAGGCATGGCTGTGGATCCTGGGGCATGTTACAGCAGCCAGGAACAGAATGAACTTTTGTTTGAAAATTCGAATGTCCCATATCAGTGCCTGAAAAGATGGACAGGCAGATACCTGCCCTCCCTGTTATTTCATTTTTGTTTTGTCTAATTGTCTCCCTGCTCCATGTGCTTGACAGCTTAATCTCTTTTCCAGTCCCCAGCTCTGGCACAGTATCATCCCCATAATTCCCTGGAAGGGCATGGGATCATAAGATAAACCCTAATGGCTGGGTGTGTGCAGGGATCCTGGCAGAGGGATGCTGGAGATCATCACTACAGGTCTTCACAGGGTTTCTGCCCAAGAATTACCAGTCTGCTTATTGGATAACCAAGCAGAGTACTCTCGCTTGATGGGTATTGTGTCAGGGAGCTTCCTTTTTGCCCAGGCCAGTGGGACTACACTTCTGCTTTCAGAAAGACCTGGTGTAAGTGATCACTCTTTCACTAATCGTACCAGTGTATTTATAAATTTTTTCCACTTTATACCTTGTCCTTTGAATTCTGGGGGCAAGTCCCATCAATGGTTCTTCACGCTATCTTCTCTTTCAAATCCTGAGCAGGGTTTTCCTCTCAGCATTCTCAATCCATATGTCCCAAATTACTTTCCTGCAAAACTGCTGCAGCTGTGAACAATACTTCCTCATTACCTTCCTGAAGTGTTGGTTCCTTGTTTTCACAATAGCATTTCAGCTTTTGATTCGAGGAGGACACCCTTATATGAAGCATGAATATTAAAGAAAGTGTTATCCATGTTGCTTTAACTGCCTTGCTGCTTTTGGTTTAGCAGGGTCATGACTGTTGCATTGCTTCTAAACTGTGGCCAAAGTAAATAACTGTTTTGGTTTTTTTTTGTCTTCAGTCATGAACTTTAAAAATCATTCTTCCAGCAGCCCATGAACAATAATATTAATTTGTATTGTTTTATTCAGCTGCTGCTGCACAAAAGGATGACATCAGTTTCGGTTTTAATTCCTTTGGCATATTTTTCTTAAGACACCTGTTACATGGAAGACGAGCTAAAGACATTTCTTGGAGTGGCATCTCCAAGTATTAAAATAGTTTGTTCTCTGTTGTGTATGGCTATATGTCCTACAGAAAGCTTGTGAATGATGATGGGCTAGTCAGAATCCAGGCATTGAAAATAAAATACCAAACTGTCTCACTCCTGTGCTTGCCCCAAGTTTTGTTGTACTCAGACAATGCTGGAGCCTCTCCTCTGCATGAGGCTCATGCAAACAAGCACTGAAGTGGGACATGTTGCCTTTCCAAGCACTGGATCACAGTGTTCCGCTGAAGCTCCGTTGTGCCAGGCTAAAGGACACAGGTCCCCCGGCAGCGTGAGGGAATGGCTGCTGCACTGGTCATGTTACGTGCACTGAGCAGAGGCCAGCTAGAATAAAGTGTATTTGCAGGCTGGCTGGCCTTGCAGCGTAGTGGACTAGGTCACATGTTCACATGTTGATGAGAGAGAGACAAATTGGAAAATGTCCTTAAAAAGGGGAGAAAGGGTAGTGGATGAGGGCAGCAGGGGAATGACACTGAGGAGAAGCTGGGAGAGGTGGGAAAGGGTCACTGTATTGGACAGTGCAGGCAGCAAACATTAGGGGATGTGTAGGAGACGGCAGTGGGTGCAGGCCCATCCACTGTCCTTAGGCATTGTCCATGTACCATGTCCTGGTACCTTCCAATATAATAGGAGTTTTTATTTCTGTGACACCCTACAACAACAGAAAAGAGATGCCTATTGTCATTCCCACGTCACCATACTGAAATGAGCAATTCTGGCACCTGTCTTATCAGTATGTTTAATTCCATAGATTGGACTTTGTTCTTAGCACCAATATTCAGCACTGGATAACCTCACTGAAATAGAAATGTGAGACCGGGACCAAAAAGGATCCCAAAGCCTCTCCCTGCTCAAAGGCTGGGACAGCAGGTATTTAATTGTATATTGATATGGTGAACTCTATATGTGATAGCAGAGAGTAGGAACTTAGTGAGTGCTTCAGCTGGAAGCAGAAAACTGACATAAAGAATTTTTAAGCTAATTCAAAAAATGATCCATAAAGTTCAAATAGGGGTAACTTACATCCCATCCAAAATATGCAAATTACTCAGAGGATGTATTGATGGGCTGTTCTTTATGACACCAGCTTGGTTAAACAGGATGCTCTTTGCAGCCCTGTTTGTGCAAAGGGCAGAGCTTTCTATTCATGCAGGCAAACGTTTCTACATAATGGAACTGCTTTCCATTTCAAAGCAAAACTTGGGGTTATTTTATGTTTTTCTTTTTCTGTTAGAAGAATTCCAGGCTTTTTAAAAACAAAACCAAAACCAAAACAAACAAACAAACAAAAACAAGAACAAAAAAAGAAAACTACTAAGGTGTGTTGGGTGGTAGTTTCGTTTCACTCTTGGGAAGAGGAGTGAAAGGTTTTTAATGTTGTTTTTCCATGTGATTCTGTAATTAAATTGATTTAACACTAACTACGTAGAGCTTCATATAGTCTATTTGGAGAAAATTCAAAAATAGGTCTAGGATAGGGTTTTATATGAACTGTCTGTTGTGTATTTGCCTTGCTCTTTTTTACTTCCCTTATTTTTTTTTTCTTTTAATCCATTTTATCAGCTCCTACCTGTTTTCATAATTCTCATTATGGAATTGGCTGAAGTGTATATTAGAGTTTCGTGATATAAATGTTCTAACTCATCTCTTTTCTGGCTGATTAAGGGCTGAATTAGCTATGTCAAAGAGGAAATGTCTGCTGATTGCTCTGTGATTCTGTCTGTCAAGTCCAGGACTTCATGGCACATACAAATCCAGATATCTTTGGAAGGAGCTCTGGGTTTTTAGTTAAACCCTGGTATTGGAAAAGTTGCTCTATTTGTCTAGGCTTAGTTTTTACCTCTCTGAAATGAAGATGATGATAGCACTCCAAGTGAAAGATTTCTTTCCAGTATTCATTTGGAAAGCGACATTTACACTTCTGAGTCTCTCTTGTGAGTGGGTGCATTCCTTGCCCAGCAGCAGCCAGGTGTTGTGGTGGAAGCAGCCCAAGGAGCTGTGTGGGACAGGAAAAAGCAGTTTGGAACTTTCTTCTACACAGACAGGGTTTTTCTTGAAAAAGGAGAATATTAAGTAACATGCTGAAGAGAAATACAGCCTGTGTTAGACATATTGGGATGAGATAACTCTATCCTATTTGTAACTTTCCCCCAGCCCACCCCCCCCCCCCCCAATCTAAGGGAGAGAGGATTCTTTTTGAAAAATATTGTGAGATCTCAAAGTGAAAGGTGTGGGAGGATATTATCTGTCTTGTGGTGTTTGCTGGAAAAAAAAAATAAATGCAAGAACAAATGGAATGAGGGGAAATGTGAAAACAGTGGGAAGAGAAAAACTTCTTTTAGCCTTACAGAGTAGTTATTGATTCATGAAAGCACAAGGATGATTCCTCATTGTACAGCTTTCAGACAACAGCTAGAATATTCACTTTGAGTTAAAGACTAGAAAATATTAATGAACTGACAGAAGGCAAAGAAAAGGCAGTTAAACCCCCGAGGTTAGAGGATTAGACAAATAGCTGTTAGGAAAAGAGAGGGAAAAGTAGTGAAATGGTGGACTGGAGCATGAGCAAGGAAGAAACATAGCTGTCAGAATTGAAAGGGAAGATAAACTTAGAGAAAGATCAAAATTGCTTTTGTAGCTCAAGTTCAGAAAGAGGAATTCTGGGACAAAAATAGAGTTGTAAGTTTGGGTTTTTTCCAAAAAGATTTTTTTTTAAAAATCTGATTTTTAAATTTTTATCTGTTTTATTCTGAAGAATGATCTAGATAACATGGGGAAAGAAATTCTTTCTAAAAATGCTAAACATTTTTAGAAATGCATTGGAATATGCTTTACAGACAAAAGGTTTTACAGTATCTTTCAGGGCTTCAGGCTTCAATTACCTGAGTACTGTGTGTAATCATGGTCTTGGAATGTTGCTAATTTTGAGGACAGCTCTTATCTTTCTTATGCATTTGTATTTTGCAAAGAAAAACTAAATCACAATTATAAAAAAAAAATTTATAAATTATAAAGAAATGCTTTTCCTAGGTTTAATATTTGTCAATGCCTTTTATAAAATTATTGTATATTCTGACTTACAAAATAAAATTATTGATAAAAAAATGATGCATAAGATCTTGCATGGAACAATTGTGGTAAAGGATAATAATATTTTGAATCTGTGCAAAATGATTAGAGTAATTTAAAAGCAGGCCTGTGCCACTAGTTAGATGTGTAATTTATTTCAGAGAGAAATAAAAAGGAAGAGGACTTATTCAAGCTCAGATGGCCTCAATGAAAAACACTGAAGCTTTTTGCTTAACTGAAGCCCTCTAAATAAAGGCTTTTTTTCTTGTTATGAAAATAAGGACTGGATCAGTGCTGTGCTTATGAATTGCAGAAACTTTAGTCTTTCTTTCCTAAATTTTTCACCTGTCTTGGATTCCACTGAAGAAACCAGAACAGTGCTTGCTCAAAACAGCTCAGGTGTTCCTTTGCTACTGAGCCCAGTTTGATATTATGCAACTCCCTGTGAATATTAACTGGTGGGACCCTGTGGGTGCTCCCTTTTGGGAGGGCTCTGAGGTTGCTGGGGATGGGCACACAGCTTTTGCGTGCTATATTTGGCAGAGCTTGGGTCCAACCCCCTGTGTCCTGCCAAGAGCAACTGGTCTATTTGCTCCTGCAGCTCCAGGGCCATGGAAGCTGGATAACCTCTCCACTCAAAATGCAAACAGATGAAAAGTCTCCAGTAGTAAGCAAAAAGGGGTTGTTAGAGCTCTGTGCTGCCTTTTCCCCATGTTTTCATTCAGAGGAAGTCTTACTGAGCAGGAAAGACTGCAGAGCATGATGGAGGAAAGCATTTGTGACAGGCACTTTTCCTGACGGTATTGCTAAAAGCATGGGAAGTGGGGACACACTACAGGGTTGAGCAACGGGGGTTTTTAAAGGACAGCATAGCACCAAAATTCACTCATGAGACCCCAAAGGAATTGTGAACAACCCCTAAGAATGCAGCTGGGAATGGCAATCCTATGAATGGTACTTTGACCATTGGTCATTCTCTTTTGTTGTTTAGTTCTCTCCAGTATCTTTATATAGGTATTATTGTGACACAATATTTTTGCTGCAATGTGGCTGTGTTACCATATTGAGCTAAAGAGAATTACTAATCCTCTTGAAGTCCTAGTAACCTGCTTGCCACATATGCTCAAAATGTTTCATACCCATGCATAGATTAGTTTGGAATCAGTCTTGTGTATGAATTCCGTTGTTACTTAGTTGTTCACATATAATCCTTTTAATTTCCCTGGCAGATTATCGTTCATTATTTTTCAGTGCAAACCCCTCTTGTTTCCCATGTGTTTTCCCCAGTTGTTCTCTGGAATATTTTTCATCTTGGCTTGGCCAAGGGCATCTATGAGGTGTGGAACCTTGATATAAAGCTAGGCTGAGCAAAACAGTTTGAAAGTTACCGGATAGCTAAAGAAAGAGAGAGATGGCCATGGATTGAACTAGATCTTAAATTTGAGGTTACTTCAGACTGACTGGTTCCTACTCAGCATTTCACAGTTGAGTCCAACAGTAGAAGTAACATGACTACCTGCAATCCTGAGCTCTGAAACTGCTGATTATGTGGCACTGATGATTTGTACTGGGGTAAGAGCCAGCTGGCCATGTGGATGTGGGTTTAGATTGCGTTCTAAGAAATAACATTTAGTATGGCTCAGCTTGGTATGAACAGGAAGTGCTAGGCAGAGGAACAACCACTCAAGAACATGAGTCAGAAGATGAAATTAAGGACTGACACAAATGCATATATTTCAGTGCCTTCACATTTGGCATCCCTGCACAGGCAAATGATGTAATAACAGTTCCCCTCACATACCTTGAATCCACAGGAAAAGAGCCAGTGTTGTCATGAGTAATATATAGAAGACATAGGTGAATAGTATTTTAGGCCTTGCTAAAAATAATTTTTCCATGCACTTCATAGATTGGTGTAGGTTGCCTTTAGTGCTTGCAACTGCTCTGTCCACACCTCTTCAGTGACTGCCACAAGCTCCTTTCCTCATCTTTTAATTGGCAAACTTGCCTCTCTTTTGCCTTATGTAAATTGTGAGCCATGAGAAGAGCCTTCCCATTGAAGAAGCCCTCACAGAGATGATGGCTTTGAGACTGTTTTTATTGGGATAAGTCCACAACACAAGACTCCTCATATTTCTAAATGCTAAGAACGTAACTTCTTTGGGCACATCTGAATTCTGTTCAGTTACGTAACTGCCCAGGCAATCACTGTGATTTTAGTTACTCTTGGGGTGATAAAGCTATATATAGAGACCTAAATGCAAGAGAGGGTCACAAGTAATAATGATTTGATGTCTTCTATCTAATCAAGTCTTGTTCAGTATCATTTCTTCTGATTTGGGATCTTTCTTTTTTTTTCCCCTGACCACTTATTAACTGGTGGCACAGAAACATTCAATGTCCTCTGTTCTAATCGTTGGCTCATTTCTGTATAAATTTTTTTCTGAGTCACATCCCAAACCATACAGACTCCTTTCATTGCCATGACAACAGCAAGGCATGCCAATGTTAGCAAAGTCTGCTGGAAAAAGAGAAGTCAGTAAAATCAAAACACAGTTAATTGAGGTATTTCAAATATAAATTCCCATTTTCTGAAATGATCCAAAATTATCCTGCATTGTGGAAAAGAAGTTAAGAATAAAACCTCATGCTGGGTTGGGTAGCCTCATGCTGGATGTTGGGTCTTGTCCTAGGCACTGGATTATAAAAAAAGATCTTACAAAAATAGTGAGAGTAGAATTGGTCATAGCCCTGGTGAAATGTTTGGATCAGAAGATGATGAAGAGTTAAATGTGGTTACTAAAAAAGTAAAGGATAATTACTAACAATTTCAGAAAAACATTTGATGTTAAATTGTGCATTGTTCTGTCATTAATCATGCCTTTCTCTTCATTGCTTAAGATTAAAAGTACATTTGATGGGATTACACAACAGTAAATTTTAAACTAATAAATAATGCAGTAACTCATACAAAGTAATAGGGAATCGCTGATGTAAAACAGGTCTTGTAGAGCAAAATGCTGGAAGAAAGTCCAAGTGTAGTTGGGAAGGAGGAAAACTGTAGGTGGGACTTGAGAGGTCTGCAGTCATCTTGAAGGATTATTTCTGTTTTAAAGGAGAGGTGAGACCAGAGAGATAACAGAGGTAATATCTATAGCCTCCTTTCCTTTGAAACCTCCATGATCATATGGGTTTTCTCTTGGCCTTCCTCTATGCTTTGAAGCTAAGATGGAAACTATTTTGGAAATAGAAATGGAGGATGAATGTCCTGCAGTCAGGGACATTATGGGCTGAACTCTTGAGATTTGTAGTTTTGAATACTTCTGCTTATGCTTGCTGTGAAGGAGGGGGAGAGGTTGAATGATGTTGCCCACTGAAAAGCTGTGATTCAGGTATTCCTGGATTATGTCTAGGGTTGTCCCCTAAAACTCTTCTCAACTATTTTTTGTTACTTTCACTCTGTTAATATATAGCTGGAGGTGGCTGGAGGGCTCATCTTTCCTCTAGTATGCAATGAGTTTCAGAAGCCTCTGCAATTTCCAAACGATGCAAGTGCTATGTTTTCATTTAATGGTAGTTGACTCCCAGATGAGGTGGCTGAATTGTGGTGACAGCCATTGGTAGTGTCAGAGCAAATGTAGACTTGTTCCCCTTATTTATATCCTTATTTTCAGACCTACTAGAGCTACTAGTAGGCTAGAATGCTGTTTACTTTGTTTGGGTTCTCAGTAATTCTGACAATACTTGCCTGCTTAGTACAGGGGGATGGAATAGACCTCCTCATCCTGCATCACTTGCCATGCTGGGTTTTATTCCAGTTCAGAAGCTCTTGAGTCCAGCTGGCTATAGATGCAGACAGTAGCTCAGGCATTGGGGGTCCAGTTCTGAAGGAGAAACTGTGGAAGTGACTTGACTTATCAAAGGATGTAGTCAATATCATATATTAACAGTTGCTATCTAATAAACAAGTTTCATGTGAGAATTCACAAATATGAATAGCAATAGTCCTGCAGTGTAACTTCAATTCTGACATCAGTGAGCCTCTGGAAACAGCCCCCGTACCCCCCTCCCGCCCTGCACCTGCATCCAGGCAAATGGCAAGGGGAGAGCCCTTCACTCTCAGTACTGCAGCGTCATTGATGGGCGGGGTCAAGACTTGACAAACAAAACAGAAAGCCTTGCAGTTTTGTGAACGTAATATTTAAAAGCATTAGACATTTGCAAACCTAAGAAATTCCTTGAATCGTAGAATGCTTGGCTGCAGGTGGAGCCTGCAAGCCATAAAAGCTGCAGTTAATGATAAGCTTTTGTCTTCATGTGACTAATGTGTGTGGGCGTGGGGCACGTGAGCATGGAGAAGAGCACACACTGCTGAGTGTGTCTGTCTATTCTGCTTTCTCTTCTGTGGAATAGCAGATCTGCTGGACATGTCTGCAGTGAATGTGTTTTCATGTATCTATTGATTTTTTAAAGCTTATTTTTTACACAGCATCCTTTAGCTGACATATTTGAAACACTTAAGGAATGCTTTAAAATGTTTTTATAATTTACTCCATTTTTGGTGGTATTTGTTAGCACAAGTGGTCTCATCAACAAAGAAGCTGCTCATTCACAGCAGAGTTTGACTATGACTTTAGACAAAAGATTAGCTAGTGTAGTTAGAGTCTATCTAAAACTAAAATCTTACAACTTATTGAACAAAAATGGGTTATCTTGACCATCATCCTTGATATTACATGGGTAAATTGCTAACAGAGACTTTTTTCTTAGTCTGTGATTTTTAGCTTGGTTGGGTCATACTTTTCAAAGCAAGGCATTTGGGTTTTATTCTGATGCAAAACACTGTGCATCCCTGAGCTGCCTTTTAGGGGGCAGAATGAAAAGCCATCGATACCTGGGATGGGTCTCCAAAGTGGCCAGTGACATTTAGTCCAATTTTGGTTGGAACTTACTTCATGAAATGCAACAGTCCCTCCAAGGAGCTGAGCTCTACCCTTAGGGACCTCCCCTAACACTTCATAACTCAAAATAAAGCATTAAGGCTGCTGAGGAGAGATTCAGGAGACAGGGGCTGTAGGACAAGTACGTGAGAATGAGATTTCTGGTCCACTGGTACCATGCCTGAGCCAGCCATCGGCCCATGGCTTGGGAAGGAAAGGCAGGAGCAAGCACAGAGTAAAGTGTCCCCAAATACTGTAGGGCTTTCTGTGGGCTGGGACATTTTTCAACCAGAGGAGATATCTTTGGTAAACTGATTTTTTTTTTCTTTCCTGTATTTTTCCAGTCTCTTTTTGAATCCAGGTAAACTTCTGCTATATTTTGTCCTACATCAAGGTGTTCTACAGCTTAATTATATATGAATGAGGAAATACTAATTCATTTCCTTGTTCTGAATTTTTCATCTATTAGTTCCTCCTGTTATGTTCTAATTCTTCCGCTGGAAGAGTATAAACAATCATTTCCTGTTCAACTATTTCACATCACCAATCTTTGTAAGCTTCCATTGTATTCCTACCTTAGGCTGATGTACTGAAACATATGCAGTTTTCCTCTTGCTCCTCATCAGTTTTCCCACTTAGTCTATGAATGTTTACTGATTCAGTCATGACATTCTTAATATTGTATGAACTTTATCAATTCATGTGGGTATAACTGAGATTTCTCACTGTGCTGTTTCTTGCCACTGTGGCCTCACTGATCTTGATGTACCATTGTTGCTGCCACTATCTAAACCCGTGACAGTGTTCACTGTATCCTTTATTCTTCTTTAGACTTGGAATTCCATTCCACGGTGACAGTTTTACTATTTGTTGTCACGTTGCTTATGTTGTTTAAGCAAATGCTTTAATATACTCCTGCTTGTCAACAGATGTGATTCGTCCTGCCTTTTCTGCACTTTTTGTCCCTGCATACAGCATCCATTTCTCTTCACTGACTGTCCAATACATCAATTCTATCAGTATCCCCACTTAAATTACGTGTTTCGTTTCCCTGACCTGTTTTTCTGGTCGTTTTTATGCACAAACATTTGTCTGCTCCTCCTGGCGCTTGCAGAAGACCAACGAGCCTGACCGTTCGGGCACTGTCTCCATTTTGCGGGGACGAGCCGTGCCAGCCGCAGGTGGTGCCGCTCCGCCCTCAGCAGCGAGCCGCGCGTGCTCGCGCACGGGACGCGGCGGCGGGCGGAGGCGGGGAGCGGCCGGCGCTCTCGCGAGAGCCGCGCGGTAGCCCCGCGAGATCGGCGGCTCCCCGCCCGCGTCATGTTTTCCCTGTGACAATCCGGGCCGGGAGGACGCGGCTCCCGGCGGGATCTCCGCGCTCCGCTCCCCGTGCCCCGCCGGCCCCGCGGGGCTCCCGGGCCGAGTGCCGCCGCCTCCTCCCTCCGCTGCCTGGTGAGCGCGCGGCCGCGTGGGGCCGAGGAGCGCGGGCAGGGGCGGGAGGCCTGGGCGAGCCCAGGGCCGGGGGTCTCTCCCCGAGCTCTCCCCGCGCCCTCCCCGCCCGACAACACCGCGGGGCAGCAGCTGAAGACGCGATCGTCCGGGAGTGGGAGAAGGTGCGGGCAGCCGTGAGGAAAAAGGGAGGCAACTGGGGCCGGTCAGGTGTCACTGCCCTGTTGCTGAGGGTGGGAGAAGGACGGGAGTCCTCCGACAGCTTTTCTCCCTTCGTGGAGGCTTTTTGTGTCTCTTCAAAGCGGCATAAATTGTACGAATTCTGCACCGTGCTTCGGCTGAGGTCCTCGGAGCCTGTGCTTTCCCCCCATGTACCTCATGAATGCCGTTGTAGTGTGGCCGCGCACTTTCCTCTAAGTGTTAAATGCATCTCTGGCTACGTGCATCCCGGGTAGACCCGCAGGTGTCACAAAATGTGGTCTGAAAGTTGTCACGTTTGCCTTCATCAGCTATGTGCATGACTGTAGGTAGGTGTTCCTTGTATCTCCAGACCTGTCATCTGAATTGCACCGTCTTCTCATGGCATATTTGCTGGCACTTGCTTGCAATACTGAAAAATTCTATGTATACTTTTTACTTAGAGATGATTTATTTTGTATTTCAAAGTGAAGTCCAAGCTGGTGTTTTGTTGTTGTGTTTCGGTTTGGTTTTTTTTTTTAACTGGATATGGTTAATTTCATTCAGATGTTGCTGTACACAAGCTGCTTTTCATGTTGTTTTTTTTTAAAGGGCCGAATTCATTTGGTATGCCTTCTCTCTTTCACAGTGTATATAGGAGAGCTTTAGTGCAGTTGAAATATTTTCATTTCTGTTGTCACATATCTAAGCTGATTGTTTCCTTATGAATGGTGTAATTTGCTGTAGCTGGAACGATATACTCTATATACATGTATACATATCCCGTATGTATCTGTATATGTACGCATGCATATTGTCTCCTGAGGAAGATCAGATTTGTAGTTTAGCGGAGTGTTCTGTGCTGATATTTCATAATAAAACCTCAGCACTCTAAGTTTACATGTGCTGAAATTAATGCTCCTCGTTAGAGACCCCATATATGCACTTCTGCTCCATTGGGATGTGGGACTGCAGAGGACTTGGATCTCATGATTAAGTCCCACGTAGTTTTGGAGTAAAATATAAGAGGTATTTTATCTGGAAAGGTAGACTGTATACCTGGTCAGTCTGCTACTGCTTCCCCATTTTGAGAGGAATGTGTTTTTTGCATGAAAGAATAGAAACTGTACAATGTTGTCTACAGAACAGAAGGGCATTGCTAGTCTCCTGTATCCTTGCACCTATGAGGAATTTGTTAGGTGACTTTATCACAGTTGGTTGTGTTTTAAAATGAAACATCTTAAAGCTTTTTGTCTCTGAGTGCAAATCTGTACTGAGGTTTCCCTCTCTGCTCCTGTGTTCTTATTTAAATATGGCATGTATGTTTTGTTCTTTGAACATTAAGACTAAATGTGTTTTTATGGTTGGGAGTATATAAGTTGAAGGGGAAGTGGGAGTGTTGAAATTTTTTGGGGGGACTGTGTAAAGGAGGTGTTTATCTAATTGTTAATTAAGTGTAGGGATTTAAAGTCTTTGACTTATTTTTGCCAAGAGGTTGCTTGGCATAGTAAGACTATAACGCAGCATTTCTTAATTCATTTAATCTGTGAATTGAAAAATAGTTTGCCAATGAAAACTGGTTATTCTGCTGTTTCAAAACTGAATTAAATGGATAATAGTTGATTAGGAAACATTTAAGTGACTTGACTGAAGATCTTTGTTGGTTTTGCCTTTAATTTACCAATCTGAGGTAGCCATAATCTTTATTTTTCAAAGAAAACAGTACAAGGGTGCTCTGCATATTTTAAATTATCAGTAATGGCTGGAGTAGGACCATTTTAAAGATGGGCAAAGCTACATGGGAAATTAGCAATATTTGTGTTTGAGTAGTAAAATTTTGTTTGTTTAAATACTTTTGTTTAAGACGTTAAGACACATGTAGTATTCTAGTGTAATTATTCTTGTAGTACTCATGGGGTAGAGATGCACTTATCCCCATTTTAAAAATAAGCAACGGAAACAGAAATTATATGTATTTCAGGTAGGCTTGGTGGAGCAGACATTTGATTTCGGGTCATAGGTTGTTAGGAAGTCATTTGTCTTTCAGTACAACAGTCTTAGATCCTGTACAAATACTTAATCTTCCTCTGTTCATGTAACTTGAGAGATTTTTATCTTGCACTGGTGTGTTCTAGTTAAAAGTAGGATGCAATCCTCTACAGTTGTTTTGACATCCTGCTCTTAAAGTACTCTACTGGTTGTGTTTCCCATGATGGGCTCTCAGAAATACTCAAACTCTGAAATTGCTGCCAGGTTTTCTTTTTGTCTGTCTTCCTTGTAGTGACTGATAGTCTAGTGGAACATTCAAATCTAGTAGGCGTTAGCTCTTTAAAAACATCTGAAGTAGCCCTCAGAAATCGAAGCTCTGCTGTCACAGGGCTGCTTGAAATAACTGCCAGTGTGCTGCAGCTGCTTGCTGTGCATTAAAGTCATTCAGAGTAACCCTTGTAAATTCTTAATAAAAAAAAAAAAAAAAGAAAACAAGGTCCACCTGGAGCCCAGTGGCTACAGGATTTGCCCATTAACAGCAAGCATAACTGTGACCTTGGAACTGGCCAGGTGTATTTTCTGGCCTGGAGTGTCTGTAGTGATTGACCTGATGTCACTGAGCTAGTTGGGAGGATGTTCAGGTGGCTCAAGCAATCATCTTCTCTACTGGGAGCTGGAATTAATTTACTGCTTAAAGAAGAGCCTGCAGTTTGATCCTCCTTACTAGTAATAATTTTTTTTTTCTGTCAGGACTAGATAATACTGAAATTTCATCATCAGAACATTTCCTTACAAGTGCATGAGTTTACAAAACAGAAGTTTCTTTTTCAATTAGTTATAACAGGAGTTCTCTGAGTCAAGAAAAGCAAATATTAACAGGGAGTATTAACACAATGGGTCATCCACAACTTAGCTGGATAACCTGCTTCAGTGTCTCACCACGCTCATTGAGACAGCTCTTCTTTATATCCAATCTAAACCTACCCATATTCAGTTTAAAACCATTTCCTGTTATCACAGGCCCTGATAACAGGTATCTCTCCATTGCTCTTACACATCCCCATTATATCTATCTGTCTGTCTTGTCTCTATCTATAGGCTGCAGTCCACCTTTCTGCTTATATACAGCTAACTTGAAAGTTGAATGTGTTTGAATGTTGTACTTGCCTGTCTGTTGCTGAGTTTCTCAATTTCAGGTCATGATTTCTAGTAAATACATCTTCAAGATTTTTGTAGTTTTTGCAAGAAAACGTCTCTTTCTATGTGTTGTGGTGGTTGAAAATACTGTAACTACACAGTAGAAGTAGAAATGATTGTACCTTTTGGGGAGAGTGGTGGTGCTAAAACCTCACCAGAGATTTCATCCCTTTTCCTATTCAAGATCAGACACCTATCTTTGCTCAAATTGTTGGGATGTTTTTGATGCACGGGGATTTCCGCTTCTCCGCTCCTCTTCACAAGCGGCTTTTGATGACTGTGTACGTGGAGCATCTTGCATTCTCAGCTTTTGTTTCAGTAACCTTAAAGCATCTGAAGAAGTAATGGATTGAATTGATTTTTCTAAGTTTATCTGCTGAACAATAATGATAATTTTTATTTCTTGTCTGCTTGGGTAGATTTTGTACAGCCCCCAGGGGTTTACACTGACAAACCATGATTAGGTTTTTGCATCGCTTTTCTTTTTAAACCCTAACGGCAAAAAGGACAAGTAGCTTCAATTTCATATTAGCTTAAAAATAACTTCATCTTCCTTTAGTGTGTCTGTGAAAAGGTTTTTGGAGTGACCAGTTGTGACCAGCTGAAAGCATAGGGTTATATTGGTTTCAATACTATACCTGATAATGAATAAATAAATAATCCCACAGGAACCTAAAATCATGTAGGAAGACTAAAACTGGAAAAATATCAAGTAGAACCTTACCATGGCTTACTTAACAAATATGAGGTTAGGTGACATTCAATATTTGGAAAGAAAAGTTAATGATTGTTTGCATAATTAATATTATTCTGAATGATTATGTCATTCATTCGGTTTCCATATGCTGAGCAGGAGGCTAATACAAGGACGTAAGATAGTAGCCATTGTGCTCAGTGGGGACAGATGCTGACGTGAATTAATGCTAGTGTGTATTTCACCGTAATATTTCAGGAGTGAAGAACAATATGCTCTAGCTGCTGTTCTTGCTTGCTTTTTCTGAGTTAGTTCCTTTTGTTTCTTGCTTCCCATTCCAAATTTGTAGGAGACCACAGCTCATTTTTTCTGCAGTGTTTTACAGTCCATCTCCTGTTACTAGTGCTGCTGCCTTTTTATCATTTTTTTGCTGCTTCTAATGACACTTTTTGTCTCTTTTCTTTCAATTCTTTCTGAATTTGTAGTAATTTCTTTGCAATGTCGGTATTTTCTAATTAGTTGTTTTCTTTTTCTTTCCCATGACTGTTTTGGATGGATTCCGTTCACCTTGCATCTGTCATGGCAGTATGTCTAGACTACATGGAGAGGCCAAAAAGAGCATTTGAAGATTCCTATCTTGCATAGTGACCTACAGTGGCTTTTGGCACTAGTGAACTATTGAAAAGATAACTTTTCTAGGCAACATTATGTCCTGTTGGTTTCAACTGTCCTAGTGTCCCCTGGCCATGAGCAATATGAATTGTCTTGTGGGTTTTACATTTCTGTACATTTCATATTTTTGGCATGTGACAAGGCAGGATTTTAATTATTTTTATATATTCTTGGTTTCTAAATCACCTTTTAGTAAAAGGCTGTAAATACTGTTTGGGGCTCTGATACCTGCTGCTAAATCCTGTATATACAGTCCCTTATTTATGAAAAAAGGGAAACAGATCAGTTTGGTTTAGTTGTACTTTCAGATTGTAAAATTGAAGTAAGTATTGCAAAAATTGCTGCACTCTACTGGCTGGCAGTATGTGAAGCAAGATTCTTACTGGAACTTTGTGGCTTCTTTGTAAGAAGTATGAAAGACTTGCAAGTATGGAATGATAAAAACCTGAGGTAAACTGTCATTTTATGGAACGTCAGGAGCTGTTAGGAGTGGAAGTTGGCAAAACCAGAAAAGAGGCCTTCTGTTGCATAAAATAAAGGTACAGTCATATCTTGAATTCCACATTCAGCTCTGGCATCCTACAATAGGGTGGGAATCCTAGGTTAGGAATTTGACAGAATATTGAGATAATAATTTAGTAGGCTTGGATACAGACTTTGGTTTACTGGTAACAGTGTTACATGTATTTGTATCAAAAAATAATTTAGAAGGGTTCTAAATGTTCTGTGCTAAGAAACTAAAATGTTGCAACTTCGAAGAGATTCCACTTGTATAATACAGCCATAATACTGTCATCAGTGAGGCAGTAAATAGAAACATACAGCATTAGGTTTTCTGTCATATTTTAAGTAAATCAGCTTTTCCAGAGCTGTGATTGGCAACGAATTCAGAACTTATATTATATCAAAAATTATCTGAAATAACGTCCCAGAATAAAGTTCTTCAGTAGTCAGTGAATTAATGGAATTATATTCTTAATGAGCTTGTAGAATTATCTGATTATTCTAATTGTGAAATCTTTCCTGAGTTTTGCATGAGCCACAAAATGCTTGATTTTTCTGTCCCATCACAGAATTTAATTTCTCACTGTTGCAAACAAAGCTTTAACTACTTGTAGCAGCATCAAGAGCTGTAGTGTGATCTGGCTGCTGTCTGTTTAAATATTAAATTTCCTAATCCTTTTTCTGACCCACCCAGGTGACATCATGCTGAAGGGACCTTGAGCACAGGAGGTAACCTAGGAGCCCCTCGTATTGAAAATAATAAATAGAACTGTTGTAGACTCCAGAAAGTTTATTGCAAATGAACACACAGTGAAGAGCTCTGTATATGTGTGTGGTACAACATTGCAGGCAGGCAGTGAATAGAATTCAGTTTCACAACCAGATCTTCGTATTTAATTTTGGTGTTTTCTGCCTGTGATTTGACTGTACTGACAGACTTCTTGTGTTACAGGCTTTTGTAATTAGGTTCCCATAAAATAAATGTAGTCAGCATCTTACAAAGGTTGCTGAAATTGCTGATTGCAGAGAGGGAGATAGTAAGTGCTTGTGAGGTTTATTTTTCCTCTGAGAAAACTTTTGATTTTTAGGAGATACAATATTTATAGCTTTATAAGTACTGTTTTTCAAGAGCTTTGCTGCAAATAAAGCTTTCAGCTACTTTTGTCAGAGTTCTAAGAGCCTGAGCACTTGGCTTCTGTCAGAATAATTGTTTTTGTGTGTGCTTAATTTCTGCTGTAGTCAGGCTAAGTTAAATAAAAACATGGTTGTAGCTTTGTTAGTAGTATGTAGCTTTGATAAATTCTATCCTTGCTATGTCTTCAGTGTGTGTGCTAGTGTCACTGATTTAAGAAAATGGATTTTCTTCATAGTGATTTAAGATAAGTATTGAGTTTTATGCATTTTATAAGTTTGAAAATCTCCATGGACTGTGCGAAGTTCTGCCTAGCTTAAAGATTAAGTTAAGATACATTCCCCTTGTTTGCCGTGTTCATTTGACAACACTTCATATAAGATCAATTTTGCTTTTTATCCCTGTGTTAAAGTGTTTACTTCTTTGGGCCTCGTACAGGGAGGAAAGCACAAAGTTGTAAAATAACAATTAAGCAGGAAGATTCAGGTTTGTACAAGCAATGGGAAATCAATGCTTCACGATTTACCTACATTTCTGAGCTGATTGTTCAGATTTTCCTTTTCACAGCCTGAGCAGCAGTTGCACCTTCTTCCTCTTTATCTATAGACTTCTATTATTCTTGCTGTAATACCAGTGATTACTTGGATTTGGCAGTGAGGTAGAGCTACTGGGTTGGAGATGATGATGTCTTGGGGAAAAGAGAAAAATAGTGCCATAAAATTAGCTCCTCACTTCCACATGTTTTGATGGTTTTTGTGTGTTGGTAAGTTGAGTGTGTGTGCTAAGGAATAAAAAAGCAAAACTTGTTTTGTGAGGAAATTGTACTGTTACACTCTCTGCCTAAAACAGAAAGATAATAATCCCGCCTTCTACGTTTTAAGGATCTTTTCTACAACTTTCTTTAAAAAAAACCATAAACCCCTCAATTTTTTCTACTTGTGACTTTCTTACTATATCCTTTCCTGGAGGAATTTTGTGTTACCTCTCTGGAATTGCCTAGAGCTGTCCCTGATCTTCCTGATCTCCTCAAAAGGAGCTACAGAGTGTAATGTAGCCACATGACACAGCTTCTGCCCAATCTCCACCTTTCTTTAAATTGTCCCAGCAATCTTTCTCTTAGATGTACACACAGCAACTTCTGAGGATCTTTTTAAATTCTAAGCCTTTTTAAAATCTAAACTCTAGAAGGGAATTTCCTGTTTACTTCTATTAGGATAAATTTGTTGGTTGCATTGAGGTGGTTCTTGGGTGACAAATTCAGGTGTCTCCCATAATTTCCGAGCTGACATGGAAAGGGAAGACTATGGAAATTCCTTTGGGAAGTGTGTGTATTCTGTCCAAGACCTGTCTTTCATTCTAGACTCAGAAACAGTATCTTAATAACTTCACAGACTTTAACCTTCAACCCCATGCTGAAGTCCTTTGTAAATTATTCTCATCTCCCCCTGTGCCCTTGAAGTATAGGAGTACTTGGGGCAGTTTCCAAAGTCCTCACTCCTTTGACTGTGTTGAAGTTGAGAACTTCCCTTACCAACTTCTTCAGTAATGATTTTTTCCTCCTTCATCTTATTCTTGCATTTGAAGGTGATCAAAGCTGTCCCACTTACCTCAAAGTGAGAAGACCTAAAAATTTCTTGGTTTCCTGAAGCTGTAGTAAAAATCTGAAAAAAATATTTTTTCTTAGAGGTTTGACAGTCTTCATGTCTGAGCCAACCAAGTGGATTTATGAGAAATCTTTAGTGTTTGCTTTGTTCTCTTTCTAGAAAAATCTCTTTCCATAGCTAATTTAGGAGATGCTGGTAAGTGGCTGGAAAATCTGCTGTCGCTTCTCAGTCCCATTTTACCTTTTGTATGTCACTTTTTATATAAACACAAAAAAAAATTCTAATTCATTTTCTTGATAATTTCATTTTTATGATAACTGAAAGGCTTTGCATGAATTATTCCCCTTTGAAAATAAATAGTTGTTGCAGAAAGATTACTTTGTATGTGCATGTATGTATATATCAAAATATTGAAAGAGTTGTAGTGGAATACCTATTTTGTTGTATCTCCTGGTCAATTATAGGTTGAGTGCAGTCAGTGACCTGATGTTGTATATATGAAATAAGCTTGAATTATTGACAAAGTCAAATTTCTCTTTCTATTTCTGTGGTTAAATTCCTGTGGTAGCAGGGAGAAGGAAGGAACAGCATTCATGGTTTATCCCCTCATGATTTATTTCTATTTCATGGAAATAACTTGTAAATGTAGTTAGATGCATCTCCAGTCTTTTATTTCATTCTTGTTTGAGATAGGGGAATAGTTCTTTTTCCTTAAAAAAGATGCAGTTTTTCTCAGTGAAAGAATTCGCTGTTTGGCCTATTCTATTAGTAATATAAACTTAATTTTAATATGTCCAATAGTGTGTTCTGTTTGATAATGACTTGCAACAAGCCTTTCACACTTTTAATACATGTGATTTATTAGATATCGTAGACAAACGTCCACCACAAAAATTAATATTTTAAGTGACCTGTAAAAAATAGCTGGTGGTTTCAGGCTGAATTGATTCCTATTTAAGGAAAAACCAAACTCTTTAATAACACACTGTATTTTAAATTCTTTAAAATTATTTGCTAGGCCACAGAAGACTGCATGCTTTCCCTGAAACTTCCCTCTTTTTTCCTATTTTTACTCAAAAGGGAAAATCTTAACTGTGTCAGTTATTACTAGTGTTTACTCTGTCTTTCTGACAAACGTTTGCAGGCTCTTGGTTTTGTGTTTATTTTTCCTTAGCTGCAACAAACACATCTAAGCCAGAACTTCTTAAAAATCATCATCTAACTAAATAGATGGAGAGAGGGGTAATGAAATTTGTCATCGTCTTTCTTTCTGAGTTCTTGGCTGTGTGGAAATGCATGCCAGTCATTTGATTATTATGGTTTCACGATCATTAGTGCGCTTGTGAGTTGATTTCTTTGAATTTGAAATGCATTCTATTACCTCCTGTCTGTGCTTACTAGTTATTGCAAGATGTGGAGACTCGATTCTGAGCTTAGAGTTTGAGTGGTAGTTTGGCTGTGTGGTGTTTGTTTACATGATGGGGAAAACCATGAACAGACCAGAAGTACCTGGTTTTGACTTTTGAGCTTGAAGAGATGGAATCTGAAACCCGGGGGATGCACATTCAGTCTGCAGTGGGATTCAGCTTTGGAATTTATAGGTTCACCTTTGGGTGCATTTAAAGCAATGGACTGATAAAAGAAAAAAGAACTTTTGTCTCTGCTGCAGGTAATTTCCGTGTTTCTTACGACATTAAAAGAGAGCTCTCTTAAAAATGTTTTCCTCCATAATTCAATGGTTCTACTCTCCTCTTAGCACAGGCAAAAGCCTTCCCTGATTATATTCCTTGTGTTTTCACAGGTTTCATTTTAAAATTCTTTTCCTCACATTCCCTTTATCTGATGTAAGAGAAGCAAACAGCTGTTGGTGTCCAGTGCAGTGATGGGTAACAACACCTCTCCCTGTGCTTCTGCACGTGTTCCAGTAGAGGATTTAATGAACCTCAGCCTTTCCTTGACTACAGCTGCAGCACTGGCTGTGGTTCTCAGGGCAAATAAGCTCTGAAGGCAGGCTTAGTTGCCTTCACATGTTTTCCCTTGCAGCTCAAGTTGCTGGCACTGCTATTTTGAAAGAAAAATTCTGCATCCAGGATACATAGGACTTGGCTTTTAGGGTTTGATATATACATTTTGTCCTCACTGTTCCCTTGAGTAAGCTTTCAAAATAGGTGTTAAATTTGGTAACACTGTTGGAATCCTTGCTCAGCTATGAGTTTTAAGTCCCATTTTAGTTGACTTACTAATAGGCAACAGTAAAATATATGCAAACATTTGCTCACCCAAAATGGTAATTTCCTCAACAGGAACTGTGGTTCTAAAAGATACGACAAATGAGTTGTGTTGTACATTCTCACAGTTTATTTTTTTTTCCCCTGAGAAGCAGGAGGAGAAAGGGAGGAATAAAGGCAGATGAGCTGGGCTTTTTTTTTTTTTTTTTTTTTTTTTCCTTCTTTCTCTCTTTGCTTTTCTTTTCTTACTTTTAAAATACAAATCCCAGAAAGTTCTGGGTACTTTAGTTTGAAATGTTTAAAGTGTTCCAGTGTTGAAATAGTTTTATAAAGCTGTTGCTATACATTTAGACTTACACATTTATGATGATGAAAGAAAAGTACTTTTCTCCGCTTGTAACATGTTTCTGGTTCTCCTTTTCTGCTTGGACATGTGATCAGAATGTTCAGAAAGTGTGTGGGACTCCACACTGCAGGACTGGCCCACCCTGCACACTTGGTACCTTCCACATGTTCACCTGACCCTGTAGTGGTCAGATATAGTGAAACAGCAGTGAATATTCACTTGAGTTTTCAAAGCCAAATGTATTTTCTTTTTATCTGCCCTAAAAAGAACTGAAATGTCGGTATCCAGGCTCTGGAGCAATTACAAAGCTTGTATTTGTGGCAGTGAGTTGGAAGAAATAAACCCTACCTACACATTGTTCCCTCATTTCTGCTTAAGTTCTGTGACCTGTAAGTTGCATGCAGAGATAGAGATCTTTTACATTTGTATTCAGAGAGCACTTCCAGGATTGTCAGCAGTGTCTGGTTAAAGCCTTCTGCCTATCACATGAAACTGAATGTTATTTTCAAGATGGACCAACCGATTTCTTCTGAAAGCTACAGGAGAGTAGGGCACTGCTATGATCTCAGCATCAAGCTTCAGTCTCTATTTTTAAAGATGCATACAAGGGCAGGAGGGAAAAAAAATCTGTAATTTTTCAGGAAAAGCATCAGTATTTGTACCTTTGAGGTGCATGAGCACATTTTGAAGTTTCTGAAATAAGAGTAGCTGGTGAAAAGCATAAAGCCCATGAATGAATCTGTTCAGGGAACTTCTTAATGGAGCTACGTACCCATGTTTTACCTCTTGACAAGGCACAAACTTCACATAAGATCAGAGTTGGGATGTTTTCATTAATTGGCCTTACAGTTTCTATTAGGATCAAATGGTAGTTGGCAAATCCTTTCTTAGTAAACGGGGTCCTGGGTGTAATAGTACTTGTCTGTGTCACTTGGAAGCTGAGCTGCTGAGGAGTTTCATGGTGTGAGTAGATAGGTGTGTCTTGTATGAAATGCAAGGAATGATCCCTGCTCTGAATGGTACTTAACAGCTGTGGCTCCAGTTTCTCTGGGATAGACCTGGGTAAGGTGCAACAGACGTTACTTGGTTAGGGCTCACATAGAGCTTTTTATGACGGTATTAATCTGTTGCAGGGAAAATTTGGATGAAATAAAAGCAGATGCTTAATAGCACACAGTGTGCTTTTTTGGCAGATATATTGGCAGAATAACCGTAGTAGTTTATATTTTTAATTTATGCTTTCTAAGTCTGAAACGTCAAGACAAAATGAGGACCAAGTTGCACTGCCTTTTACTCGTTGGCCTACAAGCATGACATGGCAGCAGCACCAACTTCCACGACATGGCAGAGACTCCCTCTACCCTCAGGAGTTTAGTCTGAAATAAGATCAAATAGGGCTCACACTACCAAAGGACATTAAACTCTCCTTCAGGGAATTATAGTACTTTTTCATGGAATTGTGATACATTAGGACTTTAAGGGTCAAAGAACAGGAATTGATTATTCAGAACCTATGTAACCCATGGTTAATGATTATGAAACAGGAGTCAAACAAATCTGTTTTGTAAAATAGGAGGTAAAGCATTGCTTTAAAGAAAATTCTTTTAAAATGAGCAGTTTGAAAACACTCACTTTGAGGAAGCCTCTTTGCATATTAAGCTGTAAACTACCTTGGCAAAACTTTGATATCAAGAATCCTCTTGAAGAAACTGAATTTTTAAATGCCGTTGGCATTAAAATTAGTAACTCTAGTGTCTCTTTGGGTTTAGAATGTTCTTTAAATTTATTAATTTTTAAGAATATAAGTCTATGTTCTTGTATGTGAAATATTTTTCGAACTCAGTGTATGTTTTGGGAATTGTGATCCTTTATTCATATAAAATAGCAAAATATCTTAGTATTAGATGAATGATCCTGCAGACACAAATAATCCTAGTGCTAAGGTATGCTTATCAGCCCTGCACCTTTGTGGTTGTTGACATCTAAATCTTAAATTGCCTTATCTTTTAAATGCTGCTCATGTCACTTAGCAGAATTAAATTTGGTTTGTGTGAATTTCTGCACATATTGATTTAGAAAATTCAGAATGACTTGCACTAAAATTCTTACATCATGTCATAAGTAAGTTGCACGTACATGTAGGTCAAATGGTGAAACTGGTAATTCTTGGTGGTTAATCTTTTGCTGCTTACCTACTGAAAGGATTATTGGAGTTTGTCATGGTGTAAGTAATAAGATCTGTAGATAATATTGCATAACTATTGACAGTATTTTTCATCTTCAGGACTAATGGCAAAGAAGTAAACCAGCATGGCAGCTATGGTCCCACCTGTGAAGTTGAAATGGCTTGAACACCTAAACAGCTCCTGGATCACAGAGGACAGTGAATCTATTGCAACGAGGGAGGGGGTTTCTGTCTTGTATGCTAAGTTAGTTAGCAATAAAGAAGTAGTGCCATTGCCCCAGCAGGTTCTGTGCCTCAAAGGACCTCAGTTACCAGATTTTGAGAGGGAGTCTCTATCTAGTGATGAACAGGACCACTACTTGGATGCCCTTCTTAGCAGCCAGCTGGCACTGGCAAAGATGGTGTGCTCAGACTCTCCATTTGCTGGAGCTCTTAGAAAGCGTCTCCTTGTGCTGCAGCGTGTCTTCTATGCACTTTCTAATAAATATCACGATAAGGGGAAGGTGAAACAGCAACAGCATTCACCAGAAAGCAGTTCTGGATCCACAGATGTGCACTCTGTCAGTGAACGCCCAAGGTCAAGCACAGATGCACTCATAGAAATGGGAGTTCGGACTGGATTGAGCTTGTTATTTGCACTGCTGAGACAAAGCTGGATGATGCCTGCGGCTGGACCTGGCCTCAGTCTCTGCAATGATGTTATCCATACCGCGATAGAAGTCGTGAGCTCTTTACCACCTTTATCTCTAGCAAATGAAAGCAAAATTCCACCAATGGGTTTGGACTGTTTATCGCAAGTAACAACTTTTCTTAAAGGAGTAACGATTCCAAACTCTGGGGCAGATACTCTAGGTCGTAGATTAGCTTCTGAGTTGCTTCTTGGTTTGGCTGCCCAACGAGGTGCCTTGAGATACCTTCTTGAATGGATAGAAATGGCTTTAGGTGCTTCAGCTGTAGTAAACACTATGGAGAAAACCAAGTTGCTCCAAAGTCCAGAAGGGATGATCAGCTTTGATTGCTTTATGAGTATATTGACCCAGATGCGACGGTCTCTGGTAGGTATAACCAGCTTTGGTTTTTCTGCATTCCAGTGTGGTTGCATTCTTAACTGAATACTTTCTCCACATCGAATGCCAGTTTGCTGAATATGTTAGAAAGGGGGCTTTTTTGTGATTTTTTTTTTTTTCCCCCCTGTATTTCCTTTGTTACTCACCATCTCTTTCCCTCCCTTCCAGCCCATCTGTTTCCTCATAGGTAAAGGTGAAACAGCAAAATAATATGTGTTGTCATTTTTGGTGTTATGCTCTACCTTCAGAGAAAGAATCAAGGACATACTTGATACACTTAGACTTGTGCATTTAAGTTCATAGAAGGAAAAGTTAGAAAATTCAAAGTTCTGCAATACACCTTGTTTCCTGTTACTTTCATTGCACATGCCTGCTCCCCCATTTACCTAGGCATCTTCAGGATGTTCAGCAGTTTTACTGATGCTCAGAAATGAGTATGATAGAAAATGAGCTGAATTGGAACTCTGCTGCGGCACTCTGCTTTGTATATTGAGTGCTTACTGCGGGTCCTAGATGAATATTGCTTTTAAAGATATGAAATGATTGCACAGTACACAGTCAAAAGTTGTGACAAGCTTCTGCCTCATGGTGCTCAGACTGAAGCAGGGAATGATTTTTTCCCTCAAGTGGTCATTCTTTTCTTTCAGGTTTGTACTGCTTGTTAATAAACATAAACTTTTAATGTCTGAAAAAGATCGAAAAAATCTTTTGAAGAATGGGGTCCATGAGAAGAACTTGGCAGTAGCAGTGTCTGAATTGGATTAATTGTTGTGATGGGCAACTTTATTTGTTGTCAGTTTGGGGCTATATATACAATTAAAGACCAGAAAATGAAATATATGTAAACAGAAAATTAATTACGATTAGTAATTTCAAAATAATTATCACTTTAAACACAAATAACATGCATTTCATTACAAAATAGTTTTGGGTGAAATTAACTTTGAACCCAGATACTTTCACAAGACCGAATCAGTAAGAATGTTGGGCTAGTACTTGTGACAGTTGTTTTCCTGAAGTGTATGCAGGTATTACAGCTCAGGAGAAAGATAGTGTACTTACGCTTACAGAAAGAGCCATTAATTTGTGCTTAGCAATAAGAACAAATCACTAATGTATTTTGTTCAGGTGGGCTGTTGCTGTATTGGAAGCGTGTTTCTCCTAATAACAACATTTAAACATTGTAGGGATCATCTGCTGATCGAAGTCAATGGAGAGAGCCAACCAGAACATCTGATGGCTTATGTTCTCTGTATGAGGCAGCTCTGTGTTTATTTGAAGAGGTATGTCTTGAAAAAAACTTTTTAAGTTACTGTAGTTTACTTTTTACTCACACATGTGATTGGTGTGCACACGTGGGTGTGTCCAGTCTTGGCCAAATTATTCTGGGTTAGAAGAGGTGCAAAAAACATTGAAAAACTAAGACGTAGTGAGACAGTCATTTGGGCAAGCTAATTGTTGTGGTGATTTGTATTTTAGGCAGTTACCATGTTGAGGGGCAGTTAAAGCTGCATTAAACACTGTGAGTGTATAGGAAGAAATATAAAATACTACTGTGTAATATATCTCTGGTTTGACCAGGTTTGTCGAATGGCTTCAGACTATTCAAGGACATGTGCCAGCCCTGACAGCATTCAAACAGGCGATGCTCCCATCGTGTCAGAGACCTGTGAGGTGTATGTGTGGGGCAGTAACAGCAGTCACCAGCTGGTAGAAGGAACTCAAGAGAAAATACTTCAACCCAAGCTTGCTCCGAGCTTTTCTGATGCACAGACAGTGAGTGATGTTTGTTAGTGGTACATTATGTAACATTCAGCAGCTTCCTCGTCACAGCACGAAATTGAAAATAGTACTTTATTTCTGAGTGTCAAGTTGTAATGAAGGGATGATGGTCAGAACTGATCACACAAGTTATTTTCCTGAGAGTATCTCTCTACTTTTTATTGATGCTTGGGAAAAACATTCTGGTTTGTTTTTAGTGACACACAGAGATAAATATCCATGTAACAAGAATGACTGAATTACCTGACTTACTCTGTGGAAACAAGTGTAGTTGCCTGTAATTTTTTTGGTAGGTTTGTTTTGGTAATTTTGTTTATTTTTATTGTTGGTTAAAAGGTGTCTTAACAACTCCGTGTTCTTTTCCATTGGTGGTTTGCATACCCAAGATTGCCAAGTTTAAAGCTCCGAATGGGGCTAGCTGCTGACACAGCAACCATAATTAGCTTTCTGGACATCAGTGTACATGCTCTTTCTGCTCTCAGTCACAGATTCTGCAGTTGCAACTGAGCACTTCTATGGATGCATGACCCAGAATATAATAGTTTGCTTTTCTGGTACTATATTGGCTTTGCAGTGTTGACTTAAGTAAAAGCACTTTTTGGTTACTAGACAAGTTAAGCGTGTTTCCTGGAATTGGTTCCATGGATGTCACTGATGTATTTTATATTTCAATAGACTGCAGGACTGGACATCATAAAGCAAGTTTATGTGTTCAGAAAACTTTCAACGCATTCAAAATACTAATACACATGAATGGAATGCATGATCTGAATGAATGGATTATTCTTTTAATTGTACCATATACAACTATACAACAGATTTATGTGATTTTTCTGCTTAGCCTTCATTGATGATTGTTGTAGGATTATCTGTATGAAGACATTAATTCTTATTAAAGAGGGCTGTGGCCACCTGCGTGGGGCTGTTTTATGATGTGCCTTTATGCCTCAGATGGAACCTGCTCTGCACTTCAGCTGTGTTAAGATTCCTGTAGGGAATGATTTCCGTGTTAGTCTGTTTGGTGTTGGATCATTCCTCAGCTGAGCACTGACTTCCCAATAGGAGCAAATTCTTCTTTTCTTAAAAGCTTTTAATCTTATTTCTTTGATGTTCATGTAATTAAAGTTTATAGTATCAAGTGAGTGGATTTTTAGCATTTGGTGTATTTCTGTAATGTTAGTGCTTGGTACTGGTTAAAATTAAGCAAAACCTACAGTGTTTTATCAAGCTGTTACTTTGGTTTTTTTGCTTTAAAAAAATTAATACTTCCATCCATGAGTTTTGGACATCTGAATGCAGCACAAGTTCTGTAATATGTAGAAGAGATACAAATAAATAAAATAATCACTCTTTGCATACTTCATGAAAATAGATTTCTATTTTTTAGATTTCTATTATGAAAATAGATTTAATCATAACATGTTTCCCAAGAATTTCAGTTTTACTGCTTGCTGAAATCCAAATTATTTTTAATTTTTGCAGCATGTTATATGAGGAAACCTGAAATTCTGTTAAAAAATACAGACTTCTAGACCTATATGTAAATTCTGGATTTGTCTAATCTCTTCATTTCTCTATTACATTCTTTTTTCTCTTTGTAGATTGAAGCTGGACAATATTGTACATTTGTCATTTCTACGGATGGTTCTGTTAGAGCCTGTGGGAAAGGCAGCTATGGGAGACTGGGACTGGGAGACTCCAACAATCAGTCTACATTGAAAAAATTGACTTTTGAGCCTCACAGGTCTATTAAAAAGGTGTCATCTTCAAAAGGATCCGATGGTCACACTTTAGCTTTTACAACAGAAGGGGAAGTCTTCAGCTGGGGTGATGGTGACTATGGAAAACTGGGACATGGAAATAGTTCAACTCAGAAATATCCCAAACTTATTCAGGGTCCTCTGCAAGGGAAGGTATGTTCTGTATAGAACACCACCTGTTTTTGTTTTGTTCAGCTGGGATGTTGCATAAAGTTTGAAATAGATAAAATCATACAAAGAAGTTCTGCGTTTTTTCTAGACTTCTCTTTGAGGCTGGGTTTGCGTTCAGCAAAAGACCAGAGGTTATGGGCAGTGGCATCATCAGGAAAGCTTCTCACAGTCTTAAGTCAAACTCATTCAGGGGCTTTCACTGAATTGCGGTTTCAGTTTTGCCAGCTGCAACATCTAGACTTTCACATACAGCTTGTTTAGTGTCTTAAACATCCACTGATGCTGCTTTTTTCTCCTATAAGACTAGGATATCATGATGCTGAAGCTGCTTGATAAATAAAAATCGTTAGTAGTTTTACATATAAACTTGCCTTTTTATGTACTAATTTCCCCTTGTCAAGTAAATAGAAAAGATTGCAAAGATTATGTGTGTACTTGATCCATGTGAATGAACAAGTTAGTTGATGTAGACTCCCTCTGAAACTTGACTCTCCCAAGCTTTCAAACTTCGCACTTGATTTGTGTAAAAACTTCATCTTTCTCTTTGTATGTAATGTAGGTGGTTGTATGTGTATCAGCGGGCTACAGACACAGTGCTGCTGTTACAGAAGATGGAGAACTGTACACATGGGGAGAAGGAGACTTTGGAAGATTAGGTAATTTGAAAATTTCATTAGATGCTTTTGGAAAAATTCCTGTGTTTAGTAATGACTTTATACATCTGTTTGCCTTGTTCTCTAATTGTTCCCTCTACGTACACATACACATACACTCAGGGGTGTGCATACAGCTGACAAGTGCAGAGGCTCTTAAAAGTTTTTAATGCAGTTAATTTTACAGAGATTTTTTAAAAAGATTTTTCATTTCAATGCTTTTATTCATTCATAAGACTATATGGTTGCTAATGCCACTGGAATGTAAACAGTAGACGTTTTAAATAGACTGGAATTCTAGATAAATCTCATCTAGTGCGATGGTAGAATGATTCTTTGAAGTGTCAGGAATAACTGACTAATAATATCAAGGGTCTGGGATGCTTGATGTTAAGTTTGCCAGACTGGCTTAGTGTCCTTTTACCTTAATACATCTAAAAAGTTAAATTTAACTGAAACAAGAAACCCTGTATTACTATGTGCTTAAGCTCACTTGTCTGTTTCGTCATCTTTGATGTACAGCTGCTATTATGGCTGGTATAAAACTATCCTTGTTGAGCAGGTTCATAATAGGTTTTGCAGAAAATTGTTTAAAATTGGGCTTTAGTTCCCTTCTGTTTTCTTTTTCTTTGAATGTCACAGTCATCAAGTATAGAGCGGTAAAAAGCAAGCAAGTGGTAGGGGTGGAAGATGAGGACACTGTTCGACAGTCACAGCTTTCAAGGGAATCGGTAGAAGTTCTGAGTGTATCGCTGTTGTTAAGAAAAGATCTCTGTATTAGAGGTTTAACTGGAATTTTGGTGGGAATTGTGGAAACGTTCTCCTTGAGTTTTAGATTATTGTGGAGTTTTGATGTCCTTTGTGGGCCTTGGAGTGTACAATGGTGAGTTCCAGAATGTAGCTAGAAAGTAACATTTCACTGGGTTATAGGAAGTTGTTCATATTTAATCAGTTATGGATACCAGTGATATTAATCTTCTGCTCTTCTCCATTTTTCTTCCATATCCACAGAATTTCTGGAGTTTAATAGAAATAAAACTTTTTGTAAAGTAGGTGATAGCTGTAATGCACTTGGTTTCTGCAGAAAGGACCCATTAGAACTGTGGCTGCCTAAAGGCAGCTGAGCAGCTGATCTCTTCAGTCTGTGCAGTATGGACAGGAGTGACAGAGCACGCTTCCTGCCGCTTCCTCATGCTGAACAGGATACCTGCTGCCCAGTTTTGGGAAGTCTAGGTACCTGATCAGCTGATATTGAAGGCAGTTGTGCTAGCAATTCTTATTATTTCTTTTTCAGCTAGGTAGAAAATCATAAGTTTTAGAGGCAGTGAGATAAGGACAGGTGTTCTGGAGTATGTCATAAAGATTAGACGTTTAACTTTACAACACCTGTCTTCCAATCCTTACTATGAATCTTTCCAAAAAGTTGGCAGAAGTCACCATTTATGATGATTGTAATACACGTGGAATTTGCAAAATCTTATGATTGCGAAACAGAAGTAGGACTTTAATCTTCACAAAAAGAAAATAGTTTTTTCTTTTTTCCTTAGGTCATGGCGACAGCAACAGCCGCAACATTCCAACTTTAGTAAAAGATATTAGCAATGTAGGAGAGGTTTCCTGTGGCAGTTCACACACAATAGCTCTGTCCAAAGATGGGAGAACAGTGTGGTCATTTGGAGGAGGAGACAATGGTGGGTAAAATGAATGTTTTGGTAGTAATTTTTGTCTTATTCCATCTTCCTCATAGTTTCAGTACTCCTTGCAGTTTGGTTCTGGTTTTTATTTGTTTGGTAGGTGTTCAAGGAAGGGATTCTTAAAAAATCTAAATACAATATGTGAAGTTCACCTGCAAGATTATGGGGTTAAAAAAAAGATTTTCAGCAGGGGAGGAGTTTCGCAGTGCAGAAAGGTCAGGGAATGGATGAACAATTCTGGAAAAAATGCTGTGCTGATAACTTTCAAATAAGCTCACTCATGATATGACAGTAGCTATTTAGGTCCTACCAACTATTACATATATACTGCCTGGGATTTAGTATTTCAATTTTAAAATAGACTATAATAAATATATATTTCTTCAAGTCTGTAATTACTGTAATTGAAAGAGAATAGGTTTTATAAAAATTGTAATATGCTTTAATTTAAAAAATCCACTCTGACATTTTTGGAAATCCAAAAAAAACCCCTCTTTTGGAGTACATTTAATTGTTGTTTATCCATTGAAAATACCTACCAGTTATGTTTCCTCCTTTTGCAGGCAAGCTTGGTCATGGTGATACAAATAGAGTATATAAACCTAAAGTTATAGAAGCCTTGCAAGGAATGTTTATTCGAAAAGTTTGTGCTGGAAGTCAGTCTTCGCTTGCCTTGACATCAACAGGGCAGGTAGGCAAAACCAAGTTTTCACTCAAATTCTGGGAGTTGGTGAAGAGGATCTGGGTTCACATTATATCAACATTTATTATTTTGACTGTTGAGAAAATGTTCAACTGGTGTTAAAGTAGAATTGAAGCTCTTGATTAGAGATTGAGGTACCTAATGCACAAGAGTATTTCAAAATGTGCTGAGTCATCTAAAACACACTTTGCAAGATTCTTTCTTGGTCCTTATTTTAGGTTAATAAATGTAACCAGCATAAAATCAAATTGGATTCAAGAAACAAACAGCAGTGAAATGCTTGTAATTTTTAATACAGTAACCAACTCAAGGTGATTAAGTATTAATTTAGTATTTTTTTTTAAATGTATGTGCATATTAGAATATAGGTGTTAACTCCAAGTTTTATTTTTAATCTGAAAAATCTCAGGAGAGCTTGGAGATAAGTGTTGAGATGCCTTTCCTGGCATGGTGGATACATGTCATCCCATAAGCATTTCCAAACTTGTAACCCAGCTGGCCTCCCCACCCTCAGCTCTGTGACTCAGAGGCAGTGGGTTTTCAAACTGGGGGTTAGGAATGTTGACATTCACTCTAGTGGTTTGTTTTCCTGCAGCAGCATCCCCGGTGCTGTGCTCTGTGGCCCCTCGGTGGTTGGGAAGGAATGCACACTGTATGAGATGTGTGTTCAGTCAGGAAAGTCCTGTGCACTTCTCAGTTGTGCGGGAAGTGTAATTGCGGTCATTGTGCAGGTGGTTTGCTGGGATGATGTTTGCTCAGCAGTAGCACATGTGTGACCTGCAGCTGTTCTGTGGTTGCTTTGCTCCAGGTTTACGCGTGGGGCTGCGGGGCCTGCCTTGGCTGTGGCTCTTCGGAGGCGACTGCTCTCAGACCCAAGCTCATTGAAGAGCTGGCTGCTACTAGAATAGTTGACATTTCCATTGGTGACAGTCACTGTTTGGCACTTTCACATGGTAAAGAGAATAAGTTGTAAAAATACATAATCCTCCTCTTGATCAAGAGCAGTTGTATCTCAGCTTTTGTTTTTTACTTTATTTACATTTATAGATAATGAAGTTTATGCTTGGGGTAACAATTCAATGGGACAGTGTGGTCAGGGAAACTCTACTGGCCCCATTACTAAACCGAAGAAAGTAAGTGGTTTAGATGGAGTTGCAATTCAACAGATTTCAGCAGGAACATCTCATAGCCTTGCCTGGACAGCTCTTCCAAGGGACAGGTAACAGTGACATTTGGGAGAGGTATAATTTTATTCTTTTATGCAAGTCTACTTTGGGATACATTTAACTGTTTCCTGGAGGTGTTCCCACATCATGTGTGTCAAGCATTCCGGTTGTAATGTTTCGGTCTGAAAAGTCATCTTCCTCTCCTCTTTCCACCCTCCTCTAACTGTTGCAAGTTACAAGTAAAAATGTATCAGTACCATGTATTTGGATATTTCTTCTTTATATATGAATGTTTCTTACATGTAGTTAGACAAAACCTACCTCTGTTTACTAAATATTGACAAGGTAATCAGTGGAAGGTGAAACAATTCAGTATTTTCTATTTGTTGCTTCTGAAGTATTTTTTATGGCTTGGGAAGTTTCTTTTTGTGTAATAAATAGTACACTAATCAGAATTCTTTGGGAAAGGGGAAGTTCAGATAAATTACTGAGGTGCATTTAAAGATCTTAAAAAATTTCTGTACATATTAAACTGAAAGTAGGTACCAAAATAAATAGTTAGGTTATTCATATACAATGACTCAAATAATGCTTTTACACCAAAGATGTTTGCAAGTGATTGAAGTGAACTGGTAAACTCCTATGTATGGAGTAACACAAAGCAACAGAAAAGCTTAAGAAGAACTATAAATGCCCTGTTTTCAAGTGAGCTATCAACTAAGGAAATAGTGAGACTCAAATAGAACTAAGTACTACTTCTCCTTTTAAGTTCTCCCTGCATTTTATCAAAGTCTCTGACATTTGTACTAAAATCAGCTTTGTGAGTAATGGTCAACCTTTGCATGAATCAGATGAAATGCATATGGCTTCAGATTTATGGCATTGAGGTATTTTTGTCCATAAATGTGCAGCGTTTGATTGTAAAGAGTTTCATAGAAAAGAGTGCAAAAAATACCTTCATGGGTCAGGAAGTTGCCCATAGTTGTATTAGTTTGCTCTAAGAAGGAAGCTGGTTAGTTAAGTGTATTCAGTATTGAACCTGTTTAAACTATTAATTTATTAAAGCAGTTAAAGATTTCTGGAGCGTAATTTTCTTTGATATTTGATTCCAGACAAGTTGTGGCATGGCACAGACCCTATTGTGTTGATCTTGAAGAAAGTACCTTTTCACATCTTCGTTCTTTTCTCGAGCACTACTGTGACAAAATTAACAGTGAAATTCCTCCTCTTCCTTTTCCTTCATCAAGGTACATATAGCAAATACATGTTACAGACTTTTATATTTGTTTTTTCTTTACAGCAGTGGTGCGTGGCCTAGTCCAGGTTAATCTATTCTTTAACAAGTATAAGTCTGGTTTACTTGTTCATTCAGGTGTCATTTGTGTAGAATTACTCTAAAACATTTGTTTAAGCTTTACAGTGTCTCAAATGTATCATAATCTTTAGTCTGAAATTTATTTTCATTATGCAGTGAATTAAATGCTTTACTTCTGAGTTTTCCTTTGAAATGCATTTTTCTATGTTGTTGAAATGCATTTACTGTTTCTGTGTTGTCAGTTTGTACTCCTGTAACCAGTGTTTCAAAAATTTTTTAAGAGGACTAGAAATTAATATCCTGACTTTTTGTTTTTAACCTGAATGTTGTACTTCTACATTTTCTGAGAGAAGATTACATTTATTACTTACAAGTTTTTTATTTTCCTCTGTATCATATTATTGTTTATTTCTGTATTTTGGGATGGTTTTGCCTCATAATTCATGAGACTACTAATCTAAAGTATATGCCTCTTACAACCATCATCCACAAAGACACTTCTCTATTCTGGTGTCAGTTTTTGTTCTTTTAAGCAGGTTGGTTGTAAGTTTCTCAGAGGAGTTTCCTTAAACACCCAGTTGGAATTTACTTGCCTTTCTGAGAAATCAAGGGAGAGTTAAAAGCTTAGTGCACAAATAAGTGGAAGGGAGTCATGCAAATAATAGGAGAATTTAACGGATATATATTCCTTTTACAGGGAACATCACAATTTTCTTAAATTGTGTTTGAAGCTGCTTTCTAATCACCTTGCACTTGCACTGGCTGGAGGTGTTGCCACCAGCATTCTTGGCCGACAGGCTGGTCCTCTTCGAAATCTCTTGTTCAGACTGATGGATTCTTCTGTCCCTGATGAAATTCAAGAAGTAAGTAACGCCTTGTTGTTTATGTGTGAAAATTGAACCACTTTCTTCTGTTCTTCTTCTGTGTAGTCAGGTATTTATCAGACTTTCTGAACAATTCTGACTTGGCAGTTTTACTCACTAAAGCTAAAAAATGTAGTCACCATCACTGTTTTATGATCTGAAAGTAGAGGAGAATGTTTGCATAAGAATTTCAAAAAACTGCTTTATTTTATTTTTTAACTTCTAAATTATTCTTCCCTGTAATAATGAGCCTAAAATGTTATTGTTGTGGATCGAGTAACTGACTTGGTTGAGTAATTCTCCTAAGATGCACTCTTACAGGAAAGAGCAACTTTTGTTGTTCTTGTTTCATTCCTTCAATGTACTGCACATGTTTGCATCGCAGCATAGAAGATAAGTGTGCTATTGTGTGATAGAATTCTGATATTAAATTAAATTAAGCAGATAGTTGGGATGTATCATGTGTAATGTATTTTTTAAGGATACAGGTGGCTTGATTATTTCCCTTCTCCACTGAAGAAGTATTTTCGGCTGCTCTAATTTTAGGTTGTAATTGAGACACTATCAGTTGGAGCAACTATGCTACTTCCTCCACTGCGAGAGAGAATGGAATTGCTACATTCTCTTCTGCCCCAAGGTCCTGATAGATGGGAAAGCTTATCAAAAGGACAGGTAAGGTCAAGTAAAAACATGCCTGAAAGCAGTTGTGGTTTGCTTTGGGTTTTTCTATTGAGAATATTTTGAGCTATGAGGTGAGCCTCATTTGCAGAGTGCAAGAACGTTTCTGGGGAGATGCAGTGCAAACCGCAGCATAACAAGATCTGTAGGCCAGTGTGGTTAAACCAGAAGGGAGTGACTTAGGGAGCATGGTTGTTTTCTCAAGTGAAGGTCAACTACAGAGAGCTTAGGAGTTGCTGTGGTAGTGTATCCAGAGAAGCCTAGAGATTAGATAATTTTGAATACTGGATTATTAAACAAGCCTTGGTAAGGGACAATTGAGTGTTTTCTGGGATGAATACTTCTATAATGCTTTTCCTACATGGATTTCACCCTACTTTACAAAGATGACTGCAGAGTTCTTTTTTGTATCCTTTTTCCTGTGTACAGTGTAGAAAAATTGTGTGTCTCCCACCTGTCTTCCCAAATAATCAGATAACCAGGACATACTGGAGAAAGTGTTTAGTTCTGTGTCTTAACCTCATTGCCCACCGTGTGGGCAATCTGGTTTCTGTCTCTCTTAATCTCAGATTTTTACTAGCTGTGGTAAATCTAATTCAGTATATTTTTCCATTCTCTAATAGTACAAATCTTCAGGAAAACCTGGAGAATTTTGGTAAAGCCCTTCAGCTTTATTTCTGTGTCCCATTAGAATATTTTTGTTGGGTAACTTTTTTCTTCTTAGCTCATTATTTTATGTTTATTAACAAAGTGATTATTGTGTCTGTTTTTCTTTAGAGAATGCAGTTGGACATCATTCTGACAAGTTTGCAGGATCACACCCATGTAGCTTCCCTGCTTGGTTATAGCTCTCCATCCGATACCACGGAAACTTCCTCGTTGTGTATCAGCTATGGAAACCCCTCTGATCAAGCATATGCTGTCCAGAGCAGTCATCCAGATACTCATCTAGCTGAAATTTTAATGAAGACTCTTCTGAGAAACTTGGGATTTTATACAGTATGTACAGGGTTCATATTAATTTCTTTTTTAAAATTAGAATTAATTTTTGATACTTTGAAGGGTTTTCTATTTCCCCCCCATGTTAAGGAATGATGCTCATTTCATTTATCTAAAGTAACAGTGTAACATGTATTTGTCCTTAAGTGGACTAAATCAGTTAAATCATCTCTAAAAATTTGGTTCTGATATTGCTATAGTGATATTTATTGTTTAAGGTGACTTATGTAAATGTAGCTGGTTTCGTATTAGACTATTTTACTGCTCTTGCTTTGGCTTCAGATTTTTTGGGAAGAGAAAATATAACACAAGAAATAAATTGATTGTATGCAGTGTATGTCAGTATAATCTCAACCACCAGGGAACAATAAGCAGACTCCAGGAGCATGAATCTGTTTTAATTAACTTCACTGGAGTGGTAACTACCTTGTAATAGAGCAGCAGTACAGGTCTTATTAAACACAGTGTGTCAGCCAGATTATTGTTCTTAGAGAGTGTAGAGGGAGCGTGAGACCAAATCACTGATTCAGCTTTTTATTCAACCAGCCAATTGAATTCAACAGCAAGAAGAAATCAGAGTTTTGGACTTCCCTGTCATAGTGTGGAGCTCCTCAGGGCAGGGTGGCAGTGTTTTCTTCTCTCTACACTTCCTTTGGTCTACAAGGTGGAACTATCTACTTTGAATTGGCTACTTGAAACTAACTCACTTTTTCCAAAGGATTCCAAAGGAAGTCAAGCAGCCAGCTATGTTCTCCTTCTCTTGCCATCCTAGATAGTGCAAACAGAGATTCTAATGTGAAATATCTTATGCATTGGCCAAAACAGGTCCTAAGTAATTATTCCTTAACACATTGTTCTTTGGGGACTAGGTTAAGAAGTGAGTTTTTTAATCTAGTTAGCCTAGTGAGGAATAAAAGTGTGGGCCTGATATTTCTGAGTCTGAAAGATTTTTAGCAGCTGCTAGCAGGCTAAAAATCTTTCAGACTCAGAAGTATCAGGTCCACATTAAAGCATTGCTGCATGCAAAAGAGACATTTTAAGAAATGTTCGCCTGATGGCTACCATAGTCACTCCTGTGACATCATAAAGAAATGGAATTTCAAGTTTATTTATCCCATGATCCACTTGATATTATTCAATTTCTCCAGTAGTTACAGGTGCACATAGTAAAGGTAAAAATGCTTTTTAGGTGATAATAAAGTATTACAGTAAAGTATTACTCTGCTTGAAGCAGAGTTAATTGTTATCGTTTCCCCCTTTTCTCTTAATAGGACCAAGCCTTCGGAGAACTGGAAAAAAACAGTGATAAATTTTTACTTGGTACATCATCATCAGAAAACAGCCAGCCTGCTCATTTGCATGAGCTTTTATGTTCCCTACAGAAACAATTGCTGGCTTATTGCCACATCAACAGTGTTACTGAGGTATGTGTCCTTATTTTTACCCTTTACGAGAGAAAAAAATAATTCAGTATTCATAAGCACCAGAATGTTGTAAGATTCCTTTTGAAAATCTTAATGACTATTTGAAAGCTGAAGTGACTTAAATAGTGAACACTTTATATGTATTTACAGAACTATTCTTATGTTTGTTTCCTTCTAGAATTCCAGCAGTGTGGCGCTGCTTCACAAACACCTTCAGCTTTTATTGCCTCATGCTACAGATATCTATTCCCGTTCTGCAACGCTGCTTAAGGAAAGCTCTTGGAATGGTAGTGTTGGGGAAAAACTGAGAGGTAACTATCTAGGAAAAAATCAGTAATGATGGCTCTGTAACCTTAGGGCACTTTTTTTTTTTTTGCTCCGGTTTAAATTAAAAAATCTCTTTCCTATATCTATGTAAATTAGCCATCCCAAGTCTCCCCCCAAAGGAGGACATGAGGTGTCTAGCCAGGACTCACATGTGGTTCATGTTTTTTGAGACAACATTTTGTGTGCAGGAGAAGCACAGACTGGAGATTGTGAATTCTCACTTCTGTTCACCTTCACTCCAGAATGTGAATGTGAACAGCATACAAAATGTGCATTATTGTTCGTTTCATTAGTTTTAGTTTTCTCTTTTTAAATTTCAATTATTGTGATTACTGAAAAACGTGTAACTAAAATAAGAGATTAATAATTATTAAACAAACCCATCAATTCAACCCTTATTAAGACATTCTGAGATAGCTGAGGTGTAATTCTTTGACTTGTTAAATTCTGCTTACGTAATTCCATAACTGTAACTAATTTGGGTTTTCTTCTTCTCTGCAGATGTGATTTATGTATCAGCTGCTGGCAGTATGCTCTCTCAAATTGTCAACTCATTGTTGCTGCTGCCAGTATCAGTAGCCCGACCTTTGCTGAGTTACCTGCTGGATCTGCTGCCACCTTTAGATCGTCTCAATAGACTCTTGCCTGCTGCAGCCCTTTTGGAAGATCAGGAATTACAGTGGCCTCTTCATGGTAAGTGTAATAACAAACATTCTTTTAATCTGAAAAGTAAACAATGGCACATTTTATAGTAGAATTTAGCTCTCCCTTTTAAGTTGGTTTTTTTTAAGCTATGTGTCTTGCTACATCTCCTTTTCAATTTCCTTAATGTATTAATATTCCTTGCTGTGAATTTTTTTTTCTGCTTTGGGTGCTGTTTCTGGTTGTATCCTTAATCTTCTATACATGTTTATCAGAACACAGAGAAGAATATATTAGAGCAAAGCAAGTTCTTGGGCAGAGTTTAAAAGAGCCTTTACTTCATGAACAGCTGTGCCATGAATGGTGGTGGCCTCTGCTGTGCTCTAGTTCCACTGTTCAGCGATCTGTTTGTCCTAGCTGCTGTTTCTTCAGTTGAAAGGTTGCTGGCTGAGGGGCAAATCTGTGATTAACTGGGAAATATTAACAAGATCTGTCATTAGCTTTGGAATTTTGGAATTGTTTGTGGCACCTCAGCATGAGTGACTAACCTGGCAGTGGCCTTGCAGGTGGCCCTGAGTTGATCGACCCTACAAGTATTCCCCTGCCGCAGCCTGCCCAGTCGTGGGTGTGGCTGGTGGACCTGGAGAGGACGGTGGCCCTGCTCATCGGGCGCTGCCTGGGGGGGATGCTGCAGGGCCCTCCAGTGTCCTCCGAGGAGCAGGACACGGCCTACTGGCTCAAAACCCCGCTGTTCAGCGATGGCATGGAGATGGATATTCCTCACTTAGGTGAGCTCTTCAGTGCCATTGCCTAATGGTCTGTGTAAATATGTGTTCAGGTGTGAAATTTCTGATGTTTCATTAGTTCTCTGTACTTAAGGTTTGTCTTTCAGTGTTCCTGTCTATTTGTGTAGTAATACAAAAGTTCCAAAGTGGTATTTAAGGTTATCGGTAGTTTATAAAGGGTCTTGGAAATGCATACACGAAAAAAAAAATCAAAATTTCTCAGTAAAAGACCAGAGACTTTGCACAGTTATTTGGAAATGTTTTACTCTTAGATCCTCAGCATTTAATAGACACTCCAGGAACTCGATTTTTCATATTACTTATTGGAAAATCTCTTCTATTTTGTTCTTCTTGCAAAATGAATTTTTTATTAATTAGAAACAATACTATTAATAGCAAACTTCATTCTTTATGAATTATCAACAGAATAATCAACAACTCAGCAGTGGTGTTCCAGTCATCCCTTCCTATCTGGATGGAGCACTTGCTTCTTTGTGCTCTGTTCCTCTTAGTTCACATCTCCCTCCTCCCTCCAGTTATGATTAGACTACTTCAAGACTTTTAAAAGACAGTGTGTTTTGAAATGGGTCCAAGCCGTAGTTGCAAGCATATAGCTTTGCAGTTCAGGTGGAATTAATGGTGCAGATTTTTGCTCTTGAAGAAGAGTTGGATAATGCTTCTAAATCTCCACAGGTTTTATGTAGATTGTATTTTAAGTCACTTCCCTATTTAAGGTGAATTTGTGGAGGGACTATATGTGTTGATTTTTTTTTTAACTAAGAGGAAGGTGAAAGGTGGTTTAAGTGCTTTTAGATAGATGTGTGTAATCCTCAAAATTTGCAGAGTTTAATTTCTTTGATGTTTCCCTTCTGTTAGACAAATGCATGAGCTCCTTGTTAGAAGTGGCCCTGTCTGGAAATGAGGAGCAGAAGCCCTTTGATTATAAGCTGAGACCAGAGATCACAGTCTTTGTTGATTTGGCTTTGGGTTGTACAAAAGAGCCAGCAAGGAGCCTCTGGATCAGTATGCAGGACTATGCTGTCAGTAAAGGTATGGTGTTGAAAATACCCGTGTATGTTGAAAGTAAGTTAAATCCTCCAGCTATGCTCCTAGCATAGTTCTGTATTTTCTTTGGCAATGATTTTTAATTCTACAACATGATAAACTTAATTTATTATTACGTTCCATGATCTTTCTTTTGCTTTTTCTGTTACTTACTTTTGACGCTGATTTCAGTGCTTGGCAAACATGTAGCTCAATGTTGTTTTTTCCCCTGAACTAGTAAGAAGAAACTCGTTTGCTTACTCAGTTGTTGTTCTTTTTATTTTCTGAGTAGAGCAGGGTGAAACTTGCAATAAAATTAAAGGGGAGGAGATGAGGGAAGGCAAAGTAACTTGCAAAAGATGTTAGGAATGGAATGAAGGGGTAAGTCATCCTTTGTTTTTCAAGTCTCTGGGTGGCTGGTCTTACAATAGTAATTGTCTTTCAGGCTTATTGCCTAAAATCTGGATTTCCTGCTCAAACTTTCCAGGTTCATTTTAATGAGATCCACTGAGCATTGTAATTGTACTGTAACTGCTGTATCCAGAGATAATTTTCTGTAGGTATAGCCAAGCCGAGCTAGATGAAGAAAAGAGCAAATGGTGTTGTGTGCCTGTTGAGAGCAACACAGGGAATTCTATTACAGGATTCCACAGAAGTGGGAATTCCAGTTAAAACAGTGCTGGTTACCAGTTTGCACGATCTGAGTTGGATGGGCTGATCTGTAAAATTTAGGCTGTGGAACTGGATTCCTTAGAAGTTGATGTGGGTCTGCTCTGTTCAGCTGACTGGAAGTTGTACAGTCACGTTAAGTGTAGCATCACAGGCAAAATCATGGAACTTGCTGAGGAGCAGGTGTGTTAGACTAGACTTACCTATGGCCAGGTACGTTTTGTCATTTCTACAGCAATTCATAAGGATTTATCGATAACATTTAACAAAACAATTTATTATTACTCTCCCCCTTTTTTACAAATATGTTTGTTTTTTTTCCCTGTGGAAAATTATGGTGCTTTGTGAAAGTTTGCTTGGCAGTTCAGTTATTTCATAGCGGAGCAATATTATTTTCATAATGGTTCTTTTTAAAGCGGGGAAAAGTTTTTTTTTAATTAAAAAGTCAGTTCCTTAAAAAAAAAAGGAACTTAAATGGCTCAAAATATTGAATACAATATTGAAAAACCAGATATTTTTGTTTTTTGGGAACAGTAGCCATTTTTGATGAATCGTTTCTGTTTTCAGATTGGGATACTGCAACTTTAAGTAATGAATCACTCCTAGATACTGTGTCCAGATTTGTCCTTGCTGCTCTTCTGAAACATACGAGTTTACTTACTCAAGCTTGTGGTGAGAGCAGGCAAGTAGCTTAAAGCTGCTTTTAAAAGTTCAGCTTAACTTATTGAAGGGAAGTTCATGTGATTTTTTTTTTTTTTCTGGCTTGGGCATGATATTCTGTAGGTACCAGCCTGGCAAGGCCTTGGCAGAAGTTTACCGCTGTGTGTATAAAGTTCGGAGTCGCTTGCTTGCCTGCAAGAACATGGAACTTATTCAGACCAGGTCATCCTCCAGAGACAGATGGGTAAGGCTGTGCATCTCTTCGCAGTTCTTCTGGCTTTACTGGTTATTAAGAAAATATTACATAATAGCCAATATTTTTTTCTATCCTGTTGAAAAACCTTCATGAGTTTCCAAACGAAAATGAGCAGGGTATAATTAGGAGTCCATTCGTCTGGAGTATGTGATATTAAATCAATTAAAGCAAATGATTGGTTGGCATCATTTGACCCAAGCCCAGCCTCGAGCCTGGTTTTCCTCTCTTCCCATATCTAGAAGGCTGGGCCATAGAAACTCTACAGTTTAGCTGGAGATGGCTCAGCCGTGTTGAGCAGGCCACAGCTTTGTCTGGCTGCCATTCCTGAATCCAGATTCGTTATCTGGGCCTCTGTTCTCTGGACCTCTCCCTTCCCCTTCCTTGCCTACACCTTCCTTCCTGCATTGCCGCATTATCTTCTTAGTCCTAGCATTACTTTAGAGCAATTTGTCTGATACAAGAGCACTGGGCCTGAAACTGGCGACTTCTGAAAAGCTTTATTAAGCCAGATCAGCATTAATGGTGGAAGTGTTCGGTGAATTACAGGGTTGAGGACTGTTTGGCAATACAAAGTAGTCCTTTAAGCAGGTTTCTCTGATAGGATTTTTAATTATGGTTTACAATCTACAAGTGAGATTTTTTAATGAACAAAATCCTCATGCAACATCAGGATTAAGAGGCTTTTTAGATTATTCTAAAGCACTAGCGGTGCTCTTTAGAAGTGTCGATATGTGTCCTACTTTTGATTAGTATTACGTATGTATCTTGCCCACTTCCTTCTCAGTATAGGAGTCTACATAGCTGCAAGAGACTCAGCACTTCTGAAAGCATTGGGTGTGCATACAATCAGTTCTGTTACTCCCAGAAGTCCTCAAACTTACGGATGCAATACAGCAAATCTGATATACGCAGTAGATTTGTTGCTTCAGATTTAATGCCATTTGGAAAAAGTGCCTGGTTTGCTTTTGCACAGTATATCCAGGCTTATGGTCTCTAAAGGCTTTGGTGCTGAAATGCCAAAATTTGACTAGTGTCTAAGTAAGCGCTACAAGGACGCGTTTTTCTGCAGATCATCTGAGTCATAGTTACAAAAGGAAAATTAAATTTTCCAACTTGAATGTTTAAAACCTTGAATGTAAATAACTGTCATTGTTTATTTCATGTCATGTTTATTTCAGAAGTATTTCTTGATAGGAAGTAGCCTCTTATTCAATACCTGTGTCCTTGTACATACATCTTTATTTTGGTGAGAATTAATTTCACTTCATGTCTGTATTTTTTTAATCAAGATGCTAGATAACCAAGAATCTGCTGATGTTGATACTCAAGAACATTCTTTTACTCGTACAATTGATGAAGAAGCGGAAATGGAGGAGCAGGCAGAACGTGACAGGGAGGAAGGACACCCAGAACAAGATGATGAAGAAGAGGAAAGAGAACATGAAGTTATGACAGCTGGTAGTAAGTACTGTGTGTATCAGTATAATGTCATGTGTGTCAATAATGCCATGTCCTTTGGAAGGACAGTGTCTTTTTCTCTCTGAGGTAGAACTGAAAAATTATTTTAAAGGTTATGGAAGATCTGTCTGCAGAAACATTTTGGGAGGTTTATTTTTTTACAATGATGTAGTATTTTTTGTGGTTTGGGAAAGTGTGTAGATACAAAGGGATGTGAATACTAAGCTAGTTTGCTGCAATTCAGAGCATCTGACATATACCAGCACTTCTATATGCACTGTCTACAAGACTACTTGGTTTCATCTTGTTTTCTCTAAGGTTCTTGTCATTAGATCTCTGAGTTTCTTTCCATCAGGATTTAGATAAAGAGTTTTGGCTCTGTTTGTATGTGTTGTTATTTTATGTAATAAGCTTTGAAGGGTAATGTTATTCTGACGTTTGGAAACATAACTGTTGATAATAGTGGACTGTGTTGGAATCCACTTCTGCCTTTGAATATCTCTGCTCATAAAAATGTGGAGATTTTAGTCAGAGTTTGATATTTTTTGTAGTATTTGCCATATTTTTCCTGGGCCTTATAAACATCTTGTTTAATTCTTCAGAAGATAACTTGAAAGAGGTAATTTTCACAAACCGTTGTTACACCGATTGGGGCTTGTAGTCCTACTTGATGAGGGAGTTAATCCTTAATTTTTGTGGTTTCAGTAAAGCAACAGTCACACAAGGTTGGTTTTTTCTCTATTGTGAACTGAGTGTTCTCCAAGACAGCATTTATGTTAGCCTTGGAACATTTCTGTAGAATGCATATAGCTTAAAAAATGAAATTGGCTGACTTGAAATATTTTCCATAGCTGCACAGTTTTCTTTTTCTTTTCCAAATACTGTTCCTCTCGATAGTGTTAGAATGTTAATCTTTTTCCAGTCTTTGCTCTCATCTCTTGTTTCGTTGACAGTTTCCTCTTAGGACTCCCACATTTCTCTTTGGGACCTTATTGACCAAAACATATGTTAGACCTTTAGTTTTTTAGGATGTGTCATTCCATGGACAGTGCAGTGGAGCTGAAGTGAACATTCATGAGCTTATTTGTGGTTCTAGAAGATTTACACGACACCTGCTCAGTGCATGAGTATGTTTGGCCTGCTTGATTTGCAGTTACTTTGGGCAAATGCTCGGAGCTCTCAAATTCCACCTGGACAGAGCTTCAGGGTCCAATAAAGGAAATGTATCCAGAAACATCCAGACAGACAATAGTGTTACATTCATAAATAAGTAGGAAGATGACTCTCTTCTGTTCGTAAGGGATGCTGAACCCGACTTGTGGAGTTCTATTATTATTCATAGTGAAGGAAGTATTTAGTTTTACCTTTGCCTTTCCAAAGGGGACCTGAACCTTTAAAATTAAAATTATTAAATCAAGAGAACTTTAGTTCTTTCGACATAGATGAGGAGGTCTCTTACACATACTCTTCAGAAGACTCTGATCCTTTAGACTACAGCTGAATTAAGTAAAGTGTAGGCTAAGAATTTTGATAGGATTTTCATTGTACTGCCCAAAGTAATAAAAGCCTGAAACTATTCCAAGCATCGAATTGGAGATAATCTGGTGTCTGCAATACAGATTTACAGAAGCATTATTTTATATACATCTACTAAAAGGCAAACGTGAAATAATCTTTCTCTTTGATGCCATTCAAACTGAAGTTGGTTTGCAGTAAGGCACTCAAAGCTTTGGTGTTCTGTTGAAGTGCGTTGTCCTTCGTTTTCAAGTTAACGTTGTGTAAATGTTTCATTTAACTCGTTTGCATGACTTCTTTTATGGCACTGTATTATTATCGTGTTCTTTTACTGTTAGAAAAATATTAGTTATTCTTTATAGTGGGACAATTTTGACCCAAGATGTAGATGAATATTTTATTCTCTGTAGCTTTGTCTAGAAGTTAAGACTTTCTTTTTGTGTTGCATGTTACAGAAATATTTCAATGTTTCCTATCAGCCCGTGAAGTAGCTCGCAGTCGGGATCGTGATAGGATGAGTACGGGGACGGGGACTAGACTTGATGATCCACCTGCTCAGTCTCAGCAGGAACGAAGGATCAGCACAGATCTGACAGAAGGGCAGGATGTGTACACTGCTGCCTGCAACTCTGTGATCCACAGATGCGCCTTGCTGATCTTGGGCGTGAGCCCTGTCATTGAGGAGTTGCAGAAGCGAAGGGAGGATGGGCAGCTCCAGCAACCTCCCTCTGCTGCTCCAGAGGGCATCGGGCTCATGACCAGGTGGGCTTTGCTGACTCTACACCATGGTTAACTCTTCTCTGCTCCGTTTAGAACTGATTAAACAACCCCAGTTTTCCTCTGAGGATTATTGCAGTTTTTTAGAAGAATTTTTTTTTTCTTTAATGCTGAGAACAGTGTTATGCTTCTGTTGAAAATAGTGATTTTTCTCAATTTTCCTTGGCCATGCTAGCTAAACATGAACATTCTGTGTGGACCTTATTTAAGTGTCAAAGTTGGGCTTAATGGTAAATAGTTCATATCATCAGGTTTACAGATAGCATGAGGCACTTGGAAAAATAGTTTATTTTTCCTGTAATTTGTTTGTGTTTGAATTTTTATTTACCATATTTCGGTTTTTGAACTGTACCAATGTGCTATATAGGAATGTTAAAAAAATTTGTATATGTTTAAAACAAAAGATTATGACAAAAGTAGTTTTTCATGATTAAGTTTTATAAGTATTCCTATCATAGGCATGGGAAGGACTTGTTGTTAGGTGTCCTGTTTTGATATTTTAAATTAAAATATTGATGGAAAAGATATTAAGATATTGGAGTGGGAAATTTTATATATTCAGTACCCTTTTACTCTTTTTGGAAATCTAGTCCCTAAAGCATGGGTGGCTGCCTCTGTCATTGTCAAAGTAGCTTTCATCTCCAGCATATCAAGTTTAGGATGCATTTTATGGGTGGATTTTTAATAAGTTCAGTGCATTTTCACCCGCTTACTCTGTTTCTTGTCCTCTCAGCTCAGAGTATTTCTGTTTACTCTGAGTAATGCTTACCAAGGCTTTAGAGCAATCAGTCATTTGAGGCTGACATTTGTTCAGTTGACCGGTAAGGCTGTTAAGAAGTAACAAAATTTACTAATACCCTTTATAAACATAACTGAAGTCATCATACCACTCTTTTCCTCTTTAATGTGGTCTTGTGATATTCTGTGATATCCTCCTTCCCAATAAAACCACAGTGCCTACTAAATTTGGCTATCAACTCTTACCTTTATATAATACAAGCATTTTTTTCTCTGTGTGCGCCCCTGAATGTGTGTGCACCCGAAGCAGGAGTGAAAGTCTTACAGCAGAAAGTCGCTCGATCCATGCAAACTCAAGCTACAGACTGATGAAGTCAAGAAGTGAATCTGATTTGTCTCAGCCGGAATCAGATGAGGAAGGTTATTCACTGGTAAGTAAAACAGCATGATTTATTTAGGAATTGTCAATAGACTGTTTAGATGGGAAGTGCATCTGAAACATTTGTTTAGCACTGTGTTTTGGTACATTAATTCATCATTGTTAAGAGAAAGCACTGACGGTAAAAAAATTTGAAATAATTACAGCTCTGTTAACTGTCTCACTTTTATGGGTGAGGGATGAAATGTAAATACTCTAGCGTTATGCACCACCTGTGATCACCTAGGAAATGAGGCTTTTATTAATCTTTTAATCTAGAGTGGAAGACGAAATGTTGATTTGGATTTGGCAGCAACACACAGGAAGAGGGGTAAGTTCTATTGTTTACCTAGTGAATACTAACCTGATAAATGTTAGTTTCTTAAGTTTAACTATGTTTGCAGCTGCATACAGTTAACAGTTACATAACAGGTGTTAAAATTGAGCATTTAAAAATAACACCTAAAATAATTGTTACCTACTCTATTGTGTGAAGTTCTGTTGCTTTGTGGCTTGGTTATAGTAATTCCTTGGTTATAACTCTTCATTCTGGTTTCTAGAATTGTAATGGTCCTTTGAAACAAGTGAGGTTTTCTGTTAAGTGAATCAGAAACATGCATTCTGTTTTCACTCATGTGACTTCAGGAATAAATAATTGTGAGAGTAGTTTATGTGAAATGTTCTATTCTTGTGCTAACAATGAACATTTACCATAAAATGTGCTTGAACCTGGAAAACTTCAGTTCAGAAGACACTGCTTTACTTTGCGTCCTTTGAACACCAGCACACCTACAGAACCAAGCAACTGTGCTTTCTGTTGCTCTTTATTACTGCTTCATACTGGGGAATCTCAGTGAGCTCCGTGATAGAAAGTGACAGAGGGACTAAAAAGTCCCATTTCCATCTTGATGATGCAGAATCTGTCTGAGAATCATGACTCAGGTCTGCCGTATCTTTAAAAAACATGGGACTGTGCAAACAGGAATTAGGTTGAGTTATGATATGCCTCAGTAACAGAAGCCTCGATACTTTTGGGTAAGGTAAGAGTTCTGGTTTAAAAGGCAGAGCAGAGTACTCAGAGGTTTCATGCCTTTTAAAGTCTTTTGGAATTGCTAAGGGTGCTGTCAGTGGCAGCACCCATTAGATTGCAATATTTAAGTAATGTGGAAGGAGGTGCCTTGTCCATGCATAATCAATTGAAACAGTTGAACAAATAAAGAAATGCACTAGAGCTGCTTTTACTGTGACAGCAGATGTGTCATGGCATTCTCAGGGTTAGAAGATCTATCAGAAGGCCTCTATCAACTCCTGATATGTAGGATATTCTTTGGAGTCAGCATTTTTAGCTTTACCATTACTCTGACACAGAACTCTGTACTTGATATCCTCTGTGTCCTAAAAGTAAGCTAGGAAATGATCCTGGATTAAGTCTCAGATACAATATGTCTCATGATTCATGGGCTGTTGTTTAGGCTGATGTTGTTTTGGTCATGAACCTTGGGAAGTGAGGAATAGTGCAAGAGTAGACTTCATCAAAACTTTTATTACAGCAAGAAGATTCTCTACCAGGTCTGAACACTGAGGAGAAACAGGAGAGACAGTGAATGTGTTCAGAACTTAAAAAGAAGCTCAAATAGCTCATTTGCAAACTGAACACTGTCACAACATGTACAAATGCCTCTGTTTTGGTACTGGAAGACTTCCTTGGTAGTTAACACACAGTAATGTGGCCTTGTCTGCTTGTGCTGGATGATATATATGCCAGTTTTGGTTGATAATCAATGCCAGAGTCAGAGAATGCAGCATGCACCTACAGGAAAACATTCTTCCTACCTGTGCCAAGTTCAGGAAAAGATCTACAAATATTTGAGTGATAAATGGATGGGCTGTTCAGCTCAGTGGTCTTCTTTATCGTCATTTGTCTCTTGTGACCTGTCTGTTTTGTGAATCCTAATTATTTCCTAGAACTGAAGCATGTCCCAGTGTTTGGTGAGGGTGTAACCCCTTGTCACATGGATTGTCACCCCTTGTCACATGGCCAGCTCAGTGCAGTATCAGCTGTAGATGTTTGTGAATCCCCTTCAGTTTTATCTTTATTCTTGTGGTGTGCTGTGACTAATGAAGGAGATAATACTGTGAGTTCCTATGGTCTTGCAAATGAGTATGGAAGGGAAAACATTCTCTTTTAACTTAATTAACACCTTAGCCACTCAGTCCAATCTTTATTCTAATTGCCTTCTTAATCTATTTGGTCCATTCAGAAAGAGAACTGGGCTATTCCTGCTTTAGCTTGAGGATCCTTTGAGTATCTTGTTCCTTGCTATTATTCAGTTATTTCTGTACTAGTAAACTTTTCCTTCCATCCCTACAGAAAAAGTCTTTTTGAGTAATTTTGCAGTAAGGGGTGATGAGCAACACATTGTTGTTTTGCCCTTGTATTTAAGCCCTTTGCTTTTTCTGTTGCTTAGATTAATTTTTTCAATTTTGCAGATCCAGAGAGTGTGCCTGCAGATGTTGTACATGTTGTGTACAGTGCCTGTGGGTGCTTCACCCCACGTTAGGTACACAGCAGTAAGGAAAGCACAGCCAGTAGAGCAGTCACAAAAAGCTACAGATCAGAGAGCATCCTCTACTCTCAGCTTTTCATCACCTGCAACATAACTCAGTGAATTTCAGTGTACTTGTGTGTATTGCTGTGCCTTACTGACACAACTGGGCCACTCAAAAAAACCCCAGCAACTTAACTGAAATCCAGATGGATTTGAAATATTTTAGTGTACTTGCAGTAATGAATTCTGCCTTTGAAAACTGACAAATCGTGCTTAAGGAAGGGACTTGAACATACAAGAATACACACATGAATGTATACAGATGTGCTACAGGGGATTATTTCCTTTTTCCATGAAGGTGGAGAATTTAGAAAGACTTATATAGGCTGTATTCGTGCCAAACAAGAGTAAATATTCTTTCCACATACGCTGCTGCTTGATATATTGTATTGATTGAGATGAGGCTGATAGTTCAAGTCAGAATAATACGAGGCAGAGATTTTATGAGTATGTTACCTTCTGTTTCAAATGTCTGCTTTTGTCTTCTGATTCTTGTGTGGTGTAGTGTATTTACTCCTTTTTGGCCACTTGAGCCCCAGAAAAAAGAAGAACTTCAAGCAAGTAACTGATGGCATGTTTATTTTTTATCTCTATAGCTTCCCTACATATGTTTTGTTTTATAAAGTGTGCATTTCAGCTGTGCCACATTCATTTAGAAAACTCATTATTACAAGCTGGCTTATAAAGACAAGTAAACTTTTTTTACTGTAAGCTTCAGGTTTACTCGTCCATGCAGCTCTGTTCATGTGATTGTAGACGCTTCTGGAAACGCTGCACCGCAATCAATTCTGTGTGATTGACATTACACAGAATCAAGCTGAGCTCCAATGTAGTTACACATTTGATTCTTCTGCTGATATGTAATATCTTCAAGAGGGAAAAAATTACTTTTAGGTCTCTGTGCCCTAATGGTTAAACATTTTTAGTTCTGAAGTATGCTCCTTTGATTTCTGACATATTTGTGTTTAAACTCTCTCCTTTCAATTATAACTTCCGTTGTTTTACATTTAATCTGTAACTCATAATCATTGCACTTTTAAAATTAGAAACAATTTTACATTAGTCTAACATTAAAACATTCTTGCTAAGGTCTTAATTAGCTAAGACCTCATCCTTTCTTCAAATAAGATATAACGGGGTTTTATTAATACATGGTTGGGTTTCTTATGAGGTTTGTTGCCTGTCAAAACTGAATTTTCTTCCGATGGTCTATAAACCTGTTAAGTTTTCCTTTTGCTTATGATTTAAGCCACTGGATTTTTTTTGTTTCTTTATAAATGCATTGATTCTGTGCTGTGACATGGTCCAGTGTGGGGCAGGTGGAGGGGAGGAAGCTGAAGTCACTGTGGGCTGCCTTGAGCTCTCATGCTGTAGAGAGGCTGAAGGGCTTATGGGGCTTTTGGAAAGAGCTGTTGCTGTGTAGGCAGTGGTTGTGGACTTGGAGAAGGTTTAGCTGTGCTTCCTGTGGGCAGTCAGAGGCTTCATTTATCCTCTCCCATGGGCTCTGTTCACCATGCACTTGCCAGGAAACCACCTCCTACAAAAAAATGAAATTTTAGCACCTAATTGTTCTGTTCTGTCTTATTCATCTTATGTTTCTCACTCGCCACTTCCCCATGTAACTTAGATTTTAAAGGAAAGCTTTAAAGCAACTATTCTAAGAATTGATGTTAAAATTAGAGTAAGGTGATCTGTCTTTTGTTTTAAATATTATTGCCAGTTATAAACTGACTTTTAAATGTTATTGCCTGGTATAAACTGAGGTAAAATTGAGTAACAGAATTTCTTTAAATTTTTTCGTAGTAAACATGACAAAATAGGTTGTTCTTTGTAAACCATGTAGTCTTACTGTGTTATGTAAAGCAGCAGAGATTAGCAAATTAGATTGCACTTTGAAAAGAAGTGTTTGAACATGATCTTTGCATTATCCAAAATAAACACGAGTCTGTATAACTTAAGTACTGTGATGGTTCTTTCTGAATCCATAGCAGTCTGTGTAGTAGGAAGCATAAGGAGTACTATGGAAATGCACATTAACACTATTTACTGAAAACAACATGGGATCTAAACAGGTTTTCATAATTTATAGCCCTGACAATTAAATTTTTGACACTTATGTAACCTGGTTGATGAAACAGAAGCAAAATTTCATGGTATTTTGAATATGTAAATTACATGAAAGTACAAATTGTGACCTGCAGGTGCTGACTTATTGGAGAATAACAACATTTTGCCTTTATTTCAAGAAAAAAATTATGTGGGTTGGTAGGAAAGTTAACCCAAGTTCAAAACCTCTGTGTCTGTCTTTGCTTGTGCCTATGAGCAGCTGCTGTAGGTAGGCAGTGTTTAAAGGAGGCCCTGAAATTTGGATCTGGCTGTTACCATTGGAACTCAGCCTTATGATGAAAGCAAGCTTTGGACAGATGAATTCCTACGGATTTGTGTGACTTTTCCCTGAAAATGGCTATTTTTAATAATGCTTGAAGCTGATACCCTGCAGAAAGATCTTTAAAACTGAAATAATACAGATTTGTACCAGTACTCTGAGCAGGCTGTGATTCTCCAAATTGTAACTTTACTGTACACAAGGTAAATAAATACTTAAATTTTTTTTGTACCTTAAGTAAATAATCCAAACTAAAACTTCAAAGCGAGTTTAAATACAGTTTAGGTTTCTACAGAGGTCTCCAGACACTGTCTCTCTGTACAGATGGGAAGTTCTTCTGAGCAGGGTGTGCCTTCTTGTAATACTTTGCATGGCTCTAAGTGGGCAAACAGCACTTAGGCATCAGTTAGTATTTTCCTCCTTTTCTATCAGTTAGCTGCTAATGAAGTTATGACTTGAGTAGCATGGCACTCATTTATGCCAGGGAGAGAGTTCTAGCAAAACTCTCTTGGAAATGAGATCAAACCTGTGGTGGTAAGTTCCAGTGCTGCAGACTAATGACTGATGCTGATTTGAAGAAGTCCATTTATTAGTAGCAGTAAAGTTTCAGATAATGACATGTGGGTGATAGGAAATACTTGAAAATTGACTTGTGTAACTGCCAGATGAAAGTGATCTAACACTTACTCTAGGTAGTGGTCAATATACATGCATCTGTCTTGAGTCGAAGCAAATTCTCCACTAGTCTAAAAAATTTTTTCTGTTCTGTTCTGCAGTCGTGAATTCCATAAATATTTCATTCAAAATAACATTGTGCTTTTTCAAAACTACAAAATGCTGTGATTAAAACTAAAACCATTCTTGCTTTAGGTTTAAACCTCAAAGTAAATATCCAAGTGCCTAAGTTGTCTTGGTAGAAAATCTTTTCTTTACTGTTTTGTCATTTAGCTGCAAAGCATTTTTATTCAGTGTTCTAGCTTTAAGCTGAGCAGTTTGAGTGGCTTCTTTTTGTTTTTTCACGTGTCAGCTTGTTGCAATAGTGCTTAACATTTAAAAGAAGTACAGCCTTTTCTTTAAGGAAATTGCTGTAAATTTAAATCAAGTGTTTTGCTCTAAGTTGCTTAATGCATGGTATATTTAACATGAATAATCATTTTTCACCTGTGTCAGTAGCAGCAGCTCAGTCTTTACCTACTGCCAAAATATGTTGCTGAATTGGAGTTGATGAGACTTCCTTTTGTGTATCTTTAGGAGCAATACATAGTCAAATGGAATCTCTGAGTGACTCATGGGTTCGACTGAAACACAGCAGAGATTGGTTATACACATCCTCCTACTCATTTGTTGAGTCTGATTTTGATCTCTCAAGATCCCTTGGAGTTCATACTTTGATTGAAAATGCTGTTAGTTTTGTAAGTGGAGATGTGGGAAACTCCCCAGGATTTAAGGAACCAGAGGAAAGTATGTCCACCAGTCCACAAGCATCAGTAATTGCAATGGAGCAGCAGCAGCTGAGGGCCGAGGTAAATTTCAGTTTAACAGCTGTTCTTACTCTTCATATGTTATGCTCATTATAGGATTTTTTTTTTAAAACAGTGTCCAAATTCTATCTGTTAAAGTAATTTTCCTTCTTTTCTGTTAAATATCTTAATTGGAATTGGGAATGTTATATAAACAAACAAACAAAACTGAAAGTGTTCCCTTTTTTAGAAAAATATGCGAAGGAGAAAACAGTGACCTCGCTCATCCTTGCTTGCAGTTCATATGATCCAGTTTCCATTTCTAGGGGTGCTGGCTACTTACTTAGTATTGTCTTTTGCCTGCCTTTATTTTTAGCTTCGTCTGGAAGCACTTCATCAGATTTTGGTGCTTCTGTCAGGAATGGAGGAAAAAGGCTGTGTGCCATTAATGGGAAGCCGCCAAGTACCAGGATTTCAGTCTTCTTCACTGCTTACTTCTGTTAGACTCCAGTTTCTTGCTGGCTGCTTTGGTCTGGGTACTGTAGGACATTCAGGGGCCAAAGGAGAGAGTGTAAGATTGCATCACTACCAGGTGTGTACTTCAGTAGTTTCTGCTGTTTCAATAACCCAATGATAAAAATATCTCATTTTTAAATAATATTTATTTGTTTGTTTGGCCCAGGATGGTATCAGAGCAGCCAAGAGGAATATTCAAATTGAAATCCAGGTGGCTGTGCACAAAATCTACCAGCAATTATCTGCTACGTTAGAAAGAGCTCTGCAAGCTAATAAGCATCACATAGGTAAGTGAAAAGCAGATTTGCAAACTAGATGTTCTCTAATGTGCAGTAGAACAGCTTATATGTTTTCCAAGGCAGACTTTGAAATTAGTGACCAGAATTCAGTGAACTACCTATCTGACTTCTTTTCTTAAAAGAGAGAAATCTGCATTTGTTGGTAGAACCCAGTGGCTATTCTTACCTGGGTTGCTTTGGTATTTCGCTTTGAGAAACAATGTGAAACAAGTACCAAATGAAGTATTTTACCCAGTTATCCTTACCTATCCTTACCTGGTTTGAGATTTAGCCTCAGAACATATATATCACAAACTAGATCTGCGTGCTGCGCTTTCTTGGACAATTTTGATGCAGAATTACATTGAGTTAAAGAAGAGTGCAGTCATTCATCAGAAAGGCTACCTCAAAGTGTCTGACAACACTCACTTTTTCTTTGATAATTTAATTAATTAAATTATATTTTAAAAATAATCTGCTGATCTTCTGACTTAGTACTCTTACTCTGAACATCTTATTAATTAAAAACAACTTTATTTTAATCTTAGAAGCACAGCAGCGTCTTCTGTTGGTGACAGTATTTGCTCTCAGTGTGCACTACCAGCCTGTCGATGTCTCCTTGGCCATTTCCACGGGGCTGCTGAATGTGCTGTCCCAGCTGTGTGGCACAGACACCATGTTAGGACAGCCCCTGCAGCTGCTGCCCAAAACTGGGATTTCTCAGCTCAGTACAGCTTTGAAAGTAGCCAGCACAAGACTGCTGCAGATCTTGGCTATCACCACAGGGTGAGTGTCCCTTGCTTTCGGGAAACTTCATCACTGAGCTTATCAGCACCCTTGAAAAATCTGTGAGGACAATAAATGTTGCTTAGAAATACATAAGTGAAGGGGGCTGATTGGAAGAGTAGCCACATTATTCATAGGAAAGATGCATGTAAGACTAACAAATATTTTTGGTGAGTGTTTGAACCTGAAAAGTTCAGGTTCAGTCACAACTTTGTGGTCTGTAAACACTGTATTCTAGTAATGCCCACTTCACTACTTCAGCTTTGTGTGGAGGTGTGCTCAGTTGATGTGATAAGACTTTCTGTTGCTGTGTAAAAATCATTTGTGTAGAAGCAATACTGATAATGTTGGAGTTCCTCAGAGCAGGACATTGTGCTTCTTTCCAGAATATTAAATAATTTTCTGAGAAATAGTGTCTCTGCTAGACCATGGGACAGCATGTAAAGTCCTAGCAATATTTAAATATTTAGTCTTACTCAGTAAAGAAAACACCAGTGGCGAAAGTATTTTCTAGTTGAAGCAAAACTATTGTTTGATATTCAGTACATCCATCTTCCTTTCAGTCTTTGTACAACACGTTGCATTCACCTGCCAAATCTGTTATATAAAACCCTCAATAATCCTACACCCAAAAAATCCCCCAAATCCCTGGAAACAGCACCCCATCTTTAGAAATTGCAGTGGAATTATGATTAATTAACAGAGTTGTTCCTTTTTTCTCTAGATAAGACTGAAAACTTAACCTTTTGACTCCAAAGATCAGACCGTTTTAATTTGTTTTAAAAATAGGATTAAAATAATAAAAAGAATCTAAGCCTGTAGTGGAGGATGAGGAAAAGTAACCTGCTGCAATTACTGTTCCTCAGATCAGCTCTCAATTACTCTTACTTTTTCTGTGTGTGTGTACAGAACCTATGCAGATAAACTGAGCCCAAAGGTGGTGCAGTCCTTGCTGGATTTATTATGCAGCCAGCTGAAGAACTTGCTATCACAAGCTGGTGTGATGCTGATGGCTTCCTTTGGAGAAGGGGGAGGTGAGGAAGGTGAAGTGGAATCAAAAAAGGTGGATTTGAATGGGGATAATGAGAAGAGAGACTTCAGAGGTAATTATCTACTTAATTTCTGTTACAATTGTAAAATATCAGGAAACATAACAGAAGAAACCACTGAATGCTGAAGCCGTCATCCACTCTATTGTATTGGTTTTTGTTGGGTCATTTTTAATTCTGTAAATTAGATTAAAGTCATCAAAAGATTTTGTGCTCAGTTCAGATTTATATAGAATTGATCCACAAAACTGCAAGGATAGGGGCAAGCTGAGAATAAGAATTAATTCATTGGGTTTGGAATTAGGAAGAGAGTACAATTTTCCTTGAAAAATGCATTGGTAGTTGTAGTGTTTTTCATAAACGTGGTCATAGGAATCTAATTATCTAAATTTCAAACTCTAAATAAATACAGCTTTATTCAGGAAATTGTTGTATTTGCTTTGTATTATGCAGTTTTGCAGTGTGAGTGGGTGGCAAGAAGGTAACTCTACTGTGTCATATGGAAAAATCTGCAGCAAAAGATTTTCTGAAATACTGGTATCCTCAGGTAGCTTGCAATCCCTTAATGAGCATTTTGAATTTTGGTGGAAATTGTGCTTGAAGAATTTTTAACTGTAGCTTGGTTTTAAGTATACATATGTTTTTGTTCATGCTTTTAACTGTCTTTACTTTTAAATAATGCAATCTCTGATTAATTAATGAGATAATTAATCAGGAATTAGAATATGAGGTCTTCCCACAGAGGTCTCCCTCCCTTACATTGACCCACAAAAGTTTGATGTTACTTTCTCTCCGTGTCTTGCTGAGGAGCAGGAGTGAGAGCACTGCTTGGTGGGCACCTGCCAGCCAGCCAAGGTTAACAGCCACCCAGCACATAACAACTGATCATTGTGCTTTTACCTGCAGAACAGGTTGTTTGCAGTAAGCAGGACTACCATTTAAGTTCGAATATTAAGCCTGTAAATGAAAACTTCGCTTTAACTTCCTAGCTGCCCTCCGAAAGCAACGTGCAGCAGAATTGCACCTGGGAGACTTTCTTGTTTTCCTGCGTAGAGTTGTGTCTTCAAAAGCAATTCAGTCCAAGATGGCATCTCCAAAGTGGACAGAAGTCCTTCTTAACATTGCTTCCCAGAAGTGTTGCTCAGGTATGATCGTGTCAAAATGTGCTCCATGGTTACTTTGCATTTCTGTAGTGCAGTTCCAAAAACTAAGCCCTTTTAGAACATGTATTACATAGTGAGTGTTCCTCGTTAACAGTTCAAACCAACTGATGTATGGGTGTGCAGAGTTCACACTCTGGGCACTGGGGTCATGGAGCCAGGGGCAGCCCAAAGCAGAAGTAATGTCAAGATTATTGACGCATTGTTCCATCTTCAGGAGTTCCCTTGGTTGGCAATCTGCGGACTAGACTGCTTGCACTTCACGTACTAGAAGCTGTGTTACCTGCTTGCGAATCTGGCGTTGAAGATGATCAGATGGCTCAGGTCTTTATATTTTGTTAATAACTTTCACATTTCCTCAAAAAGTCTCTTAAACTTCTAAATGTTTCATAGGTTTTAAAATTCAAATCAAGCAAGGCTCAGTGTAGTTATTTGTTAATCTAAGAACACTAAATATTTTGATGTTTATACCTACAAAGCAAAGTAAAACTATATAATGTTGCTGTTGTCCTCATGTTGGAGTTAAAATTATCTGAATTCTGTCCAAATGCCCCAGGTTGTTGAACGATTGTTCTCACTTCTGTCTGACTGCATGTGGGAGACTCCGATAGCCCAGGCCAAACGTGCAATTCAAATAAAGGAGAAAGAACAAGAAATGAAGCTCCAGGTAACAGTGCTTGTACTTTGTCATGTGACTGAATGCAGCTGAATTACATTTTACGACAAACGTTTTGTCCTACTTCTGGTAGAAGCAAGGAGAGTCTGAGGATGAAGATGAGAATCTTCCCATCCAGGAAGTGTCCTTTGATCCTGAGAAAGTTCAGTGCTGCATAGTGGAGAATGGGCAGATTCTGACTCATGGAAGTGGAGGCAAAGGATATGGCTTAGCATCCACTGGAGTTACTTCTGGGTGTTACCAGTGGAAGGTAGGTTGCATAACTCTGTATTTCTTATCTTCTCTCTCATTGTTTTGTAAATGTGCTATGATTTATTAACAGCAGCTGCCCGTGCTTTTCACTTTTGATGTGATTCTTGAGTAAATGGTAGTGTTACATTTATGGTTGGACTCAATGATTGTAAGGATCTTCTCTGGCACTCAATGATTATAAGGACCTTCTCTGGCCTAAATCATTCTGTGATTTTCAGTCCCAAGGGAAGAGTTTGTGACTGCTTTTGAGTGGTGGGATTTGAGTGTTTCAGCATGCAGATTTTAGACTGTGAATGTGTATTATGTGTTTTTAAGGGTACTTGTCCCTAAGGTCCATAGTCAGCATGCGTGTACGGTTTTTGCAAAACATACCTGCTGAATTATGTAGGTTTAGGATTTTTTTTGTATGAAAAGGTTTTACAAAACATCTTTTCATGCAAAAAGACACATGTGCCTGACTGACAAGAGCAGTGTTTAATACATCATTTGGAGGGATTTTTTAAAAATGGTTTTACCATATAAACTTACTGTTTTTTCTCATTAAAAGCTTCTGTGAAAAACATTTAAAAGTAGACATGCATATATGTAAGGAAGATTTTCATTGCTTTGTTGTGTTAGTGTGTATTCCTGACATTTTTCCCCTGTGTGTTTGTTTTGCCTGTTAGTTCTACATTGTGAAGGAGAACCGAGGCAACGAAGGCACTTGTGTGGGAGTGTCTCGCTGGCCTGTGCATGACTTCAACCATCGCACTACCTCAGATATGTGGCTCTACAGGGCCTACAGTGGCAACCTCTATCACAATGGAGAGCAGACTTTGACTCTGTCAAGCTTTACCCAAGGAGATTTCATCACATGTGTGTTAGATATGGAAGCAAGAACTATTTCCTTTGGTAAAAATGGAGAGGTATTTAACATCAATTAGTTTCTTGGTGGCTTTTTTTAGAATGGTAATGTGGTACGGATAAGCATGAGAGTTATAACCTGTGGCAATTTCAGTACTTAGAAGATTTGTAATACAGACATAAATTTTTCATGTTTCATATTTTTGCTTGTTAAGGTGTTATAAGATTGCAGGGTTTTTGTTTTGTTTCTTCCTTAGGAGCCAAAACTAGCTTTTGAAGATGTGGATGCAGCTGAATTATACCCTTGTGTTATGTTCTATAGCAGTAATCCAGGAGAGAAGGTAACTTAAATGTTCATCTGTGGAGGTTTGCTGGTTTAGGCTTGTATAAAGTCAGTATTCATCAGAGCAGCCTGTATGATGATGCTGCTTTGAATTACTGACCAAAATGTGTTGCTAATACACAGTGTTTTAACTATTATAATCTATTGTAAATTGAAAATGTATTTTACTATTTAGAATAGACTTAAATGCTTCCTGTTCTACACAAAAAATTCTATCCCCCAGAAACCAAGGAGAGCATAGTATTAAGATTTCTAGATGGTTTGTGTGAAAAACCATGAAATATGTCATTTCAGCATCCTTGAGTCTGAAGGATGGAGGTTTTGCTCAGTGTTAAGGTGCATTTCCTAGGGGGAAAAAAAGACAGTGCTAGTAATTATTTCTATTCAGCAGGCGTCTCCAGTATTTATAGGAAGAGCCTATTGAGGTATGTTGAGAAGATAACTTGTAAACTGTTCTCTTCAAACAGGTGAAGATCTGTGATATGCAGATGCGTGGGACCCCAAGAGATTTGTTGCCTGGTGACCCCATCTGCAGTCCTGTTGCTGCAGTTCTGGCAGAGGCCACAATCCAGCTCATTCGAATCCTCCATCGCACAGACCGCTGGACACACTGCATCAATAAAAAAATGATGGAAAGACTGAATAAAATCAAAACATGTCTTAAGGAAGCAGGTCAAAAACTGAAGAAAAGTCGCTCTGTTCAAAGCCGAGAAGAGAACGAGGTAAGAGAGGAGAAAGAAAACAAAGAGGAGGAGAAAAGCAAGCACAGCCGGCATAGCCTGGCAGAGCTCTCGGAGCTGCAGCTGAAGATGCTTTGTGTGGAGGTGTGGCCTGTCCTAGCAGTGATTGGTGGAGTAGATGCTGGACTCAGAGTTGGAGGTCGATGTGTCCACAAGCAAACAGGCCGTCATGCTACCCTGCTGGGAGTGGTGAAGGAGGGCAGTACCTCTGCCAAGGTCCAGTGGGATGAAGCAGAGATTACTATCAGGTATGCCTATTTTCTACACTTTTCACTATCTAGTGGTAGTGGTTTGTGGTTGAAAATCCTTTGAAGTAACCTATTCTTTATATTAGAATCATGCCAATCCATTGCTTTAAGTGTTGACTTCAGCAGTATTGAAATTAATGTTGCCTTGAAGTAGTGTTCATTCTCCCACTTGCCTTTGAGTACTCAAGGATGGAAAGAGATGCTTCTTTTCCCACCTGTCTTGCAGAAAAGCCTTCAAAGGGAAAGCACCTTGGAAGGAAGCTGAAGTGCAGCATCTCTGAGCTTCTTGGTGCTCTCACAGGAATTACCTGTGTTTTTGTGTGGAAAAGATTTGATTAACATAGTTTCTTGAACTCCTTCTGCTTTTAGGTGAAAGAAGTCTTTTGAAGAAATTGAGCAGTGATTTTTAATTTTTTTTTTCCCTGCCAGTTACAATTATGTTCTGAAATAGCTGAGGTCACTTTACTTTTCCGGTTGTTGCAACATTATGTCTGTTTTGTCTTTGCAAAGGCTGTTGTCACTTTGACTAAATATACTGAACTGCAATCGATTTAGTTCCAGATATTAATTCTTTCAAGTATTCCCATTTGACAGTATAGCCTTAAAGTAAGAGTGCCCTTAAAATAATTGGAAGCCTTATTTGAGTGACGTGGAACTGCACTTGAACAGAAGCAAGCTTTTGGTAAAGCATTTAATTAGGTTCATGTTTTGCCTTTTTAATTAAAACCAGGCTAAAGGTTGCTTTCCTTTTTAGGTAGAAGTTTACACTATAAGATGGGAAAACTTTTTGAGATAATAAAAGGGGGATTTAAAAGTCATTTATCTGCTGGATGTATGGAAAATACAAAGTGCATGGAAATATGGGCTGGTGAATTTTTGTCCTGTTTCAAGTTAAAATTAGTCAAGTTTAACAGTCCTAAATAATACTAGAAAATATCACTGAATATAGATGGATAGATAGATAAATGTGTCTGTTAGGTTTTCTGGCCCACACCTTTTAAAGCTCACTGTCTGCACCAGATGATCTGTCCTGATGCACCAGAGACAGAATCGTCCTGAGCTCTCAGTAGTCTGCTTATGATGATGAATAGCTGAGGTCAATCAAAGCTTTTCCTTAATGTTTAGAAGTTTTCTTTATAAGCTTTTATATCTGTTAACATTCAGGTATGATGATATTTACCTTCAGATATTTTTTCTTAATAAAAGTCTGTTACATACTTCTGATAAACAATATATCCAGAGCCTATGTCAGCACAGAATTGATAGCTTCTGTGGGGCTTCTGGGTTTCAGTGCTTGTTGTTGAAAACCTGTGTATGCTTTGTTGCATTTGCTTTGAAACCATATCTCCCTGTTTTCTGATCATAACCTCATTTCCCCCTTTGCATTTAATTTACAGAATTGTTTTTTTTTTTTTTTTTATTAAATATATTTTACATCTTATTTGCCTACATTATTTCCTGTATGTTCCTCCTGTCTCTCCCTCACTTGCTTTTTCCTGTGTCATTCTGATCTTTATTAAAGCTTCCCAACTTTTTGGTCGCCTAGTGATACTCCATTGTATAATCTGGAGCCCTGTGAACCACTGCCTTTTGATGTTGCAAGATTTCGTGGGCTGACAGCTACTGTGTTGCTGGACCTTACCTATCTGACTGGCATTCATGAAGATACAGGAAAGCAAGGCACCAAGAGACATGATAAAAAACACAGACATGAATCTGAAGATAAAGGGGAAATGGACCAGAAAATGGAGGGTGACGTTGGATCAGATACACGATTAGGCCAAAGTGCTGATGATAACAAAGGACACAGTGCTACAGCCTCTAAGTCAGAAAATGAAATTGTTTCCTTTTCTTTAGAACCATCAACCCTAGATATGGAATCCCAACACCAACCTGCTGAAGGAAGAAAAAAGAATCATGAACACACCCCACGAAGTCATGATATAGTGCAGTCAGAAATCCGAGCTGTACAGCTGTCTTACCTTTATCTTGGTGCTATGAAGTCACTTAGTGTTCTTCTTAGTTGTAGTAAGTATGCTGAGCTGCTGTTAATCCCCAAAGTGCTGGCAGAGAATGGCCACAACTCTGACTGTGCAGGGTCCCCAGTGGTGCACGAGGACGTGGAGCTGCGTGCGGCGCTGCAGTTCCTGATGCGGCATATGGTGAAACGTGCAGTCATGCGCTCGCCCATCAAGAGAGCGCTGGGGCTGGCAGACCTGGAGCGGGCACAGGCCATGATCTACAAATTAGTGGTTCATGGGCTGCTGGAGGACCAGTTTGGTGGCAGACTTAAACAAGGTATGTTTTCAACATGAGATTAAAATGAATAGTAATAATGATAATACACTTAACATAGCCTTGTCGATTTGTAGTGGTTGTACTTTGGGGGAATCTTAATTGGAGAAAGAAATTTTGCTAAACTCTGTTTACTGTTCTATAGCTATAACACTGATTGTTCCTGCCTTTTTCCTAATTATCTTAATAACAAATGAATGTATATCAATCAAAAATACGAGTTTTTAATGTCTTTGATACTTTTAAAAATGAGCAATACCGTATATACTTGTCAGACAGATTTGTACTTCTAAACCAACAGTAAAAATCCCTTAAAAATGCTACTTGCATAGGTGAATTAAAAATAGCTTTATAGTTCATCAGCTGTATTTTTATATCTAAGACCTCTTCCCCTTTTGTCTGTTTTGGGAATAATCCAAGCTATTACAACCATAAATTTGATTATCACAAACTTTGGAGTAAGTAAATTGTTTATTTGCTATTTTCCTTGTATTGCTGTGAGAATAGCAAGAGCTCCTGGACTGATTTAGTCAAGTCCATGAGTTAGTGGCAGAATCTGAACTCTCCTTTCTTTCTCTGGGGTGAATTTTAAAAAATGGTAGTTATTTTTGAAAGTTGAAAGTTTAGCCATAGCTACTGTCCCAATCTACACAATTATATTAATGTTGCTGTAACATCCTTATTTTTCTGTTGCAGAAGTGGAGCAACAAGTGGAAGAAGCTGATCAGTCTCAGCAAGCCCAAACACCAGTTACAACCAGCCCTTCTGCTTCTAGCACAACATCTTTCATGAGCAGCTCTCTTGAGGATACCACTACTGCTACTACTCCAGTAACCGATACAGAAACAGTTCCAGCTTCAGAATCACCTGGTGTTATGCCTCTCAGTCTCCTGAGGTAAAATACCCTATCAGCATGTGTGATTTTCTGGGTGTAGGGAACCGGTTGTGTGATTTATGTAGAATATATGTCTTTAGCTGCCTAAACCTTTGAAAATGCTCCCAAGAGCTGCCTCTGCAGAGGGACACAGTTTAAATGCTACTTTGCCTTTCAGGGTGTGTAGTTTTTATTAGACAGCTGTTAAGCTTTTGCTATACACTATATAAATGTCATATATGAATTCTTTAAGAAGGAGAAAATGTTGTCCTTAAGTTGTCCTTCACTTCTCATGTTTATTGGGTATAGTTCAAATTACAAGTCTCTGAATTTCTGTATTTTTATTGAATGTTTGATTCTCAAACTAGAATAGATCTTGGTGGGTAACATTCTGTAAAGCTAAGATGTTGTTTCAGCTTACCCTGACATACTGAAGTGGAAAATAAATTCCTAAATTTGCAGAGGCAATTTGTGCTGTCAAAGGAAATCTGCTTTACCTTACATACTTTTCTAAGTTTATTAATTCATAGAAGTTTTGCAGACATCTTTCGATAAAAGCCAGAACAATGTCTTCATACTAGGACACTGAAAATCAAATACTTGCCTAATTTATTAGTCAGTCTGAGTTCCGAACAAACCATGGAAATGGAAAAAATGTTTATTTATCTTTTATCTCCTAGGACAGCTCCTGATCTCTGAGGGGGGTTTTTTGATGTCTTTCTTAGAACATAACTGCACAGATAAATTTGGTAGGAATGAGCCATTGCCTCAAAGTATGTGTTTGTGTCTTACCATTTTCAATTACATCAAGTAGAGTTTGCCAAGTGCGCCTCCAGTTGGATATTCTTCTTGTGTCAGACTTTTTCAGCATGGTTCTGTTCAACATAAATGTATATTTTTGTTTTTTCAAGGCAAATGTTCTCCAGTTATCCTACTACAACTGTGCTTCCAGCACGACGTGCTCAGACTCCTCCAATATCTTCTTTACCAACATCTCCTTCAGATGAAGTTGGAAGGAGACAAAGTTTGACCTCTCCAGATTCCCAGTCTGCAAGACCTGCCAATCGCACAGGTAAACTTGTCAGTGGAATAGAAATGGGGACAAGTTAGGAAAGTCAGAGAAGCTATGGGGCTGTGTTTTAAGAGATGGAGATCTAACAGAGTTTCTTCTTAAGGCAAACTAACATGCAAAGCATTGTGGAAAACCTTTTAGTTGCTATCTTAGGGGAAAAAAAGATACAGATTATATAGCTCTAGGCATTATTAAGCAAACAAAATGAGTTTTTAAAAGCTGTGTACTGGATACAAAAACAACAATGAAGCATAATTGGAAACTGCTTCAAAATGTTCATCTGATTTGGGCTTGTTTACTTGGTTGTGTGCTGCGGATAAGTGCAGTAATTTTCTAGCTTTTGCTAGATCACATACCACACAGAATCAAAGAATAGGTATATTTTATCGTACCTATTTTATTGTACCTATTTATTGTACCTATTTATTGTACATGCACCAGTGTTGTAATAAGTCAGCCGAGACCGCATTATCTTCATTCACGAAAAGCCAAATTCTTTAGTCACACAACTCATTTTACACAGTTTTTACAGACCTCATGTGCAACTTGGTTAATAGCTTTCTTGCTAGTTATTCTGTTGGTTAGTAAAACCAAACTACTTGTCCATCAAATCTCTCTATATTCTTGAATCGTTTACATATTTTCTTTACTGATACTCATGGGAGAAATCCATTGTTATTGCAGGTGCATTTGTTTTTCAACCCAAGTTGTGCTAACGAATTCATATACCAAAATTGTTTTCTCATAGGAGCTCACAAATTACTCAGAAGAAGTGACAGGCTTACTTTGGCAATTGAGCAGAGCAGGACTGATTTTATGAGGCCTTTCTTTTATAATTCTTCTACCTTGTCTACAACATACCAGCATTTTTTACTATTGCCCTTATATCTGTGCTATTAGTTGTGAAGTTTAGTGGTTCACGTGTTGCATAGCAATTGGTCTGCTCAGTTTCATGTCTCCTTTTTTTTTCTTTTTGATTTAATTATGAGATGACTTGTTTCTAGTCATGATAGTGTCTTTACAACAGTGTTTGTTTGTTTGTGCATTTTTGTCTTCACTGATCAGACATCACTTTTATGGCAAGCCAGAAAGAAACTCTGGGTTTGGGGCAGTAACTGAACTCTTTAGAGTCCTTTGAATGACTCTCTGCACAGAAATACAGCCATCCTCCACAAAGGTTTTTCAGATACGTTCCCAGTTCAGCTGAGGTCTCTTTCTGTACCTTAAAAGGAGTATATAATGATCTCACTATTTGGGAATCTCAATGATTTGGACAAAGATAACTTTATCTAGGCTATCTAAATATAGATCAAGTAGATAATTTGATACAGTTCAAAATGAAAACAATAGAAATTGCGTAAATAGTTCCTTGCATATCATCAGTATGTTACTTGATCAAACAGAGTCAGTCAACATAATCTATGTTATGGAAAAGAATGAACTCCATTAATTATCTTGCTTTGAGGAAAGTAATTGAAAGAAAAGTTGAGAGTAATTACTTCTTTAGTTCAAGCTGATATATCAAAGTAAGGTGTAATAAAGTAACACTAGAAAAAGATTTATGTGCTTTATATTTATGATTTTTTGTCTTTAAAGCTTTGTCTGATCCAAGCAGCCGACTTTCAACATCCCCTCCTCCTCCTGCCATTGCTGTTCCCTTGCTGGAAATGGGGTTCTCCCTCAGGCAAATTGCAAAAGCTATGGAAGCTACAGGTAATCTATAGCTATAATATCAGTTTAACTGAAAGATTGGATGCATATGAAATGCTTGTTTTCCAATAGAATACTATATTTTAAATTCTATAACCATTTCTGTGGAAAAACAGGTGTTTTTTTGTAACCATCAGTGCTAAAATACAGTTCCAAAGTGTGATTTTCCTGCTTTCAGGTGCCAGAGGAGAAGCAGATGCACAGAACATCACAGTGCTGGCCATGTGGATGATCGAGCACCCTGGAAACGAAGATGATGAAGAGCCCCAGTCAGAGGGGACTGCAGAGCCACGGCATGGGACAGTCGTTTCTGGCAGTGGTGGGAAATCTGGGGATCATTGCTATTTGCAGTCTCCAGGTGATATCCCTTCTGCTGATGCCACTGAAATGGAGGAAGGCTTTAGTGAGAGGTCAAATAATTTTCTTTAATTGCTTGTAATCTGTTCCTGAAACTGGAAATCTCACAAATTCATTGTTTCTCACAGAGAGTTACTTTTGAATTTTGTTACAGCATAAGCAGAAGCAAAGATGCAATTAAATCAGATGTACATGGTGCATTTATTTTCCAGCACTGTTTGTGTGTAGAACTGGGGAAGAATGTAACTGAGCATGTTTTCTTCACAACCAAAAAAGAAAAGAATGAAAAAATTGAGGGCTTATAGTTGCATTAACTAAAAGACCAAGTAATAAAGCAAAAATTCCATTAAATACATGGTTTGCCAAATTCATGTGTAAGGCCAAAGGCAAATTGACTCAGCCAGCAGCAACAGAGATGATTTTATTTCTTTGGAAGAGGAGAAAAAACTAATTCAAGCTGATTAATTAACAATTCATGCTGTATATTAATCTAGTATAAAAGGGAGTGCTCTCTCAAAATTTCTGCTGTGCTTAGGCGCTAGGTGTTGACTTTGCTGCATCTAATTGTTTTGAGGTAGCCCTTGCAGTCAAAACAGTATATATGTGCTCCTTGAAATGAAACATTCTTGAATTCCCAATCACTTTTTTTTTCATCCACTAAAGAAAGGAAAAAAATGCTAATTGCTTAGTCACTGTATGTGGTTTCTCTAAAACTTAGTTTGATTGACCTGTAAATTCTAAATTCCTGTAGCCCTGATAGTCTGGATCATGTGGATAATGCAGCTGCAGCAAGTGGCCCACCCTCACGAAGTCGGTCGTCTGTCACACGGAGGCACAAATTTGATTTAGCTGCCCGAACATTGCTGGCACGTGCTGGTAAGGAACTGAAAGAATTCCAAGGGCTTTGCTTATCCAGGAAATGAATAGGAGGAGGATTGAGACTTGAATGTAGATAAAATGAGGTTTGGAAAACTCCTTCTCATATGTGTGCCAATGTATATTTAAGAGTTTTATGTGGTGATTAGTAGATTGTTTAGCAGAAGAGTTAGAACAAAAATGAAATTGGAAGTACAGCCATCTCTCTGCCATGGAAAATAAAAATCCTGCTTTCCTGTTTCTCTCTTTTCCTACCTTGAGCGGGATTGTACCGCTCAGTGCAGGCTCACAGGAACCAGAGCCGCAGGGAAGGCATCTCCTTGCAGCAAGATCCAGGGGCACTGTATGACTTCAACTTGGATGAGGAGTTGGAGATTGACCTTGATGATGAAGCAATGGAAGCTATGTTTGGGCAAGACTTGGCTAGTGATAATGATATTCTGGGAATGTGGATCCCAGAGGTACTGGATTGGCCTACCTGGGTGTGTGTGACTGCAGCAGGAGCTGCTTTGACTTACTGCTTTTTGCATGCTTGTATTTTTAAATTTAAAGTAACATGTATGTTTAGAGCCTGTTTGAAAATACCTTACTAAGTGCCAGCAGTGCTTAAAATCAGCTTGTATTCTGTACCATCAATTCTAGATTAAGAATAGTGATTTCTTGTGTTTCTTGCTCTGCACTTCCACATGTAGTTTTCTTCTCTCTCCCTGAAAGGTGAGAACAGAACTCATATAGTTGTTCTGATGATACCGATTAGATATCAAGTAGGTGTTCCAGATGGCATAGCTGTGTGAGATAACAAACACAGTTGTAAATGTTTCTTCTCCTGCTAGTAGTATCCAATCTGTAGCAACATAATTTGCCCTTAAATCGTTTATTTATTTATTTAATTGTGTCATGTATTCCATTCTCTGGGAAGGATGTGGTGACAGTCCTCACGGAATTTTTGTATAGAGCAGTGAAAAACTATTGGTGGAAAACAAATATAATAGCAGCCTTTTGTTAATCTTTGGATTATCTATGTAAATTTAGACAATCAAGCCATAAGACTCAGCTTTTCATCTCCTAATTATGATGCTACCTAGCTTTGATACGGAAGCAAGTTTCAGGATGCATATTGAATTTTTCAGAGCACTTGCTTCACTGAAAAATCTCAATGAAATTACTGACTTAGAACAGAAATGTAATGAGCAAAAGTGGACTTCATATTGAGATAAAACCTTGATATTTTCTGACACAAATGGTAATTTTTGTTGCTCAGTAAATGTAAAATCTGATTGTCTGAATGCAAAAAAGGATGTTTTTCCTTTGTTAGATCTAGTTTCAGACAAATTCTGAGGAGAACCAGATAGAGACAGTGTTGAATGTGACATGGTTACAAATGAAAAACTACACTGTCAAGAATTTTTGAGTCAATCTAACATGAAATAGGAAATAGTCTCCTCTGAAACTTTACTTCCAAATGTTTTTCCTATTGTGAGATGGTTTTCATTATGTCATAGATTGTATGTTTCTGCTTTGCTTTTGTACAAGTCAACCATATAAATACCACTCAGTGGCAGAAATGTGCAGGGACACCTACCTAAGGATATTGGCATATTTTATATATAAGGTGCAGACATCATTCTGTACAAATAACATGTGAAAATCTTGCTGTGCAGCACGTCTGTGAATCTGAAGACCGAGAAGAAGTGGTGGTTTGTGAGCTGTGTGAATCCAGCGTGGTCAGCTTCAACCAGCACATGAAGAGGAACCACCCTGGCTGCGGGCGCAGTGCCAACCGCCAGGGCTACCGCAGCAATGGCTCCTATGTGGACGGCTGGTTTGGGGGAGAGTGCGGCAGTGGGAACCCCTACTACCTCCTGTGTGGCATTTGCAGAGAGAAATACCTGGCCCTCAAGAGCAAATCTAAAACACCAGCCTCGGAAAGGTACAGAAATAGAAGACAGTGGATAAAGAAAGGAAACTGAACATGGTTATGAGCCATCAGCATTTTAAGAATTTGATTTAGGAGATAAGAATTTAGCAGGATTTTCTGATACTTAAAATCATTCTCTGTATTTGACAAAGCATATTTAGGAAAAAAGGGTTGATTTGATGTTTCCGGTTTTTAAACTAAGAACGAGGAATAATTTCTTGGGATGTTGCTTCCTTCTTAGTGACTTTTGAAAACAGTTTATCAATTATGTCTGACAATTCCAGTATTTTTTCTATGGACCTTTTACACATTAGTACTGCAAAATGCTTCTCCTCTCCACACACACTTTCAGAAGCCATTTTATCTGTTTCTCTGTTACTAGGCTTTTCTGGAATCATTCGTAAATACATGTAGACCTAACAAAAAAGTTAGACTTAATAGGGAACCAAATTTAAAATTGTTATGTATAGTTATAAAATATTAGGCCCACACAGTAGTTTTCTTTGTTATTTTTTCATACAGATACAAAGGCCAGGCTCCTGATCTAATAGGTAAACAAGACAGCGTCTATGAAGGTATGTTTTTAAGTTGAAAGGGGTTTTGTTTTTTCTACTTTTGTGCAAATTAACCTGAAGGTGTGTTTTAAAATCTCTTCCAGTTTGATACAGTATTTTAGTTTTGGGGATTTATTTAGTTCAAATCAGAGAAAAGAGGAATCTGTGGCTTCTTTCCCCTGTCTTTCATGGAAGCAGCTGAAAGGGCAAACGCCTAACTGGGGTTGATACGGTCTTGTGAGATATTACATCCAGAACTGCGCGTACAAAATCTTATGTTCACATATATTTCTTAAGCTGCCTTTGTGGGAGAAATTGATTAGTGTAAGTTAGTGTCCCAAAAGTCTTGTTTTGATTTTTCTCCCTTTGTTCAAGCTGAGAGCATCCTGGAGGTGGCTTTCACTTTAAACAGATTATTTCTGATATGTGCAGAAAACCTTTCCTGGGTGGTTCTGTAATTCTGGTCCTTTTTGTAGCTTCTGTGATCACAGTTGTGTGATTTACCACATTTGTCTATATGAGACTAAATGAGTGCTCCAGTACTTGGGGCAAGTCTGTCTGCTATAGATCAAAGGTGTTCTGATTCTGCTGTGTGCGGAGTGAGACAGAGAGATCAGTAAATACAAGCTGACTTTTGTGTAAATGGTTGGCAAGTGAAGGAAGTGCCTCACTGAATTGCAGTTAAAGTGGTTATTCTTTGTTGTTTGGGGTTTTTTTAATTCCCCGGGAATGAAAAGCAAAAGCCTGGGTGTTCAGTTATAACCCATGAACTAATGCATGCGTTTTTGATAAATAAGAAGACTAGAAATTTCTAACATCTGTCTTCACCACTCAGTCCTTTGGAATATGCACTTGTTACCGTGATTTGAAGCATGACTATATGCCTGCACTTCTCACTGTACTTCAGGTTTTGGAGCTGTCTTGTGCTGTATGTGATGACCTCTAATGTCTGTGATTTTCAAGAGCAGCTAGTTTGATACTTCAGAGAATCTTCCGTAAAACTTTTGTGCAGGATAAAGATCAAGTTGAATAGAGAAGGGCAAGAACAGGACTTTGTTTTTCTGATTTAATTGGTCATGTCTATGCCAACATGAGAAGATGAGGTTTAATGCTGTTGTGCTGTAGATTACAGTACACGTTTCATACCTTATGCTGTTTGTTTTTTTAATTAATTGAAATTATTTCATATTTGGGCTTTTGTAACCAAGTCCAGTTATATTTCTCCAATTCTAGAAGACTGGGACATGTTAGATGTGGACGAAGATGAAAAGCTGACAGGAGAAGAGGAGTTTGAACTACTGGCTGGGCCTCTTGGGTTAAATGATCGACGCATTGTACCCGAACCTGTTCAGTTCCCTGATAGTGACCCTCTGGGTGCTTCAGTTGCAATGGTGACAGCCACCAACAGTATGGAAGAAACATTGATGCAAATAGGTACATTTGAAATCCATTTCATTTAAAGAAAGAATAATAAAAATAATAACAGCAGCAACAATAATAATGATAACAACTGTCATCACCTCCTCCCCTTCTTAGTGGGATTTTTCTAGAGGCAAGACAGGAACTTTCTGACAGTATTCCCTGCCTGCCACCGTGAGGAAGTGGAGACCAGCTCTGGATTGTCCTTTTATTATAAGGAAAATTAGAGAGAGTACTGTGAGGATTATGAATTGACAGAAGGATTGAATTTTGCCAATAAAACTTGTAGTCAAACAGTAGATGCCAATAACATGTTTTGCAGAACCCAATGAATGGATTTAAGTTGGGACTTAAAAATAGTCCCCTCTGATGGAAAAGGGAATCAGAGGAATTAAGATTGAGTATGTCAGATTGTGTTCATGTCTCTTTGAAAATAAGGAATAATTAAATTATGGAGTGTATTTCAAGAGTGTATTTTCCTCTTGGTCATTATTACTGTAGTTCTGTATGTATGAAATACTGAAAAATGAATCAATAACTTAGGCTGACTTTGCTTCTGTGCTCATTACTACATGATAATGTTTTGTTTTTCTCTAAATACTTATGCAAATCATCATTATTTCCAAGGCTGTCACGGCTCAATAGAAAAAAGTTCTTCTGGCAGGATAACCTTAGGAGAACAAGCAGCTGCCCTGGTAAATCCACACGACCGTGTCATGGCTCTTAGGAGAGTGACAGCTGCTGCCCAAGTGCTCCTGGCAAGAACAATGGTTATGAGAGCACTCTCACTTCTGTCTGTCAGGTTTGTGGCATCTTTGGCAACACTTCTACCTTTTGTTTTGTAAGCAGTTACCCAGTTCTGTTTGATAAGGATGTAATTTCAAACTAATTGTAGAAGGGATTCTCACATCTTTACTTACATAATTCTGCCAAGAGAAAAAGTTCTGTTAATTTTGTTCTTTTGAACCAAGGGCTTTTATATCCATTTCACAACAGTGGTTCCAGTTGTAGCCTGGCAGCTGGCCTTGAATCCCTGGGACTGACAGACATCCGCACTTTGGTTCGTTTGATGTGCCTGGCGGCAGCAGGGAGGGCAGGCCTCTCTACGAGCCCATCCACGGTGTCCAGCTCCACGGAAAGATCCAGGGGCATCCACAGCAAAACCAGCAAGCCCATCTCTTGCCTTGCCTACCTGAGCACAGCAGTTGGCTGCTTAGCATCAAACACTCCCAGTGCTGCAAAGCTGCTGGTGCAGTTATGTACACAGGTAGGACTTCGGTACTTACTTGAGACTACTTTGATTATTTGTGCTTTTATCTTCTCAGCTGAGAGAATCTCATTAGAGTCCTCTTTTATGGCTTTGCACAGAGCTATGTTGATTGTTGGCAAAAATCAAGTAACTGTGTCTTTGCTGAGTACTCTTTTCAAGTGGGGAAAATGGATATGCTTTTTCTGTTAGTAGCGTTTTTCTGTTAAGGTTTTGTTATTTTACTTAAGTCAATTATATGTAGAGAACAGAGGAAAAAATTAAAATCCCTAAGACTCTGCACAATTTGTGCAACTGGAAATGTTTCTAAATCTGATTGTTCTGTTTGTTCTGATTATTTTTCACCAATTATTTCTTTTCAGAATTTGATTTCTGCAGCAACTGGTGTGAACTTGACAACAGTCGATGATCCAATTCAGAGAAAATTTTTGCCAAGTTTTTTAAGAGGAATTGCAGAAGAAAACAAACTTGTCACATCTCCAAATTTTGTGGTTACTCAAGCGCTTGTAGCATTGTTGGCCGACAAAGGGGCCAAACTGAGGCCAAACTATGATAAAGCTGAAATTGAAAAGAAAGGTATGATACAGCTTTGTTTTAAAATATCTTTAGATCTTCAGTTCCTCATTTGTATGTAAGGGAGAGACTTGCTGGAATGATGCATAAATAGATACACTTAAAAAGTATAAATAGATACACTTAAAAAGTATAAATAGATACACTTAAAAAGTATAAATAGATACACTTAAATATACAAAACTTCCTTTGATCGCAGGAATGTTACAGTTTATGACACACATTTTACTTAGAAATATGGTCTTATTCGGTATTATTCTATAATTGCATCTTTTACCACTTTAAAATGTAGTCAGAACATGTGTGTATTTAAAGCCATAGAGCGGAGACATTGAGTCTGGTTATGCCTCCTGATGAAGTTGAGGAAGGTAACAGCTGATTGCCACTACCCAAGTGCTGTCCTGTGGCAGAGGCAGAAATTTGTGCTGCCTCTGCTCTGAGATGTCGGGAGCCACAAAGCAACAGCTGTGCCTCCCACCGGGCTGGTGCTGGGATAGAGAGGGAAGGACAGGGCAGTGACAGTGGCAGGTCAGAGGAGGCTTTTCCTATTTAGAAAGCACTCACTCTTTAGCCAGCCATTTTCATATGGTGAGAATAAGCCTCTTTGGAATTCTATTCTTAAAGGTCTTTTTGTGAAAATTGAACTGGGGTTATTATGGTCTTAGTATCAGAAGAGGGTTTTTACTACAGTTCACATGATTGCAATGTTCTGTGAAGATGCTCGTTAATCTCTTTCTGGAAATGCTAGCTGTTGCTGTGTTGACGTGTATACTCATCTAGGCATCATCTCACTGTTTTGTCTAAGCAGGTTTAATTGCCCATTTGTATGCCCATCCTTGCTATGATCCCTCTGCTGTAGGCCCTCTGGAACTGGCGAATGCGCTGGCCGCATGCTGCCTGTCGTCGCGCCTGTCGTCGCAGCACCGGCAGTGGGCAGCACAGCAGCTGGTGCGCACGCTGGCCGCGCACGATCGCGACAACCAGAGCGTGCCACAGACCCTTGCCGACATGGGCGGAGACCTGCGCAAGTGCTCCTTCATCAAGCTTGAGGCTCACCAGAACAGGGTAAGCCCGGCTCCTGTGCTGCACCTGCTGCCCTGCTCTTTGGCAGACCACAGAAAAAGGAAAATGGTATCATTTTACCATTATGCTGACTGAAATAATTCCCTATAGGAAGTAATTTTTTTGAGAAAAAATTATTGCTTGAAAAGTTATTGCACCTCCGATGCACAAGAATGTTCAGCTTCTTGGAGGCTTCAGTTAAAGGGGTCATGGAAATGTTCTCATGGTATATTAAGTCAGCAGAATCACTCTTAAAGAATAATAAAAAATAATATTTTCTTAGAACTTAACTTGCATTAATTTTTCTGTCATATTTGTGCAGTAGTTATCATAGTTGTGTGGTATTCTGTGCAGTAATAACCTGTGGAGCATGGGGCTGTATGAAGTGTGGCATCCCTATTAAGCCTGCCTAGTTGCAGTAAATAATGCTGTAAAAGTAGAAAAAGAAATCTTGTTTAGTTGTTACAGGGTATTTCAATCACTGTCTAATTGGTTACTGTTTGCTTAATATTAGTGAACAAACATACCCAAGTTTTAAATTCCAGTTTTGCCATGATTATTTTGGTATTTGTAGGTCATGACATGTGTTTGGTGCAGTAAAAAGGGACTTTTGGCAACAAGTGGGAATGATGGCACCATCAGAGTGTGGAATGTGTCAAAGAAGCAGTATTCATTGCAACAGACCTGTGTGCTCAATAAGCTGTAAGTTGTTTCTTTACGACAGCCAGGTATTTGATTTAAGCTGTAATTGTGCAAGACACTGCAGAATTGGCTGTTCTCATTATCTCCTGCACTTAAAATCTCTCATTTGTTTTCTGTTGCTGTGTTTAGGGCATGCAAAATAAGTTAAATAGCTTAAAACTGAAAACAGAACTTAAATGTCAACCAGTTAAGAGTCTCCATAAAGAGATCATGTCAATACTGTTCAAAAACATCCTTAATTAATTAATATAAGGAGATGTGGGTGAAATAAAAATGGCATGGGACTATCATATAGCAGAAAAGTGAATTCAGTGGGTTCCAGTGGACAGCTTCAGCATATAACATGATCATTGCAAGTCTGGTCATTTGATTTAAATGTGAAAAAGAATTTTCACTTCTGAGATACCAGAACTAAATGTATTTCAACACGAATGTTTAGGAAGTACTTTTTTTGTCATTTGGTGCTGCTACTCTCCAGTGCTGCACAACACGGAGCTCCCAGCATCCCACCCATCGGTTTGGGTGTGTCCGAAAAATAAGAAAGCAAAAGGAAAGATTAAAATCTAAGTCTTTACTGAAGCATAGGTGAGTTGAACTTGGAGGAATGAAGAAGCAATAGTGAACTGCTAGGTTGTTTTGTGACAATTTTTTAGTGGTTGGCTTAGTTCTTGTTTGCTTGCTGTTCTTAGATATGGCCTTGAAAGGAACAGCCAGAATGATACAACAATATTATCTTCATTGTTCTGGTACTAAAAGCAGTAAAAATGTGGCTGTAGTGTATGACTGTAAGGGCAATTAAAGATATCTGCAGCCCTGTTACAGTTAGGCAAAGCAGACTTTAAAATGGAGTTTTAGAACAGTATAACAAGATTGTAACAGGAGGAGGAGTATAAAGTAGAATTGATAGCAAGATGTGCCTTTTTTGTTTCTTGTCCCAGCTATTGTTTCATTTCATGACTTCCCAGAAAATTTTGCCTTCGCTGAAGATGTTAAATTTGAGAAATAACTAGGTAAAGGTAAAGAGTTTCCATTTGAAACCTAACTTGAAACTTCTTGGAAATAAGAAGTATCTCATTCTGTAATTTGAAGTGATTTTAAAGGGAATGTAGTACTGTGAGCAGAAATACATATTATGTAAGTCTGCTGTGATGGCAAGACTCTGGCCTCTAGCTCAGATATTTTATGAGTTCTAAGTTTTCCTGTCTGCTTAAAGGAGATGCCCTCTTAATTTCATTCTTTTATTCTAATACAGAGAAGGTGACCCTGAAGAAGGTCTGGGATCACCCAGTGACCTTAGTTTGTCTCTTGTCTGTTGGAGCATTGGTGGCAAGTACCTGGCTGGAGCTACAGAAAAGATGGTGAACATCTGGCAAGTCAATGGTATGTTCTAAGTTGCCTGTGGGCACTTCCTGGTCCAGCGTATTTCTAGGAGAGCTGCCAAGTCACTGCATGTTTGTTTACCCCAGTTTAAATGCCTGCCATCTCCCACAATGTCTTGTGAACCTGTTTAGTTTGAGAAAGGCACTAACCCCAAGTGGATGTGTGATATGCATCTTCAAGAGGAAGACTTTTAATCCCTGTAATTTGTAGTATTGGAAGGTTCATTCTGTTACTTTGCACTTAAGAAAATCACCAGTTACCATGCCTGTTGTAATAGACAGTCCCCAAGAAAAGTATAAATTTACTGAGTACTGAAGAATTCAGCTTCCTTCCTTAACAAAACTAATGAACCTGAATGATAATTGAGGTTTGTTACCTAGATTTTGTGTCTGTGGAGGTTAGTGAACCATTGCTTGGTATTCTTGTAACTTAGGTGAATTTGTGGTATGTCCTAGCTCTCAATAAGACCTCTTGTTTTTTGTTTTTTTTTTCCCATGGAAGTATTATTGGTTTTTTTTTTTTTCTTTAGGAAGATTAAGTTGTTTTTTTGAAAAGACTTTTTGATCTCCTAGGAGGAAAAGGCTTATTAGATCTTCAGCCTCACTGGGTATCTGCTCTAGCCTGGCCAGAAGAAGGGCAAACTGCAGCATGGGCAGATGCTCCAGAATTGTTGTTAATTGGGCGCATGGATGGATCTCTGGCTCTTATTGAAGTTGTGGATATTTCAGTCATGCACCGGCTGGAGCTGGAACACTGCTACAGAAAGGATGGTAAGAGACTGCATCAGTATTTGAAATTAAAATTGTGAACACAGAGTTTTTATTAAGGAAGTATATAACCATTTTTGGTTATTGTTCATGGGATATGATTTCTGGTTCATGGAAGCAGAAAAGTCTATGGGATCTCTATCTGCCCTCTGATTCCCCCACAGCAGAGGGAAACAGTTCGTAGTAACCTGGTAAAATCCTGCCATTCCTTGCCATTGCAGACAATCAGTAGAGATTCCCTGCAAGGTCTGCTCTGTCTGCAGATGGCATGTACAATGTCATTTGAATTCCTCAATGATTGCCATTTTCCCTTTATAGTTCCAGTCCCAGAGGACATCAAGTGGCACATCTTTGGTGGTATTGTGTGGTTTTGCATATCACTTCTTCAGGAAGCCTACAGATTTTTTTTGACAGAATAAGTGAAGCGATATCTTCTTGCTAAGGAAAGCCAGTTGTTTTCAGAGCATTTTTTAGAAGCCTATCTCGGATAAATGAATAAGATCCAATCTACCCTTTTTCTTTGATATGGTTCTTAGAACTTTGGTATAGTTCTTTTCACTATGCCAGGAATATTAATTCCATGCTTTTCAAAAAAAGAAGAATGAGAAAACTAGTACAAAATGTTCTCAACAGCTGTCTTTACAGTGACACTCAGTTTTATCTTTACCATATGAATTCAAGAAAATTTTCAGACCAGAATATGTTAAGTGGCCTTTGTGGTGGTGGACATTGTTATGCACTTAATAGTTTAGACAACTAGTAGGAGTGAAGTTCAGTTTAGTTTAATGAATGTTCATGTTGTCTCTTCACCGCAGTGTCTGTCACGTGTCTGGCCTGGTTCAGTGAAGACAGACCATTTGCTGTTGGCTATTCAGATGGAAAAATGCTCCTAGGAACAAAGGAACCAACTGAGAAAGGAGGAGCCATTCTTATTGATGCACATAAGGTAGAGCTGGTCTTTCTTAAACTAATGTAGAATTTTTGTAGGTAAAATCTGTTAAAGCTGTTGTCTCTATTAGAAAGCTTCTTATAAAGACAAGTGCAAATTATTTTAGAAACTCACACCTATTTCTGGTACCCATATTAACATAATGTACTCTAAAGGAACGGTCAACCAAATATATATATATATAAAAAAAAAGATAAACTTGATACCTTCTTTGCTGTCAGAGACTGTGAAGTGTATGTACATACAGTGACAGAGGTGAATTAAGCACACAGCTGTGCATTGACTGGATTTAAAAGACTAATTGTTTGACTTGGTAAAAGTGCTCATAATAAATTTTAATTTTGATCATGTCCCATGTTTTTGTTTAGCTTCCTGTACAAAGCAAAAGGTATTTTTCTATGTGTGCACTTGCAAAGGTCTAGAACTTTTGCTTGACCTGTATGTACTAATGAGTGGTTAATAGTCCGTTAATTATTTGTTAGGCTAAGAGCAGAATTCCTCAAATGAAATGTAGGTGTAGTAAGATCATGTTTAGTGCTTCCAAGAGCTGCTCTGGGTGTGTGAAACAGGGCAATCCCAGAAAGGGAGCACATTGTGGCAATAAATCTGTATTTGCCTTCTTACTGTGGGCTGTCTTCCTTTCCCACCTCAGACTCAAAACTACATCTAGGTAAAATAATCAAGAAGGGTTTGCAGTGAAAAGAAGACATCTTTTTCTATGTTTCCCATTTAGTTTCTTTCAGCAAAATTTTTAAAGTATTTTTAATTTGATAGTTCTGAAATGTGTCACTATGACTTTATAATTGCAACTTGCTATCTGTGATTTATATGAGAGTATTTTTTTTTCTTATTAGTCATTAAAAGTTACATTAGCTCTGAGAGTTAAATTTCTTCCTCACTACTGTATAACTTCATACCAACTTTTCATTTTTTAAATCCTATAGGATATGGTTGTTAGTATGAAGTGGGACCCAACTGGTAAGATTCTCCTGACCTGTGCCAAAGAGGAAACAGTGAAGCTCTGGGGGTGTCTGGGGGGCTGCTGGAGACGCCTGCACTCCCTGTCCCACCCAGCCCTGGTGAATGGCATTGCCTGGTGTGCTCTGCCAGGGAAAGGACCCAAGGCCCAGCTTCTGTTAGCTACGTAAGTCATCGTTCTGTTGTTGTTTCTGTAGTTCTTTTGCAGGTCTTTTCTACCAGTCTTTAGTGTCTGTAGCAAAGAAAAAGGTTTGTTTTTTTAAAAAATAATATTCCTTCAGTAAGTCAGTTGCTGTGAAATTCATGAGGTTCCAGAATGCAAATAAAGAGTGGCCCTGGTTGTGTTACCAGCTGCTCCATGACCTGTGGGTGCTGGTCCTGCTTGGAAATTTTTTGCTTCATCCAAATATTTTTTTGAGAATATGTTGTTAGTAGAAATGGAAAAGCTATAGAGTGGGAGGAATAGGAAAAAAGTGCATTTATACATTGGGGACAGGCCTTTCTACTTTAGATCAATTGATGCGATGTAGTTTTACAGGAAGGTGGTGAAGACTATGGGTATAAGTTAATACCAGACCACTGATATTTTGTTACTTAATCTCTTTACTTTGTTTTTCTAATGTCACCTGACATGCTTTAGGGGATGCCACAATGGTTTGGTGTGTGTCTGGACTATTCCCCAGGACATAGTAATCACATTGCAGTCCAGCTCAGCTTGCTCAGAAGGATGGTGGGAGCAAGAAACAAGTCCCAAGGTAAAAGGAGGAAATTTGGTGTGTAAGAAATTCTCTTTGCTCATAGTGAAGTTGAGAGATGAGGAGAATGTGAGTGAGTTACTTGAATCTCAACATTTCCTGAGAGAAGATATTTGGTAAAAAAGTTCACATTGCATGTGTGTATGTGTAGGCATTTTCAGAAGAGGAAATTGAAAAATTTATGTAAGATTAAGGCTAAAGATTATATTTTGATCTGTTTTCTTTCCTTTAAAAATTGATCAGTTTATCCTAAAATTTAGTGAGGGTTAAAAGTTTTTTGTAGATAAGAGTGAAGATTATTTTTCACCTGCATAAATTGTAATGTAGTCTTTGATGTTGATGGCATTTTGTAAGAGGAGGAAAGCTGATAATGTGATCGAGATATCTATCAAATATTGTCATGGTCCTGGAGATTTTTTAATTATTTAGTGGAAATTCACCATCTGTGTGGATGATCAGTATTTATTGCAGAATACAGATGCTGTCATGCTGCTCCATTTCCTGGAAGTAGTGCAGTGTTCCATAAGTGTGCAATTGCTTGCAGGATGGATACAGGAAGGCAGTGGAAGTGAAGTGTGTGTTTCAGCTGAGAGGACACATCACTCCTGTCCGCACTGTTGCTTTTAGTCCTGATGGGCTGGCATTGGTGTCTGGGGGCCTTGGTGGCCTCATGAATATCTGGTCTTTACGGGTAAGATCATCTCTTGTGTGGCTTTATTCTCATTCTTAGTAAGACTATACGAAATGGTCAAAGTATCAGACCAGCTTCCACCTCACCATGTGTTAGATACTTTAGCTAAAGTGTGGTGTAAAGTAGTGTTCATAAATAATAAAATATAAATTGAAATTGTACTTAACATTGAAGTACTTTATAGTTCAGTATTGTTTGACTCTGTAGCTGTGGTCATGTTAGTTAGGCTTTGCAGAACCAGCCACTTTCTTTATAGGTAAAAACAACATTCTCTTATGTTGAGAGGACTCTTTAAAGAGCCAGATAATATGGATTACTAAACACTTCTAAATCCATAGTTATATTATCTCCTTAATAAGATAAAAATGTGGGATATCTGCTCATAGGTTAAGCAGTTCAGTTTTTAAATAGTTATTGAAAGCTTGTGAGAATATCATCCCTTAGGAATGTGTATGCACTTGAACAGAACTGTATCTGTGTCTGCACCTGGCTCCAACCCTTTCTCTCCCTAGGATGGTTCAGTATTGCAGAGTGTTGTGATAGGGTCTGGAGCTATCCAGACTGCAGTGTGGATCCCTGAGGTTGGAGTAGCTGCCTGCTCTAACAGATCAAAGGTGAGATAGAAATGTTTGAACCAGTATGTTTTCTGGCCCCTGTGGGCCAAGATGGTTGGTGATAAATCAATGGAGCTGAATGATCCTGCTTTGTTAATTTTTAATTTGTCACGTGACTGCTGTTGAACAGGACGTGTTGGTGGTGAACTGCACCTCAGAGTGGATCTCTTCCAATCACGTGCTGGCGACGTGCAGGACTGCGCTGAAGCAGCAGGGAGTGCTGGGCTTGAACATGGCTCCGTGCATGCGCGCCTTCCTGGAGCGCCTGCCTGTGATGCTGCAGGAGCAGTATGCCTATGAAAAGGTATGAGTAATGCAAATGTTCAGCATTCATGGCTGACATGAGTTCACTGTTTAGATCTCAGCTGGTTTCAGTCTTTCACCAGAGAACCTAGAAGACTTTGCTAGATTCTGCTTGAAATACCTTTTGCTATTCTCAAAGCTAGTAGCCTCCTAATTTGAAAATACTTAAAATATTAGAAAAAACTTTGATTAAGCAATGAGGAAGGTATTGTTCTACAGGACTAGTTTTTAAGGACTTGTATTTTGAAGTGATTAATGTGTGTTTCTAACTAGATGTTCCCTTTCTCTCCCTGCTGTCCTGCAGCCCCATGTGGTGTGTGGGGACCAGCTGGTTCACAGTCCCTACATGCAGTGCCTAGCATCACTGGCCGTGGGGCTGCATCTGGACCAGCTGCTCTGCAACCCCCCCGTGCCCCCTCACCACCAGAGCTGCCTCCCTGACCCCTCTGCCTGGAACCCCACGGAATGGGCCTGGCTCGAGTGCTTCTCCACTACCATAAAAGCTGCTGAAGCCCTGGCCAAGGGAGCTCAGTTCCCGGAGTCCTTCACTGTCCCCGACTTGGAGCCTGTTCCAGAGGATGAGCTTACTCTTCTTATGGTAAAAGTTGATGCATTGTCTCAACAGCTAAGTGTGCTGTTACTGAGCACGTGGTATGATGCCGTGAACATCTCTGAACTGTAAACATTTATGTTTAGTAATGTAAGCACCAGCAATAAGTGTAAGTTTATTTTTTAATTAACTGGTTAGAATATACTGTTAAGATTACTCTGTCTGTATGTGTGTGTGACAAGTGCAAGTCAGTTGCATATTGAAATACAAAACAACCCAAAATGATGACAGTAATTTTCATATGTGATAGGAAGAACTGTAGAGATTTGTAGTGCTATTTTAAGAGTAACATTTTGTCAAATTCCCACACCAAATAGTTTTGCTAGTGTCAATATTCTTCATGACTTGTTACGTAAACCAAACCAGAAATTTTTGATTAAGAATTTGTTATAAGCAAGCTTATAATATTTCAAGCCAGTATTTGCAATTGAAATTTCAAAAAGCCCTGTGCATCAGTAAGTGGAAAAAGATGACTTCATTATTAATTTAGTTTCTCTTTCATTGATTTGGGTCGCAAGTCATGGATAACAGTGTCATTGCTATCTGCACACATTTCTTATTATTGCTAAATTGTTTAGAAAAATTTAAATAGTGTTCTTAGGAAAATATGTATTGTTTAACAGAAAAATAATATGCATCTCTTGAGCTGAATGTGGTAAATATGTCTTTTGCTGTGCAGGATAACAGTAAGTGGATCAATGGCATGGATGAACAGATCATGTCTTGGGCAACATCAAGGCCAGAGGTCAGTAAAATTGGTGGGTTTGGGGTGTTTTGGAGGGGTTTTTATTCTTTTGAAATGTGGCAAGCTCTTGAAAGTGCTCTTGTTCTAAAACCTCCTTTCATGCTCTTCCCTAGGATTGGCACTTGGGAGGCAAATGTGACGTGTACCTGTGGGGAGCAGGGCGGCATGGGCAGCTGGCAGAGGCTGGCAGAAATGTTATGATCCCAGTGGGAGCACCTTCATTCTCCCAGGCCCAGCAGGTGATCACTTAGAACCAGTCATTTGCCATCTATTGTTTGTACAGGTTGTCAAAATCCCTCTCCAAATGTCTTTTCAACTTGTTTAAATTAACTCTGAGTATCTCAAAACACGGGTTTCACTAGAAGGGCAATCTTGAATTATTTGACAAAGGCAAACCAAGAAACCACTGAAATCTGACCACACAGAATTATTTTATATGAGCATGATTTGAAAATACCTGCACAGCTTTTACAAAATGCATGTGCTAGTTTTGCTTTCTGAAATAACATTGACTTGATAGAATATTGTCTTGATGTAATTGCAAAGAAAACAAATTAAAAGGAAATGGTGCACTGTAAAGCAAGTATTACAGCATTGCTCCATTTAGTATATAATTTATTAACATTCCTTCCTGTTTTTCTAACCTAGGTGGTTTGTGGTCAGAATTGTACTTTTGTCATCCAAGCTAATGGCACAGTTTTGGCTTGTGGTGAAGGAAGCTATGGGCGACTGGGACAAGGAAATTCTGACGATCTTCATGTCTTAACCGTCATTTCAGCACTGCAAGGTAAAATTGTTAGCTTTGAGAGGAATCCAGTGATGAAGCACAAATAAGCATTTTGGTAGTTAGTGTAATTGTTTCTGCTGATGCTCTTCTGCAGATTTACTCATTAAAATATTGTAGTTTCTAATTAAAATTTTGAACAAATAAAGAAGATCTTCATATTTCCTTAAGATTTACATGGCATTATGTTAAAATTCCTTTATTTTAAGAAATCTTCAGGGAAAACTCTGCTCAAATTAGGAATAATTAATTTCAAAACTAATGGCAGGACAGAAGCCCAGGCTCTCCATAAGAAAACAAAGGTTTTGTTCAAAATGAAAAAAATATTAATTCCTGTAAGAAGAAGCCTCATTGTGGTTTGCTCCTTTCCCCAGACCTAATTGGGTGCCACAAGGTACCCTTGTATAAATGTAAGAGTCTGTTATAAGTGATGCTAAGCTTTGCTTTCTCACTTGTCTTTGCCAGGCTTTGTTGTGACACAGCTGGTCACCTCCTGTGGGTCCGATGGACATTCCATGGCTTTAACAGAAAGTGGCGAAGTCTTCAGCTGGGGAGATGGGGACTACGGCAAGCTGGGCCACGGCAACAGTGACAGGCAGCGCAGGCCCAGGCAGATCGAGGCTCTGCAGGGAGAAGAAGTCGTGCAGGTTTCAAAATATTTTTGTCTCCTTCCAGCTGTAGGCCTGGGAACCCAATACTGTAGAGCTGCATGAAAGCAGGCAACTTCTTACTTCTCTGGGCTTTATGAGCTGAGGTGGCCATTTCCATTTAAAGGATGTCAATACCACAGAGATATTAATTGATAGTTGGTACTGGAGAGGACTAAAATTACAAAGATCATGGAAGAAAGGGGTGATTTAAAGATGATCAAAATGCTGACATGATTCATAAGCTTCTCTTCCTCCTTTTCATGAAGGACCTACAAAACAGGTCACCAAGACCTCCTCCTAAGTATTAACAATGCACAAAACCATATTTGCTTTTGGCTGGAGATTTCTTTATAAGAAAATTAGGTAATCACACGGCAAATTCTTCATGTAAATATCCTCCAGTCCCTCTCTGTAACATTGCCATTGAAAACAGTTAAGAGATGAGTTGACGGAGAAATTGTTTATACTAAAATGTCTGTAATTTAGCTCTGTAAAAAGGAATGTAGTTTGGGTCAAGAAGAGTATTACATATGTACATGTAATAGTCAATATAAACTTCCACCCAAATCTAAGATGTGTATAAAAATAATGCTTATTTTACTTCCAGATGTCATGTGGCTTCAAACACTCAGCTGTGGTGACAGCAGATGGCAAACTTTTTACATTTGGAAATGGTGATTATGGTCGATTGGGGCTTGGAAATACTTCCAATAAGAAACTTCCAGAAAGAGTGACGGCGCTGGAAGGTTACCAGATTGGCCAGGCATGGTTTATCTAAAATAAGCAATGTATCTTAGTTTAAAGCTCATGTTTTTAACATATTTAAGTGTTCGCTTGTGATTTTTAACCTTGGCTTTTATTTGATTATGATGGCACAATTTGACTACGCATGATTTTTAAAAATAATTACTTTCCTGACTCTTTTGATCCTCTTTGTGCAAAACTGCCCATGTTTTTAACATTTTAACATTTCAAGATTTAGGCATTTTTAAGGATGAGTTCATTGTGATTTTCTGTATTTTTAAGAAGGGAACGTTTGTGCCATAATACAATCCTTTGGTTCTGTGAGCTGAGGGAAAGCAAGTGTTGAAATAATACTGCTGCATTTTTTCAGTCCTAATGGCTTGAAGACACTCTAATATGCAATGGAAGTTTCAGTGGTTTTACAAGGAAAGTTCATTTTTAAAGCACAATTTTTCTTCCTAAAGGTAGTTCATATGTTTGAGTTAGTATGTCAGAAAAAGCAGTGGTAATAACATTGTTTCTCTCACCCAGGTGGCCTGTGGCCTCAATCACACTGTAGCTGTGTCAACAGATGGCTCAATGGTTTGGGCTTTTGGAGATGGAGACTATGGTAAACTTGGTTTGGGAAATTCCACTGCAAAGTCCTCACCACAGGTTAGATTCCCAGGGAAATGATTATTTGCATAAACTTTCAGTGCTGTTAAAGATGTTGCACAGAGAGAGTGTGATTTCCAGTCATTATTAATGCCATGCTGTTATTACACTATCTGGCACAAATAATTCTGATAACACCTTATGTTGAGCCTGGTACTCTCAAGCATTTCATGTACATCATAGTGGCTGTGTCCCAGTAGCAGTACAAGTAGTGAAAATCTGAGGCTTATCTTAGAGAAGAGAGATTTTTTTCTTTTGGAAACTGGGGAGAAGTTGTTTACACAGCCATCTACTTCTTCCCATGCCACTCACCCTCACTCTCAGAAAAGAAAAGGTATTTTGAATCATTGTACATAGAGTAAGGTGTTCATTCCATTAAAAAAAAATAAAAGTTTCTGTTTCCTGTATTAATTTCCAAGTGTTAATTAAAATATTCCTACAAATGTTTGTGCTGCACAGTGGGAATAAAAAAAAATTCTTTTTTGGAAGCAGGAGTTACAGATTAAATTTGCATTTGCTTTCTATTTATATCCTTTTAATACTGTAGCTGATTTTCCTTTCACTTTACCCCATAGAAAGTCGATATTCTTTGTGGAATTGGAATAAAAAAAGTTGCCTGTGGAACTCAGTTCTCTGTTGCACTGACAAAAGATGGTCATGTGTATACTTTTGGCCAAGGTAAGACAAACTGCTCTTTGATCATTTCCATATATAGGCTTGTGCATATTTCAGGTGAAAAGGAGGAATATTATGACACATTTCTAAAACTGACCTAATGCTACATTTTAGAAACGTGCTGCCCTAATCTGAATTTTGAAACATGAACAATGCAGTTTTAACATACACCTGAAATCCAGATTTGTGGTTCTGTCTAGTTTGATCTCAGAACCACCTTTCATTTTAATTTTTGAAGAGTATTTACCTAAAACTACATTGAATTTCACACATCCAAAAACATTGGGTTACTTCAGAGTTTACGTTGTCTAATTAAGCGCTCATACTTACACACATTAAACAATCTGGGCAGGAGAATTTCCGTGTGCACTGAATGAAACATGCACAAACTTTTGAAGTCAGTTAATTCATGTTTGTTATAAACCTGTGCATTTAGATCTAGAGGCCTTGGTTTAGTAGAATTTGGTCTGTCTTAAGACTGACCATGCACACAACAGCTTAAGCAGTGTAAACAAGCACTGTAGACAGCAGTGGTGTGCAGGGAATACCTGTGCCCTTTGTCCCTGAAGGGTTCCCCTTGTGTCCCAGCCTCAGGACTGTACAGAACTGCTGTCTGTCCCTCCCCTGCTTGTGCCTGTAGTGAAACCCCCCTGAGTGCTGCTTGCCCCTGGAGAGCCTGGTGCTTGCCCTTGCAGATCGCCTGATTGGGTTGCCCGAAGGCCGCGCCCGCAATCACAACCGACCGCAGCAGGTGCCGCTGCTGGCCGGGGTCTTCATCGAGGACATCGCCGTGGGCGCCGAGCACACGCTGGCCCTGTCCTCCACAGGGGACGTCTACGCCTGGGGCAGCAACTCAGAAGGCCAGGTACACCCTGTTCTCTGCTCCCGACCTCTGGGAGCCTCTTGCTGCCCTCCACACCTGTGCTGGGCATGGTTTCCCTTTGGTGGAAAAGAGGGCTTGGACTTTTCCTTCCCTCCTTCACCCCTCAGCATGATCATGTTTTAGGCAGTTAGCATTATTTTCTTGTTTAGTCTCTGTGCTCTTTCATGGTACCAGTTTGGGAAAGGACTCAAAAGATGCTATCCAAATTATTCTGATCCAAGCTTTTTAAAAAAAAATTGCAGATTTTCTTCTAATTCTCAAGCTGTCATCAATCTTTTCAATATAATAAAATTTGTAATTGGTGTCAATCAGATTTTTGAACTCTTTAGATGCTTTTCATTATGAAAGTATAAATGAACCTTTTTAAAGTAGTGATTTTTTTGAAGTGAGAAAAAAAATTAGTAAATGAGAAATTCTTCACCACATATATAAAACCTCACATTTTTCAACTGCAGGCTACAAATTTAAGAGAGAGTCTCTTGATATATTAGCTACTGCTCTTTCAGGAAGTTTGGCCAGACGTCATCCTGTGATGTTCTAGGATTGAGTTTTTGAGAAGGCTGGTTGAGCAAGGTTTTTGGAATAATTTTTGAGGAACTTTGAGGTGGTTTTTAAAATTACCTTTATTTTTTTTTTTTTTTTTTTTTTTTTTTTAATATGGTACTTAGTATTTTTGGAAGATGAAAAAAAAGTAAAAATTTAGAGAAATTAATTCTGAAAACTGTTTATATGATTTTCCTTGTGGTTCAAAATACTGGTTTTATATGAAGTGGGAAAAAATATACTTTGTTGATACGAATTTTTTAACTCACAGAATATGAAATTAGGATATGATATGAAACTCAGTTAAAAGTCGCAACAGCTTCAGTAGATGTTCTCTTTACACAAACTTGTGTTTTCCTAAACCAAGATTTACATTCTAGAACAAAAATGCTGTTTAAATAGCAGAGGAGATATAGGAGCTTTGTTGTCTATGTATGAGAGACTGCAGTACAGGACTTAGCAGCATGGATCAGATCCTCAGTCTGGGAAAGATTTTTCAAGAAGTCTCCAGCTGTTTTCAGGTCTCTTGGGTGGAGGCACAGTATTTTGTCAAAAATAAAAGCTGAAAAAAAAATATGGCAGATATTTTTAATCACAATATATGCTGTAAACAAATACAGGTTTTTTACCATGTGCTCTGAATTCTTGCTTGGTGAATTGTAGAAATGTAATCAGCTGTTGATTGTTGCCTTTTGGTAGCTGGGGCTTGGCCACACCAACCACGTGCGGGAGCCCACGCTGGTGACGGTGCTGCAGGGGAAGAACGTGCGGCAGATCTCGGCCGGCCGCTGCCACAGCGCGGCTTGGACAGCTCCGCCTGTTCCCCCTCGAGCTCCAGGTGAGCAACTGAGCTTTCATCTGGCCTTTTCTTTAGTCCTGGTGTCTCCTGGGGTGCGAATGCAACAAGAATTTCTGAATATTTAGGAAAAAATTGGGTTTTTTTAATATCTATACCTTGTTTTGTTTGATATCCAAATTATCTTACTTGCAGTTTGGCTTCTGTCATGGTTTAACCCCAGGAGGCAGCTGAGCAGGATGGAAACCTATTGCAAGGAAAATGAACTTCATCCCAGCCATAGCAATACAGCTCCCCTTTCTCAAACAGTGTTTTGTTTCTCTTTTTGTGACAGGTGTTTCGGTGCCTTTGCAGCTTGGTTTACCTGATGCCATTCCACCCCAGTATGGGGCATTGAAAGAAGTGAGCATTCATACAGTGAGAGCAAGGCTCAGACTGCTGTACCATTTTTCTGACCTCATGTACTCTTCATGGCGATTACTTAACCTCAGTCCCAATAACCAGGTAAAATTCCATTTGAAAAAACTGGCTTAGCTGTGTTATTCTGCTAGGGAGTTTCTGAACAGATCTAGATGGACCTTAGTAATAGGCTCTGTGGTTTTCTGGTAAAACTTAAAATAAATAATTCCGGAATAATGCAAACTTGTGAAGGTATTGCTTTACATTTTCACTTATACTGTCACTGACAAGTCAGTTTCTGGTTCCCAAAAGCTTGCTAGGCTCAAAACTAAAACCAAAAAATGCTGACCTGTTTCCTGAAACACTGAAGTGCTAGTCAGGGTTTTATTCTGTAAAGAATGGAATTATATCCTTTATTGATACAGTTATTCTCATTTTTGCTTTATTGCAGAACAGTACGTCTCATTATAATGCTGGAACGTGGGGGATAGTGCAGGGCCAGCTGAGGCCCTTGCTGGCACCGCGGGTGTACACCCTGCCCATGGTGCGCTCCATAGGCAAAACCATGGTGCAGGGCAAGAACTATGGGCCCCAGATCACTGTGAAAAGGATCTCCACCAGGTCAGTGCTGCTCTCACAGGCCTTGGGTTACACCTCGAGTGCATACTGAAATTCATACATCACCTTCTGTTTTGGCATTTTGAGCTCTCTCTGGACAGCTTTGTTGATTGAGTCATTCAGAGTCTTTACATGATTGTGAGTTACATTTGTGACTGTCTCTTTTTCCCCAAAGGGGTCGAAAGTGCAAGCCCATTTTTGTCCAGATAGCAAGGCAAGTGGTAAAGCTGAATGCATCAGACCTTCGCTTACCCTCCCGTGCCTGGAAAGTGAAACTAGTTGGAGAAGGAGCTGATGATGCAGGTGGAGTGTTTGATGACACCATTACAGAAATGTGTCAGGTACATCTGTGAATATTTTGGAAACGTGTAAAGGGAATGTATCACAGTGTAGTCGCAGGAAAAAAGATATTGTAGCCTGACATAAAGACAGATGTTGAAATAAATATGTCTTTACTACTTAAAATCATCCTACCATGTTTACTTTCTCTTAGTGTTTCATGTTCATTTGTAAGGAGTAATCATCATTGAAGTGAGATATTTGTCTTGTAATGCTATAACGAATGTCCTAATAGTTCTATCGTAAGTTTTCTTTCTCTCTTTCTAAGAAGGCTTTTTTTGTTGTTGATTTTTAAGGAACTGGAAACTGGAATAGTAGACCTGCTTATTCCTTCCCCAAATGCTACAGCTGAAGTAGGCTACAACAGGGATAGGTAAGTTATCTAGGACTTCATTTTATTGCAGATGGTAGTGGGTGAAATTCCAAATCTGCTATTGACTGTTATATACCAAATGATGAGACTTCATGATTGTCTCTAGTGTATTTTTTCCTTTAGGGTGTGTTGTCACTTCAGTGTGGAGCCAGGGCATGGCTTTAATATGGGCTTGCTGGATTGCTGATGGCAGAATTCAGAGTAACATCAAGATGCAAGGCTTTGTGCTCAGGACTTCTGCCTCCCTCAGCCTCCAATGTTTTAACAGCTAAAGATAACAATAATCTCTTTTGGACAGCCCTTGCTGCTAAGTGTGCTGGTAGTTACTGTGCTGTGCTTAGAAGTGTTTTCCCTTTTACTTCTAATGAAGTAGCATAGAAATAATACTCTTTTCACTGCTTCTTTGTCCTTTCAGGTTTCTGTTTAACCCTTCAGCATGCTTAGATGAACATCTGATGCAGTTTAAGTTTTTGGGCATTCTCATGGGTGTAGCTATTCGTACAAAAAAGCCATTAGATCTTCATTTGGCTCCAATGGTCTGGAAGCAACTTTGTTGTATCCCACTCATCTTGGAGGATTTGGAGGAGGTAGATCTGCTCTATGTGCAGACCCTCAACAGCATTCTTCACATTGAAGACAGTGGGATTACTGAAGAAAATTTCCATGAGGTAAGATAGAAAGTTGGGGCTTTAAATAAAGTTTATTCTGAAAGCAGTTACTTTATCAGTGTGGCCTTCACATCAGTATTCCTATAATTTCAATCTCCATTCTTGGGGTAACAAGCACTTTGTGTGCATTTGGAATACTTTGTGATCTTACTATATGTAGTTCTAGATGACTTGTAGTAAAATGCTATACTTGGATCACTGGAGTGACTTATGCTTTTCCTGTTTTGCATAACAGATGATTCCTTTAGATTCTTTTGTTGGTCAAAGTGCTGATGGTAAAATGGTTCCTATAATCCCTGGAGGAAATAGTATTCCACTTACCTTTTCAAACAGGAAAGAGTATGTGGAGAGGGCAATTGAGTACAGACTCCATGAAATGGACCGGCAGGTAAGAACTTCGTTGTGACCTGGCTCTGTTGTTAGTGGGAGCAGGGAATTTGTGTCTATTTCCATTACAGTTTATTCAGTGATAAGAAAAGCTAGGCTTTCTACATCCTTCTGGGTCTTTGTGGTTTTTTCTTCCCCACAGACTGTTTTAGCCCTGTTTTAAAATTTAGTATTGTTTTTTCTCAGTAATTGCTCAGTTGGCAAAAGAGTGTTAGAAATCAGAGCTGGTCTTCCATTTGAGTAGCCCCATTTGAGAAAAAACGCTGCAGTTTTGCATGCTGGTACTCTAACAGGACATGTGAACAGCACAAAGATTGGCTAAAGTAAAAATTACTGACAAACATTTGTTTAACTTGGAACTGTTTCTCTTTTGTTATAACACAAATCCTGCAAATGTTTCATGGTATGTTTTGGGAAATGCTCATTACCTATTTGCATAGTTCTGTGTTTTTTGTCATTTGTATAGAGACCCTTGTGAAAGCAGTATTCTAATTATAAGGTAAAAATGCCTGTGTGATATTATCTGCATTAGAAAACAGCTTCCTCATCAGAAGTACCAGATCTCAAGTCTTGCAGAACAAGTACAGCATTCTCACCATACATCTGAGCTGGAACAAAGTCTTTTTTGTATTAACATGGTTGCTTTGTTTAGCCATCATTATTTGTGCTGCCAACTTGGAATTTTTTAAAATAGTTCTGGTTTGGATCAGAAGGTGGTGTTTAACATGCAATTACAATTAAAAATATCTGTAATATTCTCCAGGATTTTGAGAAATAGTACAGCCCTTGCAGGGGCTGCGTGTGTGGGAGGCTTGTCTTTGGAAGACATTGGTAATTCTGTCTGTCAATGCCATTTCTCAGCTGAGGAGCTACTTTTGTGTTTGGATGGTCCAGGAAGCGGCAGAAATCGGACAGTTGCACTTCAAACATCTCTCCTGTTTTTGGCCAATAGGTGGCTGCCGTCAGGGAAGGAATGTCTTGGATTGTTCCCGTTCCTTTGCTGTCCCTTCTGACTGCCAAGCAGCTGGAGCAGATGGTCTGTGGAATGCCAGAAATATCAGTTGAGGTTCTGAAGAAGGTTGTGCGATACAGGGAAGTTGATGAGCAGCATCAGCTGGTGCAGTGGTTCTGGCATACCCTGGAGGAATTTTCAAATGAGGAGAGAGTCCTTTTCATGAGGTTTGTGTCAGGAAGATCTCGATTGCCAGCCAACACAGCTGATATCTCTCAGCGATTCCAAATAATGAAGGTTGATAGGGTAAGACACTGGTATTATTATTATTATTATTATTATTATTATTATTATTATTATTTCCTCTCTAGTATAGCCTGTGCTTTGGCACTAGGAGACAATTTCCATAATTATAAATTTACAGAAAAAGTATGGGATGGGATATGCTCTGGGTTAATAAAATCACATTTTTGTTGTTTAGAAGGACATAGCTGCATGAATTGCATCTTAATTTAATTGATGCAATTGGTTATTGGAGATCAAGACAAGAAACAAATCTTTATCTACTCTAACTGTTCCAATCTCTGTTCATTTAGTAATTTTCTTTCTGTTTTTAAATTAATTTTGTGGAAATGGCAACATGTGACCACTAGCGAACTCTTAATGTTTTGAAACCACTGCAATGAGTTTACAGTGTACTGTTTTACATACAGGATGTATTTATTTAGAATTACTTTGGGATTTTGTGCAGTGAAAGCACATTCTCTGTTAACAACATGAACCAAAAACTTGATAAAATCTCAGCTAACAGGGGTTTGTCATCTTTGGTTAGGTGTCTCTCAGACTGCCTTGTGCTAAGGCACACTATGGTATGTAATTTGAACATTGTTTGGTGTCTTGCAGTGGGCTGCTAAACAGCAGTGTGGTCAACTTCTCAAAAGACTGAATTCAGCAGTGGGTTAAGTTACTTGCAGAGTAGGTGCTACAGTAGTTTTGGACAAATTTAAGGATTGAACCAATGCTGTAAACAAGGAAGGTCAGTCTGCTTAAAAGGAATTTGAGATCAAATGTGAAAATGATAGAGGCAAGGAGCAATGAAATGTGGATATGTTGCATTTTTAACTTCATTCACAGCTTACCAGTGTCCCACCTTTTATCCATTTCCACAGCCTTACGACAGCTTGCCTACCTCACAGACTTGTTTCTTTCAACTGAGGCTCCCACCTTACTCCAGTCAACTAATCATGGCAGAGCGTTTGCGCTATGCAATCAATAATTGCAGGTCTATAGACATGGACAATTACATGCTCTCCCGGAATGTGGACAATGCAGAGGGCTCAGACACAGATTATTAACATTCTGTGAACAAAATCATCTTCCTTTTACTACAAATATTGCCCTAAGTCAAATTATTGTTGACATAATTTTACAGTAACCATAGATGTTTTAGGAATATAAAAAACCAGATCTTAATAGATGGTGGCCACATTTTAGTTACTCTAAATGTAACAAAAAATTAGATGTTTTTATTTTTTTGTGATTGTAAAAAGAAAAAAGGAAAAACAAAAAGGTATGATTGGTAAGTTTTTTCTCCTTTTTTGGTCACTTTTGATAAGTTTGCATGGAAACATTTTGGTGCATTTTTGTTGAGAATAGTACATTTGTAAGCCCTCCCAGTGAACATGAAGAGTTGTACATTGTGTATAATTGTTCATTAGCCAGGACAGTTTTACATGAATATTCACATATTTATTTTGTTTTAATTTGAATTGCCTGTGCAGGGTTCCTTCTGCGGAGAAAAATAAAGCAAATTGAAGACTCAGTTGCTTGTATGCATTTGTGAACTCTGGTTGGTTTACTCAGGCTTCATACTTTTGTATTTTGTCTCAAATTATAGTCTCACAGTGTTGAGATAGGGTATAACATTTGAAGCATCTTACAGTGTTTACCCTGGTGGACTGTGCTGTGTATCCCTGTACTCTGCCTTCTCCTGGCCCGAGGCCTTGGCTGGTCAGATGTATTGCTGTTCATTCCTCATGATGCTATACAAGTTCATGCTGTGCTTGGTTCCTTATTGCTTTTTGTTTAAACATTTTGCTCCTCCAGAGTAGTTGTTGACAGTAACAGCATGCTGCCTCCTTGATTCAGAAAACTTTAAATATTTGAAGGAAAATAATAACATTTTTAATGGACACATTAATGTAGTTAATTCCTGGTACACAAAAATTAAAATTGAAAGGACAGGGTAGTATTTAAGGCTGTGAATTTTATTCACATATTTAGTTCTGCCTTTGGTCTCATTTTGTTGCAACTGTAACTATTGTAATCAGCATGGTTTGGATTACACAGTGATTGATGTTCCTGTTTGGTTAGGACAGCAGTGTACTTCACAAGGAGATCTCTGCTCTGTGCCTTAGGAAAGTGCTGGGCAATAGATAATTGCCCATTTTCTCTATAAAAGACATCGCTGATGTCAAGCTATAAATGCTGGTTGGTGTTCAGAGCAGGATGTACATGGGGGAGGAAAAGGGGAGAGGCTGTCCCCAGGTGAGTCAGAGCTGCTCTGCTCCCATTTCCCCCAGCCTCTTCCTTCCTCACCTCCTTGGGAAGATTCTGTAGGGACTGAGGGCTGGTGAAAATGTTTATTACTGTCATCTCACCTGGGGTAAGACTGGTCTGAGTCTGGAGTGTAGGATAAAAATTCGTGTTGTTTTCTCTTGTGTCTGTTGTATCTTAGCAAGGATTGATTGGGGAATTTCCTGGTTGTCCAAGACTGAGCTGCTGTATTGCTGCCAGCTTCCAGTGCTCAGAGGGAGGGCTTGGTAAACTGTAAAAATTTGCAAAGCTGGGTTTAATCTGGTGAAGTTCTCTCAATTAGGATTATTTGTTGGCTCTTGAAAAAGGCAAAAGCCTAGCTATGATCAGTGACCACACTGCAGTGAAACATCTGAGGGGGATCAGGAGTTGGGGGAAGGAGGGTCTCAGGGCTCTGAAATCATGCAGACTTGATTTTCTGCCACACTGTGTATTAGGTTTCAAATTGGACTGAGCTACTGGTGTCTCATCACTGTGTTGTGAGGATGTATAGTCACATCTTGGCCTAAATGTGTAGGTTTAATAGGTAAAAAATACAGTATTTAAATAAATGGGGAAAAGTTAAGTTACTAAGTGCTGTATTATTGCCTTCTACACCTCATGGGTGTGTCTGACTTAGCAGCACTGATTTGTCAACCCGTTTCAATCAGCACAGAAAGTAATAGAACTGTGCCTGAAAATGACAGTTTTATATGAACTGTGCAGTTGGCTTTCTGGATAATGAAGATGTTTTTGGAGGCAGTTTACAGTAAAATCAGAGGGGATGTTGATTAAAGGTTTGTGCTTGATGGAACTTTAATGGCTTGGAACTAAAGAAAGCCATAGACATGTTTCCATCCTTCCATAATACCCTAAAGTAAAATGTCATCATTTTCTAAACTCAATTATTAAATTGGATTGTGAAGTAAGAAAATTCTTTATTGATGATGAAAAAATGTATCAATACAGTTGTGTTTAGATTTTACCATGTCATGAACAAATATCCCCATTCAAGGAGGGGAAGAACGAAGTAGTAAGTTAGAGCCTTTTTATGCAAATAGGCAAAGAAATCAAGTGGAGAGTGTTTGAAGAACCTTTTTAGCTCTATGAAATAAAGCTGAAAAACAGGACAAACCACAAGTCCCACAAAATACGCCCTCCCCCCCGCCCCCGAACCTGTAGAAAAGTGTCAAAAAAGCTTAAGTAATGTGTAGGCAGATGCAAGTGTGCTTTCACATCTTGTAGCTGCTTGAAAATCTGTTCCTGTTACACCTACAGAGACATGTCTTTCACCACAGAGTCGTGGGAGAGCTGGTGGCATGAGGAGGTCTTTGCTTGCTGCCGTGACTGTATAAATTCATACCTTGTTTTGGCTTTCAGCAGTGGGTGGAACTGCTCTTGTGTATCCAAGGCAGGAGATGTGTCAGCTTCCCAATTTCACATCACAGTAAATTTGTTCAGCTCAGCAATGTCCTTTTGTAGCTGTCAGTGCTGGGTGAGGATGGCTGTTTGTCCTTGTCCACACTTCAGTTTTTTCCTTACATTGTGGTGTGTAAGGGCCTTACTTAAACTTTAGGAAGGACTTAATGAAATACCAGTTTTACAGTGTCCATGCTGTTAAATATCTCTAAGTAATGAAGATGCAATAATTTATTTTCTTTATTGGTTTTGAGAGTGAGTGTTTCTTACAGATGCTCATACAGATCAAGTATTTGTCTAGAATTGCAGCATTGTTTGACTAAGTTGCTGTAATGCTATGATTTATTTCTTAGCTCAGCCAAATTAGAGAGTACCAAGGATATCTGTGGATCACTTAACCAGGATCAGGAGAAGTAAGTACATTCAATTATATTGAGAGCTGTAAAGTCCTCTTTGGTGTCAAATTTTGTAAATGGTGGCATAGTGTCAAAGGCATGTAAAAAAAAGTTTCACTTACAGATAGGAGAACACTATGCAGGAAAGGGACAGCCTTGTGCTTTAGGATGAAGATACTGGTTTTGTACTTCACAGTTAGAAATGGGTGTTTATATAGAGCTGATCTGTAGTGTGTTCCTAATTTAGCATTTAAAGCTATAAGCTGTTAGTCCCTGTCTTTTCCTGTGGGTTAGTTCTCTGAACTAGCACTTGTTCATATTGCACTTCCTTTAATGTCTGCTTTAAAAAAATAACTTGGTGCATCTTATATTATGAAAGTACATCATGCAGAGGGTCAAACTGTGTTTCGTGTGCCTTTAATCCATGCTTCCCTCATTAAATAAAAAAGCCTGCTAAATCAGCTGCCACTGTTAATCATTGAGGAAGTGCTGGTCATCAGTACTCTGCCTTTGCTAGAACTTTCAGGGAGTGGTTATCCTCCTTAGTGGATGGAACGACTGTCTGGATATACCCTTTAACAGAAATTTGGTAATCACTCTTCCCCTGAAATTTGTGAAAATCCAGCAGTGACTCAGGCTCTCTCTGCTGTGGCTTTATGCCCTTGCCCATTACATAAGGAGTTTTGAAAGTGCAGGGTCCAGTCTGAACCTTGTAACCCAGTGGGAGGCTCTTCCTCACAGTTTGTTTTCCTAAGTCTCTGTGTGACTCATTCTGCCTTAGTTCACTCTGTGTTTCTTCCATGTAGTCAGTGAAGCTTGCCATCAAACTTACTGCACCATGTCAAACTACTGTTAAACTTTATTAAAAGTCCATAAAATTTATTGAACTCCATCAAATTATTTGCCTTTAATAAACACAATGCTGTTCCCTCTTCTGAATGAGGTGAATCTGCAGCAGGAGGGTACCAGAACAGCAGTTTTCAGCAGGTCTGGCTTTTTGTGACAGCATTGCAGTGTTTTCCAGTTTCAAGGAACAACAGAGAGCAAACAGTTTTTTCCTGAAGCCCATCCAGGAGGAGATGCACGCATTTTTCCAGTACACCCTTTACAAAACAACCATTTGTTTGGACTTTACCAGAATCCACAGAAGTAGCCACCTCAGTGAGGTAAAATACCACACTGATTATTTTGCTGAATTTAAAGCTGAACCCATTTTCTTGATGCTTTTTCAAGCATCAGCCTTTTTTCTGGCTTACTGTCTGGGATCATGTTAGCACTTCTCTCTGCTCTCAGCATTACTGAAGGACACTTTTCCCTGACTCTGTCTAGACCAGCTTGTGTTACATTGCGGCAGAAATCCACGTGGAGTATTCGCAGTGATGCCCCGTGGAGGGTCACTGCCTTCAGGGTGTGGTCTGTGATCCGCACACAGTTCTCCAGTTTGAGGCTCTTCAGGTTTGGGCAGTTCTTGAGAAGCTGCAAAATGCAGTCGTCTGTAACATGGCCACATCCAGAGAGGGTCAGAGACAGCAGATTTGGACATCTGAAAGCAGGATGGTGACAGGTGATTTGGGAGAAATAAATCATAGAGCTTGCAGAAGCAAATAGCATCAAGAATAAATTATGAAGGCTGGAAAAATGCATCCACTTCATCAGGAGGGGCAAAGAGGCACAAGTAGGTGAGTGCACGTGTGTCCTAATGTTCAGCTTAACTAAAGGCAAAGTTTACCTCCTTTGCTTTTTCTGTTGGTAGCAACATCTCTAGCTCGGCTGGCACAGGGGCATGTGGAGGCCTATTTAAACAGCAGCTGCACCATTTTTTCTTAAGGAGTTGGATGGTGCTGTGCTTCTCCAGGCACAGACAGGAGACCCAGTAGAGAGAAGATTCATTTCAGGATGAAGTGGAGGACAACTGAGAGAAGAGACTGCTGAGCATGAGCAAGTAAGGCCCTCCCACTCTTCATTTTTGGAATTACAGATATATTTTATCACCCTGGATTTACTGAATAAGTGCCAGCTGCTTCCTAAAGAGTCTTGATGTTCAAACCCCACACAGCTCTTAAACTTTCCTTTGAGTCACTGAAACTGGTAACTCTATTATTATAAACAGTGATGCAGCAAATGAAAAAACTTTTTCTTGCTGCTTGAGTAGGCCTGGGGAAGTACAGGAAAGGCCTGTCCCTAGTGGGGTGTTCATGCTGTACAGGAGCTATCCTGGAGCAGCTGCTGTGCTGAGCAGGGCCCTGTGCAGCAGCCTGCAAACTGGCTACTGGCTCAGTCCCCTCTCCAGGCAGTAGCAGTTCAACATCCACCTGTTCAGCTAAACAGAGTGTCACATGCAGGTCTGTGTTAATGTTGCTCTCATAAGACCTCTAGACAGAATTTTTTTTCTTTTAACTCTTTTCTGTTAGGAGTAGTTGGAGGACAAAGCTGGCAGCAGTCAAGAAAGGCTCTAACAGAATAAAATCACTTCAAACTCAGAAAGAAAAGTTAGATACTTTATTTGCATTTTTCTTTCTACACAGTGCTAGGAATTTTGGCTGGGAATGCTTTTAATGGGTTGCAGCAAAAAGGGGCAGCACCTTGTATTATCCTTCCTAGGCACACCTATCCTGGTTCCTCCTTAATTAATCCAGATTTTTATCTATCATTCTAGAACATTTACTTCAGAAATCTGGCACTTGCAATTTAATCCCTTTTTTGAAGCTGCTTTTCAGTTCTTGTTTTGAGATTCCACTGATGCTGGCTTTCATCAACACATTCTGTCCTGTCACTATCCCATAATTTATTGGCTTTTTTCAGTTGTTCCAAAGCTGAGGGCTGGCTATGGCACAGGTGCACCATGTCAAGGAGGCACTGCCATGGCCGTTTGACTCTGCTTTGGGACAAGCCAGCCCTGGTGTTACCCACACACAGCAGAACTGGCTCTACCCCATAAGCCTCTTCCTGTCACTGCTCTGTTCCGTCCTTGGTGCTGCCTGGCAGCAGCAGAGCTGTGAAGAAAAAGCTGTGCACCTCGAGTTGCTTTTCCATGGTGGCATTTCTCTTCCCTCACTGCAGTTTAGAAGCAGGTAGAAATTTAAACTTCAGTATAATAGCAATATTTATTTCTTAGACTTAACTAAAGCTGACACCTAGTAACATGTTAATTGAATTTGGTTGTAATGAGGTGTGTTCACTCTTTGAAATCAGGACTCTGTTCCAGGCAGCTCCCCAGACTCGGCCAGAATGGTGCAGTTCAGCTGAGCAGCAGTGTGGGAGGCAGGAGTGCACTTTCCCATATTAATAACTAATTCTTAGAAAAAAAGAAGGAAAACGTAGACTTAAGGGAAGTCTGTATGAAGTATACCCTATTGCCACTGTAAAATGAACTTATATTACACTAAAGTTGTAAAGGCAAAGCAGTCATGGACTTCATGCTCCATTTCAGGCAGAGGCTATGGAATATTTGAAATAACTCTCACTTCACTCGTCTTACGGCAGTTACTGCACATTCACACCCACAGAACATACCTGTTGCAAACGTCTAGTAAAAAATCACTGACAGTGTTCTCATGCCTCTTACAGAAGTCTTTCTGGAAACTGTTTTTCATCCAGTCCTCAGTGTTACACACCTTGACTCTCTCCGAATACCAGCAGATGGATAAGTGTTTTAAAGCAGGTCCCAGGAGAAAATTATCCTTCTTTAGGTCCACTGGAGAATGAAAGTTCAACAAAGACCACAGTAAAGGATCCTGAAACACTTCTAGCAACTTGCGACATGTTTTTCCTAGATTTTTCCTACTGTTTTTGTCCAGAAAAGAGAAGAGATGTAAAAGACATTCCCGGTTCAGCTGGGTTATGTGCATTGCCTGGCAGCGTCTCTTGGACTCACGGAGAAACAGCAGTGCTGGAGGGAGCTTGCGCTCACCAGGAGCCTATTGAACATATATGGTTGTGGAATGGGGTTTATTTTTGGCTAACAGCTGGTGCAGAAGCTCAGAACAGGGAAAGGAAAAGAACCATGGATGCAGCTTGTGCTTCTTTTGTCCAAGGAAATGGAATGGGCATGTACAATTTGACTGTCATGAAATGCTTCCTTAAAAGGGATCTTTTTTTTCTCCTTGTAGACTCTCTTGAGGTTTAACAAAGTTCTTGTGCTGAGTTACTGGAGTGCGAGGGGGCTGTACCTACAGCTGCCAGGCGTATCTTTGTCAGTGTTTCTCATTTGGGAGATTTGGCCTTCTGAGTAGCACTTAAGAGAGTAGAAGTGTTGCACACTACAAAATCAATTTGTTCTTTGATTTTTCTGAAGCTGCACATTTGGTTCATGTTGAAGGACTGTTAGATGGATAATGGAACTTTCATAAACAGTTTTTTAGAAGGAGCAGAAACATTTTATGGGTGCCTTGAAGCACACACACACTCTGCAGTTCAGTTCACAAGCCTCAGAGGTAAGGGCAGTTTCCTGCCCAGTTAGCTGAGGCTGAGCTGTGATTCTATATACAAAGCTGGCTGTGTCCCCCACTTCTGCAGGAGGTAAGCAGTGACAGAGGCAGCCATGCATGGGAACAGCAAGGCTATGTTTAGTTCCTTGTGGGCATGTGCTTTTAATAGATGTCTTCTGTTGGCTTGAGTTTTACAAGTTTGGCTACTCTGGTTTTGTAGGTTTAGTTTCATTACCACAGAAACCTTTTTTCCACCCTTTGGTGGAAAAAGGAGGTACTTTTACCTGGAAAACCACTTTTGTATCTGTTGTACAGTAATTGGAGAAAGTGTAGCAGAAAGTTTCTAGAAGAAAAATAAAGCTACAGCAAGGACAGGTTGGAATTAAAAGCAATAAGCATCCCTTTAACTTTCCTGCTTGTGAATCAAAAATGCTTGAGATGAAGGTATTTTTAGTCACCTTCTGCCTGGTGAATAAACAAGAATAAATACATCCAACAAATCCATAAAAAGTTACAGCAAACAGCACTGGGGGATTTTTTCAAGTGGCCTGCACACAAATAGTAGCTGGGAGACTATGCACCTATGATATTTTAATCAGAAGTGTTTTAATACAAGACAAGGTTGAGTGGGACCCAATTTTACCTCTTTCTTCTTACCCTGAGAATGCAGTTTAAAAATTAACTCTGAAGAACAAGATCTGAAATTTGTTTGTAGTCTGCAACAATCATAGCTTGAGGAAGTGCTTGAGTAATGTGTATCTGAAACACAGCTGGCATACACAAAGAAATGGCACTTCTTTCTGCTTTATTCTTTAGTTAGTAACTTTCTACTATATACAGTCAGCTGTGTTTAACAGCTGCCGGTCTTCTTGGTTTTATATGCTTTGTCATTTAATATTTTCTTTGAATTGATAAGGAGACTGCTCAGAAACAGCTCTGGTCAGTGCCACAAAAGGGACAAGATTTCACATACCAGGTAATGCAGTTCACTGGAAAACAGCAGCTTAAAAGTTGTGCCTGCAGGCATTGTTCTTCATTCTCATATTGGCATTTTCAACTCTCAAGAACTTACCTTTGTTTTTGAGCAGGTTTATACAGTTGAGACTTCTCAGTTATACATACAGGAATACTATTTTTAAAAATATTAATTAAAAAATCCCCCCAAATTAACAACAAATAATCCAGCAAAACTGAATGATGAGGATGTTAGGATGGACTCTTGGCAGACAGAGGGGATACAACACAATCTGCCATAAAAATTTACAGCAGTTGGGTGACAAGGCATTTAAAATGGAATGGCATATCCTCTTCAGGTCCTCTTTGGGGTTAGATGCTAAGTTTGGTAGAGGTGTTATGGAGTTACGAACACTGCAATTGCTTTATTTTGCTGTATTTTCCCGGAGCAAGATGCAGTACTCTGCCATTTGTGTTCAGAGGCCATACACCAATGTTCTGCAAGCCTGTAGAAGGACAAGAGAAGTTTAATTTTCTAAGGAAAGGAGACACTTTAATGGCACATTTTCCATAAACACACTGTGTGATGAGATATAATTCCCATTCATCCTGGAAATGCTCCAGAAACACACAAGATGAGTACAGTCAGTAATCATCACTGAAAATTATACACGAGATTTTAATGGTAAACAATTACAACTATGGCACTACAGTACTTCAGAATATCCTAAAGCACATTGGAATCAGCTGTCAAGGTGCCCATTACCTCTCAGTAAGACACAGACACATCAGAGTAATGAAACATTGCTGGGGGAACTTCTGAACACCACGTGTTACACTTCCCATTGATTTAGTAAAATCTTCATAAATGGCCTCCTGCTTTTGATACAAGTCCATTGTCCCTGCCTGTCTCAAACTTTTAAACTCTCGTCTCTTGCTGAAATTTAGGAACTGGACATTCTGCAGTTTTGATTTGACATAAGTCTTGGCTCCAGTTGTATATGTGGCTAAACAATCACTAACAAAAGGACAGCCTTTGATTGGACATATTTTGGTGAAAAAGATGCAAGTCTTTGAACTGTAGAGAACAGTTGCTGCTTGCAGAGCCGTCTCAAGCAAGAAAAAAAATTCTTGCCAGCTAGTGTGTAATATGATGAACAGTAAGTAGAAAAGAAACATTTGGCTTAAATGAAGAGAGATATTCCCCCCGCCCCCCCCCAAGCTAGTAGATAAATATAGGATATACAAGCTAGATTAAAAAGGTAATACTAGGCCAGGTGCAGTATGTTACTGGTTCAGTGCTCAGTTACTTTTTTTTTTTTCAGACACCACACTGAATAGAATACAGTGGATAAGCAAAGTTCTCCACCAGGAAGAGAAATACTTGTGTTGCCACAACAAACTGTTCATACCGTCCATCAGGGTTTGCAGTGGGAGAAAGTTAAATTAGGAAAGGATTTACAATGTATTTGTTCCAGCAAAGCATATGGCTGAGTCCTGAGCAGCACCTGCTGCAAGGACAGCCTGCTGCGACTGCATTGTGTTCCAAGGCTGGCCACACATGGCCCTGCTGGAGACACCACTATCCAGGAGCTGCGTAGGACACAGCAAATGGGACTGAAAGAAAATGCTCAACTGAGAACATAACTCTGACCCAAACCATTGCTGACAGGTAGAAGTTGATTAAAATAAGTGAATGTTGCTGAAGATTACAAACTTAAATTTCTAAAAATACAGAAAGGCACATTTACATCACTGTCTTGCAAGAACACTGCATACACCTGACTGTTTTAAGTTCAACTGCTGCTGGCCCAGAGATAGTTGCGTATTTTAAGCTTGGCATTCTCAAAGGTAAATTCTATAGAAATTCTGGTCCAAGCAGCATGCAGAGCAAACAAAGCTAGAAGTGGCATCTGTGCAGCTGCCTGTGAGCAGCAAGAAGGGCAGGAATGTGATACAATGCTTCACCTTCCCTATTTTCTGCTTGTATAAGTATCAGCAACTTATTGTTGTTTATTAAAGAAAGGCTCTGCCTGTAAGGAAGGGAAGGTGACAAACTATCTACAGTTTAAAGCAGTGATAAGTTCTATTTATTGTTCAACATCTTTATAAATATGTCACTGTATCAGATTACTCTACAGTCTTAACCTGTGTACATATTCAAAACGCATTAGCTATGCTGAACGATTTCTGCAGTTTTGGATGAAGCCAATTTTCCCTTTCCTGGTTTAAGATGTAACAAAGCTCTTGAGAATGGCCCTGTACCAAATCCCTGACTGTGATTTGTCCTTACCCTGGCCTCTGTACAGCCAGCGGGACCCCAGGGCAAGGCAATGCTGTACACTCCTTGTACTGCAGGCTGCTCTGGGCTCCACTCCAGCCTCCCCCTGCCCTTCAGGGGCATTAACTAAAAGAGGACTCACAGCTGGAGTTCTTGTGTGTTTTAAGACAACTGCATTTTCTGTTAACACAACTAAGAGCTGCTGTTTGGTGGTGGGACTCTCCATGAACTGTATTCTCCTCTTAATGAGCTTTCAGGAGCATCCAACTCTGTTTGGCACAAGAGACCCAAAGGTCTAACCAAGGCTAGAAAGGGTAGACTGAGGAAACAGAAATGCAACATTTCTCAAATTTCATATTTTCTGTCAGATTCCTGGCTTTTCCAGTATTGGTTTTCCTGTCTGCCTTTCCCATCATAGTAGCTGACTTCCACTCATCAACAGTAGAGCTAAAACTGGTTTGGGGTTTTTTTAGCATAGTCTTTTTGTATTACAAAGGCAGGTTTTAGAAACTGCACCATACCTCTGGTGTTCACCTACAGACTGAACAAAAATGCCACCCTGGGCCAGTGTCTAAGCGCCACAGGAACTCCCTGAGCTCAGGCTCCCTGAGTGTCTCTAGTCACAAGCACACTTGCCTCAGCACCTCCCCCTGAGGGCTCTGCTGTGAGAGACTGAGCATCCTCCCATGAAGTTTGCAGTTGAACTGATAGAACAATTCCACGCAAAGCACCTGCAACACCATCTGTCACCTCCTGCTTCCTACTGTAGCCATGGAGCAGAGGGGAATTTAGGGAACCTACCCCTGTTCTCACAAACACCAGCCCTGTTGTACTTCCAACTTCCACCAGGAACTAAGGAGTTCTAGTTGGGGTTCTGCTACCAGGAAGTTGCCCCAGTTTTCAAGCACGTAAGTGTTCATGATCAGATTTCAAGATGACAGTCTAAACCAAGAGATGTCTAATGCAATTCAGGTTCAGTTAAAAAACAGTAAAACTAGATGTTATTTTGACAGGTACATTTAAGATAATGGTTTCAAATTTGCAGGGGGTAGGGGGCAGAGCATATCTAAGCAGTACTTGAATTCAGTTGCAGTATTGATACAACTGGACCAACTGTTTATTTACAGTGATTCCTGAAATTGACCAGCCTGAATACACACCAATATAGCAGCAATTACCTGGCCTGTTTAATGATGCCACATCACCTCTCTTGTGCACAGAAACAACATTGGTCAGAGGTCACTGTTTAAGTTCCTTGCACGAGGGAAAATAGTACGTGCAAACAATTCCTTGATTCAGAGATTAAATCATATCTACATAACAGGACTGAGAACAGCACGATGTTGTATTGCTCTTCATAACCAAAAGCACATTTATCTTGCTTGTATGGAGGACAGAGTTTTTTTGATGTAAATGTGCCTTTAGATAGTGAGAACTGAAAACATTAATATAAAAAAGTCAAATAACTATTTCATGAAACTATATATATATATAAAAATTGACTTATCACAACTAAAGCAGCAAATCAAAATCTGCTGAGGTTTTCTGGTATAACTAAAAAAAAGTTAGTTTGTGTCCAATTTCAGTAAGTCAAATGCTACCATTGACACAACAAAACAAAAACCCACAAGAGGAAATTGCAAAGTGCACAATGAAATTAATAAGTCTTGGATCAAGTATTTATGGAAAAATGGAAATGTTTGTCCGGTGGACTTGATAAGTAAGAATGCAAAGGAGGTATTAAAGTTTCTCTGCTCCAGGCTTGGCTTGGCGCTCCACGTAGAAAAGGATGTAGGCCTTGGCCTTCCCCACGGTCTCCTCGTCGGTCAGGGTTACAGTACTGTCATTGAAGTGGAACCAACGGCCCTCGTGGGCTGCATACGCCGTGTAGTGGCCGGAGCCAACACTGTGGAGCAGGCAGAGGGACAGCAGTCAGGGACACACCTCACTGAGGCACCTTCTCTCTAAGGGACTGCCAGCAGGCTAAGGAAGGAAGGTACTCACAGCCCTCCAAAGCAGATGCTTTTCTCTTTGAGCTGTAGGGCTCAAAGTTCTCTAAATTAAAGTTTTACAAGAACACATTGTCTTGTCCCTTCTATTACTCTCAACAATCTGTCCAGGGCTGGGAAAAGTTAAGACTCTCAGTAACTTTACTTCAAAATATGTCCAGCGCCAGCCCTGGTGCATGCCTGTGAGCCTTCACTGCTATAGCAGGAAAGGTAATGTTGATGATCTCTTTCACCATACACATCTTTGGGCTGCAGTTGTTCCAAGCATGCTCTCAACACTTCTGAAACATAAATGCAAATGTACCTTCCAACGAATAAAAGAGGAAAAAATAGTCCTGCTTTGTAGTAAGAATTTCATAATGAGGCATTAATTTCTGGAAACCCCCTTGAATCCTGCTCTTGGTTAAGGGCTTTTTATTTGTAGAGGCACTAGAGAATTTTCATCTCACACTTGCAGTCATTTACCCCAAAGACTGCCAGGGGACATTCACAGGCCTGACTCTATTGGATCTATCAAAATAAATTCAGTTTAGCTCCCTGCTGGTTTATAAACTACAGCTTATTTCCTCCAATTAAAATACATGCCCTAGGGACAGAAACTCCTACATTAACTCCACATGTACTGTAGTGGGAGAAAGTGTGTGCCAGGAGGACAGGCTCATTCCATGTACTTACCCTGAGCCATGATGCACAACCACAGCCACGAGGTCATACAGGCAGCTCTCTGGGCCACTGTTTTCAGGCTGTGGTAGGAAAAAATCAGAAAACTCATCAATTCTCAATAGTGCCCACTGTAATTCGTAATAAAGACATATGTCATGGAACAAATTTGTATGTCATGGAAAAAAGTGGGTCTTATTACCTCTAACAAGTAGCATTTCATGTCTAGGCCTCGCAAGGGAAACTCAACATACGTATCAACTTTGTTTCTCAGATATGCTGTCCAGTGAAAGCGTTTCAAGTGTAAGCATAGCACCTACAGGGGACAGTTACAAAAGATGTGTTAGAGGAGTGGGCTGAACTTGATGCTGGACACTGCAATAGCCATGGAAGAAGGAGGACTTGGTTGAACAATTATTTCCTTTGACATTTTGTCATTTCCCATGCTTATACAAACCTTTGGTAGTTTCTGAATCCAGAATTTTTTGGTGGACTTCTGTTTCTTTTTGCATTTGTGACACATGTATAGCTCTGTCTCATCAAGTTCTTCCAGGTCTGTAAAACTGCGAAGACAATCTAGAAAAAGCAGCTACAGTAAGTGATTTTTGTAACATGAAATACAAGTACAGCAATATAGGTTTGCTCATCTGCTGCAGCCATTCTAGTTATATCCATCTGAGCAATAAAAAAGCTGTGTAATAATGTTTTAATGTAACGTTGTAACATGCAATCTTCCCTGTTCCTGAAAGCTGCTAGAAGTTTGAAAGAAAAAACAGGCATTCACAAAATCCCCATCTTCCAAAACAAGATTCCATCCAACATTTAAGCACAAACGCTTTCAAACAAAGATAAATGACTTTCTAATATAGAATGTATCTAAAGCCAAACAAGCTTTAAAAGTTGAATAAAGTGAACAGACACAACAACCAGGGTTGAGTGAACTACATTAGAAATGCTCCGACTAGAAAGAAAATCCTCTTAGGCCTGGTATGATTTCATTAGCCAGGCACTCTTACCTCGTAGTGTGCACATTGGTCCACTCTCTTGGTTTTTAGTACGTTTATTTCTGAACTGACTGGGAATATCTAGCGAAAGGTCTAGAAAAGCAATGATTTAAAAAACAAAATTAGAGCTGAACAGAACAATGTCTGGCCTTTTCAGGCTGAAACTCCAGGTCTGTCATCTGACACCTAAGTTTACCAAGCTTGAGATTTAATTTTCTGCTCTAAGTCATGCGGTATTTGGAACACAAGAGGCAGCACCTTACCTAGGAATGGGTCAAACTTTCTAGATTCAGTCCCACATATTAGGCAGTTGACCTCATTTTGAAGAATACCTCCAAAAATGGCAGTGACAACAGTAGACGCTCCATTTCTAGACAAACCACATCAGAGAAGTACAGTCAGCCAGAAAGCCAGAGCTGAATTCCCAACACCTGTCCCACGCTTGGTGCTAACACATCTCAGTGCCCAGCCAAGCCCACGGAACAGAGGACTTGGTGCTCCAGGCAGAACGGGCATTCCAGCTGCCCAGGGGCACATCACATGTGTGATCCCTACGCTGCTTTATCTTCGACCTAAAAAAGGGTGAACTGGGGGGCCCTAAGCAGATGCTCAAACTGTCAATGTTGTCAATGTCCAGTTGGGTGCATTTCTATAGTGGAGCTGTACCTGACGCTCACATAGGTCAGGATTTTAACCCTGTAATTAAGACTTCATCTGAAACAATTCTTTTTTCTTAGGTAGGTCAAGCATATTTTTAACTCTACACCCTTTCTTACATGCACTTTTAATTTCTTTGAGCACATTTCTGCACTTCACTGCCAACAACAGCTTAAGTTGCATTAAGACATGATAAACAATGTGCAACATCAGCATTGTTCTCTAAGCTTTCATTATTCTCCTACTGAATTTTTTTAGTAGATTATGTAATGGGCCTGCTTTTCATAGTCCAATCAAAAAATACATAAAACAAATTCTGAGTTACATTATTATACAACACTAAGGCTTGCAGAAACTTGTGTTCCTTCCCTGTACTCCACCTACAGCTTTATAGCTCATCTGAACACTTTCTGAGCAGGAACAAATAGCTGCTCAAATGGACTGGTGCACAAAAAGAGAGCATTCACAGCTTATTCGTTACTTTACTGGAAGCATTAAAGCTGCCCTCACCAGAAGGGCAGCTTACCCCATCTCACTGTGCATTTGAACAACCCTTCTCAAGAAGGGCTACAAACTTAGAGTAGATAGGTGAACAAAAGTTAAATTCTCCTTGGATTTTGACATCCAAAATACTGACAAAATAAAATCGGTTTAGGTATCAAATACATGTCAATCCTACAAACTTAGAGTAGATAGGTGAACAAAAGTTAAATTCTCCTTGGATTTTGACATCCAAAATACTGACAAAATAAAATCGGTTTAGGTATCAAATACATGTCAATCCTACAAACATTTTAGGATTCTTCTGGGGGATTTTTAAGCATCAGCAGCCCAATATAAACGCAGTAAAGAGCACAGTCTGAACTCTACACTTTCCCTAACAAAGCATCTATAAGACCCTGCATCTCAGGCCTGCTTACTCTGTCCTAATCAGTACAAAAGGGAAAACTTAAGTTCAGTGTAGGGGAATCAAGGACTTAGGGACCAAATGGTTTTCTCTCTTGTTAAGAGTTTCAATCTGTGAGAAAACACAGCTAGGACAGAGGTCAGAAAAAGCAGTATTTTGACAAGTATAGAAAGAGGAGTGAAACACCAACACCCAAATTACACATATTTCAAGGTACACAGTAGCATGAAAATCAAAATTATGCAGATAAAAAAGCACCAGCTGTAGCTGTCAAGTGATACACGAGATCATCTGCAGGAAAACTGACTTCAAGCTCTAACTGCACTGCTCAGTCACTAATCCAGGAGGTCTGCTGACAATTTAAACATCAAAATCCTTGGCCATCATTTTTGCTCCTGCAGCATTCAGGCTACCGCCTCAAGACAATGATATTTTGGGGAGAAGAAAGAATTCTATGGGGTATAGAAAATACAGTTCTTTATTTTTTAAAGACTAGTGAATTAAAATGTCTTTACAACTTAGCCTGTATGCTTACTCACATCTATGAAAACTGCTGATATAAGTAAGACACTTCCTTTTGAAGGGACACAGATCCTACAGAATGCTCATCTTTATAACCTGCAGTTTTGCACTGCCTGAAGTTAGAAGCACTGAAGAACACTTAAAACAAGGAACTCTGAATCTGAAATTTCAGAGCTACCACACACAGACCCATGCTAAGGCATGAAGGCTTTGAAGAAACTAAAAACTACTTCTTACATGCAACATTTGTTGCTTGCAGACAGGTTAGAACTTTCTTGCAAGATTACTGAACGTGAAACACCATTGAAGCCACCCTGGAGTTCCAGATGTAGATGGTCCAAAAGGTAACGCATGAACTCGTGGGCATCCTGTTGCTGGTATCCCCTTAAGAGAAAAGGAAACAACAACAAAATTGCTTTAGAGGCAACACAAGGCAAGCACCAGGGTTACAGGAAAAAAAAAACTTTGCTTGTTTAATCATACTGAGCAGACTTCACATATGTGCTTGGTACCAAGAAAGTCTTTCAAGTAGCCTCTGGAAAGGTGCAGCAATGTCCTGACAAATTACATGATTTTTGACTTTGCAGCTCACACTCTCTGCACACCTCTCATGAGACTGGAGAAACTGTTAAGAATATACAATTCAGATAGGAAGAGAAAGCATCAGACAACCTGCCATGTGCTCACACACTGGGCCTAATGGAGCTGCCACATTGTTCTCTGGCCTCACCAACCCCACCTGTGCAAGGGGCACCCCAGGACTGCGTCCCTGTTAACTGAAATACGCAATGGCTGGCAGCAGTATCTTCTCCTCTGTCTGCTTTGATACTATGATTTGTGCCTCAGCAGAACTGCTTTGAATCTCATTCAGACAGGGTACTATTTGTCCCTTCCTGGAATCAGCCACAGATTAAGGTCAATATATTGTAATCTCAAACCTGGTAGGATTCAGAAGAGAGACACCACAAAATGCATTTTTCATGTGGACCGCAGAGTCAGTGTTTCTGAGTGGTGCTCACTGATCTGACTCTGGCAGGTAGAAGTGTTCATCTGTTTAGTCTCCTCCTCACCAAAGGCAGGAATTTAGTCTCTAGGTTTGTTTTCCACATGCATTTTTCAGCATCAGTATGAAGTCTGAAATAATTAGGATTGAGAGCACCATTTCTTCTAGGATGAGACCTACAGCCATGCTCAGAGTTGCACATCTCCTCTGCATAACTCATATTCTGGGAGAGGGAGGTAACGGTGAGATATTCAGAGCATCTCTTGAGCATTTGGATATGGTAGGACAGGGCTGCAGTCTCATATATGCTGTGCCATCAGCAGTTATGCAGCTCAATCATCATAATTTCACTACTAACAAACTTTACCAAAAAGAACAGAGAAGCCATCAGGGTAAAACATGCCTTTTAAGTTATTTAAGCTAAATCATACATCAAATTCAACAAACTGCTGTTCGCTTGCCATTAAGCCGCACACTGAGACCAAGCAGGACAGGATACAGAGTGAAACACTGAAAGCTTTGTGCAACACTGACGTAAGTATGTGCAGGTCACTGTAGGCCTAAGCTACAGAAATCCCTACACAGCAAGAGCTCACTTGCCCTCCACCTCCTGTCCATTCTCACAAGCTGTTTTATCAGGCCTCCCCTTTTCCACCTCACTACCTCACCTAAGTGCTGGCAATAACTGTCAGGTAGGAATGTCTGGGAGAGAAGTACAAATGGGTTTTTAATGTGAGTGCTCAGGGGAGGGAAAATCTTGTAAGACTCATGGCAGAGAACCCAGAGGTGGAGAGAAATGCTAATGGACTCACTGCAACAGAAATATGCAATGTGAGGCCGATGTGTTTAGTGAGGAACATAGATGTGTCCTATGAGAGTATTGCTGAGAGATAACAGAATAAAAATTAAAATTTTCACTTCGTAGGATGCTTTCTTCCAAACCAGCAGCATTAAAATAAATCAAGGACATAGACACATGGGCAGCACTGCCTACCTTTTACAAGAGAAAACCCAGCACACAGAAACACTGCTGTGCTTCAACAGGCCACAGTCCTGTACAGCCAAAAATAGGACTTATCGTCCTAAAGTTGCAAAGTAATTACGCATTTGTTAACACAAAGTAGTAAAACCAAATTCTGCTTCAAAGCTACATGTTAATTGTGCACAGCTTTGAAGTTACTAAGGTACCACAGGGTTTGCTTAGTTTACTGAACACAGATTTCTTCAATAACCACATAAGAAACCACATTAAACAGCCAAAGATTAAATGTATGGAAAGTCTTTGCTTCAGACACCTTTTCAACATGAAATCCCTCATTAAAGAGCTTGGCACACTTGCTCTGCAACAAATAAACCTCTGGAATTGTTCCACATTGTTGGCTGTGCTCCCAGTGCATGTATTTATACTTGCATGTAAGTATGCTAATTATACATGGAAAATTATTTGGATTTGTTAAGAAGCAAAATTATAGATACAGATCTTTAAAAGGACACGATGATACGGACAATGCACTGTTTAAAAGTTGTTATGTTAAAGCCCTTCAGCAAAATAGCAGAGATTATTACTCTGATAATAATTATTACTCTGTTACTTGTGTAACAAAACTGATGTCCAGCCACCAGAAGCAATTCAATTCAAGCCCACTCCAACATACTTTTTCCCAGTGGCAAGAAGATAGGATATAAAGAGGATCAGTTACCAGGAAAATACAGCACACTATTTATACAGCAGTAAATCAGCAAAACACACATCTTGCAACTTGGTATGTGGCTGCAGAACTGCCCTGGCATGCAGCACAACAGCAGCCAGGGAGAAGCAGGACTTGCACAGCAGCAGAAGAGCCCAGAGGCCCTGCAGTTGTGCCTGTAGTAACTACAAATGGCATTCTCTACTCCCTGCTGCAGTGTGAGGCAGAGGGCAGCAGCAGCTTCTTCTATAAGCCTCCTCAGGGAGAGCAGCATTCACACAGTCCTCCACTTTAACAACCCAAATCTCATTGAACTAAAACAACTGAACTGATTTCCAGTTGCTCCTTCCTTGCCCCACTACTTCAAGCTCCATAAGCACACCCCAAAGTGGCTGCTGTGCTGCTAGCAGGCTGCTGGCTCTATCTTTCTTCCACACATCCATCTGCCTTCTCCTCCCCATCTCCCAGGGAGCACACAAGCCACAACTGTAATTTCAATACTGTTAGCTTTTATGAGGTTCAAGTATGCACTGAACAAATCTTCTCCATGGATCACGTGGGAGTGGGGACCTACTAAAAGCAGCTGACCGTATTCTCCATTTGATTTTATGAGCAGACATGCTCCCAGAAAACTGAGAATAAAAAGGGAAGAGGGAGAACCCCAACAAACAGCACTTTTTCTTCTAAAAGCTCTGGTAGGATACACAGTGCTGAAAGTTTGCTTGAGGAACTTTAGGGAACAGGCTCCTCACTTGATCTAACAAGAATTAAAGAGAAGACTGTAATAAGGAAACTGGCCACAGATGTAAGGGGATGATGCTTGTTTGCCTATAATGTTTTGGTCACTGCTTGCAACTATTGGTATTAAACTTCCTTGATTCTCATAAGCCAAATGAAATGTAACTGGCAGTGTGAAGAACAGAATAAACAGATTTATGTTGTTTGGGTTATTCACTGAGCAGATGTTTTCACAGCATCTTTTCAGCACTGCTGGAGATACAACAAGTAAGAGAACATCTTTACTATCTGAGAACATGGAGCAACTGTAGTGGTTTTGGTTCACCAATCTGAGTTTTTCAGGTAATGCACCAATTAATGTAGTGAGTTTAGTGCTGGCCAAACTCCAGTGTACCCAGTAGAATTATTTATTCTTTTTTTGTTGTGAGATAAGGATTACGAGGAGAGCAAAGCAGGCTCAAAATTTTAAAGGGTATATAAAAAAGCTTAATTTATAGAACTAAAAGAAAAAGAGTAAGAAAAAATAAATCTTCAGAATCTTTCTCCCTCCAACTCTTCTTTCTTTTTTTCTCTGACAGTGTAAAGAGACAAAATTTGGTATTTTCAGTCAGTTTATTACTTTTAAAATGATCTCTCTTCAGTTTCCTTAGGGAGAGGAGTCTTCTCCTGCCCTGCCACGAGACTTTTTCACGTGAAACAGTTCTTTTGTTGTTTTAATTTTCACAAAAGAAGGTGCCTGGAAATTTACAATTGTGAAGTCTCTCCTATGTTTGGTAGTATTTTCACAACTACTACCATGGGTCATTTTAGTTTATTGGGGTGAAATTTTAAGGATGGCGGTTCTATTATGGAGACTGTTTTTGGGAAACAGAGGTCTTCTATCTGTGGGGCAAGGTTTTTCACCACTTTTTATTCTCTCTCTCTATTTAAGCTTTTCATTGAATCACAGCATTGGTGCTTCTGCACATGGCTGTGGTTAGAATGCTACAGCTCTCTAATGCATTTTGTGAGGTATAGGGAAAAAGAATCTGATGTATTAATTATATCTTCATCATAGCTTTATAAGAAAATTTTAGCTTAAGAATAAGGCTTTTTTTTCTCATTTGGGCTTTGGCTCTTTTTTTTTTTTCCCTCAGTGTTCGTGTCTTTATGTTGTTCTTTTTATGTGCTTTTACTTGTTTTTTGGGTTTTTTTTTTTTGTTTGTGGTTTTTTTTTTTTTTTTTGGGAGAAGTGGCACTGGCAGGTTTGTTTTTAAATGGAATTTTATAGCACTGAAAGAGTTAATTTTATTTGGGCTTTGGATTAGGAAATGGCTTTTTGTTGTTGGTCACATGATTTCTGCCAGGCAGTGGCTGCAGAGGCTTACGTTGATTTCAGCTGTTGATTTCAGCTGTTTCTTCCCTTCTGAATGGGATTATGTTGTTTGCAGAGATTTCACAGAGGTGTATTTAGCTTTTTTAAGTGGTTTAACAGGGTGTCAGTATATAAAATCATCTAGCTGATTGGTTTTGTCAGGTCCAAAGGAAGCTGTTAAGGTTTTTACAGGGAATTACTCCCGTAGTTGCACTAAATCCTTTAGTTAAGGATTTTTTCCTTAACTAAAAACCAAACTATGTTAAACTATGACAGCAACTTACCTTCATCACAATATATCCTAACAGGTTTCAGTGCTCCTTTGAAAGAGGTTCAGGGGCCAGGACAGGGAGACCTTGGAGAGGAACAATACTTGGGTTTACTTGGGTAACCTTCTTTTTCCCTTTCTCTTTATTGTCTGTTTTGTCAGTATGGGCCCAAAAGGCTTATTATGCACAGGATTTTTCTCTTGCAGCCCTTATATCATGTCCAGCTGGTGACTACTATATTTTGAGAGAATCAAGGAAGTTTCAGTCACTATGTTTGAATTTAGGCCTGTAGGTCTTGTATCTTTTTTAATCTGACTGCTTAATTTTCTTACTGCAGCCAAGACTGAGCTCTGCCAACACCCTGCATTTGGCACTCACCTAGCAGTCAATAGCTTGATTATTTCAGAGCACTAGCTCAAAGGTACTGTTTCTCATTTAGATCTCTGTCCTCTCTGACACTGCTTCATGTGGTAGAAGGGCAGAAGGAAAAAGCAAGCACTACTGATGAACAGAAAACTGTTGATCAAAGCAAAAATCCTTTTCAAAAGCACATTTGTAGGCATATGGAAAGCTGCACAGAGCACATCCTGTGGATGCAGCCCATTTTAGAGTAGGACACCAGCAATATGTAGTTGCAATCAAGAATACTGTTATTTTTTAAAAAGACTTACCTAAAATTTGGCATTATTTTCCAAACAACATAAAATAAAGACTCTGGACTAAACGCAGTTTGGCTTCCTTGCCATAAAGCACAGAGTGTCTTTCTGAATTCTTCCACAAGTGAGCTGTAAAGAAAGTAAGAGCTGATTTTTAATGTGGGTTTGTGTTACAACCCTTAGAGGGGTTGTTCAATGGTACAGGTATCAGAAATTAGTTTGGTTAAGACTATAATGACTGGGTAAATATCCCTTCCAATAGCTTCAAAGACTTTACATCCAAAATCCTACCCATAATGCTCAAGACACACAGCTGAAAACTGTATTTCAAATGTTCAGAACTCATGTGAACACCTACGCACTGTTTGCCATTTTAGTGCAGACTCTACTAACATCATGCCTTTAACACTCGCTCAAACAACCTACAGATTGTCAATCACTTACTCCTGAATTTTTTGTAGTAGGTGGACTTGCAGTCACATCCCCATGGCCCTATTTTAGCTGGAATTCAGTATCATAATCATAATGCAGCATGTGTGAAGAGGACTTCTTAATATGATGTAACATGTCACATTACAGCACTACCTGATGTATCTTACTGCCTCTTCCTGCAGCACCAGACCTGTAACAGCAAGCTGCAAGTGATACGAGTTTCTTTCTTTCTAGACAACTATATTCTTCTGTGCCTCTGTCCCCTGTGAATTGTGCAATATTCACAGCAGCCACTGTTTCCCACACAGCTCAGAGCTCACAAGGCACACAGAGCTTACACGTTGTTATCCCCCTGGCTCCTGGTGTGGTAAGTTCGCCGTCCTGCTGTCTTCCCATTCCTCAGCTCCACGGCAGGCAACTCTTTGAAGTAACAGCAAAACTGCTGAATGTTACTAGGAAAAAGGAAATAAGAATGAAATCCTTACAGGCCAAAGAAAAAGGATATTATGTATTCTGGAGGTTGTTCTTTGAAATGCATATACACCACTTCATGCAGTGATACAGGATGGCAATCACAAACAATTGGAGAGACAAGAAACATTGTAGCAAATACCTTTTGTCAGTAACTAAGTAGATCTGCAAATATCCCTGGCATCCCAACTTCCTAAAATAATTATATTTTGGCTCTGCCTTGACTAAGAGATACCCTGCCAGACTTGAGCTATACAACCCAGACCTGCATTTGCTGAGGAATTTAACATATTTCACTGGCCTCAGCAGTGTAGGGGCACTCTCCTGTTCTGCCCAGGACATGGCAGGTTTCCTCTGGAATGCTGCACCACAGGATGTGCCTCACACCATGAAACACAACTTCATCAACCCACACACGCCCACTCCTGCAAATTCAGGAACACTTCTGTCCTGTGAGAACTTGCCAAATTCACCTGCCCAATGCACACAAGCTTCCTGAGAATGGTGGAAGAGCTGTGGAAGGTACCTGAGCGACTGAAGGATTGCATTCATGAAACAAGTGTTCCCCAAGTTCCGAAGGCCTGTGGCACAAAGGGCAGTGGTGCTTCCCTAGAATGAGAACAGTTAGGTTAAAGAAAGATTTATCACTGCTCCACTACTTCCCCCTCTCCAGAGTCATCACTGTTGGATCAGCACAGATCTGAACAATAACCAACTACACTGAGTGCAGCTGCAAAGCTAAAGCAACCACCTCAGCAGCTCAAACTGCCCTGAAGCTCCATCTTGATATGGAAACTGTTTCTTACTCATTCCTTTCAATAGAAAATTATACTATGTCTTTTCCTGTGTAAATAAATCTAGAATAGGACAACACAGTTAATCACAGGCTCCTATTACCAAGGATTTGTGTGTATGTATGTTAAATATTCACACTCCAATAGTGTTCAGTGAGAACTGGATAGGAATTTCCCTACAGTGCCTTTGCAAAATGAAAAATTTAAGTACCAATCCTCATCCATCAGTTCCCATGTCTAAAATGCACAGTGTGGCCACTTTCAGTTTTAAGTCACAAGCATTAGTCTGAGTCTCAGTGGGGTTCTGTGGCCAGAAGGTTTTTTGAAAAAGAAAACAGCATTTATTTGAGAAATAAGCCATCAAGTTAGACTGTGCAAAGAAAACGCAAAGACTTGGAAAAAGAGAAGCAAAATACACAGCATTTACAGCCTACAACAATGAACCCACAGATGAGCTTGCTTTTTGTCAAATTATCTCTGGGGTGGGTGAAGGGAAAGGGAAGAAAAATGTGGACTTTTTTTTAGACATTTTTAGAATCTTCAACACTTGGACACATTCCACTGTCTACAAAATACCACAGTGGAAGTTCATCAAATGTCTGGGCATTCTTCATTGTTCCAACAGAATTTAAAGCTGGGCTATCTTTTAGTATCTCAAAGTGCAAACATCACAGTGTCCTGAGCATATTTTTTTCTCACTCTTGCCTCAAGTGCCATAGCAGAGCACTAACGCACACAGCATTGCCCCTGCGGTTCAAGAGAAGATTCAACATGCCAATAATAAAAAGATTATCTGTTGTTAGAGGCAATACTGAAGTATTAATAAAACTGGCAAAACAGCAGAGTAGGAAGAATAAAATAAGCAGAGTAGGAAGAATAAAATAAGCATTTAGTTCATGCTTTCTAATTCTGTCTTGTCCTTATCTAAATATTGCCTGGAATTTTTCTTCTGGTTTTTACTGGCTTTGAGTTTTCCAGAGAATGATGCTGTGTACTGCCGTAGCAAGAAAGCCCCAGTATTTCTCCCAGGCTTCCTCAATCTCTGCAAGATTGGGACAGTACAGGAAGTGCAGACAGCACATTCAGACAACCCTAAATTGACTGTAGTAGTGGGTTTTTTTTAAGTAATCTAAACCCCTCCAGACTTTGCCAGACAGCAACCAACTGCTTTGCTCCACCCCAGGCTCTTATTCCCATTCACATCCTCTCAAGCAGTTGTTCCTATAGCTGAAGGAGCTGCTGCTCCAGCTGCCTTTGATGACACTGCTGTCCCACAGCCCAAGAGCTCTGCTCCATCTCTCCCCCATTTTCCCAAGGGTGAAAATGAAGCAGTTGAATACAACTGGGTTGGTATCTCCCCTCTCCACCCTCAAATTCTGGGAGAAATTATGAAAATGAGAAACTCCCTAAATATAATCTGTGCAAAAGAGACATCTGACTTGGGACATTCTTTGTTTGAAGAAACAATGCAGCCCTTCAGCCATCTAACTAGAGCTGGATCCGCCTCTCCTGGGTGCTATCCTGATCTGAAGTTAAAAGAGCAGAAGACGAAATGAGAAGAAAAGCTTAAGAAAAGTCCATAGTTCCTCTTGAAAGCAAGTTTTACTAAGCTCTTTTAAAAAACTGGTAACATTTTTTTACTTTTTCCTAATAATTACTCTTAGCCTTCCTCAAAAGAGTGCACATCCTCCTTTGCCTTCTGCACCTTGGAGAATAAAAAACTAAAAAGAACAAAAGCCCCTTGCCTGCTCAGGAAAGCAAAGCTCCATCTTGACATGAAACCCTTGTAAAGCCCAGGAAAGCTCAGTCTACATCAACAGAAATGCAGCAGAGTATGAGTCATGCTTGTGTGTGAAGGTGTATGGCCAGAAGATGCTAAAGTGCTCCAAGCAGAATTTGGGTCTAGGCAAACTATAAACCTCAGCAGATTTACCAAAACCCTTTAAACTCACTGTACCAGATGTGTTGTACTTACATTTACTTTCAATAACTTGCTGTTAAGAGATGAGTTTTCCAATAGTTTTCTTTTCCTATGTCTGTCTGATGTAAAGGCTGAACTGTTGGAAAGCAATTAAAAGCTGTTATTTACCACAAAAACAACATATTGTGTACAATGGACCAGAGAAAATCAACTCATGTTTAACAGAGTGATTTCATCTGTCACCAGTTGTCACTGACAGCAAAGAGACTCCCCATTGCTGCGGTCTGAAATTGCCTGCACCCCCCTCGGGGTACAGCCCCACAGCCCACCAGGGAGTTAATGCAGGATGTTCTGCCTAGAGATGTGTGCCCTCAAGAGTGGGCACACTGTTACTGGCAGCTCCTTGTCATCTGAAATAGTCATCCTTTTCTTAAGTCAAAGAAATTAAATATTTCTGTCAGCAGAATTGTCTAAGCCTTTAAGAATACCACTTCAAAAAATCAGGACAAAGTTAAGTTACCAAAAAATCAAGAATACGTGGAATGTTAGCACTTGCATATTATAGCTGACTTCTCTTACTTAAATAAAAATACATGAAATTGTAACATTTGCATAATACTAAATTACAAAAATAATTGCTTAGTCTTTCACACATCAATGGAAATTAATGCCCCCTCAATTAAAACAGTTGATTATATCTCTCTAATTTGATCATGAAATCATAGCTTGTTTCAGGGTTTGGTTGGTAGGTTTTTCTTTTTTCTTTCTTTTTTATTAAAAAGCCCCACCTAGCATTCAAAAATCACCTTTACACAGAATGGATGCCTGCACTGTATCTTTTGCCTCCCAAGAAGTTAGGTTGCTTGGATGTTTCCAATTAATTTCTCATTATATTTAAACATCTTTACATCTCATTATGAACCTGACAAGGCCATCAAAAGAGGATGGAAAATAATGAAAATATTAATATAACCTACCAAGTAATTATTACATTTAACTCATGGAAGATCCAGACATTTCCCCAGATCACAGGCATTTCTTAGCAGGAGTCCTGTGTGAACTCAGGGGGCATTCTGATATATTTGGAAGCACTGAATGCACATGTATATTCTGCTTGGCATTAGGTAAGATTATCAGGCCAACTGTGCGAGCACTCTTTACTCTCTAGGACTGGCCACAGCACATACATCACCCCGATTAGATTATCTGCTTTCCAGTGGAACAGCACCAGACAGAGGCAAAGGAAAAAATGTCTCTTCTGTGCAGTTCCAAGTTCATAAGACTTCTTAATTTTTTTCGCTAGCAAATCAAACTGTACAGACTATTTCCACTAGCACTTTTTGAATTTCTCTTATAAAAAAAAGCTTATTCTGTTTTTTTGGCAAAGCTCTGACAACACTATTTGTTTTGTTCTCAAAAATCTCTCTCATTTATATGGAAAAAGACAGGAATTATCATTTAGGTAGTAATTCCTGCATCATCATATGCTGCTTCTGCAAGATTCACTGTATAAGAAACAAGATATATGATCATGATCAATCATATCCATTGGTCCTGCATCTCTGCTTCTCAGTGATGAAAAGGTTTTTAAACATGGTGTCAGACACATAGAAAGATTAAGATACATGTAATTAGATACCTATACACATATGAAACAAATACAATGATGCACTATTTTAAGTCTGCCCAAGGCAGTCTGGATGCAAACTACTTACTTTTCCAAGTTCTGTAGGTGCTCTCTGACCTTTTGTACCAGGCCCAGCTTGGTATCATTGACTACAAAATCATCACAGCGATAACTGCAAGAAAAACATTTTTCAAGATATGCCAAGCACCTTGGTGAAGCAGATCAAACCACACAAGCCTAGATGTGGGAAGCACCAAAGGGATACAGTGAAAGATTATGAGAACTAGGGAGCACAACACCTAACACTGAGCTTGGTTCCCTCTGAGAATCCCCCTCCAGCAGAAGAGGGTACAGGAACCATCTCATGACATAGGTTTTCTTCTAGTTTAGTTCTTTATTAGAAATCAAAAGCATGATGTACTGCCTGGCCCAAGGCAGAATTCAAGTCCAACAAAAACTGAAACAGTGTAACCAAAACCAGACTCAGCAGTCTATCCACAGATTCATCAGAAAAGACCAACTGACCCCTGGTAAACAGGACACAAAGCTTTTATTAATTTTTAAACTATTTTAACATTGTAAAGTTATCACTGAATTGCTAAACAGATACATACAAAACAAAAATCTGTGCTACTGAAAAAAACACCTGGGAAGATGGCCTAAGAGATCACTTGAGTTTTCCAAAGTCACGCCAGAAGTCTGTGGCAAGCTGGACCTCGTGCTTAACCACAAACATCATTCCATCACTCATCAGTTTCTGTACATACTGTGAAGTGTCAAATTATGGCTTCAAATTTTGGCAGGCAAGTGAACTTGTCCTGTGAGGAAAACTAAGTTTGAATATTTTTAATATCAGAACTGTAGCTATGTCTCTCCTTTCCCTTTGGCAAAAGAATGACTCAAGTGCAAAATACACTGTCGTGACCTCAGGCTATTCCTCTGCTGGAGCAGATCCATATTTGCTTCCTAATTTAATGAAGCTCCTGACTTCAGGCACAACTGGAATTCACAACATTCTGTTGCATAAATCTGCAGTATTGCCAGCATTACTTCAAATACTACATTCTTGAAAAGGCTACAGAGTTGAGAAAGTAAAGAATGGAGTCCCTAAGATCAGCGTGTTCAGGACCTCTGATTTTTGCCTCTAAGAAGAAAAATTAATGTGACTCTCATGACATCCAAACAATGCATGCAGCAGTTATGGGTACTTACACAAGATCTAGGAATTAGTAAGATTACCAGTATTTTTTTCTTTTTTTTACATTTTTAAAGATGGTCATGGACCAAGTTAGTTTGGGAGGGGGAAGAAGTCTGTAATAATGTGCTTATTATTCAGCCAAGTCTTCGGTAGTCCCTGTCAGCTTTTTCAGCCATCTACAAAGACCTAATGAGGTGCTCCTGCATTTGCCACTCCCACAGAACCCCAGTGTTGGGAAAGATGAGACAGGAAAAGCTTGCAAGTGTGATTGCCTGGTAAGAAATACTGGAGATGTAAAACCTGTGAACGAAATAGAAATGATGGCCAGCTTTGAGATGTGATCATGGCAGGCAGGAAGATGGTGATTAGCTGGAGATGGGTTGAGGGATAAAAAACAAAAGGACCCAAGGATGTAGCCCCTCTCCACCCTGCCAAGGTATCAGGGAAAAAGTAGATAAGAAAAGTAGTCTTTAGAGTTTAGAATACAGGATGATAGGGTAATATAGTAGTTCTCATAGGCTGCGTGCAAAGTTTGTAGGTTTTGTATCTCGCACCAGTTGGTCACTGTAAATTAAAATATTCAACACAAAAGGAGATATAATGTATTGTAATAAGGTCCTCGCTCTCTTATCGCTCTGACCCCTACCCTCTTACCTCCCTTACCCCATACCCTCTCTCTCTCCCTCTCTCTTTGGGGCCTCGCTTCAGCCCAGGCTGGTGGCTGAAGGCAAAGCCCTTTTTACCCACGACCCTTGCAGCAATAAAACCACGTGTTTCTAGAATATCTCAGGTCTGCGGAGTTCCTTCTCCCTGCCGTCCACGGATGATCCTACAACCCGGCTCCCAGGCAAACACTCAGAGCACAGGAGCCCAGCCAGCTGAATACACAGTGTGGGACTCCTGAGCAGGGTCACCCTGGCTGCACCAGCACAGTCGCACTGCTACTAATGCAGGAGAGGCTACTGTTTGAGAAGCAGATACAAGCTCAGTGAAAGCCTCTATAAGAGCTTAAGGCTGAAAGATTAATTCATTGCTCCCATACCCTGAAGATCACATTAACCTTATTTTTACATACCAGTTTAGCCCTTACCCCAAGATGGAAGAATAAAACCAAATACATCATTAAATGTCAGGGTCCTTCCAATATTGGAAAGTTAATTGTAAGTTTCATTTAGAATCAAGACTAACTTCTATTTCTCTTTTTAATGCGTAGGTTTTTTAAATCACCTCTCTTTCAACACTGAGGATTCAGCACTACTATTAGAAACAACGGCATTACCTCCTATTTATTTTGAATAAACCAAGTAAACAGATTTAGAAGTAGTTTATGTTTTAGTAATTTAAACTTGCTAAGCCCACACACCTTAAGGGTAAACTGTTGAGAAATTACATCCTATATGTAAAGCTGGCATTCAAAACAGCTGCTTAATTTGTGATCCTCAGGACTGTCACAAACTAACAAACACCTTTTTTGGATACAGCAGCTCCACAATATGTTTTAACAACAACAACACAGAACAAATTCTATACCTTGCAGAGGGTCCCTTATATGGCTCAGCACAGTATTTTCCTCTATACGCTCTATTTTTAGTATCTCTGCTACCTCCAAGGCCTGGCCTCATTTGCTTCTAAAATGGCACTGTGCCAGCAAATGTATGCACTGCTCTGGGAACACAAGCGCTTAGTGCTGTTATCATGCTTAGGAAGGACAGAACTTTCTGCTGTGTTTAAAAGTCTTGACTAGATTTGAAGAATTTGAAGGATAGAAAAAAATTAAGAAAACCCAGGTTTCCTTAGTTATGCCAACACCTTGTGTGAGTAAACAAAGAGCTCAAGTTTTACTGTCTGGATAAAAGGCTTTTTACTCTTCTTGTTTTCACTGATTGTAGAATGCAAAATAGTAATACTAAACAATCTCATTTTCCAATGCTCATGGCACCAGCGCAGTAAGTCTGGTTTGTTTTTTAAAGAGAACCATCTTCCCAGAGACCAAAAAAGAATTTTTCCTTGACACTTGGTTATTTATACACCAGCCAGGAAAACACACATACCCCTGACACAACTGTGCCCCTTTAAGGGATCACAAGGAGGGTAATGAATGAGAAATCTGACCTGCAAACTGTGTCTGAGATTAAATGAACACAGGAAACATATTATGCAAATTTATAAACAGGGGAGCCTTTCTTCTTCCGTGCCAACTGTCTGTGTACTAGCACGGAGAAAACCAAATTACAAGAGTCCTCTTTCAGGAAAGCAGGGTTCTTATCATTTTACTTCTTGTGCACAAAAAACTAACACAGAATGAGAAAGCACCCTAAGACAGTTTGAAGACAAAAAAGATCTGTACTTCTTGGAAACTCTTTGTATGTAGTACTTTAGAACTAACTTAAAGACTGATCACCCGCAAAAAGTGTGACTCAGGACTCTCTTCTTCTCAGCAGTTAAGGTCTCAAATTTAATGTAGTCTGAGGTTTAGTACTGCATCTATTGTCTCAGAAGTGACCAAAGACTCAAGAAGAGACTTGTACTCTCATAATAAATAAAATATTTTAAAAATTCTCTCAACTTTTCTACTATAAGACTGAGCAACTGAATAGGAGGACTGAATAAGCCAACAACAAAACCCTCTGGAAAGACTGCAATGACAGTTATGGCACAGACAAAGGAAAGCAAATGATCAAATGTGGCTTTCTTAGAAAGCCCATTACAGGCCTATTCACTGCTGCTATCATGCGAGCCAAGGAATACAGTAAATTGGGATCTGCAGGACAAAAATGGAATAAGAACATCCTACTCAACTTTGTGCAGTAAACAGAACTGCAAACAAAAATATAAAAGCCAGCACAGCATCAAAATATCTGCGTTATTTCAAAAGTAGAAGTAAAATTCAATTAAGTCATAGGATGGTATTTTATTCACTTTCAAATTACTGAGGCAGCTCACACCGGTAGCATAAAATATTCATCTTTATATAAAAGCTCACTTTAAAGAACCACCATGGCATAAACTTAGCACTGTCTACTGGATTCATGTCTACACTGCAGCTCACAAATAGGCTTTTCAAAGCTATTGAAAGCCTATTCACTCTCCACAATAGCTAATTATGTCTCAAATTTACCCAACTATTTGCTTTAACTGGGAGTACTATTTGATAGCCTTCACAGTACTGTTCAAAATAAAGAGGGAAGAGTTGATCTGGGTGCCTTCTGCCTCATCTTTAAACTTCTGTGCTCATTTCAATTGGGTGCAGTAACAAATTCAAGTATCTTTCCCTGATTATCATGCGGGAAAAACCTGAAATATCCTAAATGAAAGCAAGGATAAACTACTTCTGAAACTTGTTCAGTTTCACATTTGCACATGAGTTATAATTTGCTGGTGAATTACTCACAGCAGGAACTCCCTAAGGCAAAGCTCGCTACAATTAGTTCCAGTTCATCCACAGATGACTCAGCCCTCGACTACAGCAGAAAAGACATCACATGCTGAACTACTTCCCTTCTGTGCTCCCAACAAACACACACCTCCCCAGCTGCGAGTCTGCCTGCTCTCCTCAGCACAGCTAGGGTCAGTAACAGATCCTACAGCCCCCAGTCTGGCTGCTGGTATTTTTGCAATGGCCACACGGGGTTTGGGATAAGGTCAGCCGGGTGCTCAGACTTGCTGCTGTAACTCATCAAGCTTCGGCAAGCTGCGAACACTATTTGTCATAATGGAGATATAACCGAAGACTTCAAATACCCTGCGAAAATTCCTCTGCAGATGGAGAGGAACCTTCAAAATGACTGGAAGACAGGGCATAATTCAAACAAAACAAAGAGCCACAACATCGAACTCAGCTACTATCAGTATTAATTGGGAAAGTGAAACTAGTTTCCCACAGCTGTTGCAATGCTGATAACCTGTGCATACATATCCCTTAGAAAACTTGACTGTTTTCACATGTATTCACGTAGGAGCACATAAAAATGCTGGTCATTAAAATAAAATGCAAATAAAAGCAAAATTCTCCTACATCACAAAACTACTCAAACCTTTCTTCTATGCTTAAATGCCTCCAACTGCTTGCACCATCTGAGCAGTTTTTGAGATGCTCCAAACATTTCTTCAGGTGAAATCATGTAACTGGGGTTTTACTTGCAGAGGATAAAAATATTTGTTACAGAAGCATTCCTCAAAAACCTGGATACCCAAATTCATCAAACAGATTTTTTTCCCCTAATGAACTACCCAAAAGACACTCAACTATTTGAACAAAATACCCATTAAAGGAGCCATATATCCAGTAATTTTACAAGACCAAAACAAGGATTTCCCTGAGATTTACACTGCCACACTGCACAAGTAACAACACACATGGGAAACCATTGAGCAGCTGCAAATAGGGAAGCACCTGTCAACAGGTCTGCTTAAGGGGGAAGAGGATGGAGGATGCTGAGGCAAAAAGCAGAACTTGCCACTGACTCCCAGTCTTTGCCATCTGGGGAACAAGGACAGTGGGAATCAAACATTAGCAACGTCAATATTAAGTTCCCTTAAACAGTGCTTATCACACTGCAAGAACCCCATAGAAGTAATCAGCCGAGGCCATTGTACTGTTAAAGAAACATTTCTGATTCTTTTCCTTACTCTTGCAAGAGATTTGAGGCTGCCTCCCAACAGGATGTGTCACTTTTCCAGACTCACAGGAGCTAGGCATACAAGCAACTCGAGTTCAGATCTCTTCAGCAGGAACTACAGTGTAATAATGGTCTACTTTCTGAATCCTGACAAATAAAGGATATGTGAAAGGCTCAACAGCTTGATGGAAGGAGTAACAACAACCAAACAGCTTTTGTAATTAAGAGGTATGCGTCTCCACATACCCCAAAGCAAACAGAAGCAACTCCAAACCCCAACAGCACTTATTTCCAAAAGTTTCTTCTGTTTAAGACATTTGACACACGTGAGTTTAGTTACAGCCAGTGCTACAATACACATGGAAAAGCAGTGTTCCAAAAAGATAGGCCTGAAAATCAAAAGATTAAATGCTTAGAAATGTGTGTAATATAATGCTGCACAACAGTCTGATGTTTTCACCTTCCAGTATATAAAAAGTAGTGAAATTACAGTGTTTAAACCCTTACCAGTATGTACTGTAACTACTGCAATCCATACACACAGTATGTTGAACTTTCTCCTGTTTTTCTGTTTTCTTATGATTGGTCATAGGAATCTGTGCATCTTCATAATGCTTTTTTGCATGGCCATTCACATATCTAAAACAAATGTAAAAGAAAGAAGTTTATATTTCTAAACAGCTAATCAACATTCATTAAAAAAAAAAGGGAATAAAAAAGGCATCCGATATTTACACCAGTATTAAAAAAGACAATTCACTTGTATGAAAACACTAAATTTTCCAATGTTTTCTCCCTTTACTCTCTCTTGTGGTCCAAACTAGCCCCTCCATCTCCTTGACCAGGATCTGTGCTCTTAAGAGACCAATGCCCTTCCACGACTGAGAAAATCTTAAACTCCCTTTTTCCATACCTGTAGTGCAGTTAGTTGTCTGTACTGCTTTTTCTCTTTTTACAGCTCTACCTTTTTCCCCCAGCACTTGTGTTTGGGATCCCTTTAACAGAGTGCTGACCCCCATTTTCAGCTTTCCCATTTTGTAGCACGATTTAATGTTACAGTCAAGTCCATTAACTTGAAGGGCTCTGGAGCTTGTGGTTACATAAGGGAATAAGTCTAAAATCCTGCAGCTCTTTTGCTGACACAATGAGCATTTTCATGCTCAAAGTCTGAGATATAGGAAATTAAGTACCTTTAAAAAAAAAATGTCATTATAAATGCAAGAGCCCTAAGGTATATTTTGTCTTCATATTCAATTCTTTTCCATTCTAAGGATGGGAGCAATTTGGAAAGACAAAACAAACTGCATAAATAACTGACTCAATGTCTACCAACTGCACATAAGAAAGGCCATATGTAGGCAGTAGTAATTTTTTAAAGATTAGTAACAATTAAAATATTCCAATTATTTATTGCACACTATTGCATTTCATGAAGTATCTCCCCCTCTCTTAGCTCTCACTAAGTATAAATTTATTAAATAAATAGATGGGAAAAGGGTCGGTGTTAAATACTCTTAATAAGACACATTATTAAAACTGTGGCACTTAATGCTAACCAGATCAAACAAAAACCTGAAGTTCATTTGACCCACTTTAAAAGACAAAGGCACTAAGTTAAATGATGCTTTCCCAGAATAAAAGCACACCAGCACAGATGTTACTCAACAGATGAAAACATGTTCACATCTCAGATATTGTCTAAATGTCAATATTAACTGCATTCCACTAATATGTGCATCTCAAACATTTATGTAGCAGCACATTTTCTACAATTATCCTGACATACAAATAACAGCATTGACTATATAAATCCTCTACAATTTATTTGGTGTACTTTAACTAATACACACATCAAAGTGAAGCCTGAAGGAATTCTGATGGCAGCTATTTCTTACATGCTATGGCTTTAGGTCCAAAACTACACTGCAGTACATTTAAGCTATTTTCAGTTTCAGATGAAAAGTTGCTGTTTCTCTCAAAATAAGCTGTGCCAACTTGTAGCTTTTCAACAGTTCTTATTGTGTTTATCTTATCACAAAAGAAACCTCTTCCACAGAATGGAACTTTACAATAACCTACTAAATTATCAGTTCTCCACACACTTTTTGAACTGAGCAATCACATTTACTGTCCACTTTACTTAAAAATTTAATGAAATAACCCCCCACATCTTGAATATAATCTCTGGACTCTCATAAAGTAGCAAAGAACCATGTTAAGCATAAACATACAACATTAAATGAGATAATGAAAGGTTTATTTCAGGGAAGTTTTGAATGAACTGCCTCAGAGTCAAGCAACAAAGGAGAAAGATGTAGGTCTGATTAAAATATTTGCACACTAACACAGTACCCACCTTCCACAATGGACACTTGAACATGTCAGACAGACCCAGGGACTTTTATTTGACCGGCACACTATAAAAGATTAAAAAAAAAAAAAAGTGTCAAATGAATGAAGTCTACTTGATTTTAAAGTACAATATCAAAAGGACAAAAACACTGGTAAACCTTACAGTTTTTTCTTTTGGCGTCTAATAACAGTCCAGTGTATACAGGATAAAAAGCTATTAGCGCTTCTGTTTCACAAAACTTATTCTACAAGAAACCATTTAAAAGAAGGTATTGCAAGAACGCCTGGCAATCTGATAAGAAGTACACAGAATAAATTACTATGCAATGCATGATAATACACACCATTTATATGGGTATTCCTATGTTGCAGTGCTGATAAAGAATTTATTCATAATGACTTTACCCTCAGTCTGGAACAAGCAGCTAAAAGGTTAAAATGCAACACCAGTGCTGTGCTTTACAATCTACTCAAGACATCAGAAGAGGTTATCTGAGTTTTTGACTGTCAGATTTTAAGTCTAGAAAATTTAAAACATGGATGTTTTAAGCTAAAGGGCTTGAATTAAAAAAAAAAAAAAAATATGGCAAGCATTAAAAAAAGATGAAACACCATCCCAGGGTAGAGCCACAGAAAGGGGATATTCCAACTCTAATTCCAACCCAGCAGATCACTGAAAGAGGGATGCTATGAAATACACCACTTAGATATAAATGAAATAAACTTGTTAACAACTATCCATTACCACAGAATTTACAAAAAATAATATTACACTTTCACACCCAACTAATAGGATGAGAAAATTAAAACAAGATGCTAAGTGTAGTGCTATGAGGGCAGAAAACAAAAATAAAATAAAACTTTTATTATCCCCAAAATGCAAAAAGGTATGATACCAGACCCATAAATTTTATGCACTATGAATTTCTGCTGCTTGGAGTAGCCAGTGAAGAGAGTCACAGAGGAAAGAAAAGGCATTGGGAACATGAGGGTCTGTGAGGCCAGGGGGAAGAAAGACAAAGAGAAGAGTACTAACCCTGGTTGTACATGTAAATTACTTATATTGTTATTTATTGTGGGAAAGCTTGAGAACAGCCCTTCCCTTCTGGAGTCATACCTTAAAACAAGAACTGAAGCAGCACAGAAGTTGCTCCAGGGTAGGATCATCTGAGCAGGCTAATTCAGGACTTGTAGCAAAACTCAAAATACAGTCCACCAAGCTATGAATCATGGTACATATCAAACTGTTAAGATCCAAGACTATCAGAGAAAACCAAGCTAAGAAAAGTAGTTTCTTTATCAAATTAAATGTTCATTAAAAAGGAAAGGGTCAATTTTGATTCTGCAGAGAACTGAAAGCTTAGCAATTTAGAAGAGCTAGTACATTTTTCCACTACCAGATTTTACCTTTTTGATTTCAATCGGGTGAGGAAAGAAAGAGTACCCAGCTTTTTAAACAATTGTTTTTTGCATTTGAATTCATTAGTACAAATAGCTGCTGTATTTCAATTCAAAAGCTAAATCCAAAGCATGTTCAAAATGAGAATGTTACCGTGTTACATGGGGGGAAAAAAGACACATTCTCCAGAAATATTTTATGAAGCAATTTCTTCAAACTCTTTAGTCAAGACTCCAGAACTGCTTCCTTCAGCTACTTTACTTGAGAAAGATTTTCTCACATGTCTCACTTGTTCTGCAAAACCCAATTTTTCTATTTCTAAAGCTGCTTATTCCCACAGCTGTGGTGGTCATCTTGCAGTAGATTGAGGGCACCCAGGTAGAGCTGTTTTGGTTTACATTTCAACTCAGGAACATGGAAGAAATTTGTCAAATTTGAACAAAATGTTACCAAGAAACCCAACATTTACAACTGGCAAACAGAAGAGAAAGGGAATGTTCTTAAAGAGCCATTATCAACTAAAAATGGGCTAAAGGAACCACTGCTGTACCCTGATACAATATTATTTGCTTGAATTTACAAACTGCAACGTAAAATACTAACCAGAAGGAAAGAAAAAGAAGCCAAAACCATTCATGTACTTAATCTGTTTTTAAGTGCTGTGTGAAGAAAGCACAAACCTACGCTTTCCGTGCCAGGAACATAAAAAGGTCTTCCTATCATTAAAATCCTAGCAGAAATTTCCTACTGTGAAATAACATGTTTGCTTTCACTATGTTATCATCTATGCATGGAACTGGTTCTCAACCAGTAGGTCAAAGCATTATGATGGAAACCATTACTCCTACTTTCCACTCCTTCCAGACAACTGCAATTTTACATTCAGCTACTTTAAATACCTGTACTGCTTGTTTGTCAAGTGTTAAATTATACTGAAGGAGTGCTCATTCTGGAGGTTTAAATGCTCTGCAAAAAGCCAGCAAAAAAGTCCAACCTCTGCACAATAAAAAAAAAAAAAAATCGCATACGCTAAAATTTTCCATCTTTTGTATCAAGGAATAGGAAAAGATGGCTCATTTGTTTACTTTAACTTTTAAGAAGAACTTTGCTCCAATTGCATCACATCAGAAATGTGTAGTTTGTCTTCTCCACAAACATCTCCACCCACAAAGAACTCACACCACTTGGAAGTGACTTCCACTAAGATTAAACACAGAATGCAGTGTTAAATCAGTGACCTCCAATTGCTCTCTTCTCAGAGAATTACTCAACTGATTTTTTAACACATTGCTGGAGGTTGCATTCTGTATTTCTCTGAGGTTGGCTCGACAATAGTTGCATTAAAGCCTGGCTCTCCAGGAATTCCTCAGTTCAGATCCTGAAGCAGTTACAATCCTGCTACATTACAAATTAAATTAGACTAGAAATTTCCAGCATTAGTCAGGAATCTATCCATGGAATGCACAGCACAGTCATAGTCACTGTCCAGAACTACTTATAATCTAAACTAGAGGTAGAAAGTTTGGCTTCATGTGTAAAGACACTGCACATCATTCCTTTCAGATGGTGTACATGAATGTGGTAAGCTTCAAAGTAGACCAGAAGTGAGAGGGAGAGATCCATAGCAAATCCTATTTCAATTCGAAGAACATTACACAGCCCTGGAAGTTGACTCCTAAAACAGACTTGGGTGCTCTGGACTTTAAGGTCATACACTTACACTAAATCATAAGAAATCACTTTCAAGCCCATTTGTATGGGTACAGATATATTTGCTCCATAATCAGTTTTCCAGTTGGGATTTGGGTGTTTGGCTTGTTTTACTTCTAGCACTACTTTAAAAAGAGGGGGGAGCGTTCCATTAGAATGCCTTACTTTGAATTTAAATTATGTTCAAACACTGTAGCCACATTAAAAAAAAATATCTGTCTTATTTAGTGGTATACAGACCAAGGAACATTGGCTGCTTTCTCAGCCTGAATGAAAGTTTGGCTACTGAAAAGTTACCAATTGTATTTTTAGAATAGATTCAAGTGGTCAGGCAAAGACAACATTAACATGTCAAAAGAAAAAAGGAAAGCAAAACTGCAATGCCACAATCTTATCTGAGGCCATTTGCCACTTTACATCAAAATCCTTTATTCAGAAACTTAGAAACAATTTTTCATCATGTAATAGGAATTCTTTTACAGAATTATTTCTCTAAGTAAAACCTGAATACTGATGTGTTACACAGTCTGCAAAGCCCTCTAAATGAAGAGGAATATCAATCCATCCCCAAGAGAGCCATACATAACTTTGGGAAGACTCAGAGATGTCTACGCAGCTTCCACTTTTTGCAAATCACCCAGATAAGGTTCACTGAGTTATGCCAAGTAAAATGAACCAGATACAGCTAATCAGTTTGGTGTTCTCACCACAGGTTCCCCACCATATCCTACCCTCACGATCATGCAAATATGTACTTCTCGTGCTTGACTTTCTTTTCATATTGAAAACTGACTCCAAGTACACCCGTGTGAAGCATGACTGCTCCTGGCAAACGCTGCATTTCTTACACAGCAAAGACGCTGACTGTCACTGAAGGAAAGTTACAGTCATGTAAAAGTATACAACAGATCTGTGGAACGAATGGTTTTGTTTAAACAGCACACTGCATAGCTGAGAAACTGGCAATAGAAAATAGCAGCAGGAAGAGGAAGAGACAAACAGGAAGCAGTTTTTGTAAAGTAGCCAAGTTCAAAAACCTGCAAGATGCAGTGCCCGCCAGAGATCTGGCAGCAGCCATGCGATCGACACAGCGTAAGTGACCCCAGGCCAGAGCTGCTGTGCTTACAGCCAGGGTGTAAAATAGCCCTTCATTGCTACACTAAAGAAAAGGTCACCGAACAGCACCATACTAAGAGCAATACTTTGGTCCTTCTGTTAAAAGCACATTGAATAGAAACAAGATTAGGGTCACTAAACTATTCCAAATAGTCTCCACAGCCTTGACCAGACAGCCTGGGCCCAATTATACACCTCAATAACACAGTGATCTGCATAGAAACATCTCCAGACTAACTGACCTCCAGACAGTTCACTTTATGTTCACACAATGGGTCAGCTATACTGAAACAAGCTAAACTGAATAAAAAACCTCACTGTTGCTCCACTCAGGAAGAAGGAACAATATATTAAATATAAACTTGTGGTGCCAGTGGTACACTGACACTGTGCTGAGGAAATCATCCCACAAACACAAGCACTTGGTGACAAACACATACCTATGCTACATAAGTGCAGCATGCTGTATCGTGTGACATGCATGTGCCTATCCAAGAAACCCACAATACTGTTACAAGAAATGGACTATTTTTCCTTTCCCATACCTCTGCCTTAATTTTACCTTAAAAACCTCTCAGTGTCCTGTTTAATTATGATTTAGTGGCAGGACTCCCATTTTGCTCCTTAAAGAACCTGACAATTGCAGCAAAAGAGTTGGGCAGTCTCCACTAATGACATGCAAAGCAAAACGCAGCAACAATCCACACCCCAAAATGAGAAATCCCTTCTTTGTAAAGCATGACCCCTCTGCTGTGACACATCAGGCCTAAGGAATCAGACTGAAAGCTACCTTTTCCAAGAATCTGTAAGTAAAAGTGGGAGAAATTTGCAAGCAAAAATCCTGGTGACAATGCAAAATTCTATACAAATATTTAACCAAATTTGTAAAAACCCCTTTAGTAATAGCAATTCAAACAGAAAGATTTTCAGTCACAGGATTCAGAGCATTTCTCAGAAAGCCCATTTCTATTTTACAGATGAGAACAAGAGATTTACCAAAACTTACCATTTACTAAAAGATTTTTACCAGCATAGATCAGAACTGAGCCTACTAGCCCATACACCTTAGTCATTTAAATAATTTTAACTGGAGCCAAGGGAAGACATCCCAAAAGCCATCACTCTACGCAAAGTTTGTAAGGTGATTTGCCAAACAGCTCTGAATTGAACACGTTACACTTCCCATATGCAATATACAAAGACATCAGGTGTCTGAGAGTCACCCATGAAAGCTGGTGCTCTAAGTAGAGAATCACTCGAGTTACTAACCTATGAAAAACATCAAGGAGACAAACGCATTGGATATGGTCTCTCCTCTGGGCTTACGTGCTAGAGCTGCAAAAAGGTTCTGCCCACTGCTGGAATTTACAGCTCTGGAACTCCCTCTGGATGCAGGCACCAGTCTCCTCAAAGACTGAATAAATCACCAGAGGAGTTTTCTCCACAAAATCTCCTTTCATTCAAGATGTGAACTATCTCAAGTTTAATGTATGTACCTCCTACCCTTAAAGATCTTCTTTACAGACAACTTCTAAACGCTGAGGGAGGACTGACTACTCCTTCCCACGAATAAGTACTTCTTCAGAGGAACAGTGAGACAAAGCAAGAGACAGAGTGAAACTTTCACCCAGCCTAGCAGTTGCAGCTTTCACCTAGGCTGCAGGCCCTACTGCAAGGAATAGCCATACACTCTACATTCGAAATCCACCACATGAAACATTCAGCTGTTAAAATTGAGACTGGAACCAAGGATTTCCCACCAAGATGAATGGATCAAATCAGAACATTTGGGATCCATTTGCATTCCTTTCCTCCTGGCCCACAAGCTCAGTTAATAAATCAGCATATACAATAAACAGCACTTCAAGTCAAAAATTACAAGTCTTCTTCATCACAGAACATCAGTCAAGACTGCAGGGTATGTGGATATGTGCAGAATCAGACATTCTGGCATTGAAAAAACACTTTATTGCCAGAAACAAAGAAGCCTCAAAGAATATAAGCATCCTCCAAGGCACATCAGTAATTTTACCAGCAGCATGTAAAAATCCCCAAAAGTAATTTAAGTTCCTTACTACTAAGTACACATACACCAACACAACTGATCAAGTTCCCAGCTTCTGACATTCTCTTGTGCATTTTACAAGGCAGTTCCTTCAAGAGTACACACAAGCTTTATTATTATCTGACCCCATTGTATGATTACATTCAGGAGAAATTAAAAGTACCAAAAAAGACAGGACAGGCCTTAACGTACCCAGAAGTGCAGTAAGTGCAGAAGTGCTACCACTATCTTATAATCTAGGAATAGGTTCTTAGAAGTTAAAGACAGAGTTAAATGTGCATGGTTGTTTACTGTGGGCTTTTTGTTTGGGTGGGGAATGTTTAAAGCTTTTGGGAAAAGCATCTGCTCAACATTTAAGAAGGCTAGTCAGTTCCAGGTAATGAAAGTCAGGTGACTGAGAAAGGAAGTAAATGTTGCAAGAGTATTTTTTTAACCTCTGAGCAGACAAAAGCTCCATTCTAAACAAAGAATGCACGAAAAAGGAACATTATAGGCTTTGAAAACTAGAGACATGTTCTACACTTAGAAGCCAGCTGATTTTACTGTCCAAGTTTTAAAGAATACTCCCATTTGTTTTCAAACCCAATTTCAAAAAGTTTCTTTCTCTCCTTCCCTCTACCCCATTAAAAAAGTTCACACGCTCACTGAATTTGCTCTAAACTCTTAAGCATTACATTAAAAAATTCTATTTAACAATACATTTTATAACTGTCATTTGTAAGACATATTTACTGCATATTTTAGAAAAAGAGCATTCTAGTCAAAATGAAATCAGACAGAAGGGCAAAAAGGTTTTCAATTACACTATTTTAAATGCTTTATTTTAAAATTAGCTAACACACATAACTAAAGCAAAAGTTAAGGAAAGATGAAGGTAATTTCAATTACATTTATATCAAAACAAGAGAATTCACAAGGAAGCAAGTCTCCTGGCAAGCATTAGTAAACATATAAAAATGTTAAAGCCTTCTTTCACAATGAAGAAAAGTCTCAACAGTATCAAGTCCTAGCCAGACTCAAATCATATTCAAATGTAAAAGAATTCAAATAAACCTCCAAAGAATGTTTGAAAAAAGAAACAAATAACACTCACTTGCAGCTATGGGAAAAACCCAAGTTACTTCCTTTGTCTTTATCTTTCAGCCAAAACCAGAAAGTTCGGGTCTCTGGCAAGAAGACTAGTCATTTAGTGATAGCTTGTGTTTATGCATACCTGTACATGTAATTTCCTCCTCCTCGTGGTAAATAAAAACATTGCTTAGTCTCATAGAAGAAATTTCACAGATGGCTACAGTGAACCATTCCCATTTACAGTGGAAATTATATAATATTATATATATAATATAATATAATTATATATAATAATATAATATATTATAATTTAGATATACTAAACACCTGAGTGAGAATATAAACGAGGGATAGGTGCACAACTTTTCACAGAATAAGTACGTCAGTGAAGTGCTCAACACATTCCTAACGCTGAAGGATGTCAGAGAACAACGTGATCAGCTTCATCTGCCTGGAATTCGCCTCCCCTACACTCAACCACACTGGCTTCAGTTCGGTATTCTGATTATGTAATCAGAAATCTACTCTGAGAAACGAGGATGTTACAAAAATGCAGGCATTTTTGCTTGCCTGTATTCTCAGTGCAGTGATGGAAAAGCAGACAGGGAGGTCAGGAAAACTTCTAAGCAGTGTAAACAGGTCCCCAGGAAGCGGCTGAACAAGCTGTGGGGGAGGAGGTGCCAAACCAAAGTCAGGTCACTCCCATCAGCGCTACAGAGACACCCCCGAGCTCGAGCTCGCTACGCCGCTTCTCTGGTTAAGGGAGGGAAAGACAGAAAGAACAAGCGCTGCCAGTCACACACAGACATTCGGCTGCCGGGCTACATCACTGCCATTTTTCTGAGAATTTCATCTTTCTACATGTCCAGCCAAACTTCAGGACAACGCAGACATGTCAGCAGTTGATCTTCCTGCATATAGTACAAAAATCACATTCTGCTTGAAAGCAAAGTGAAAAGTATGAGAAGACAGACAGACAGAAAGAAAACATTAGAGGCAGTCTGATCTTATCAAGCATAGCTAAAAGCATTTTTTTTTTTAAATACTGCCTCTATTTCTCCTTTACACTCTAAAAACGTTTTTTAGTTGTTTGGCTACTTTGATAACTAATTAGCATACAAATTTAAATACACATATTTTAAATTTGAATGCTTTTAGCCTTCAGAGAAAGACATGTATTGTTTCTCAGTCTAGCACTACTATCCACAAAAAAAAGAAAAAAAAAAAAAAGTTAGTCAATCTATCTGTTAGAGTAAGACACGTAAATGCTCATTTTCAGACAGCAGTCAGGAAAAAACACAGCAAAGCCAACAGTGTAATGTCATTTTGAGAAAGTCAGAAATTAAGAGCAGGTCAAAATATTCAAGCTGGGAATAGGAGGGAAAAGAGGGGACAGAAAGACGTCTTCTTGTTTTATTTACATAATCTAATAATAATCTGTTTGTTTGTAGCTGCCTATTTCCCCAATACTAGCAAAGACACATTAAACCATCTCTCTGACAAGGGAAAAAAAAAAAAAAAAAAAAAAAAAAAAAAAAAAAAAAAAAAAAGAGAGAGAGAAAGAAATGCATGGTGGATGAAAACATTACCAAATCAAAACACAAAGGGTAAAACCCCCCAAAAATTAAAAGGTTCAAGGCAATTTTGAGAAAATACACCTATTTTGGCACAGACAAGCAGAAGCTCATATTCCCACCTAAGAATTACCTAGAAAAATCAGTATTTCCCTATTTGATATTGATAAGGACATTCAGCCCCCACGGCTGGGGCTATCACCCAAACCTGAGGGTATCACCTTGCTTCACAGGCAAAAAGCTGTCTGCTTGCACCACCAGGGGCAGGCCAACTTCCAGAATCACCATTTTGTTCTGCCAGGCTGCTTGGGAGTATTAGGATTAGATTCACCTGGGTAATTAAATCTGCCACAGAAATCTCAAACTGCATTTACAAGATCCAGAATTATACAAGATAGTCCAAAGGGGTAACCCCAGAGGATTGCTTTGACATACTATATAAGACTGCTAAATACCAAGTGTACTCATCATGTCAAGTACCATTTAACACATCCTCTTATAATCGAGAAAAAGGATTTTTAAGGACAAAATCTTACACTACTCCCACAACAAGGGCACCATAGAGCAATTCCAATTCACTCTACAGTAAAATCTGTTTCCTCCAACAATACTGATGTATAAATAAGAACAGCCCTAACTAGTTTTCAGATCCAAATTTTTGATTAAATGGCACTTTATAATCTTCAAGGAATATTTTACTTAATGGCCTTAATCACTTTTTATCTAGGTAAGAAATATTAGTTAAAACAGAAAGCGAAGCACAAACAGGTTACTAAATGAAGCAAGTGCTACCAATCAAATGAGAAATGACTCAAAGCTTAATTTCATTCCAAATACTGGGTCTGAAACTTTCACTCTGTCAAAGTCAGACACTTGTGACCAAAAAAAAAAAAATTTTAAAAAATTAACGAGTCTAAGTGGTCTAAGTGTGTCAGCCTAAGCACCTGGACAGGATCAGACAAACAAAGCCTAATGCAGTGATGCAGTGATACGATTTAACACCTGCAAAACCTGAAGAGCTTGGGAAAGGCAGGTGAAAATCGTCCCATTTACATTAAAATCAGTTGTAATGAGACTTGCCCTAATCTGAGGTAAATCAAGAGTCTGCCATGCACAGGAGTGTCCCATCCTGTTCCCATAATGCATCAGACGATCCTGTCTCCTTATGTGCCACACTTTGAAGAGTCATTTCAAAGCACTGAATACTTACAACAGCCAGTAATAAAATCTGCCCGTCAAAGTTGATCTTCAAAATCAACAGAAAGATTAGATCTCAAAGGAAACATATTAAATGTCTACTTCTTTCCTCTGAAGCATCCCAAGGTAATGTTCAAATTTTGTGATAGATTATGATAGCTGAGTAGAGTATAAACAAAACTTTGAAAAGAAAATCTAGAAAATATAAATCACCACCAATTTAAGTTTACTGATTTTTAAAAGATACTAAGCATCTGAAAAGATAGACTTGCCTTTTTTTTTTTTCAATTAAATTTCCATCTGACTTATGAGACTAAAATTAAGACTTTTATCCTATCTCAATAAATGTGTATCTTCTAACAGAACTGGTTCCAAAGCAGTGTGCTCTATCTCACAGGTTGCTGACCCCATGGTCAGTTCACACATCAGTAACCAATTCAAACACGAAAAAACAAAACACAAAAACAAAACAACCAACCAATTTTAAGGAAAACAAGACTGAGTCTGAAAAAACCCAAATCTAACAAGCTAACTTAAGACAACAGCCAGGGATTGAATCTAAGGAGATATAACAACCTACAGAGTTACAAACAAGCATTCTTGCATAGCAGTGACCCAGAGAAATGAAAAGGTGAAAGAGTACTCAACTCTGAAATTAAAGTGACTGAATAAAAAGGGGTAATTTTTAAAATATATTTACTTTGTCACTTAAATTTCAGAAGAAATCTGGTAATTTCCAGGCCAAATTAATTTTCTAGATGTAGGGTGACAAATAATCCTCACACAGACAATACAGACCATGAGGTCCACACACTGTCCATGATCTTAGCCTGAGTTTACATGCAGAGAATTGAAGTTTTCTTAGGAATAAGGTCCCACCTACCCCTCTCCAGTTTCAGCAAGTTTTCCCTCCTCCTATACTACAGTAATCATGAAAAGACAGAAGAAAACAGGACCTCTAGCAATAAAACTGGAAAAGCAGAGACAGAAATGCTTACAGAAATGGAGAAGCAACACTGAGAAGCAGCTGGGATAAAAAAGAAAGCCAAGAGGGTAAAGTCTGTACCTGTGCTTTTATGCTATACTTGTTTTGGCACTGACTGCAACTATCCAAAGCCAAAAACGATACTGTGGCAAAATGGTGTTACCTACCCCAGTGAAAGCAGAACAGTGCAACTAATTTAACCGAGAAAACAAAACCTGATGGGGGGCGGGCAGGGAAGCAGCAAACAAAAAAACCCATCAAAAGCAGTGTGACCTGGTGCAGTCATGTTCATGAAAGTTCTACTCAGCCCAAAACATTTGATCTTAAATCTAAGTAAGCACTCGGGGTATCTGGGCTTATTCTGAACAAACTGAATTTACCAAATATTTTAGTAATTTAAATACACACAAAAAAAGTCATTAACTCAGCACGTGGATTTCCACTGTAATCACTCTTCACTAGACCTCAAACAGCTTGCTCGTGCTGGCTCTCTTGTCTTTGATATTCCCAGTGTCATTTCCAAATCCAAATCCTACATATGTTTCTGACCACTGGTGCAATTACAACTCTTATGAAACAGAAATCATAATGCAAAGCACTAATGCCAGGCACATACATTCGGCTTTTACAGGAAACACCAGTCTACAGCCAGAACTGCTCTTCAATACCTAACAAAATTATGTTATTTAAGGGGGGGGGGGGGGGGGGAGGAATATTAAACTGACAGTGATCTGAAAAGCATGTTTTAAGCATACTTCACAAGCCCAATTCCCCTTAAAAAAAACCAAAAATCACGGAAACTCTACTTCAGCAGACACAATCCTATCAGTCTACAGTTCTTCAAAACACAGAACTTCAAATTCTACACTGAACAACCAATGAGACCAGTGAGAACAATTAATGCATCCTCAACCACACACAAAAAAGTTGGAAAACTTCTCCAGACTTTCACAGGTGTGCTTAGAAGATTGCAATCTTCTCACTTAGGTGAGACAGGGCTCCCTGTGGTTTGATGAGTCTATAAAAAGCTGTTGAGAAATACCATATCTGAGCTGTTCCAGAGTACTTTTCATAATTACATGATTTGTACAACAGTGCTGAAGGTGTGGCACATGATACTAAGGCAACAGCTTCTGTCTGTGACACAGTACTGCCAATGCCTCCAGCTACTCTGCTTCCTTCAGCACAAGTTTCAGAAATTAAAGCGCGTGGAAAGACTGCACTCCAATTGGAATTAGCAGGTATATGCCCACATTATTTCCCATAACAGCACTAATTAAAAGCCATTTTCAGTATCTATTCAATTTCTACTTTACATATATATCTCCTTCTAAATACCTAATTACAACAACAAACTGCCTATAGATCTGCAAAAAACAAAGAAACACAACCCCTCCCCCCCCCAAAAAAAAAAAACAAAAAAAACCCCAAACATTCTGCACTTTCTTTTGATAATCTTGAAGCTTCTCAAAGCAAATACATGGTGCTTTCTGCACTGCTTACTGTACAGAGTAGGCCTGACCGGATTAAATACCCAGGGGAAAGCAAACCACTTTCTGAATGGGGGGCCTTAAACTCTTTGACTTCCAAACTACTTAACAGGAACATAACAGAAGATGTAGAGACACTTAAAAACTAACATACTGCATTACAGTTTTTTCTGTTCGACAGGGAAATGTGGATTTGTAGAGAACTCTCAAAGCCTAACAGAAGGCTCACACAGTATGTATCTGTATGCAAACATCGAGATAGAAAATGCTGACTTAGAAATTCCACTAAATAGTACAGATACTGTTGAGAGAGAAATTAAAACAAATTTCAAATGATGGCCTTGCAAATGAGACTAGATACTTTGGAGAAATAAAACTATGAAAGGTACACTGTAGTAGGACCCACGAAGGGCAACTTTAAATTATCGGCTTTAAGGCATTAATGGCATTGTGTGGCAAAAGCTGACAGGCCAAGAAACACTTATTATTTATTGTAATTAAGAAATAGTTTGGCTTCTGATTGTGATGGCGTGAATTATAACATCTATATTATCTCACCCTTCATGAGACTGAAGACAGAATAAAAGTTTTTAAAACGCCTCTCAGTTGCCCCATCTCTGGGTCAGAAAAAGGTATAATCCAATACAAACCCATTGATATTTGGATCACACCCTTGCTGTCAATGCTTCCTCTCAGTGGTTTTTCAAGAATCTTCCTTCATCATAAGACCCCCCCAAAGCAACTCAGGCAGGAAGCTTTCAACAGAAAATCATTTAGGCCAGTGAAGCAGCTTAGGGTGATGCACACACTCCTCTAACCAACCCGTTACCTTCAGTAAGGCTGGCTTCCAAATATTAGCACCAAATGCAACACTCCTTCCACTACACAGGGACGTAATATTCGAGATCAAGTAACAATATTCAAAAGTCCCTCCATATTACCTTGTCAAGTTATTGTTGCAATAAAGAGTTTTTGTAGAGAGACAAGGAAAATCTCTGGAACACCAGATAAGATAAAAATAGCCACTGGCAGTCTGAACTAAAACTCACTCTCCAACCTCTTCTGCAACATTTTGTTATCACTGGCACATCAGGTAGCTCCCAGAAAGTTTCCTGGATCACTATCCTTTTCTGGAAAGGTCAGCAACAACTACGAACAGGACTGACAAGTTCTGATTTAGTTTAAGACAATGTACTTGATGAGAGATGTCCTGTAATTACAGACTGTAGAAAACTGCCTTCCATTTTCCTACAACTGGAACACCACCACCACCACCAAACAGAACTTAAACCACACAATCTTAGAAAACAGTGTCAAAAGTAGTAGGAAATGCATTAGATCTTGACAAGGTATTAATTTACATGCAGCATTTTCTGTTTAATTTTATATTACAAAGTTATATCAAACAAACCCAGTAAATAAGACATAGTATCTACTGTGACTTGACATCAATCAGTATTAAATCTCTTTAAAAAATTTAATGTCACCAAAATGAGTACAAACAAGAAGACGACAGTACTCTACATACTATTAAAGAGTTAATGTAACAATAATCACACAGTACTAGCTGGAAATGAGAACTGAGGCACTACAGCTTTACTATACTAGAAATGCAACATTTATTTAAAAAAACCCCACAATTTCATTTGCTTTCAATTAACAAGAGCCTGCTGTTTGTTCACTGGACTGTTTTAAATTCAATGTAGCTAGGTTTTTTTCTCTAGCCATTTGTTAATACTTCAACAGTTATCTATGAGAGTACTGTATGACTTATCTTTATTTTCTTAAAAAGCATTACAAACAAAAAATTCCCCATGATACGGTGCCATCATTATTCAGTTCCCAAAGAGCCCTCACACGTTCCTTCTGCCTCAGTGCTGTCAATTAACTCAGGTGATTACCCAGCAGCTGGCTCTCCCTGTAAGTGCTGGTTTGGGAGAAACTCCTCTGAACAACAAAGAAAGAGCTGTCCTAACTGCTAAACTTCTTTGTTGAGAAGCAGAATGCATAAGAGGATAGCCATAAACTGGCTGTTATTTTAAGGTAGGAAGTTATAGTAATACCTCAGCATATATTTTTAGTTTTGGTAGTTTTTGAAGTTCTCAAGTTCTCTGAAGGGTGGTTCCCTACTGCCATATGCTCCTTGTTGACAACTCTGCTTACTCTTGATATTCTGAAGATAACAGATGAACTTACAGAGTTAAACTTTTTTTTTCTTTTTTTTTTTCTTTTTTTTTTTTCTTTTTTTTTTTTTTTTTGTGTGTGTGTGTGTGTGTGTGTGTGTGAAAAACCATTAGGGACAACAATTTTTCCTGTATTCCTTTCCTTCTAATCATTTCTCCACATGACTCCACTGTAAAGTGTACACCCTCTAAATCAAAAGCATTACAGAGAAAAATAACCGGTTTTGCAAAAGGAAGCAGTAATACTACCACACCTTGGCTCCCGGAAACTGCAATCAGAGAAGAAGATAAGTAAGCAGCAGCCTACCCACACGAAGGCACTGAAACTACGAGACAAAGGAGAACCATCTTTCCTTAAAAAAAAAAAATAAAAAAATAAAAAAAAAAGGAACTCCTTAAAATACGTCCAGCCCCTCAGTGCTCCTTGGTCGGTCATTCCCAAAGGAGGCTTTCTCTCCTCCCCAGTGCCCACAGGCACAAGTCCCGCTGCTACTCTAAGCGAGGCCTACCTCCCACGTTAAACCGATGTGGATGAATCTGCTTTCATACGGAGCACAACTGAACGCAACTACAGCAAACAAACAACGACAGCAAACATCAGGGGTTATCTATGTAGAAAGCTAAATTTAAAACACCTGGCGCATGGCACGTTTAAAGGGAATGCCCCTGAACAAACAAGATCATGCGAGGGACAGTAGTGACGCCAGGATATTTGCATTATTAAGTCAAAGAGCAAAGTACTAAAAAAAGACAACCTCTATACTCCTACCGACTCACGGGCACTTGAGCATGACTCTCAAACCCCCACAGACCACCTTCACTGAGATGAACCTTGGCCTGAAGGGGGGTCCCAAGCGACGCCTTCAGCTGCAACAATCTAATTAAAACTACACTCTCTAAAGTCCTTCTAAAAATGTATATTAAAAAAAAAAAGTAATCTCAGACCGATTTGAAGAACACACTGGTCCTGTAGTTGCCGGCAGCTGCTCTCTCTCCCCTCAGCCCTGGTCCCGGGGCAGAGCCGAGCACGCAGCTCCTCCGGCAGACAAAAGGAGCGCAGAGCGCAGCCCCGCAGAGCTGCACGGCGCCGGGGCGGGGGGACGCCGACTCCGCCGGGACAAAGTCCGCTGCCCGCCCTGGGCCGGAGAGCGCTGCGCTGGGAGCCCAGGTCAGGTCCGGGGGTGGAAGAACAGCCCTTACTCCTGCCTCGACACGCGGCTCCCCCGCGGGCGCAGCGGCGGCTGGAAGGTGCAGGCCCCCTCAGAGGGTCCCGCGGGGCGGCCCTGGCGGGTGGGGGCCGGGGCAGCTGCCTTCCCCGCGCCCCCAGGCCCTCCCCTGGCCGCGGGACGCCCTCCCACCACCGGGCGGCGAGGACAAAGGAACGGCCGGGCCACCTCGGGCCGAGAGGACCACGCCGCGCAGGCCGCACTCACCGCTGCAGCACCAGGAGGAGGGCGAGCCCTGCGGGAACTTGGCCGAGTCGGGCGCGATGCAGACGCTGGAGCCGAGGTGTGGGCACTCCATGGCGGGCGCGGCGGAACGGAGCGGGGCAGGCGGGCGGCTCCTCGCGGCGCTACAACGGCGGCGCTCCGCGCACAACAGCCATCTTAACGACGGCCTCCCGCTCCGCGCCGCGTCCGGCCGGGCCGGGCTTTGCGGATAGCCGCCCTCCTTCCCGTCCGCTCCGCGCGCTGCTCCCACTCGCCGGGCTTTGCGGGCAGCTGGCCGCCCCAGGCCAGCGGGGAGTGGCGCGGCCCGGCCCGGCCCGGCCTGGCAGGCAGCGACCTCCGGAGGTCGGGGAGTGCTGTGGGATGGAAGGACCTCGGAGAGCATCCGCTTCCAACTCCTTCCACTAGAACAGGTTGCTCCAGGCCCTATCTAACCTGGCCTTGAACACTTGCAGGGATGGGGCATCCACAGCTTCTTTGGGCAACCTGTGACAGTGCTTCACCACCCTCGCAGTAAAGAATATCCTAATAGCTAATCTGAACCTGCTCTCTTTCAATCTGAACCCGTTCCCACTTGTCCTCTGTCACTTCATACTCTGCCATATAGTCATGCCCCCCTTTCCCTGTAAGTTCCCCTCAGGTACTGGAAGGCCACAGCTGGGGCACCCCGAAGCTTGTCTTCTCCTGGCTGAACAATCCCCAATTCTCTCAGCCTTTCCTCACAGCAGAGCTGCTTCACCCCTCTGATCAACTTGGTGGCCCCCTCTGGACTCACTCCAGCAGCTCCACATCCTTCCGGTGCTAGGCCCCCAGAGCTGGAGGCAGCTCTGAGGGTGAGGTCTCACCTGAATTGGGGCAGAATACCCCCTCCCCTGCAGCCCAGGACACATCTGCCTTTCTGGGCTGCATGTACTGATTGCCAGCTCATGTCCATCCTGTCATCCAATGTTCTATTCTGTAAGATGCACAGCCTGAGGCATGTGCCATCTTTTTTTTTTTTTTAAAGAGTTGCCTGGTCTCAAATTTAGCTTGTTACTGAATTTCCTACTCTATGATTGTGACATTTAAGTGGTAATAAAAGTACAGATGTGTTACAGCTTTACCAGACAATGCAGAATAACAGTTCTATCACTTAGCAATTTGCAATACCAATATGCAGTTCTTTTTCAAATAGAGAAAATAAAGTCCACCAGCATAAAAGTGGGGATTTTTTTTAGTCTAAGGAACCTGACAACAGCTGCATTTTAGGAGTTTTAGACCCTTTCTCTTACCGTAACTAACGTGAGAAACACAGTTTTGTCACTGGTTTTGCCTGTTGTGTGACCTTTGTGTAGATATGGAAAGCATCTATCTCAATGTATTTTATGTGGCACTGCACTGTTTCATGGAAGAATATTTTAGAAACTGACAGTTCTCTATAGATTTTCAGATGAGATACTTTAAATATTCATATCAAAGATGTCCTGGTGGTCACTAATCTCCTTGGCAAAATGCCATTCTTTACCTTTTGTTCTTTTTTACCCTGTTTACACAAGGGGGAAAATTCAGAGCATGAAAGATCCAATTCTTCACAGCATCACAAATTACTTGGACTACACTCCGTGGAATTAGTTTGCATTTCTAGCTATGTAGCTAGAAGCAGCATTAGGTCATAGATACCCAACTGTGAATTAAATGGCTGCAAATGTTACCTTGACACAAAACCATAGATCTTCCTCACATATCCCCCACCCTTCAATCTTGTAATAGTTGATCTATTAGGTAAGTAACATTCCCATCAGATACTTTACAGGTTATACAGAAAGCATGTATTTATATACTTTTTGAACAAGCGAATACAAATAGGGAAAAATTAACTGGGAAAACAATATTTAAATTTGCTTCATACAACATACAAACCTTGGTACACATCTAAGAATTTACTTGTACAAATTAAAGGAGCTTTTAAAAAGCTGATCATGTTAGCATGCTTTACATTAGCCAAAGAGTCCTTTTGTTTACTTTGCGTCCTTTGCCACGATGTGATGAAGACAATACATTAAATTGAAGCTGCAGTTTGAGCACAGTTGTCTTTTCTAACCAATGCATACATTTAATCCTTGTGTTGTGCCCCACCCATCCTTACACACAAACAGTGAGTAAGAAACTTCAATTAGATCTGCTCTTCTGACTTTCTTCTTGTACCAGCATCACTTGGCCTTCTCCAAGCAGTATAAACCAGAGTTTATACTGTATAAACCAAAACAGTTTAACCAAAACAGTTCATTCTTACCTCTGTGTGGATTATGTTAGCAGTATATTTAGTCTTTCAAAGTAAGGAAACAATATATTAACAAGATTAAATATAGTAAAATAAACATGTTTATATGCTTTTGGTTGTCTACTTTCACTTTAGCACTGCTGGGACATGGTCTCATTAACAAATCTATTTCCATTTCCTGTATGGCCTGAAAATAAAGCTCACACACTTTTTCAGTGTTTGATCATAAGAACCTTCCTTTACAAGGTTCAAGATTCTTCTCTAAAGTGCATGATACCCAAGGTAAAGGACAAAGAATTTTAAAGTAGGCAAATGCCCAGAGCAAGCATCTGTGACAGAATTCGGAGCCTGGGACTGAAGTATGTAAATGGACAAGACTTGGTTCCCAGCACACCCGGAACACTGCCGAGCACACCCCTTGAGGGCGGTGTGACACAAGGCATTTAGCAAAGGTTCCAGGGCCGAAGGACGGGTTCTGCACTCTCCCTACTCCCACCGGCACTGCAAGAAATTCCCGGGACGTCTGCTGCCACGGGATTCATGGTTCTCTCCAGTAATCTGGAGGCATCCCTCATTTCTTAATGAGTTGCTTCCTGTGGGAAATAAGGTTGCATGTTTTTGGCAGTACAAATGTCATTCGGCTGATACAGATTCCATTGGAAGAGGAGATTGTGTTTCTTTTTTAAAGTATAATTCAAATATGAATCTGAGATATAATTTCTTAATTTCTAAGAGCCTATACTAATTTTACATCACTTTTCCAAGGATTCCAGAAGCATCTCATTAAACAAAAAAAAGGGCAGTGCTTTAATTCTGCCCCAAACTTTGCCTGTTCTGCACTATCCCAGCTTGGGCACAATGTACGGGGATAAATAAAAGTGAATGTGAATAATCTCTGTGGTAGATTTTTTTTAACAAACCAATGAAGATGTGACAAACAAATGGTACAAATAAACTGAATGGTTTTCAGATAAGCTATTATTTGTACAAAGAGTTATTTTTAATTTGTCTTTAAACAAATGCCTGAAAGTTCTCATGTGTGTGGCAGCTTTCAACAGCAGCTTCATCAATTGTTTTCTGTTCTCCAGAGGCTGCTCAATAATGCAAGTGCATCAAGGTGACATCCAGAAGAACTAATTCATGTCACCAGCATTTAGCTTTTACTGTATTTGTTATGTAAACTTTACATTACATTATTCCTAAGGCAGTCTTGAAAATAATGGTTCTGTACTTCTGCTTAAGCTTCTTTAAAGATCAGCAGAGTTTATTTCCTCCCTGCAGAATAGAACATTCTATAGCCAAGATTAATTTCTCTTAATCACAACTGAACATGGCTTGCTCACTAATTTTTGGCAAATGAGGAAAGTACATTTAAAAAAATAATAGGCAGCTCAGCTTACATACTGTATCAGAGCACATGAAAGAACTTCCCGGCATCCTGTTGAAAGAAAATCTAGTAGTTCCTATTTGCCTGGAAAACATCATAGTTGGGACCAGCTGATCCATTTGATCAAGGAAGGGAAAACTGTTCAAAAGCTCTCAAGTAACTCCAGAACCTAAAACTCATTGGTACTATTTCTTGTGTCACAAGGGGCAAACCCACAGCAATTTTTAAGCCACAAGTACTGCATGTTTAAATGACATTCAGGTTTTCAATTTCACCATTATGATTAGTTAATTAACAAATCTAAGGACAACAGACAATAATCCAGACACAAAAATATGTAAGAAATAATACTCTGGTAACAATCTGGGAACATTAGGAAGTTAATTAAATAGTATAGAATTATACTATTTTGGATAAAATTTAAGAATCAGAATGAAAAATATACTTTCCAGTGAAAAAAGAACATGTAAAGAAATCATTGTAAAAGAAATATTGAAGTTAATTTCTCAACTGCCATCTCAAGTACTTGCAAATGAGAAGTCCCAAGATGAACTGGGTGATCTAAAATGATTTTTTTCACCTCTAACCTCTGTTATAATATCTATTTGTATATACTAATTTTATCTGTAGGATATTACTACAGTAAAAGTACCATATCTATTTATTAACTGTAATTCTACACAAATGATATCACTTTTTTTCTGTATTAAACAAGATTGTTGATAGTCAAAACACTGTACAAGCTATTTCTGCTTCTTTGTTTGCTGTAAGCTACAAAGGCATCCCACCTGTCTCTCTGCTGCATGTACTTGCTTCCAGTTTTGTACAAGGAATTCTGTATTGCACTGCTCACATATTAGATCTTGGTTCTACTTTACTGTCCACAAAGAACTGTAAATGATAACACAAAAGGTGAGAGCATCTCAGAGCATTTTGGTTCTGAAGTGTTTTGACTCCAAAGCAAAGTATCCCTGGAAAAACTTGTTATACGCAAATACAGTATGCATACTACACTGGTAAACTGAATTGAATGAGACTTATGTTTGCAAAAGATCACATTTTATCCTGTTTGGAGAACAGCTCATTACCACGGGAACAGGAATTTTCTTGCCATGTCACTATGATTACATTATATGTTATTATGTTACTCTTCAGGCCCAGTTATTCACAATGTTGAGTGGCAATCTGAATTGTGAAATAAGAGACTATTGGCCCAGATTTCCTTTCCTCACGACTTTCACTTAACATCTGTGAATTCAAGGGCTGAACAAGGCCTTCTGAAATGTTTCTGCTCTAGCTGAAACTTGAAACTTGAGATGGCAAAATCTCAAGGGAGAGGGAGATGTTCAGCTTGTTCTGAAATAAGAAGCTGTTGGGACATCCTGTGAGAACTAAGTCTTTGAAAGTGGTCTTGCCAAGCTCCAAACACTCCAAGTTACTGAGCCACTGATCAGGCTGACCCCAAACTTTGCCATCCCCATCCTGCCATACCTCCCTGTTTCTGCCTGAACATCCCCCACAACCAGAGCCAGCCTGGCTGGCTGGGATTGGGGTGCTGGTACTTGTGCTGCCAGTAGGCTGCTGTTCCAGCCAGCTCTTTTGCCAATGCCCAGAGTCACCCCTGATTGTTCCTACAGAGAGAACTGTCCATCACCTTGTCATAGGAAAAGGAGCAGATACTGTTGATGGTGCTGTATAAGCATTAGCAATATTAAACCACAAGGTATCTATGTGCGAGGAAGGTAAGATTTAGGACTACCTGTAAACTTCTTCCTCCAAAGATGTGCACTGTGTACCTTTTGTATCTGTTGTTGGCACATGCTGCTTGCAGTGTTTGCAAATTATTCTGTTCTCAGAGACACCTACAAACATTTGAGTAGTTTGAGATTATATTTACTCAGCTGACTACAAGTTGTCAGGGGCTGTGAAGATGCATCACTAAGGGCTGAAATTAAAAGTGAAATTAAAGAATCCTCCTGACTTGCCATCATCTGGACAGATTTGTGAAAAATGTGGAAATCCAGATAATGTGGAAAAACTCTTCATGCATTGCCCATCAGTGAAGAATTCATTCCCATTCACCTCTGTTAGCAAACAGCTACAGCGCTTCTTGGGTCTGTAATTGGAGAGGCTATTCAGCCATAGCCTCACTCTATCAGTGTTCTCACTCTACAGTGCTGGGCTATGCTGGTCCCTTTGACCCTATCTACTATGATAATGTGGTTATTAGTGTGCATGAAATATCACATTGCAGCTCTGGACACAAGACTGCTGCAGCAAACAAGCTGGTGGGACAGCTCCAACAGCTCCATGTTCCAGAAAAAAAGCCTGAAAAAGCTCCTTGTGAGGAGATTTCAAACCAGCAGCTGCACCACTGGTGCACTGCCTTCCCAAAGGGAACACAAGCCAGCAGATGGGGACTCTGCATTCCTTGATGACAATTAATATTTTGAAAGATTCTGGGGACAAATTATTAAAATGTAAGCAGAATACATTTAATTTAAAACTTTCATGCCTTCATGCAGAAAAATGGCCCCCATTTCTCTCTCTCCTCACTCCTAACTCCCTGGCTTGGCAGTCACTATGGAGGATTTACATTTCTGGAAAGCTACAATACTGACTTCTTTCACATTGGCTTTTAAAACCAACATATGACTGGCAAAGTGTTTACCAGCCAGACAAACCAAGCAAGCTGTTTATGTCTCCAAAGATAATAAAATAGTGCTTGGAGGACAGCCTGCCTTGAGTTTCTGCATGAAGCTTCACAGAAGGAGATGGCTATTTTAATCATCCTGTAGTTTCTTAAGCATAGGTTGTCCTGTTGGTTTAGAACAGACTCAACCCAGAACACTAAGCCATAAATACAGATGGAGCTGAGACTGAAGCAGAATTAATATTCATCTGCCTAGTTTTATTTTAAAATATACCTTTTGATCTCTTGATGTGTAGCAAGGTCAGTGAGTCACTCCAGACAATTAAAGATATTTTGGAAAAAGATGTAAAGTGAGTTTTTGGGTTTGTTTTTCTTTCTTCCTTTTTTTTTTTTTTTTTTTTTTTTTTTTTTTTTTTTTTTTTTTTCCAGTCACAAGCAGAGTTGGCTTTGTTATTTGGGGTTTTTTTTTGGTAACAGAAAAACTAGGAGTTAATGAGCACATAACCTCCCTCAGTGACACAAACACTCCAAGAGAAATGGAAGGACTTCTGGTTGGAGTCTAGCCAGCCATCCTGTGTTGATGGAGCTGGTGGAGTAGTGACAAGGGCCTCTGTGTCCTGTGCAGCAGCAACTGCAGTGAATCTCAATGCTCCGAGCAAAGGGCACAACTGGAAGGAGGAAACTGGCCATTTTTCCATGCCTCTGTTCATATTGCTTTATGGGCCTGGCTGGCTGCGATGTGTGAAAGTATATAGCACCTACAGATACTTACAGATGTGTAGGAACAGAAATGAAGCAAAAGGAAGTCATTCCTAGAGTCAGAAAGTGATAGCCATCATGGGGACTCCTGGCACCCTGCCCAGTTCACTCTCTTCTAGCCTGCCAGCTTATAACCGAGACAGTGTAATGCCTGTCTTCCCTATAGCAAGGCTTTTGCCTCTCTATTCCTAGCTCAAGCCAACACCATGACCATATGTGGTGAATGAAGCAGAGAGCAGAGGCCAGCAACAAAAATGATCCTGTTATTCTGAGGCGTATTTTTGGCAGGATCCAGGGGTGCAAAGCAGTGAGGAGAAAGCTGTGTTCCATCTTTAGCAGAATGCTTCACTTTGCTGTACTCTGTTTTGTGACTTGTTTGCTTGAGCTTTTTTAGCCACCCTTTTGGGCTTTTCAGTGTGTACAGACAGGACAAATATAGTGACTTACAAGCATATACCTATTATTTAGTTGTTATATAAAGCCCACCTGAGCAAACCATGAGTTCACATTTTAGGTTTGCTGGAAAATTCTGCTGGAAATTTGTTCTGGGCTGTTGCCACCTTGCAAGGATCCTTTCTCATCCCCTCCACACAGGCAAATCCTCAGCTTGAAATTACTACATAGAAGCCCTGTTAGTCACAGCAGTGACCACAAAAAAACATTTTGTCTTTGAAATTCTTATTTCATGCAACTTTCCTAGGTAACCTTTCCTAACATAGGATACCATTTGTGCTTGTCATGTGGTGGCAGGGTCACCATCCTGGTTGCCGTGACAAGGAAATTTGTTGGAACCTATTTTAGACAACAAATCTTCTTGCACATCATTCATAGCCATCACTATGAACAATACAGCCCATTCCCCTGCATGGACCCCAGGAACACACATCTAAGGTGACCCTCCTGCCCTCATCCAGAGAATGAGCCATGCCCTTGCAGAGCATGCAGCCACCATGTCCTACAGGCCAAAGCAGCATATCCATCTCATCCCTGTGACTGAGAACCTGTGCTAAGCAGTATCCATCAGCAGCAAAAAGCTTCATTAACTTTGAATATAATCAGTTTGTTACTCACTATATACATTCCCCACATGCAACTAAGCAGATACTTAACAGGTCTTTTTCTCAGAAACTGAATGTAGTTCCTTGAAATTAACTAGGAATATATTTGTAGTTTGGACTCACCCGCATGCCAAAATTAGCAATATTTCTAACTAGTTATAGTCACAGACACTGTAAATACAGTCTGCTTCTTTTATGAGTGCTGTTTAACCTGTTCTAAGCATCATAGTTTAGTCTACTGTTTAAACACAAGTTGGGTTTTCCCAACGGCTGGGACATGAAGTCAAGTTGCTTTACAGTCATGTTTTACTGTAATAGGTTAACTTAAGTTCAGAAATGCAAGAGAAATTAATCCTTCTGCAGACATACACTGAACAAAATCAATATATGCACTCAGAGGGAGCTTTAGGTCTGTGCCTGATGTGATCTTACATGCTCCTGTAAATCTGTTTGAGAGCTGACTTCAGGGAAGAGAAGCACTAAATCTGAATATTAGTTTGAACAGAAAAAAAAATGTTGGAGAAATTGGTTTGAATTTCTGCAAGTAGTCACACACAACAGTGACTGACATTCTCTTACAGAAAATCCTTGAGTGCTGCTCTGCTCAGTCTGCCAGTTCCCAGCCCATTTAGCACTTACTTCACGACATGCAAGAACTCTTGAATATGACTTCATTGGGCTACTCTGCCACAGGAGAAACTTCTTCCAGAAGGGCACAATACTTTGGGAAGGGCAGATGAGAAATTGGTAACATATAGGGACTTTCAAGAGGTAGAATAATTTAGAGGGAAGAGCACTGGATTTACAAATTTCCACTCTAACTCTATAGCTTTCAATGTCCAGGGAACAGTATCTTGGTTTTGTGCATCATGTGCAATATGAATGTTTTTTTTAAAAAGCAGTTCTTACCTTATAAACTTGCAGATGTAATGAAAATGAGGCAAAATCAAAATGAAAACACAGCAGAAAAGTCTCTACCATTATGCACCTCAGGATGTACATTCAGATGTGATATAAGTAAAGATACTGGACAATTTCCTGAATTTCACAGTAACTTAGAAATGTTGTTTGGTAAGACTGAAAGGCTTGAAGGAAGATCATGTAAAGGAAACAAGGAACTTGCTTGATATACAAATAATAAAATTCCATAATTTGGAAATGACTAGTTTAACAATAGGGTGTCCTTTCTAAGTGAATCTGTGTCAAAAAGAAGACAACAAGTGCTGCAGCTCTGAACAACATATTTTATGTACACAATTAAAGACTCCAAGAGAATGGACTAAATGGCAGCATGCACTAACATTTCAAACATAGACATGAAGGCTGGTATTCCAGCACAGTTCAAATGTGAAAGCAGCGCTCAATTTCAGCAGCTGTTTGGTGTCCCTCATGCAAACTGCCTGACACTCAAGACTCCTCAAGCACTGTTAGGGTTTCTGAGACAACTGTGCTACATCTGTCTGTCAGTGCTGTGCCCTTCCTCAGACAGCTCTGGGGTTAAACTTTTTGCTTACAGACAGCAGTTACATGGGTTTGTATTATTTGAGTCCTACATCCAGGCACTCTCACTGGGCCCCATTGCCAGCAGTACCCCCAACACCCACCAGCCTCCCAAACTAGGGAGTTGGTGAGACCCCATGAGATGGCCCTATGACTCAGACTGATTTTAGTTACTGCAGATAGTGAGGTAGTTGCTTCTTTTGGATCCAATGGACCGTCTTTGCTTTCTGTTTACATTATGCAAGGGGCTCCATAGTCTGTTTGTTATAGACATTTATCTGTATGTTTGCTAAAAGTTTGATAAAGAAATGCAGTATCAGCATCTCCTCCAATCTTTGACACTGCTCACATCAGAACAGAATACAGAATCACAGAATGAACTAGGTTGGAAAAGACCTTTGAGATCATCAAATCCAGCCTGTGACCTAACACCTCCTCATCAACTAAACCATGGCACTGAGTGCCACATCCTGTCTATTTTTAAACACATTCAGGGGAGGTAATTCCACTGCCTCCCTGGGCAGATGGTTCCATTGCCCAATCACTCTTTCAGTGAAGAACTTTCTTCTAACATCTAACATAAATGTCCCTTGGTGAAGCTTAAGACTGGGTCCTCTCATTCTCTCAGTGGTTTCCTGGGAGAAGAGCCCGACCCCACCTGACTACAACCATCTTTCAGGGAGCTGTTGAGAGTGATAAGGTCACCCCTGAGCCTCCTTTTCTCTAGGCTAAACAGCCCCAGCTCTCTCAGTCGTTCCTCATGGGGCTTGTGTTCCAAGCCCTCCACCAGACATGTTGCCCTCCTTTGGATGGGTTCAAGTGTCTCGACTTTCTAAACTGAGGGGCACAGCTGGACACAGCACTCAAGGTGTGGCCTTTGTTACCCATGCTGAGTGCATAAGTGTACATGCACTTCAGCTGGGCTGATGATTTCACCCCTGTCTTTGGCTTATCATCCTCGGGCTTGTTCCTAGAGAGCCTGGTTGCATCCCCTTCCCCCTTCGAACCTAGTTTAAAGCCCTTTCAACGAGTTGGGCCACTTTGTGGGTTAGAATCCTTTTGCCCTTAACAGATAGCTGGAGCCCATGTGGCTCAGCAGGCCAGATGCTGTAAAAGTTGCCCCACGATCAAAGAACCCAAAAGTCTGCTGATAGCACCAGAACTTAAGACACATGTTGGTAATGCAGGTTCTCCTGTTCCTTTCATCATTTGTCCTTGCCACTGAAGATACTAAACAGAACACCACCTGTGCTCCTGTCCCATCAACCAACTGACCCAGAGCCCTGAAGTCTCTTTTAATTACCCCAGTGCTCCTCTTTTCAATCTCGTCACTGCCAGCCTGGAGTATCAGCAGTGGGTAATAATCATAGGGTTGAATCAGCCCACAGAGTCTCTCAGTTATAGCCTGTCCCCAAGCCCCAGGGAGGCAGCAGATCTCCCTGTGGGATGGGTCTGGTTGACATATGGGGCCCTCTGTTCCCCTCAGAAGGGAGTCACCTACTACCACTAGCCTTCTTTTGTTTTTAATGCTAGAGGTAGTAATCTGTCTGGCAGACAAAGTGTAATTTGGAAGGTCTCCAGGCAGATTATTTTCTTCTGTGTCATCTGGCTGACCCTCTGGATCTAGGGCCTCATATCTATTCTGTAGTGGCACCTGGGTAAGTGGTGGAGGTCAGGGGGAGTTTTCATTACCTACCTGAGGAGGGACCTGTTTCTACTCTACTTCATCTACTATGTCTCCTCCTCCTGCCTGATTGTGGGAGGCATGGGAGTCCTCTGACTCCTGGTGGGCTTCTCTAAAGGATGGAAGGGTGAAACTCCACCAGCCTATTTCCTTCACTTTCCCTAATAACTCCTAGTCTTTCTACTTCATTCTTAAGCTCAGCCACTAGACAGACCAGATTATTCACCTGTTCACACCACAGGCAGGAGTCTTTTGCACTGTCCCCTGGTGCTAGTGACAAGCTCAAACACTTCTTACAGGACAGATGCATCCTTCTTGGTGGGTTCTGCTTGGGTTGGTACACTTTTACTAGCTATAGCTTTTGATCATGTGGAGACCATTGCTGAAAAAAACCTCCAAACTAACCAACCAATGAAACCCCAACACAAAATAAAAAGCCCACTGGCAGGAGGATGACTGCAACCCTGCCTAGGCGAACTGCTGTGTGAGCTGCCATGCCGCACCCTCAAAGGTTTACCATGCCCTCAAAGACATGCCATGCCCTGCCCTCACATGTGACATGCTTTCAAAGACATGCCATGCCCCGGGTCACTGTGCACCCTAGAGCCTTCTTTGAATCACACTGTGAGGGCTGCAGGAAGCCCCACCCAATGCCTCAATGGCTGGCAAGAGGACCTTATTTTCTGGTTTATTACAGTTTCATCTCTGAAGTTAAACACATCAAGAAGAGGGAGTGAGTGTGGTCAGTTAAATGCTCACAGAACTAGCAAGTAAAAACTCCAAATGTACTCTCTAATGAGAAGGCCTCATCTCACCCATTTGCCTTGAACTTGTCCTGTACACTTCACACTATCACATCTTTGTGTTTGCAATACTACCTCCTTGGCAAAACACCACTAAGATTAGGGGACAGTGCAAGTTAAAGACTGATAAACCCACACTGCAGAATTTTACCTTGACCTTTCATACTCGGGATGCAAATCTACTACTTCTTATCAGCCCCGCCAGTCCATGAAAATGCTGCTGATGGCACCAGAACTTAGCCTTAGACTGGTGCAGAAATAAAAATCGACTGCTAGCAACCTACAATTTCTTAAAGACAAAATAAAATGCAATCCCTATGTGGTTTGTGTGGAATGCAGGTAACTGTGTCAGAGGTTTTTTTCACCCATGGCTTATATTTTGGAAGTGAAGAGCTTTCTCTCTGTCTGGTCTTAAATGCACAAGCACTGCCTGGAGCTCCTCTCATAGATGTGAAGCCAAAATGTCTTCTGCTATAGCAGGAACTGAGGGAGGAGAGTTACAGAGTGTGAAAAGGCCAAAGTGGTCTGAGGGAGATTCTAAGAATTAGAGCATACTTCACCATGGTGAATATTTCAAGAACACTGGCATGAAGGAAGGAGATAAGAAAACACAGTTTGACAGATAGCTCAGTCCATACCCACCTACACAACACAGTCTTTTTGTATAGCAGGTAATTTTCAGCTCTTGATACCAACCTTAGCACCTTGTCAGACAGGCTGCCAGCTATGTGAAGGCTGATGACAAAACCACTTATTCTACAGAAACCTAAAACAGTGTTTCTAAATTTCCATCATGTTAGGAAGGTCCTGCATGTAGTAACAGCTGTGTGCTGATAGCTCTCATGCTGAGCACACACAGCCTGCCTTTTGTACCAATATGGTAGACAGTGTCCCTCTGCTTTGGACAATGGCACTTGCAAAGTCATGTTAAAAACATTTTGTCTATAGCTTACACCCTCTTTCTCTTGATTACATCTGTCTGAACCAAAACAATCAGCATTACAATCTAGGTTTACAAAATGCTAAGGAGAAGTATGAGAGGAAGTATTCTCAACCACAGCTGCTTTCTAAAAGGCTACAGGACATTAATTAGTTGCTGCTGCTCCCTGCAGTCTAAGTAAAGGTACTTAGACTGGGAGGACTGGGCTACATATGAACAGCAGCAATAGACCATGCTGTACAGCCTTGCCTCGGATCTAGGCAGAAGTGAGACATGCTCCAGTCAACTTTCCTTTCTCCTTATCAAATCGTAAATGGTAGGAAAAAAAAAGCACATCTAATAACATTGAGCAATTACACAGTAGCTGATAAATAAAGATGTTGAAAATAAAGTTTGACCAATCAATACTAATACATGATAAAGCTGTTACTGATAATGTAGCAAGCAGTTAATAACAATTATAAATAATAATGTACTCAAATAAAACCAATAGTCTCTTCAATCCCACCTTCTGCTCCTCAGCTATCCTCACTTTAAGAGCTTATTCCTCAATCACTGACAGAAGAGGACATTAACTTATACCTTGTGCTCCTCTTTACACCTCTCCATAATGTCCTGAATAATATTGGATTCTGGGACTGTTGCTTCATGAATCTTTTCAGTCCTCCTTACTTCACGTGTCCTCCTGGTTCCAAGAGCCTTCAGATCAAAAAAAATCTGTTCCTGAGAAGTTGGATGGTTTTCATGGGAAGTGTCCATGGTCCCCTTGAGTTATTACCAAACCCACACAGAGCCTCACTTTTCCTCCCTTCCCTCCTGTCCTCACAGTGGGCCACTATACTACATGTGACTGATCCAAAAAGAGGAGCTGAGGGAGACTCTATGAAACAGGCTAGAAAAACTCTATTGTGGTATGGCCCATAGCAGTACAGCTTTTTTAAGCATTTTTGTCTCTAAAATAATTTCTCAAGTTTTGTGTTTAAATTCCCTCTCTAAGTGCTGGAGTCTGCCTTGTGAGGACCTCACTAAAACTGAGGTAGTGAAGGATATGATCAGTTTTCTGAGGGTGTTGTGACATAAAGGCAGATCTGATTACATCATTTGTTCGGGGTTGAGTCTCAGGAGCTTTATAAAAAGCAGTCCCAACGGCAAAGAGAGAGAAAAGGGGAGAGGGAAGGCAATAACTCATTAGCAGAAGCTCTGTATATGTGCATTCTGCTATTTGCCACATGTCTACAAGGAAATTTCTTCAGTGCAAAGAAATCTGTGAACTGCTGGAATATTACAAGTCTTTCCTTGAGATGTCAGCCAAGAGCTTCAGTATAGTCACAGTAGCTACTGTGCTTATTTTCTTCCTAAAGATACAACTCTCAATGCAAGCGCCGTTGAATGGTAAAGTCTTTCAGCTTTCTATTTTATTGTCTCTTTTACCTTAGGGCAGCTATTTATGCAGAAAATGGCATCCTTTCATTATTACTATTCAATATCATGTTCAAAATTGTGTATTGTTGCAGTCTGCCATTGTTGAAACTAATATTTATATTTCTCAGGATAGGTATTCTGACATATACAGGGAAGAGAAATGTGTCCTCTGATTTAGAAGGCATTACAGACTTCTTGCATGCTCAGTATACTTTGCTTTGTGATCTTTTTATTTCTCATAAAATGAAGCAGAGACTGGCCCTTTAAGAGTTAGTGGAAGCATCACACCTTTCCCTTTGCCTGTTTATTTTTAAACCAGAGAGAAAAAAAGTAACCCCTGTAAAACAGCCCATACACTAGAGGTCATTCTCTTATATTGAAACAAGACTAGTTTCAGGAGGTTGGCACTCCTCACTCTCTTTTTAGGAGTCAGTGTTCATCTATTCAAACTGATTATAATAAATGTTCATTTTTTAAAACTAATTATAATCTACCCAGTGTTATGATAGCATATGAGGGGAATTGTAAAGTTTTGTGTGAGAGCACTTAGTCAACACGTATATTCATGGGACAAAAATCCAGGAGGTTCAAATATAATCCAGAGCTGTTGGTTCCTGTTGGACAAGCATTTTACCAAGTTTTTTGCATTGAGCAGCAAAAGGTGTGGAATTCAAACTTTTAAGGTCATCTTATTTTGTGCATATGTCCTATGAAAAATGCCTATATTCTGTAGCAGAATATCCCACCTGAAGGACAGAGGTTTCTAGAGCTTGATGCTTTCCAGAACAACAGAATAAATAAAGCTTAATGCTTTTCAGGTGCTTTCTGTGACCATACAAAAGGTTTGGAATTGAAAGGATGTGTTGAAAAGATATGATACATCCTGAAGGGAATTCTGGAGAGTGCCTGTCTCAGGAACCTAGTACCAAGAAGTGGCAAGAGCTAGGGTACGTGCCTGTCTCAGACATCTTTCCAAGTAGATTATCACACCTACAACCATTCACAGCTCTCAAGTGACACTGGAAATGTATTTTTTCCCTGACTGTTAATCAGTGAAACAGGTATACTGGTGTACCCAGAGCAGATACACTGGCTCTAGGAACCTCCTCTGCCACGCATGGGCATGTAACTTTGTCACTGATCAATACTTATCCTAACAGGAGCAAAGAGTTGGGAGAGTGTTCACAGTCACAGAGCCATTGAATGTTCATTTCTAGTTGTGAATCCTCCAATTTGACACTGTGTGACAATCTGCCTGACTCTCATTTCGTTATCAGGCAGAATAAAAGCAACCTTGCTCAGGGAGGACCAGGAAAACATTATTTAAAAAAGCATTTAATAAGTCAAGACATTTCCAAAACCATGCAGAGATACTGTCCCAAGTTCAGTCCCTTAAGCAGTGGATAAGTATTGATCATTTGAACACTCACTCACCCTCCCTGGGATTCTCTGAGTTATATGGGTTCATGTGTCATACTCCTTTTTTTCAAAGTCCATCTATTCATTTCTGTCCATCGCTTCTCAGTGTAGCAATCCACTGATATTTGTCAAACTCCTCAACAAGGCATAGGAGGGCTCATTGTAGTTACATTCCACTTATATTCCTTAGCTTCCTAACCAGAGAAAAATCCCAGGGGTAGACCTACAGACAAAGTTGGTGGACATTACAATTAAAAAAAAAAAATGTACTGAGAGCAGTCTGGCCCCAAGATTTAAGTGCCTACAAGAAATTCACCACTATGGACAGGATCACAGGGATAATTATAGTTACAATTTGAGTGAGAAAGGTTCATAGTGTCAATAAGTTTGAAAGTGTCTACATTTTGCTATGTTTTGCTCAACAGCTGGGACTAGAAAGACAAAAGTATTGCAACAGTCAATACATGGGTTTAAGTAGCAATTTGTTTCTTTACAGAGTAAAATCAATTTCAAATACACTAATATTTCCTCTGTCTTTAAACAGGGTCCAAATGGTCTTATATTGGTAAGTACTAATTAAGACATACAAAGTTATAGCTGTCTTCTGTACTTTAAGAACAACCTGCCAAATGTATTCTGGTCACAATCCTTACCCAGGTTTGAATCTGGTCAATTTTCTTGAAATCTGTTATTCATGCATCAGGCTTCATATCTAGGTGACTGAGAATCAGTTACTGAATTCTAAATTTCCTTGTCAAATGACAGGAGTTTCAGCAGACTAAAACTGGCCCTCCAACTGCAGAGGGTCCCCAAAGCCCTCTGTTTCCCCAGCAGTCACAGGCCAGCAGCACATTCCAGTCTAGTTCTGCGAAGAGCATTCTATCCCTACCCGCATGAGTCTTCAGAGTTCAGCAAGTCACCTGTATTCTGGAGGCTCAGGTCCCTGAAGATCCCCACAGTGACAAAGCAGAATAAATCATCTTTAGGAAAGCATTGTTAATTTGTAACTAATCATTTTAGTCATCTACTAATTCAGAAGGACCTGGTGCCTGCTCAGGAAAAAAAATAATCCAGCATTTTTCTATTAATTTATCAAATCCTTTAGCCAGGTATTTCCTCATTCAGAGTAGCATTTTACATGCCAAATATCCACACAGAAGTAGGCAGTCTGGAGAATCTCAGAAAAAAAATGTTTGTTCTTAAACTTTTGGTGCTGCTCCAAGAAAACACAAAAAAACCTCTGAGACTGAACTTGCTGCTAGGAACTCCTCCCTCTGCTCTAGTTCACCTGACTCACTTCACATAAGCAGAAGGAGAACTGTCAGCTGCATGTCTGTCTGCCAATGTCCATACATAGACTTCACATTCCCAGAAGGAAAAAAGCTTGGCACAGCTTTAATAAAAGTCTGGGCTTCCCACTTTGATAGCAGCCATCAGATAAATTTAACCCTGCTGGATAATAAGGAAAACAAGACTTTTTTACTACCACGAAAGCAGAAGTTTTGCCCTCCTTCCCAGTGTAAATTGTTTAAATTAGTTACTTCTCCCTTCCTAGGAACTTGGGTACTACTAGTGTTGATTTCAAAGTGTGTTATTCTCAGTGTCCAGCTTCATCAATTCCCGTTAAGCCCTTCCATACTGCAGCTGATTTCTACATTCTAAATGTATGGAGGATAGAGAGAAGGTTCACAAAACAGATTATGTTTTTCTTTCAGCTACTGATTCCAAAACCTATCTAGAAAAACATATAAAAGCAAATATATAAAAGCAACTTCAAATGCAACTGAACTTATACAGAATAGAACAGAAAAGCAGAGGTAGAGCATGGATCCCCACAAAGAAAAACAGCTATTAGAGAGACTCTGCTGAGCCAGGGAAGAGCATCTCCATACTCTTCTACAATCCTGGTTCCTTATGGCATTCTAAATCTTCCGCTGTTTACCTTTGCCCCTGAAACACCTTGCAGTGCCTCTCACTGAAATTAAGTCAAGAGGAATGGAAAGTAAATCAAGCCATTATAACCACAGTGCACACTGATATCAAGATGAGGGTCAAGGTACAAGATTAAGGATGGAGGAGAAATCTGAGTGGTCATTTTCAGAGATTTCTAGTTGTTGAGTATTTTACAATATGTAAAACTGAACATTGATGCAGTGTTAGTACCTCAGGCCATTGTGGTAAAGCGAGATGACACCACATGTGATCAGGCCTTATCTATTCAGCACAGGCTTTCCAAAGAAATGTGAGTTTGCCTTGATTATAACCAAAACTACAGCATTAGATACATAAAATATAAAGGCTAAACCTCTCCTATGATTGCTTCTTCCTCAGCCAAACTGCAGCAATGCTATTTGTTCTCCCTGTTTTCACTACCCTTGTACATGACCCAAGAAAAAGTGCCTGGAAGAAACACCACAGAGCAGTGAGGCCTAAGCTCTCCACCCTTGGTGACACAGGTTTGCTTTGTATTCTCTGATTCTCTGGGTCGCTCCACCTTCTGTAAGATGGACAAAGTAGATCGAGCGTATCATAAGGAAAGTGTTTTCAGTTAAAGAACTAAAAGAGTGGTTCCAATGCCCCACAGCTCAGGACAGCATGTGCAGGCAGTTTTTGGCAATGCTGCTCTGTGGCTATGAGGTGCCGGCTGATGTCTTCTGCCCCAGAAAAAAACTGGTATAATTGGATGTTAGGCTTTAATTCTTTGGATTCTGGCTCTGTTTCTGTAGTTTAAGTGGGCTGGAATGAAATCAGAGAACCAGAATGATCCCTCCAGAGTGGACAAGCAGCTACAATGGAGAAAACTAGCTTTGCAGACAAGTTTAAGGTAATAGTGCTAACAGAAATACTAACGTGCTTTAGCAGTAATAGTGCAAACAGAATTATTAATATACTTTAGCATGTGAAGAGACAACTTCATCCTGCAATGCAGACACAAGAACTGTTGGTAGCAGATATCTAGCTAATTGTAATTGAAAAATCTTTTATTCTGCTGTTGCCTAATACTGCAGTGAGGTGCTGAGAACCTTCCATTTCCCCTTCAGAAACGCCAGCTTTAGTGGGCACACTAGAACATGCCCCAGAATTCTCATAGAGCACTTGAATGCTGTAACAGTGACAGCTACAGCCCTTCTGAATTCCTCTATCTCACAAGCTTCCCTCTGGACACATGTATGGAAGATACACACATATTGTTTCTGTGTGCATAGAATGGTATTACTGAGCACTAAGCAAAATGGAAACCACATGGCCATGTCACCATGGCAGGGAGCCTAGACTCAGCCTTCACCACTACTTTAGCCCTGGGCAAACAGCAGCTTTACAGCTTCCAGCTGGCTGAAAACAGGGCAAAGTCCTCCTCCTGGCTGCAAAGAATACCACAGGCATTCCCTGTATTACTGACCCAGTGCATTTTACTACATTACTTTACTTCAGATCAAGAGAACTTGCACAGACTGTGAGAAGCTGGAGCAACATGAATATTGGTCAACAGTCTGTTGGTACTAATGGTGTCTCACAGGGCTGTTTTATCCTTGTTTTAAATAGGCCAATGTATGCATCCTGGGAGGAGATATCACTGTTCATGAAGGAACATCTGCACTGCGTTGCCCAGCAGCACCAGTGCTGTAGGGCTGGCTGGAAAGCACAAAGCAGTCAAAGGAGATGGTATGATGGGCATTTGCAGCCTTGGTGCTGAGGATGTTTTGCTCAACTCATTGGGCATTGGGCAGCCAGACACTCCTGAGAATTATTCCTGCTTTATTTACAGACATCTTTTATGAAAAAGCTGTGAGGACGCAGTCAGGCTCAGGGATACTTTCAGTGTGGTCAGGGAACATGGTCCTGCACATTTGCGTCAAGCAAAGCAGTCCACAAGCTGGATTTGAGCAGCTGGAGTTTGCACTCCCTAGGGCAAGGAGTGTTCTTGGCAGCACTGGGAGCAGTGGTAGCAGGAACAGTCCTACTTCCATTGACACCAGCAGCTCCCTACCTTAACATGCTCACTCCAACAGCTGAATTATAGTGTTTAGGGGGTAGAACAGGCCCATGGCACGAGTGCTCTGCTAACACAGGCCTGGTGGGATCCTCATAGCAGCAAACACTTCTGAAATGCCCAGGCCACAAATGTGTCACACAAAAAAGAAATTAACTTAGAAGATAATTTTGCAGTACTTCTCATTTTAGTATCTTATGGGACGTGTAGCACACGCCAATCTTACATGCACATGCTGTTCTTTATTTAGTGGTGATCAGACAAAGCCTTTGTAAACACAATGTGATTTCTACTGAATTTATCTGAGTGTACTGGCACAGAAAAAGGAAAATCTGGTTCACAATCAATCATTCATTTTCAGTAGACCTAGCTGAGAAATGCCTTCCAGTTGTGTGGCTTATCTACCTTGGAAATCTCAATTTCACATGCAAAACTAAGCTTCAGTGAGCTCGGCTCTTTGAGACAGGAGGTTTGAGGCACTGAAAGTAGAAAGACTACATGACAAAAGACAGAATTTCTGTAAAAACTGGGTTCGTACCAAAAAAGAAACCTTGTTTGGTTCTGTTGGGTTTTTTAAATTGAGCAAGAATGAGAAACAAGCAAAATGTTTGTAGCTTAAAGGCCTGTGAGTGGACTTGCAGATTTATGTCAAAAAAAGGATAAATGCTAGTAAAGGTCAAGGTACATAAAGACTGTGACAACTGCATCATCTTATAGAAAAGACAAGTTTTCCTTCTGAACTGGCAACAAAGGTGTGAAGTTCTCATATTCTGTTGCCAACTCTTCCAGACATTCATGTGACCCAAAAACAGTACCGAAAAAATGATTAGTAATTCATTACTCCCTGGCTGGGATTAGACTTCTATTTTATACACCAGTCACCTATTTAATTATCAGGTTTCCAAAGCTATGATTGGTAATATATCAAAATCTTCTTGAAAACTCACTACCTTATCAAACCTTTTTAAATTATTGAAGTCTTTTTACAATAAAGGTGTCTCACCAATTTTCTGACATTGCTGTAATCTTAGTTCCTTGTAAAGTGTTAAATTTCAGTGTCATTGTCTTGCATGGCAAGTTTGAACCTAAGAAACTGTCATTTCTTGGTATATCCTAATGCATATTTTCTTGAGAAATATTCTTCAGTATGTATTTCATAGTATGGAATTTATGCTCTTCTGGATGTATTTGTTATTTGCCAAAAATAGGGAGAGGAGAGGTTTCCATAATGTCAACATAAGATTTATTCATTTTTTATAAGAATTGCAGCAACTTTAAGGTAGTATCACAAAGATATAAGAAGAAAGAAAAGGATATGATTGTCAGTGAACTGGAGTCAAAAATTTAAGTCACAGCAACAGTAAAGCCTGTTTATACTGAAAAGCACTCATTCAGTCTGAGTATCCACAATGTCACCTGCTAACCTGTCTTGAATAATCTAAACAGCTTTACCAAGAAAGTAAGTCCGTCTTTATGCACCAGAATTGATCTTGTTGATTCTGTCACATGCACTATGTTTAAGCCAGATTCACTCCCACTATCCATTTACTTGGCAATTGTCTTTCATGCAAATAAAATGATTAATTTCCTTCAGAAAATATCTGAACTTGCTTTGCCACTGATGACCTGATCTTCAAAGAGGTAATATTATAGTTCTGTAAAAGAAGCCTTCTAGTCAAAGACTCAAGGGACTTGATCTACGTAGTTTAAGAGAAGTGAGAAACTATATCCTCTGTATTACAAGTACTTCAATGAGGAACAAAAATATGGGAACAGCAGGCTCACAGTGAAAAGCAAGCTGCCAAGGAGAATAATTATCCATTGGGCAATAATGAAGTATCTTTTATCAGCAATGCTTAAAGGAAGAGTAGATGTTTATTCCCTTCTGAAAGAAATGGCCTCATGGAAGTAGAAATTGATCCAGGGAGGCCCAGTGTCCTCTGTTATACAGATCAGGCTGGGTGATCCCTAAGGACCTTCCTGCTTTGGAAACAATCATGATGAATGTTCAAAGACAAGGAGAAACACGAGTTGCAACTACCTCTTCTGGTATCTAAATCCAGATAATCTCATCTTACAGTTTGCAAACAGCTACTAGCTGTTAATGTGTAATTAAATCAAAGGCAAAATTAAATTTTTCTTGATGTTATCTATTCTTTGCAGATCTTACCACAGGCAAAAGGCTGTGATGGAAAAAAGTTTCACCAGAGTTTGAGCAAATTACCAAAACACCTTCCATTTTTGCAAGTTAGCTTTTCACTGTGGGTTATGCAATCCTGTTAGATAGTTTGTACTATCAGACAGTTTGTACAGTAAGGAAAAGTCTGAGGGTCTGATATAATCAGACATGTCTCTAGGTCACATCACCCTCAGAAAAGTGATCATATCCTTCATTACCTCTGTTTTAGCTAGGTCCTTTTAAAAAAAAAAAAAAGTCTAAAAAATCTAGAAAAAGCTTCTTTTCCAAATTTTGTGTGAAGGATGACACAGGAGAATTTCTATGTTAATTGCATAATAAAGGTTTGACAAATGTTGCTCTGTTAATTCACACAGGTCCTGATGGAGAGAAGGCCTGGCCAAAGAAATACCCATTTTGTGGAGGAGTATTCCAATCACCAATTGATTTCCACAAAGATATTCTCCAGTATGATTCTAATCTCTTGCCTTTAGAATTCATAGGCTATAATGTACCCTCCACTGACCAGTTTACACTGATCAATAATGGCCATTCAGGTAAGGGAGCTCACAGACAGTAAGGAATGGTAAAAAAAAAGAGTTGCAGGAACTCAGTGTTTTTTTACTTCATGGGTGGACTACTTTGATTATTAGATGAAATTAAGCTGCTAATCCGATAAGAAAGCTTTCACATCAGGATACCTACATCTACAGAACAGGCTAGAGAAACCTGGGAATGTACTAAGTACAATGGATCCCCAGTACGCCAAATTTTAAATAAAGAAAATTAAAATAAACTCTAAGCATGTCAGAATTAATGCCCAAGGTTTTATTACTTTGGTTGTGGTGCACTGAAACACAATCAGACTTTGTGATTCTGCTAAAAAGAGTTTAACTGATAACATATGAGCAGTGGGTCTCTTCCATTCCTTAAACCAGCTCAACTGAGTAACATGGGGGCATGGGAAAGAGGAAAAAAAATGTAGGAGCACCATTCTGTTCTTTTGACTTGAGATAGAAACTTCTTTATTGTAAAGTAAGATAGACAGTGATAGGTAAAATGACAGAAAAATAATTAGAAACAGAAATTAGAAATTAGAAATAGTGTACAAACAGGCCTTCCCCAAAATAGCACTAAATTAGTGTCACTACCATAAAGGCAGAGATGATGCTGCCTCATAAAGGTCTCCTATAAAGGTCATAAAGGTCTCCTATAATGATACAATACACAATACCAGTGAGTCAGGCCCACCATTTTTCATTTCCTTCCTAAAACACTTGAAGACATAGTAATAACAATTATAAAACCCTCCTTCTTTGTATCCTCCTTTATTGCATAAGTATATAAAAAAACCCTCCATCATAAAATGGTCTCTAGTCTCACATGCTTGGTTATGAGTTGACCAACATGCAAAAGTCTCTTTTTTTTATCGATCTTTCAGTGAAGTTGACCTACTCAACTGAGCATCATAAGCCTATTCTTCAGTAAGGGCCAACCTCTTGGGACAGATTCCTTGTTTTCCTCTTGATCAATTTCTCCTCTAAAACCACATTGCTTTAGACTACAAATGGCTGGAACATCCTTTCCTTGTGAGTCTTTTTTTCCTAAAGTCCTTCTTGGTCCTGAGTGAAAGACTGGACTGTCACAGATGAGTGCGCTGGGCTGATGTAAGTGACAGGCAATAGGTAGAGAAGGAAATACTGTCTTTGTGTACTTGAAGGGTGCCAGAGTGCAGAAGGGGCCAAAAGAACAGCACTGAGAGCCTGTTCCTTCCAAAACAGTCACACAGTTAAAAAAAAATTCCTTGGAGAACCTAAGTCACTACCACTGTCAGATCTCACCCCTAAAAGATGAAGTTTTATTATTTCCTAAAGAAAGCTGAGACAAAAATATAACCATCTCAAGAAAATGGGAATTAATTTCCAAGGTCAGTGCCCTCCTAGAAAGCAGTAGAGATGCATCCTACTCTAGAAACCTCACTTAGATACAAATTAATTTACCTCTGAGTTACAAAAAATTAGCCTTCGTTGGACTGATCATTATACCATCTGCTGCTACCTTCTCTTTCAGCTATAGGAAACCAGGAGAATGCTTAGTATTGTGCTGTCAAGTAATTTCTATATATAATTGATGTTCTTCACCAGCCAGCTCATCCAGACACACTTATTTCAGCTAGAATGAAAACAGTAGAGCTCAAAAAACCCTCTTCAGTAAAAGCCAAAAAATACTTAGGGTCACAGCTGTTACTTCACTATGGTTTTGAGCCTTGTTTCCCCTAAAAAACATGTCCAGGACAGTCCAGAAACAAACAATATTCATTCTGGAAAATAGTACAAATAAATTGCAAAGAAATCGATCTTGACATAAGCCATTGCTTTATGAAGTACCAAATGCTCCAAGTGAACAACTGAGAAGTTTATGCTGGGTTGAGAATTCCTACTGTAATTTCTACACCAAAAAACCTTCAACAAGCCAGCCTGCCTTCCCCACAAGAGAGCCTTAGTGAGCCAAAGGGAGGGTTATGCATACAAAAGTCTCCCTCCAGCATGTCAAGAGTGGAAATGGTCATTCTTTGCCCGAGCTCCTCTACCCTTAAAGTCCGGCCCTGGATAGCTGTGGACCTTGAGGGGGGAGCTGGGCTAGGACGAAGATAAGAGACAAAAGGCGCTCTTATCCCTCGTGGGAAACAGTCCCACAGGTTTAATGTAGAACTAACACCTTAAGATGCAGGAGGAAAAAGAGGGAGTGACCCCCCTGTTTGGGGAGTTTTAAGCCCTAGAGGAGAAGGCGGGGGGGGGGGGGGGGGGGAGAGGGGGGGAGGGGGGCGTCTGTTTACCAATGGGGGCTGACCCAAGGGGAGGGGAGAGATAGAGGGTATCAGGTACCTGGGAAGGTGTGACCAAGAAACACCCAGTGCAAAAACGAACTAACTACTTAGTGCAATACAACAATTCTTCAGGCCTGGGATTATCTTGCTGCTTGACATCATTGTTTTGGGTCTTGGGAGCAGCAAGGAAAGGGGGGAGTTTATTTGGTTTTGTTATGTTCCCCTAAAAGAAGATTAGGAGGCAGCAGAGTTCAATATAACAGAAGATATAAATTACCATGAGAAATATTAATTTATTACGCCATTTTCAATCACTATAAGAGGACTGAAAGAAGGTACATAAGCCTAAGTTTTGCTTTGGCATATCTCTGAGATAAATTTGCATTCTTCAGAGAGAAGAAAGATTTCCACTAGCAAAAATTGTCACATTCAATTAATGTATTTAGGAAAATAGAAATGGGTATGTTCTAAATCCTGATGTACCAAGGAAGGCTTAAAGAGAACAGAAGTATTTATCTCCTACACAGACTGAGATGGATTTGAATTAAGAATCTGCTTTTTTCATGCTCTCCATATAATATTCTTAGAGATGGTATTTTTATTTGACCTGTTCTTGAGCTCTGTGGTATCATTTGTTCCTATCTGGTTTTGGTCTGCTTACAGTGAAAATGTATCTGTCACCTGCTATGTCCATCAGAAACCTTCCATTTGAATACACTGCATCTCAACTTCACCTGCATTGGGGAAACCGAAACAAGTCTGAAGGCTCTGAGCACACCATCAGTGGGAAGCATTTTGCAGCAGAGGTAAGGCAGGCCAGATCAGGGAAAGAAGCAAAGAAGGTTGGGCAGGTCCCATTATTTCAAAGTGGGATCTGTCTCTTGGGTAAATGACTGTAAAAGACTGTAAGGTTTTAAGGTTCTTGACACAAGCCAAGTATTTATGATTTGGGGATATACTAAAAAAATGGGTTGTGCACCACAAAAAAAAGATGGATTCAATTATGCTAAGTCAAGGAGCTGGAATTTAGATTCTAAACTCAGAACTGGCATCAGGTCACTTGAGGTTACTTTTAGTTGGATGACACTGCTGCTCTGTTTACCTTTACTCACCTTCTATACAGTGATGAACTGTTTATCTTTTCTAATTTCTAAATTATGAATTTGGGGATAGATTTTGATAAGCAGTACCAATCAGATATTTACCTCAAAATTATTAAAAAAAATAGTCAGAATAATTTGCTTGCATAACACCACTTTAGGAATCCATTTCTTCTCTAGTTATATTTAACAGTGGGATTTGCATTCCAAATATTGGAGTGCTAAGGTGTTATTTTTTCAGAAAAATTTACTAGTGCTCCAGTCAAGATGCTTTGAAGCTGAAGTCATGAATCCTTGTTCTCCCCTCATTATGAGGGGGTGTGTGGGCTGTGTGTAACTCAGCTACAGCAAGGCTGTAAGTCCCAGGACCTTCTGCCTTTCTCTAAAAAAATATCTTACTGCTGCACCCAGAAATCACTGAAGCACCCTCCTCCATTGTCTTATCCTGAGGTGGCTGCATGGTCCTTTTTAACTGTGAATTAACTGAAGCATAAATGTGAGTATGACCCAGGTGTTATTGTAACAAAGAATCACCTCCTTTGTAGCTGCATATTGTACATTACAACTCTGAGAAATACCCAGATATAACAGCAGCAATGGACAAAGCAGATGGACTGGCTGTTTTGGCTGTTCTCCTTGAGGTAGGATGCAGAATTTTTTTTTCCTGTTTGTTTAGAACATGCTTTCAATCATTCAGTTATGAGAGACCTTTAATGTACAAAATTACCTACATTATTTAACAATACAGTAGCTGAATAAAGGTTCTTCTTTTCCTCTTTCACAAAACAAAAACAAACAAGCAAACAAACCCAACAAACCAAAAAGGGTTAGATTCTAGCAGCACATACCAAACCAGGAGCAAATATTACAAAAACAGGAATTCTGAGTATTTCCTCATGTCTTTTAGTAAATTAACTTCAGCTATGTTAAATCCATTTTTGCATTCATTTACAAACTAATGACTGGTAGTGTTTATCAAACAAGAGGCAACAGTGAATTTCAAGCTCATTTACTCAAAGCTGCCTAGTGTAGCATGAAAAAGTTTGAACATATTAGAGAGGCACAGTCAAGCACAACCGAGCCTTTGACCACTGTATGTAATTAGGATTTAACCACAGTCTTCTCTCTGCTAACTTCCCAGATTCTTTGAATCATAGATTACAGAAAACGAGTACATTCAGTGACATGTTAAAATGTCAGGACAGCTTTGCAATTTTCCTCTCTTAAGTCCCACATATGAAGAAAATATAAATCTTGAACAAAAAGAAAAAAATTAGTAGCTTGTACATATATAATTCTTCTTTTTCTTGAGGATTAAAACTCTTCAATAAGGTAACTGTAAAGATAATTTTAAATGGGAGGATTTTCTGCAGCATAACAAATTGAACCCACAAGTTTCCATGTTTCTATCAAAAAGTAAAATGTTCCCATTAGCAAACAAAGCTCTCATCAATATTACCCAAGCCCACTTCCTAGCATCTCTAAGGTTCTGATAGCAATTTTGTGTTAAATTTCAGTTCATTTGGAAGTTGTGAAAAGTGTCAGAGTATTGTATATTATGCTAGGGAATGATACTGGGATTATGGTTATTTCTAAGCAATGGTGTGACAGCTGCAGCTGGTCTGAAGCTGCACAGATAAATTTGGCCATAACCAAACCCAACTTGACTAGCCTAGCTCATTAAAGAGTAGAAGTAAATGAGTCCCTGGGTATGATAATGATAGGTTGGATTTGAACTCAAACAGGGGATCCCAGCCAATCCCAGTCAATGCTGAATGCAGACATATCATTGGCCAGGGAGCTGGGTGGTGCTGAGACCTTGACCAATCAGGTGTTCAAGCATGGGAATTTTGAACCCCTTATAAAGGAGGGCAACGATCAATAAATTTTGGCTGTTGTTGCATGACCTTTGGTGTGTTCAGTCATGTGCCTGTCTCCAAAACTATGACCCTATTGTAACACAATAGTGTTTGAAAATCAAATTAGTGAACAATGGAGATTAGGTCTTGGAAATCCTTTTGGACAGCTGGTGGCTGTTACAGTTAATGTAAAGACACCAGCTTATTATGTCTTGTTGTCAAAGGAGTTGCTAAGCACCAGCTCTGAAGAATTCATAAAAAAGGCATTTATTATTAGACTGAAAAGCTGCTGGTAGCAGTTGAAAAACAGTCTCGTGTGATAGATGAGTTATAGCCTTTGCCAGGTAGTTGAATTGTGGCCTTGTGGTACTCCACAGTGTCATTCTTTACCTCCCTGGACTGTTAGGAGCAGCAGATTAAAAATGTTTGTGGGTGGAAAAGTGTGGCTTTGACTGGAAACCTGAGGATGATCTGAGAAACCTGGCAGTTGAGAACTTCTGCCTGCAATGCTCTCAGAGGAAAGGGCCTCTCTTCATTTGCACAGCACTCTGAGCAGGCAAGGGCAATAGGGTCAGTGCACACAAAAGGTCTGTGCTGCAGTTGTAAAGGCAGCAATACAACAGAGCAGATCTAATAGCCCTGGAGCAGGAATATTATCATGGCTCTAAGAACAGAGGGAATGTTTTCAGCTATAAAATACTTACGCCAGTCCAATAGATGAATATCTGGATGGTGGAGGCACTTGCCTTAGAAGCACAGACCCATATTCAGACCGGTGATTTGCACAGCTGTTGATAATGTGATCATTGCAGATTGGACCCTTCAACCCATCCTATGAAAAGATCTTCAGGCACTTCTGGAGTGTGAAATACAAGGGTGAGTGGCTAAGTCAGATTGAGAATGGCTGAGAGTATCAGATGTCACTCTGAGAGGGATTGAACTGGCTGAAAAAACAGTCCAGAGATCCCAGGTAAATCTGTAACAAACTGTGAAAGGCTTCCAAATGCAGTGCATTCCTGGGAAGAGCCTATGGCTAGCATGCCCCCTATGATTCTGACTGGGCCTTATTTCTTCCATATGGTGTTTTTTAGTTAATATGGCCACAGTTTATCTTAGAGGACACTGATTTGTGTCTCAGACAAGAATAGTACATATGAAACTTAAAAATCTGTAGTCCTTATTAAACTGGGGTCATCTCTACTCAAAGGTATTTTTCTTATCCTAGCAATATGAGACTGAAAATATCCTACTTACCAAAAAGCAAATTCACTTCACTGATACACTACATGTGTAGTCATGATGCAATATTTAACATGAACCCCCCTTTTTAGATCAGAAGGTTCTGGTCCCTGGTTTTAATATTCAAGAACTGCTTCCTGACAGACTGGATGAGTATTATCGCTACAAAGGATCCCTGACAACTCCTCCCTGCTACCCAAGCGTTCTCTGGACAGTTTTCCGAAAGCCCGTTAAAATTTCTCAAGAGCAGGCAAGTTTTAACAGAACACATTTCTTTGACTGGTGTCTGTTAAAGAACAATAAATACACATTCTCATTTCCTGGATTTCTCTTACGTTCCTGTAAAACTGAAAGGTGAACCATTGCTAAAATCCTTTAAGTGGGAAGAGTAGCACAGAACTGACACAAATCAATATCCCATTCTATTTGTTGTTAGCACATTCTCAGTTGAACAGAACAAAGGATAGACAGCTGCACAGCAATTGGTGCAGTATCAGCTTGAAAAAATCCCAGTCAAGTGAGATGAATTTTGATTTTCATTATGTACTTATTCCCTGCTCTAATTCTTTCCATGAGTTACCTGCAGATTGTCTTTGGGCTCCATGTGTGAAAATTATTCACCAAGTATTTTAGTGCTACTTTGATCCTGATGGACACGGGTGGGTTGGAAAGTTTCTAAAAGCTTGTATTATTTATCCATCATGAATTCCCTAACTTTTCTCCCAACTTACTTTTTTGTGCTCATCTAATTAACTTCTTTTGCTCATAGGTGGGCACTTACCTAGAGTATAAACACACAATCACTATCTTCTGATTTACCTAATTATAGACATCAGGAGAAATATTTATATCAATATTATAATATTATTATTATTTCCTCGTTGAAAATGCACTCTCAACTTTGTCCTTCCTTTCAGACCATGTCTCTTCCAAAATAGAATTCTTTCAAAAAATAGCCTTTAATACTACTTAGGAGTTAGACTGTGCCAAGAAGACCATGCTGGAAAAGTCTACCATCCCTCCCATCCGGTTTTCCTGGCAGAGGCAGATAATCTGATAGTAAGCAGTAGTTTTATCAGGATGTAAACAAAATACAGGTATGAACTTGGAGAAGTCACACTGTTAACACATTATTTTGTATTTGGGTTCACAGGCCACATGAGACTTAGTTATTACTTAATGTATCTCCTCCCCTTTGACTACACTTCTTTTTTTTTTTTTTTTTTTTTTTTTTTTTTTTTTTTTTTTTTTTTTTTTTTTTTTTTTTCCCCAAACACTCCCAGCAATCACATGCTGGCACTGCTTTCTCTGTATTCTGGGAGCTGAACAGGTGCTTCCCTTTATAGTTACTGGCACTGGAAACAGCCATGTACTGCACAGAGAGTGATGACCCAGAACCCCTGGAAATGGTAGATAACTTCAGAAACGTTCAGGAATTCCATGAAAGACTGGTTTTTATCTCCTTCCATGAAGGTGAGTTGTATGAATGCTTCTGTGCAAAGAAACAATTCACAGTGATCTGTGTAAACGTGAAGAATTGGAGTGGCAGTCCTGCTGCACTGTGCCACTACAAAAGCACAGCTATCACCTTTCCCTGCAGTTCACTTTGTTGCCTTTTCTTCTCATATTGCATTGGTGCATGGGCAACTGTACAAGAATTAACTATTCCCAGGGTAGGTAATTTTTTTTACCACAGAGGATATCAGGCAAGCCCTGCAACCCTTCTGATCAAAGGCAAGGAGATAAAAGAAAGAAGATACAGTTGGTCTTGTCATGCTTGGCGGAAGTATTTGCTGTCACTGTAAATACTAAACAGCTCCAGACCTGAGCTCTTTCAACCAGCGTAAGTGTTTAAGATGGCCTTGTCTCATCAGTGACATTTACTGGTTCTCAGCAAGGTCAGGCTTGATCTTATGCAGACCACACATTTAAAGGAAGTCACAACTTTGGCTTTCAGGGGCACTGTTTTGGGGAAATTACACAGAATCAGAAGAGGTCCTTGAGGAATTCAAATTTGGCAAATAAATATAATTCATAACACTGGATTTTCTGATTCAGTGTTACGAATTAAAAAAACCCAAACAAACCAACACCATTTTATGAGGAAGAACTGATTCAAAAGCTTAACTCTTCAGTGTTACACAATGACAACACAAAAGTTTGGTGGGTGGCTTTGCACAGAAGTCTGCATCTGTGGTGAGAAGCTGAGCTGTACCCCACAGAAAGGCCTTTGAGTACACTGTGCGAAATGTATTGTTCCAACTTTTGTTGTCTTGCAAACATGTAGTCTTAAGGATCTGTGAAGCTGGCATGTACAATCAAGGCAGATGAATCTACGCAAGGCACTACACTATTTGAAATTGAGAGTAAAAGATTTCTAAAAGAAAAAGCAGATTTCACCAAAAAGATTAGCCAAGCAGTAAACTTTCAAATTAATAAAATGCGTTAGCATATAATTTCAACTGCCATTTTCTTCACTGTTTAGACGAAAGAGCAGAAAACACAGGAGTTGTTTCTTTTGGACACTCACATAACAGAAACAGTTCCCTGCAGGGACACTGCAGTAACTGTTCTTGCCATTCCCCTCTGTGGAGAGAGCCTTTCATAACATATCTCTTCTAATAGAAAGCTATGAAGGAGAAAAGGGAAAATTACACATCAGCCAAAAACAAATCCTGGGCAAAACATCTCTGAAATCAGAGATTATTTAGATTTGTTGTCAAAAGTTGGCTGATCTCTTAAAATGAGATTTACACTAGAAGTTCTCTTGTTGTTAGAGTCTAAACATAATACCTAAGAAGATTACAAGTTTACCAAATTATCAACAGTCCTTAACATCTCTGATTAATATACAAACTGACACTAATTGCACAAACAATACATTAAGCAAATGAAAAGATGACTGAATAGTAAAAGAGGGAAAGAACTAGAGTATGCCAGCCTTTTTTCTGCTTTTATGGATTGGCCAACCAGAAGAATGTCCCCTGTGTCATTCTTATATGATCACAAAGAGGTTAAAACTTCCTTCTCCAACCTCTCGTCTCAAACACTGGCTGCTGACCAGAGAGCAGAATGGCTATTTTAATACTTCTTCAGATCTCTGTTCAAGGCAGATTGTGTGCAATGATTTCAACCATTTCAACCAATCCCTGCACAAACAATCTACTATAGCAATGCCACTGCAGAAACACTTCCTGAAAGCACCAGAAGTTCCCGAGTGAGCAGCTCCCTTGTGATTGCAGCAGGTTCACCAAGGAATCCTAGTGATTCACCTTCTACATTTTCTACCCTCATCCTCTACCTGGTGGGCTTGGCAAGTGTATGTTGTCAATTCCTAACCACAACTATGAGCCATTGATCTGCTGAGTCTGAGTGGTCAGTCAGAAATGAGAAATGCAGTTTTTCATCTGTTTCTTAAGCTGACCTTTCAGCACCTGACTATATTCTCTCTATATATCACACTCAGTACTTAATAGTAGAAGATAGAGAATTACAACGCACAATCCCAATAACTGACACTCTGACACTATACTTTTCATCAAGGAATCTCCAAACACTTCACAGAAATAGTGTAAGCATTATTATTTCCATTTATGGAGAAAATTTAACCCAGATGTGACTTTCTCAAAATTATTGCTGTGAACCAGAGCCAAACCAAATAATAACATTTGATTCTCCCTCTGCTAAGCCCCATTATTGCCTCCCACACGGAGATGACACCAGCCATAAAAGCATTTTCAATGCATGTTTAAAGCTGGCATGATTCGGCAGAGTTAAACTGTAGAAGTTATTGCCCATCCTGCTGTTCACACCCCCGAACCAGTCTCTATGGCTATGAAAGACATTGCTTTCAGTGCTACTTTAACAGAAACCCCATTCAGTCTAAGTACATTTAATTACAAAAGCTCATTGACTCTGTCAGTGAACCGTAGAAGAAGTGTTCAAGCCATTTCAAAAAGGCTATTCATTCCCCCTGTAATCTCACATTCCACTTACTGCACAAAAGGTCCCTTACAGGTGCGGCCCCTCACCTTAAAGGGCAAAAAAAGGAAAGAAAAAAAAAAAAAAAAAAAAAGAAAAAGAGGAAAAAAAGGGTCCTGTCAAAGTCCAGTGAAGTACACTTGGGTGCTGCAAGTGCCCAACCTGCTGCAGTCAGCTGCACCGCAAATAGGAACACAGCACACATATTAAGAACAGAGAGGCCACACACAGAGTCAAGGATTGGGCCAGGCAACCTCTGAAATGTGTAAAAAGAAATCCTGTTTTGCACACCTAGGCCCCTACTAAGCAGGTTTTCAGAGCAACTTTTCTGTCTTATCGTTGACAAGCCTGAGAGCTGCCACCTTCACTTGAGCACAGACACAAGATAGGGCCGCTAGCCTGTGTTTTTTATCAAAATTGAAAATGACTGAGGTGTTCAGTCATCCACATTTTTCATGCCAGTAATGAGTATCTAAATTCGTGCTCATTATTTCAAAAGAATCACATTTCAAAAAGCTTCTAATTTTTAAGGATTACACAGCAAAACTCACACGTGTTTATAATATATTTTGTCTATCAGTAATTTATTCCAATTACATCACCTTCACATGCATGCAGCTGGAATTTGCTATGATGTTCACACCACCCACTGCCCACAAATTAAACAGGAACTCGTGTCGAGTTTTGATTAGGGTACCACGCTGAAATACTATCTAACTAAATTTCCTAAGAAGACCCTCTCGTCAGACAGAAATGCCCCCTAGCCTTCCTCTTCAAACTATAAGTTCTTTTTCTACAGTTATCTCCTTGGTGTTATATTTTTGTGTCCATTTGACACACCTTTACTATAACAAAACTCAGCTTTTGTAAAACAGCTTTTCTTCAATGCCATGGATAGTGAGCTTCTTCCATGCAGCTGGACTTCAAATTAATGGGTCAAATGTGGTTGAACTCCATATTTTACATTTGTGTTTTATCAACAGCTGATTTAATAGGAGAAAATATTTAGATGGAATACATGAAACCCATCAGTTTGACTCTGAAAGAGCTCTGATGTTGCTTAGAGAGAAACTATTATTTGATAAAATACAAAAAACCCAATATGTAAATTAAGAAAATGCAGTTAAGAAAAGGGAACTCACCTCCAGGATCTTTGTGAAGGCCAAAATAAATTAAAAATACTTCGAAAATCTTGCCAAAAATGTACATTAAACTCACTAACAAATATAGCATTATGATAATCCTTAAATCTTTATTCAAACAAGAGATCACTATTTGTTGTACTAATATCATGAATAATTTTTGCTTTCTTTAATGCCTTTAAGCAATGTTCTCTACAGTAAAGCATATTCAGCTGATGAAGAACATCACATTCAGTGATGTCCTCTTTGAGAAAACAAAAGGCATTGAATTTAACATCCTTGATTGCCTGGGTTTAATTCTTTGGGTTTGCTTATGATGTCTAATTTATTATAGCATAAAAATCATACTCCTGCTATGACCTGCTCTGCCAGTGCCTCCACACTGGCTTTGTGACTTCAGCATGTGTCTCATGTCACAGCATTGTGAACTGTGGATCCAGCTGTGGGACTGGGACATTCCAGGGAGCATCTGTGGAAAGTTACCCGTAGTTACCGAAAGTTATTCGTAGTCACAAAGTGGTGTGACCAGGCTATAGAAAGGTTGCAGATGGAGAATGCAAACTTTATGACAAGACCAGAGAATCTCCTTCACCAGTCAAGGCAATGATATTAACAGTTGTGCATGTTTTCCCTCTTTTCCTAGGTTTAGTGGTTTCTATTTTGATAGCCTGCATTCTTGGAGTTCTCATCATTCTTGCAGTAACCTTCTGGCTACTGAAGAAGAAAGGGTAAGATGTCTGGCTATAACATCACAAAAAACTTCAAATCATATTTTTCCTCTGATGCAGAGAAGTGCTTGTATGTCCAAAACTTTACACTTTTTTTATACTGGTAAGGTCTGATCTTTTATAATATATGATCTCTTCCTACAAAAACTCCTTTGTTTTTATAACTGTAGACATTATTTCCCCTGTGTGATATTAGGCTGGGTCAATAACAGACTTACCCAGTTTTTCTATTTCTCAAATGCCATTTGTTCTTTTTGTTGTCGTCGTTGTTGTTGTTGTGTTTGTTTGTTTTTTGTTTTGTTTTGTTTTGGTTTGGTTTCTTGGGTGGTTTTTTTGTGAGTTTTTTTATTTTTTTGGTTTGGTTTGGTTTGGTTTTTTGGGTTTTGTTTGGTTTTGGTTTTTTGGTGTGTTTTTTTGTTTGTTTGTTTGTTTGGGAGGGGTTTTTTTGGTTGGTTGGTTGGTTTTGGTTTTGTTTTGTTTTGTTTTTGCTAGCACTGCTGCTCCTAATTGCTTTTTGGATCCTTCCATTTTTTCCTGGAAGAGTAAGTGAAACAAGGAGAATGGAATTTTAGGAAAACTTCTCCCAAAGGTCGCAGCATTTTAGAGGAAGAAATATATACTGCCAAAAGATCATTAAGCCACTGTTTGCTAACAAAGATAAATCCTGGAAAAAAATTCTAAGATTACAAATTTTCCTACTGCCTGATTCCCTTTGCATTCAGCATTGACGTTGCATACAAAACGTGTTCTGAAATATTTGAAACTATGAGCTACTGTGACATTTGCACCAGTACAGAGAAAAATAATCTCATACATGCATAATGGACAACTTTAAGTAACTAACTGTGCTTTTCTTTCATTGGCATGACAATTATTTAATATATTTGTTTTATTTTAGCTGCAAAAAGGGAGGTGAGGACAACAGAGGAGTCATCTACAAACCAGGCATGTACAAGGAGGAGGAAGACATCTCCAAAATGTAATGCCCTACTCTGTCACAAAACCCCCTTTTCATTCATAACACTGATTTATTTTGGATTGGTGAAACATATCTCTTGTCCTTGGTTAATGATAAGCCTCAAGAGAGTTCTAAAAGCACATACCAGCCAAAAGTTTTCTGTAGCCCTTGTTCTCTTGTTTTCCGGAGAGATATGATCAGTGAATCCCCCTGAGCTGAATTCCTTGTCACATTCTTTTCATGTCTGCTGCTCACTGAGTCTGGGTGTTTTAATTGATTTTACAGTTAATCCTAAATTCCAGTTTTATGGTTTGTTTAGCACAGGTTTTCCCACCTGAAACCTGGTATTCAAACCTGAAGACACTCATCATGCTACAAACACTCTTCCCTGCTAAAACAAGGTATTGGTTTTAGCAGCATGAATATAAATAAAATAAAGGGCAAACTCTATTTGACATCAGTATTTGAACTGGGTTGTTCAGCAGATACAGTTTTGAAAAGCATAGGATATGATGTGACTGTAATCACCAATGGAATTGTAATATTAGAGGAAGAGACAAGTGTAAACTCAATGAAAGCCACATGGATTATTATTGGGGTTCAAGCCCAGGAACTCAGAGTTGAGAAAATACTACTGTTAGAGAAACAGCTCACTTTCCAGCTATTAAACAGCCTCACAAATCTGTTAAGGAAGTCAGCCTCTCACTGTCACAGGAATTAGAGAAGAAGATCATCTTATTATCCTGCTCCTATTTATAGTGTGTATGTGAGGTGAAGATAATGTAGTTGCTGCTGCTTTTAAGCAGACTTGCCATTTAACCACAAAATCCTGATAGATTTTACAGTATATATTACAGCTGCAATTACACAGACTTTTTTCTGATTTAGTTCTCTTAGTAATCTAATTCCTAGAAAGAAATCTAAATTATCTTTTCAGACCTCATAAGCATTTTTGGAAGTGAGAAGAATAAACCTGATTCTACTGCAGACAATGTGGAATGTCATTGACTTCAGGAAGAAAAGGGTGTTTCCAGCCTACCCCAATGCATTCCTCTTAAATCTGATAGAATTCCTCTTAAATCTGACATCTACAGTGCAGATATGGAATGTACTTCAGTATGCACACAGGAGGTGACAGACCACAGGATTTTATCTAAAATAATTTCAGGTCTGAATGCTGCTAAACAGTACTGGGGAAATTTCAGTCTGAACTTCATACCCTAGATCCCTTCTATATTCAATTGCAGCACCACCATGTCTGTGATTTTAAAGAAATAAACTCTTATCCTATGTGTTTTCTCCTTTCAAGGTGACAGATTCAGACTGTTCAAGCATAGAGTGCTTTAGATTCTTCCTTTTCCATCCCCAAGAAAACTGTGTGATGTCAAAAGCAGGCTTTTGAAAGCAAGGAGAAATAACTTATTAATACTAACTGTACATGAAATTTAGGAGCATAATTTTATGACTGAGTACACCGCATATCCCAGCATTTTTATCCCACATAAACAAGCAAAATAAAGATCATCTTGTTGAAAAATTTGAAATTACTTAAAAAGCAGCATTTATGTGCTACAGGGAAAATAACTTACTCTTTGAATAAAGGTGTTTAAAGAAAATGGTGTAGTAAATTTTTTCCTGTTTCTTTGGTTTCTCTTGTTTCTTCTAGAAAAGTAACATTTTACGTTGTATTTCAATCTTTACCTCAGCTGATTAGAAACATCCATCAATCACTCTCTTTTGCATGTAGCATCCTTAAAAGCTGTAAAAAGAAGCATAAAAACCTCAGCCAAGCACTACATGCTTACTGTTAGAGTACCAGCAAACATATTATACATATTACAGATTGGGCAGAAAATGTCTTCTTCAGAATTGTTCCCTAAGCAAAAGAGCAAACTGAAGAGGAATTCACACAAATAATTTTCCTGCTACTCCCACTTGTAACACTCTCTAATTACATAGAGGCCTTCTATAAAAATCCCTGCTGCCTTTGAAAATGCAAGCATATGGTAATCATTGTTTTTCTTTAATATTGTATTATCAGTTTGCACTGCCAGTGATGCCTAAGCTGAAAGAATCTAAGCCCATATGTTTTCTGGTCTCTGCAGCCTTTGTCATTTAATAAACCTATTGAAGGACCAAATTTTTTTTAATAGTTTCCAGCAGATTTCTTTTGTCACTCTTACATGCACAATATGTCCAGGAAAAATGTCAGGCACGATCAGAAAAACAGATGTAGCTAACATGCTACCATAATAAACTAAACCACATTTTAAAAAAATCTCAATTCACTTCTTTTTTAAATGGAATGACCCATTTCTGAGATTCCAATAGCAGAAATGAAGGCTAAATAACTTGGGCCAGTGAAGTAGAAGATGCCACAAGGTAGGTAAAGCTCTCTTTCCATTTCCTATGTGTGACAACACCCTCACGGTGTGACTGTGTAATCTCAGAGTATTCACTTCCTGTCAGCAAATACGAGTATCCTCACAGAGGTGATTTACTGACTGTTCCACTTCCTCGTTTAGGCAAGAATTCCTCCTCTCAGGAAGAGGTTATCAAAACATCAGCTACCAGGTTTTCAGCCTTAGTTCAGGAAGGAGAGCTTAGTCTAGGACATCCTATCATAGTTTATATAACAAAATTTGAAGTCAACTAGGTAGAATTTTGTTAGAACCGGCTGACTGTAGTGGTGTGTTTTGGGGTTTTACCTGGTTTTGAAATGCATCTGTTTGCTTTACATTGTTTCACAATGGTTTTTCCCATCTACCCCATGTTTTACCCCGTTATGGTTTACCCCTTTTATTGTTATTAATCATTATGTATGTGACACCTGGGTCATCTTTATCACTCTGCAGCCCATCCTGAAGCCTAGAAAGTTCTAGTGAGGCTGTCGAGTGATTTGGCAGGACTTGATTCTCCTTCCCCCTTTTGCTCCTTGATTAATTCTTTGGATTGTCATTTAGGTTCGGGGTCACTCCCTTCCCATTCTGGATTGGTCCCAAGTTGTATCCTCCCTGCTCCCCCACCCCGATATTTAAGGTGAAACCCCGGGAGTTCAGTGACCTTTGGCAGGCTGACTCCTGGGTGAAAGGAAGTCATGTGAGTTTAATAAAGCCCAGTTGAAGTTTCCTACTGGAGTTCCATCCCTTTATTTCTCGCATTGTTCACGCTGCTGCTGAGACAAAGACCCACAGGATGGGAACTGTGTTCCAAAATACAGGACTGTACCTCTTTGCGGTGCTGGTGCCAGAGCTAGCCAGGAAGGGCGGACCACAGCCCAAGAGAGGCACCACACCCCCGCAGCTGACCAGTCACAAGGCTACTCTGCTAAAAGTGTCTTGGGTTTGGTTTTCTCTTCCCGAGATTCAGGCTGAGGTTCTGGTGGGTCTTTTTCCCTCTCTGCCCTCTGAAGGCTTTGAGCCTGTGCTTGGCATGAGAAAGAAGCGGAGTCTCAAGGTCTTGTTTTTTCTCTGGTTTCTTGTGTGTTTATTATTTCTTATCTTACAAGGTCTCTGTGCCCGGCCAAGGTGTTCACAGCAGCTCAGGCACGCTGTGACTCCCCTCATGATGGGAGGTCACTTTACTCTTATACAGATAACCACCTACTTATTATTTACCATTTCATACCAATACCTAGTACCTATACTAGAAAGGCCATTTCTAGTTTAAACCAATCCCCTCAAACTACCTTGTGCCCACATCACTGCAGAAAGTGGATGCCAAGGGAGAACAAGAAGAACCCAGGGCACCACCCTAAAATCTCCATCTTGTCCCCCAACACCTACATTCTAAAAATCCCAAAACTACAAAACTTTCCACCCAGTGATAAACTACACTACTGTCTGTTACATTTGTGACTTGTAATTCCTCTCTGTGTTGGAAGTTTTTCACTAAAACTTCCAACTAAAATCAAAGCCTGTGTCTTTCTGGGCTCTGTGCCAGGGTCTCAAACTCCCCTGGACAGCCCTCAGACCCTCTTTCTTGGGTCCCAGGCCTCTTTGCCAAGGTCTATGACCTTCCAGGGTGTCCAGAGGGATCCCCTGGACTCCGACAAAGGTGTGCAGTGGGATCATGATAAATAACTTATTTTCACACCTTCTTATTAAGACGTTCGCTTTATTTTTTTCTTGCTTTTCCTTCTACTTAAAAAACATTTTTCTTCATCACTAGAAAACACAGATTGGAGCTTAACTTTCCACACAGACTTTTAAAAGCAGGCAATAGTTATATGTTCTACATGTCAAAAATGTCAGATAATCAGAAATATTACAAAAAAGCAAATTCTGACACCTTGTTCAGTTTTGGCCACATATTCAGCAGGAAATGTTTACAGACAGATTTTAAATTCCCTGTACTTTAATCAAGCCCAACAAAAGCAAAATGAGACTGTAACACATAAAATCTGCCACCATGTCCGTCTTTCAGAGTGGATGAAAAACCATGAGTGCTTTTCTGGATGGCCCTACAGGGCTGTGCAACCCTTGGCTGGAAGGTATCCAACTGCCAGAACATGCAGGCTGACTCAACCAAAGGATCCAGCACTAAGATATGCTGAAGTCTCCATTTCTTTACCATGCATGCTTAGGATGTGGTTGGCTCTTCACAGGATATATAGGTGTGAACAAAGAGACCGTGACTCGGAAGCGTCAGGAAACCAAACAGCTCACACAACCAGCCAGAACTTTTGGTGGTTTTAGATTGCTTGGTTATGGTAAAAGTTCCAGAGACTCTGCCCATGTTCCAACTTGGAACTGTAACTCACTGACTGCACAGCTTTACACAACTTAAGCATTCACTGTTGCTTCTCAAACTGATAAAGTTTTTCCATAGCAAACCTCATTCACTGCATCTTAGCCAATTGTAAAGCACTTTCGACCACAACATGGCAGCTACAGTTTCATAGCATCATTTCTCACTGAGAAAAAATTGATAGTCAGCAAGTCAAACCCAGTATTAGGATCTCTCAAAATAAGTAATTTCACTATTAATGAGCATTCCTGTGAAGGTAAAGTTCTACTTTGCCATTCTCACAAAAAAGCTGTCCAAGCCATTTTGCAAAAATTATATTGGAAGCCTATTGGATGCCTATTGGAAGCAGGTCTATTTCTTACTTAAAGACCCTCAAACAATTCTATATTTAAAATGTGTCTTTTTGTCAACTCTGGTCTCATTGTTACATCAGTAAGACATGTAAACAAATATAAAACTGAAAGTTTATGAACATTTAAAAGAACAGAACTTAAAAATTTTGCACATTAATTAATACATTATTTTGATTCAATCAAAACACCTATATTGCATAGTCTCAGGATGCAGGGGGGGAAATGAGCCACTGAATAAACGAATCACTATGATTCCAACGGAAGCTGATAGATTGTTTACGTTAAGCCACAGTTATAGTTTCTATCACTGCTGTCCTCGCATACAGGTATCTCTCGAGTGGCTAAGCCACTTGTCCATCAGATAGGCACACATCCTTCAGGGCACCTAATTGGTTAAGTGTCCATCACCACGTTATGTGTCCTCTATCTAAGTTGTGCATTTTCTGTAGACAGTTTCTCAGTCACTCTGTCCTTATTTTAGACCTGTTGTCGTTCCAGTAGCCTTGACAAATTCCTGAGAACTCTGAAAAACAAGACTGCTTATCTACAAACAGTTTGGCTGGTACAGAGAATGGCCTAAGTTATCCAAGTACATTGCTACATCAGGGAAAAAAAAAAAAAAAAAAAAAAAGCAATAGTTAAAAAAATAAGAACTCAGAAGGTCAAACTCAGAAGATCAATTGTTTTCTTTTAAAAAGACTACCAACAACTGTGACTAAAAATACCTAAGACAGTTTCTGATTCCAGAGAAGTTAAATGGCACCATCTAGTGACACACATGAGAAAGTCAGAAAAATTGTCACTTCTTTTACTCTATAACTTCCTCTCAACATCGTACAGTCAAGTTTGGAAACAATAGCAAAAGGAAATGTAAAAATAAACATGAATGCTGGAACACTTACTATGGAACAAGGAATTAAAAGTCAAGTGTTATAGTCAAGGATTATTATTCTACCAAACTAGGTATCTATGGTCTTTTAGTATATGTCCTAGAGTGACTTTGTCATCCTTGAATTCCCAATTGTCTTTTCTGTTTATGTTGGATACTGTATTCTGTACTTGTTCTGAGAGTGAAGCAGGGAGAAGGAGAAGCGCGGAGTTTGTTTTGAGAAACTGCATTCACTTCTACACATTCCTCTCCTGGATTGTGTTTGTCTAGTGAATGGACACATAGAGGGACAGAAATCTCCCTTGCTTTAAGTTAGTTTTGCCAGCTGAGGCAGAGAAGTTCCCTGGACTGTTATTTTCTCTTTTTTGGGGGACTGTTTAAATCTGCTCCAGACTGAAAAACTCAGACGAGCACTGGGAGCTCACACCTGTGGCCTAGCAGGGCCCAGGACAGCATTTTCCAGTGCCGGAGGAACTGGTAAGAGACTGAGCAAGCTGAGCTACAATCACAGCAAGGACTTACTCAATTTCTCTTTTCAGAACTGTGAAAGGTTTCATTGTTTCATATTATTAATTTTTTATGCTTCTGGACACTTTGTTTGTTAAATAAACAGTTTTTACCACTTTTCTCTGAGATTTTCTCCTGCACTGGTTGGAGGAGGGGCCATTTGGCTTTGCTTCCCAAAGGGACCTTATTTGGAGATTTCCTCCTAAATTTGCCCTAAACCAGGAAAAAATATAAATATTATATATATATATATAAGTGGGGTGCATTGAAATTATAGTATCAGAGATAAACAAAATATAAACTTTGTTTTAAATTCTTTCCTTTCCAAAAGGTGGCCCTTCCTATGAAAAAAAGTTCATGGATTAACTAATAGAGTTAACCCTATTATTTATGTTTGATCTTCAATTTGCACCAAAGAAACAAATTTTCAAATTACCATTCCTAAGTTTTATTATTTAAGACTGCAATAATTTTATTTTCTATTATCAAAACTAACTGGCAGAGCCCAGAGCAACCTCAGCACACGCAGAGCCCAGCTGCAGGGAGAGAAACCAGAAACTACCCGTCAGCTGAAGGCTCCTGTGCCCTTGTCCCAACTGCCTGCAGTGCCCAGGCCATGCTGGCCATGCTCAGAGCTGGGCCCAAAGCTGCCCATCATTTCTGCCCTTGGCAGCAGGGCAAGAAGGCAGGACATGTGCTCAGCCTGCAGTCAGCCATGGCAGATCCACCTCCTCAGCAGCTGCTCAGAGCCAAAAAGCTGCTTGGCAGCCAACTGAAGAACTTGTTGCATCCACCCCAGCAAAGGAGAGAACTTTTGGTGCCCAGCCAGGCAGTGCCATGCCCAAGTCTGGGAGCATCCCACTGGCTGTGGACTCATCTGCAAATTGGGCATGGAGCATGTCTTTGAAGGTGCCAGGCAGGATGCACAGCTGTCAGCAAAGGAAGGGGCCAGCAAGGTGGGTCAGCTAGGGGATGATGATAGACTGCAGGGACAGAGGCGCAGGGCAAACCTTGGGGCTCTCAAGGACTGTTCCTGCTCCAGTCACAGGGCCCATCCCAAAGCTGGAGTAGCCTGAAAGCTGTGCCTATTTCTGTTCATTCCTACTCTGATGAGGATGGATCCTCAGCCACTTAGAAGTTGCTGATGAGTTTTACTGCTCCAAAGGCCTCTTCTTTCTTGAGCTCTTAGATTCAGGAATTCAGTGAGAAAAGCTCATAAACATTTGTTCAAAACACTTGAACAAGAAAAGCCCCTGGGAATAATTTAAGTTTTCAATTCTTTTGTGGTTAATTAGACAGATTTCAGAAGTGTATTCAAAGTGAATGTACTATATTGAAAACAATGCAGAGAAAACTGTTTTGTCCTGTTAAGTTTTCTTTTCCTGTTTATAGATTGATATCAGCAGTGTCCAATTGATACTGATGCCCAGCATCTTTTAATGCAATTTGAATAGATATGAAAATCAAGACACTTCATGGCTGACAATCAGTCAGACTTTGCACCCACCCCCTCCCCACCATTTCCTTCACCCAACCCCTAGGACTCCTGTGGATCAGGAATGGTGTGGCCATGGGGCTCTGCTGTGTCACAATGGCCCCTTGTCTCCATGGGGCACCCCAGTGTCACAAGACTCTCCTTGGTTCCACAGTGTGACAATGCACCCTTGGTTACAGGAAGCCCTGCAGTGTCACAATGGACCCTGGCAGGGCTGGAACACCACTACTCTGGAACCAGGCTGAGAGAGCTGGAGCTGTTCAGCCTGGGTGTGTGAAGGCTCCAGGGACACATTGGAGCACATTCCAGCACATAAAAGGGTTTTGAGAGAGCTGAAGAGGGACTTTAGATAAGGGCTGGAGTGACATTTCCCAAGCGGGAATGGCCATGAGGTGAAGGCGGGCAGGTATAGATGGGATATTCGGATGAAATCTCCCCAGTGAGGGTGGTGAGACTCTGGCCGAGGTTACGCAGAGAGGCTCCCGAACCCCACCTCTGAAGATGTTCAAGGCCAGGTTGGACGGAGAAAACTGGTCAAATGGAAGGCGTCCCTACACATGGCAAGAGAATGAAACGGGGTAATCTTTGGGATTTCAACCAAAGCAAATCTATGATCCTACATTTGCCCCTGCCTGCCCTCATTAGCAGCAGGTTGACATATTACTTTTGCAGACATTTACTGTAAACAGAGCACAAGCTCTGTGTGCAGAGTTGCTTCTCTCGGCAAAAGAGAGCTTGCAGGTGCCGTTATGTCTACCATGGAAAAGAAGCAGGGAGGCAGCAGAAACTGGCTCTGGATGCTAGAGACATGGAGAAAGAGCAAGTGTGGCAGAATGTGTTCCAAAGCAGCTGGAGCTACCACGGGCTCCGGACAGGCTTCTTTTCACTTGGAGAACACAGAAAACACCCCAAGGTGCTGCTGCAAGCAAAGTTACAGAATCCCCCCGAGAGTTGCTTTTCTCGAGAAAAAGAAAGCTTTACAGCACTTTCTGGATGCTAGAGACATGCAGAAAGAGCAAGTGTGACAGAATGTGTTCCAAAGCAGCTGGAGCTACCACGGGCTCCGGACAGGCTTATTTTCACTTGGAGAACACAGAAAACACCCCAAGGTGCTGCTGCAAGCAAAGTTACAGAAGCCCCCCCTGAGAGTTGCTTTTCTCGGGCAAAAGAGCGCTTTACAGCGCTTTCTGGCTGCTGGAGACATGCAGAAAGAGCAAGTGCGGCAGAATGTGTTCCAAAGCAGCTGGAGCTACCACGGGCTCCTGACAGGCTTATTTTCACTTGGAGAACACAGAAAACACACCAAGGTGCTGCTGCAAGCAAAGTTACAGAAGTCCCCCTGAGAGTTGCTTTTCTCGGGCAAAAGAGCGCTTTACAGTGCTTTCTGGCTGCTAGAGACATGCAGAAAGAGCAAGTGTGGCAGAATGTGTTCCAAAGCAGCTGGAGCTACCACGGGCTCCGGACAGGCTTATTTTCACTTGGAGAACACAGAAAACACACCAAGGTGCTGCTGCAAGCAATGTTACAGAAGTCCCCCTGAGTGTTGCTTTTCTCGGGCAAAAGAGAGCTTTACAGGGCTTTCTGGCTGCTAGAGACATGCAGAAAGAGCAAGTGTGGCAGAATGTGTTCCAAAGCAGCTGGAGCTACCACGGGCTCCTGACAGGCTTATTTTCACTTGGAGAACACAGAAAACACACCAAGGTGCTGCTGCAAGCAAAGTTACAGAAGTCCCCCTGAGTGTTGCTTTTCTCGGGCAAAAGAGCGCTTTACAGCACTTTCTGGCTGCTAGAGACATGGAGAAACAGCAAGTGTGGCAGAATGTGTTCCAAAGCAGCTGGAGCTACCACGGGCTCCGGACAGGCTTATTTTCACTTGGAGAACACAGAAAACACACCAAGGTGCTGCTGCAAGCAAAGTTACAGAAGTCCCCCTGAGTCTTGCTTTTCTCGAGAAAAGAGCGCTTTACAGCGCTTTCTGGCTGCTAGAGACATGCAGAAAGAGCAAGTGTGGCAGAATGTGTTCCAAAGCAGCTGGAGCTACCACGGGCTCCGGACAGGCTTATTTTCACTTGGAGAACACAGAAAACACACCAAGGTGCTGCTGCAAGCAAAGTTACAGAAGTCCCCCTGAGTGTTGCTTTTCTCGAGAAAAGAGCGCTTTACAGCGCTTTCTGGCTGCTAGAGACATGCAGAAAGAGCAAGTGTGGCAGAATGTGTTCCAAAGCAGCTGGAGCTACCACGGGCTCCGGACAGGCTTATTTTCACTTGGAGAACACAGAAAACACACCAAGGTGCTGCTGCAAGCAAAGTTACACAAGTCCCCCTGAGTGTTGCTTTTCTCGAGAAAAGAGCGCTTTACAGCGCTTTCTGGCTGCTAGAGACATGCAGAAAGAGCAAGTGTGGCAGAATGTGTTCCAAAGCAGCTGGAGCTACCACGGGCTCCGGACAGGCTTATTTTCACTTGGAGAACACAGAAAACACACCAAGGTGCTGCTGCAAGCAAAGTTACAGAAGTCCCCCTGAGTGTTGCTTTTCTCGAGAAAAGAGCGCTTTACAGCGCTTTCTGGCTGCTAGAGACATGCAGAAAGAGCAAGTGTGGCAGAATGTGTTCCAAAGCAGCTGGAGCTACCACGGGCTCTGGACAGGCTTATTTTCACTTGGAGAACACAGAAAACACACCAAGGTGCTGCTGCAAGCAAAGTTACAGAGGTTTCCCAGAGTGTTGCTTTTCACGAGAAAAGAGCGCTTTACAGCGCTTTCTGGCTGCTAGAGACATGCAGAAAGAGCAAGTGTGGCAGAATGTGTTCCAAAGCAGCTGGAGCTACCACGGGCTCCGGACAGGCTTATTTTCACTTGGAGAACACAGAAAACACACCAAGGTGCTGCTGCAAGCAAAGTTACAGAGGTTTCCCAGAGTGTTGCTTTTCTCGAGAAAAGAGCGCTTTACAGTGCTTTCTGGCTGCTAGAGACATGCAGAAAGAGCAAGTGTGGCAGAATGTGTTCCAAAGCAGCTGGAGCTACCACGGGCTCCGGACAGGCTTATTTTCACTTGGAGAACACAGAAAACACACCAAGGTGCTGCTGCAAGCAAAGTTACACAAGTCCCCCTGAGTGTTGCTTTTCTCGAGAAAAGAGCGCTTTACAGCGCTTTCTGGCTGCTAGAGACATGCAGAAAGAGCAAGTGTGGCAGAATGTGTTCCAAAGCAGCTGGAGCTACCACGGGCTCCGGACAGGCTTATTTTCACTTGGAGAACACAGAAAACACACCAAGGTGCTGCTGCAAGCAAAGTTACAGAACCCCCCCTGAGAGTTGCTTTTCTCGGGCAAAAGAGAGCTTTACAGCGCTTTCTGGCTGCTAGAGACATGCAGAAAAAGCAAGTGTGGCAGAATGTGTTCCAAAGCAGCTGGAGCTACCACGGGCTCCGGACAGGCTTATTTTCACTTGGAGAACACAGAAAACACCCCAAGGTGCTGCTGCAAGCAAAGTTACAGAAGTCCCCCTGAGAGTTGCTTTTCTCGGGCAAAAGAGAGCTTTACAGCGCTTTCTGGCTGCTAGAGACATGCAGAAAGAGCAAGTGTGGCAGAATGTGTTCCAAAGCAGCTGGAGCTACCACGGGCTCCGGACAGGCTTATTTTCACTTGGAGAACACAGAAAACACCCCAAGGTGCTGCTGCAAGCAAAGTTACAGAAGTCCCCCTGAGAGTTGCTTTTCTCGGGCAAAAGAGAGCTTTACAGCGCTTTCTGGCTGCTAGAGACATGCAGAAAGAGCAAGTGTGGCAGAATGTGTTCCAAAGCAGCTGGAGCCACCACGGGCTCCGGACAGGCTTATTTTAACTTGGAGAACACAGAAAACACACCAAGGTGCTGCTGCAAGCAAAGTTACAGAAGTCCCCCTGAGTGTTGCTTTTCTCGGGCAAAAGAGATCTTTACAGCGCTTTCTGGCTGCTAGAGACATGCAGAAACAGCAAGTGTGGCAGAATGTGTTCCAAAGCAGCTGGAGCTACCACGGGCTCCCGACAGGCTTATTTTCACTTGGAGAACACAGAAAACACACCAAGGTACTGCTGCAAGCAAAGTTACAGAAGTCCCCCTGAGAGTTGCTTTTCTCGGGCAAAAACGAGCTTTACAGCACTTTCTGGCTGCTAGAGACATGCAGAAAGAGCAAGTGTGGCAGAATGTGTTCCAAAGCAGCTGGAGCTACCACGGGCTCCGGACAGGCTTATTTTCACTTGGAGAACACAGAAAACACACCAAGGTGCTGCTGCAAGCAAAGTTACAGAAGTCCCCCTGAGTGTTTCTTTTCTCGAGAAAAGAGCGCTTTACAGCGCTTTCTGGCTGCTAGAGACATGCAGAAAGAGCAAGTGTGGCAGAATGTGTTCCAAAGCAGCTGGAGCTACCACGGGCTCCGGACAGGCTTATTTTCACTTGGAGAACACAGAAAACACCCCAAGGTGCTGCTGCAAGCAAAGTTACAGAAGCCCCCCCTGAGTGTTGCTTTTCTCGAGAAAAGAGCGCTTTACAGCGCTTTCTGGCTGCTAGAGACATGCAGAAAGAGCAAGTGTGGCAGAATGTGTTCCAAAGCAGCTGGAGCTACCACGGGCTCCGGACAGGCTTATTTTCACTTGGAGAACACAGAAAACACACCAAGGTGCTGCTGCAAGCAAAGTTACAGAACCCCCCCTGAGAGTTGCTTTTCTCGGGCAAAAGAGAGCTTTACAGTGCTTTCTGGCTGCTAGAGACATGCAGAAAGAGCAAGTGTGGCAGAATGTGTTCCAAAGCAGCTGGAGCTACCACGGGCTCCGGACAGGCTTATTTTCACTTGGAGAACACAGAAAACACACCAAGGTGCTGCTGCAAGCAAAGTTACAGAAGTCCCCCTGAGTCTTGCTTTTCTCGGGCAAAAGAGAGCTTTACAGCGCTTTCTGGCTGCTAGAGACATGCAGAAAGAGCAAGTGTGGCAGAATGTGTTCCAAAGCAGCTGGAGCTACCACGGGCTCCGGACAGGCTTATTTTCACTTGGAGAACACAGAAAACACACCAAGGTGCTGCTGCAAGCAAAGTTACAGAAGTCCCCCTGAGAGTTGCTTTTCTCGGGCAAAAGAGAGCTTTACAGCGCTTTCTGGCTGCTAGAGACATGCAGAAAGAGCAAGTGTGGCAGAATGTGTTCCAAAGCAGCTGGAGCTACCACGGGCTCCGGACAGGCTTATTTTCACTTGGAGAACACAGAAAACACACCAAGGTGCTGCTGCAAGCAAAGTTACAGAAGTCCCCCTGAGTCTTGCTTTTCTCGAGAAAAGAGCGCTTTACAGCGCTTTCTGGCTGCTAGAGACATGCAGAAAGAGCAAGTGTGGCAGAATGTGTTCCAAAGCAGCTGGAGCTACCACGGGCTCCGGACAGGCTTATTTTCACTTGGAGAACACAGAAAACACACCAAGGTGCTGCTGCAAGCAATGTTACAGAAGTCCCCCTGAGTGTTGCTTTTCTCGAGAAAAGAGCGCTTTACAGCGCTTTCTGGCTGCTAGAGACATGCAGAAAGAGCAAGTGTGGCAGAATGTGTTCCAAAGCAGCTGGAGCTACCACGGGCTCCGGACAGGCTTATTTTCACTTGGAGAACACAGAAAACACACCAAGGTGCTGCTGCAAGCAAAGTTACAGAAGTCCCCCTGAGTGTTGCTTTTCTCGAGAAAAGAGCGCTTTACAGCGCTTTCTGGCTGCTAGAGACATGCAGAAAGAGCAAGTGTGGCAGAATGTGTTCCAAAGCAGCTGGAGCTACCACGGGCTCCGGACAGGCTTATTTTCACTTGGAGAACACAGAAAACACACCAAGGTGCTGCTGCAAGCAAAGTTACAGAAGTCCCCCTGAGTGTTGCTTTTCTCGAGAAAAGAGCGCTTTACAGCGCTTTCTGGCTGCTAGAGACATGCAGAAAGAGCAAGTGTGGCAGAATGTGTTCCAAAGCAGCTGGAGCTACCACGGGCTCCGGACAGGCTTATTTTCACTTGGAGAACACAGAAAACACACCAAGGTGCTGCTGCAAGCAAAGTTACAGAGGTTTCCCAGAGTGTTGCTTTTCACGAGAAAAGAGCGCTTTACAGCGCTTTCTGGCTGCTAGAGACATGCAGAAAGAGCAAGTGTGGCAGAATGTGTTCCAAAGCAGCTGGAGCTACCACGGGCTCCCCACAGGCTTATTTTCACTTGGAGAACACAGAAAACACACCAAGGTGCTGCTGCAAGCAAAGTTACAGAGGTTTCCCAGAGTGTTGCTTTTCTCGAGAAAAGAGCGCTTTACAGCACTTTCTGGCTGCTAGAGACATGCAGAAACAGCAAGTGTGGCAGAATGTGTTCCAAAGCAGCTGGAGCTACCACGGGCTCCGGACAGGCTTATTTTCACTTGGAGAACACAGAAAACACACCAAGGTGCTGCTGCAAGCAAAGTTACAGAAGTCCCCCTGAGTCTTGCTTTTCTCGGGCAAAAGAGAGCTTTACAGCGCTTTCTGGCTGCTAGAGACATGCAGAAAGAGCAAGTGTGGCAGAATGTGTTCCAAAGCAGCTGGAGCTACCACGGGCTCCGGACAGGCTTATTTTCACTTGGAGAACACAGAAAACACACCAAGGTGCTGCTGCAAGCAAAGTTACAGAAGTCCCCCTGAGAGTTGCTTTTCTCGGGCAAAAGAGAGCTTTACAGCGCTTTCTGGCTGCTAGAGACATGCAGAAAGAGCAAGTGTGGCAGAATGTGTTCCAAAGCAGCTGGAGCTACCACGGGCTCCGGACAGGCTTATTTTCACTTGGAGAACACAGAAAACACACCAAGGTGCTGCTGCAAGCAAAGTTACACAAGTCCCCCTGAGTGTTGCTTTTCTTGAGAAAAGAGCGCTTTACAGCGCTTTCTGGCTGCTGGAGACATGCAGAAAGAGCAAGTGTGGCAGAATGTGTTCCAAAGCAGCTGGAGCTACCACGGGCTCCGGACAGGCTTATTTTCACTTGGAGAACACAGAAAACACACCAAGGTACTGCTGCAAGCAAAGTTACAGAAGTCCCCCTGAGAGTTGCTTTTCTCGGGCAAAAACGAGCTTTACAGCGCTTTCTGGCTGCTAGAGACATGCAGAAAGAGCAAGTGTGGCAGAATGTGTTCCAAAGCAGCTGGAGCTACCACGGGCTCTGGACAGGCTTATTTTCACTTGGAGAACACAGAAAACACCCCAAGGTGCTGCTGCAAGCAAAGTTACAGAAGTCCCCCTGAGTGTTGCTTTTCTTGGGCAAAAGAGCGCTTTACAGCGCTTTCTGGCTGCTAGAGACATGCAGAAACAGCAAGTGTGGCAGAATGTGTTCCAAAGCAGCTGGAGCTACCACGGGCTCCGGACAGGCTTATTTTCACTTGGAGAACACAGAAAACACACCAAGGTGCTGCTGCAAGCAAAGTTACAGAAGTCCCCCTGAGAGTTGCTTTTCTCGGCAAAAGAGCGCTTTACAGCGCTTTCTGGCTGCTAGAGACATGCAGAAAGAGCAAGTGTGGCAGAATGTGTTCCAAAGCAGCTGGAGCTACCACGGGCTCCGGACAGGCTTATTTTCACTTGGAGAACACAGAAAACACACCAAGGTGCTGCTGCAAGCAAAGTTACAGAAGTCCCCCTGAGAGTAGCTTTTCTCGGCAAAGGAGCGCTTTACAGGGCTTTCTGGCTGCTAGAGACATGCAGAAAGAGCAAGTGTGGCAGAATGTGTTCCAAAGCAGCTGGAGCTACCACGGGCTCCGGACAGGCTTATTTTCACTTGGAGAACACAGAAAACACACCAAGGTGCTGCTGCAAGCAAAGTTACAGAAGTCCCCCTGAGTGTTGCTTTTCTTGGGCAAAAGAGCGCTTTACAGCGCTTTCTGGCTGCTAGAGACATGCAGAAAGAGCAAGTGTGGCAGAATGTGTTCCAAAGCAGCTGGAGCTACCACGGGCTCCGGACAGGCTTATTTTCACTTGGAGAACACAGAAAACACACCAAGGTGCTGCTGCAAGCAAAGTTACAGAAGTCCCCCTGAGTGTTGCTTTTCTCGAGAAAAGAGCGCTTTACAGCGCTTTCTGGCTGCTAGAGACATGCAGAAAGAGCAAGTGTGGCAGAATGTGTTCCAAAGCAGCTGGAGCTACCACGGGCTCCGGACAGGCTTATTTTCACTTGGAGAACACAGAAAACACACCAAGGTGCTGCTGCAAGCAAAGTTACAGAAGTCCCCCTGAGTGTTGCTTTTCTCGAGAAAAGAGCGCTTTACAGCGCTTTCTGGCTGCTAGAGACATGCAGAAAGAGCAAGTGTGGCAGAATGTGTTCCAAAGCAGCTGGAGCTACCACGGGCTCCGGACAGGCTTATTTTCACTTGGAGAACACAGAAAACACACCAAGGTGCTGCTGCAAGCAAAGTTACACAAGTCCCCCTGAGTGTTGCTTTTCTCGAGAAAAGAGCGCTTTACAGCGCTTTCTGGCTGCTAGAGACATGCAGAAAGAGCAAGTGTGGCAGAATGTGTTCCAAAGCAGCTGGAGCTACCACGGGCTCCGGACAGGCTTATTTTCACTTGGAGAACACAGAAAACACCCCAAGGTGCTGCTGCAAGCAAAGTTACACAAGTCCCCCTGAGTGTTGCTTTTCTCGAGAAAAGAGCGCTTTACAGCGCTTTCTGGCTGCTAGAGACATGCAGAAAGAGCAAGTGTGGCAGAATGTGTTCCAAAGCAGCTGGAGCTACCACGGGCTCCGGACAGGCTTATTTTCACTTGGAGAACACAGAAAACACACCAAGGTGCTGCTGCAAGCAAAGTTACAGAGGTTTCCCAGAGTGTTGCTTTTCACGAGAAAAGAGCGCTTTACAGCGCTTTCTGGCTGCTAGAGACATGCAGAAAGAGCAAGTGTGGCAGAATGTGTTCCAAAGCAGCTGGAGCTACCACGGGCTCCGGACAGGCTTATTTTCACTTGGAGAACACAGAAAACACACCAAGGTGCTGCTGCAAGCAAAGTTACAGAGGTTTCCCAGAGTGTTGCTTTTCTCGAGAAAAGAGCGCTTTACAGTGCTTTCTGGCTGCTAGAGACATGCAGAAAGAGCAAGTGTGGCAGAATGTGTTCCAAAGCAGCTGGAGCTACCACGGGCTCCGGACAGGCTTATTTTCACTTGGAGAACACAGAAAACACACCAAGGTGCTGCTGCAAGCAAAGTTACACAAGTCCCCCTGAGTGTTGCTTTTCTCGAGAAAAGAGCGCTTTACAGCGCTTTCTGGCTGCTAGAGACATGCAGAAAGAGCAAGTGTGGCAGAATGTGTTCCAAAGCAGCTGGAGCTACCACGGGCTCCGGACAGGCTTATTTTCACTTGGAGAACACAGAAAACACACCAAGGTGCTGCTGCAAGCAAAGTTACAGAACCCCCCCTGAGAGTTGCTTTTCTCGGGCAAAAGAGAGCTTTACAGCGCTTTCTGGCTGCTAGAGACATGCAGAAAGAGCAAGTGTGGCAGAATGTGTTCCAAAGCAGCTGGAGCTACCACGGGCTCCGGACAGGCTTATTTTCACTTGGAGAACACAGAAAACACCCCAAGGTGCTGCTGCAAGCAAAGTTACAGAAGTCCCCCTGAGAGTTGCTTTTCTCGGGCAAAAGAGAGCTTTACAGCGCTTTCTGGCTGCTAGAGACATGCAGAAAGAGCAAGTGTGGCAGAATGTGTTCCAAAGCAGCTGGAGCTACCACGGGCTCCGGACAGGCTTATTTTAACTTGGAGAACACAGAAAACACACCAAGGTGCTGCTGCAAGCAAAGTTACAGAAGTCCCCCTGAGTGTTGCTTTTCTCGGGCAAAAGAGATCTTTACAGCGCTTTCTGGCTGCTAGAGACATGCAGAAAGAGCAAGTGTGGCAGAATGTGTTCCAAAGCAGCTGGAGCTACCACGGGCTCCGGACAGGCTTATTTTCACTTGGAGAACACAGAAAACACACCAAGGTACTGCTGCAAGCAAAGTTACAGAAGTCCCCCTGAGAGTTGCTTTTCTCGGGCAAAAACGAGCTTTACAGCACTTTCTGGCTGCTAGAGACATGCAGAAAGAGCAAGTGTGGCAGAATGTGTTCCAAAGCAGCTGGAGCTACCACGGGCTCCGGACAGGCTTATTTTCACTTGGAGAACACAGAAAACACCCCAAGGTGCTGCTGCAAGCAAAGTTACAGAAGTCCCCCTGAGTGTTTCTTTTCTCGAGAAAAGAGCGCTTTACAGCGCTTTCTGGCTGCTAGAGACATGCAGAAAGAGCAAGTGTGGCAGAATGTGTTCCAAAGCAGCTGGAGCTACCACGGGCTCCGGACAGGCTTATTTTCACTTGGAGAACACAGAAAACACCCCAAGGTGCTGCTGCAAGCAAAGTTACAGAAGCCCCCCCTGAGTGTTGCTTTTCTCGAGAAAAGAGCGCTTTACAGCGCTTTCTGGCTGCTAGAGACATGCAGAAAGAGCAAGTGTGGCAGAATGTGTTCCAAAGCAGCTGGAGCTACCACGGGCTCCGGACAGGCTTATTTTCACTTGGAGAACACAGAAAACACACCAAGGTGCTGCTGCAAGCAAAGTTACAGAACCCCCCCTGAGAGTTGCTTTTCTCGGGCAAAAGAGAGCTTTACAGTGCTTTCTGGCTGCTAGAGACATGCAGAAACAGCAAGTGTGGCAGAATGTGTTCCAAAGCAGCTGGAGCTACCACGGGCTCCGGACAGGCTTATTTTCACTTGGAGAACACAGAAAACACACCAAGGTGCTGCTGCAAGCAAAGTTACAGAAGTCCCCTGAGTCTTGCTTTTCTCGGGCAAAAGAGAGCTTTACAGCGCTTTCTGGCTGCTAGAGACATGCAGAAAGAGCAAGTGTGGCAGAATGTGTTCCAAAGCAGCTGGAGCTACCACGGGCTCCGGACAGGCTTATTTTCACTTGGAGAACACAGAAAACACACCAAGGTGCTGCTGCAAGCAAAGTTACAGAAGTCCCCCTGAGAGTTGCTTTTCTCGGGCAAAAGAGAGCTTTACAGCGCTTTCTGGCTGCTAGAGACATGCAGAAAGAGCAAGTGTGGCAGAATGTGTTCCAAAGCAGCTGGAGCTACCACGGGCTCCGGACAGGCTTATTTTCACTTGGAGAACACAGAAAACACACCAAGGTGCTGCTGCAAGCAAAGTTACACAAGTCCCCCTGAGTGTTGCTTTTCTCGAGAAAAGAGCGCTTTACAGCGCTTTCTGGCTGCTGGAGACATGCAGAAAGAGCAAGTGTGGCAGAATGTGTTCCAAAGCAGCTGGAGCTACCACGGGCTCCGGACAGGCTTATTTTCACTTGGAGAACACAGAAAACACACCAAGGTACTGCTGCAAGCAAAGTTACAGAAGTCCCCCTGAGAGTTGCTTTTCTCGAGCAAAAACGAGCTTTACAGCGCTTTCTGGCTGCTAGAGACATGCAGAAAGAGCAAGTGTGGCAGAATGTGTTCCAAAGCAGCTGGAGCTACCACGGGCTCTGGACAGGCTTATTTTCACTTGGAGAACACAGAAAACACACCAAGGTGCTGCTGCAAGCAAAGTTACAGAAGTCCCCCTGAGTGTTGCTTTTCTTGGGCAAAAGAGCGCTTTACAGCGCTTTCTGGCTGCTAGAGACATGCAGAAACAGCAAGTGTGGCAGAATGTGTTCCAAAGCAGCTGGAGCTACCACGGGCTCCGGACAGGCTTATTTTCACTTGGAGAACACAGAAAACACACCAAGGTGCTGCTGCAAGCAAAGTTACAGAAGTCCCCCTGAGAGTAGCTTTTCTCGGCAAAGGAGCGCTTTACAGGGCTTTCTGGCTGCTAGAGACATGCAGAAAGAGCAAGTGTGGCAGAATGTGTTCCAAAGCAGCTGGAGCTACCACGGGCTCCGGACAGGCTTATTTTCACTTGGAGAACACAGAAAACACACCAAGGTGCTGCTGCAAGCAAAGTTACAGAAGTCCCCCTGAGTGTTGCTTTTCTTGGGCAAAAGAGCGCTTTACAGCGCTTTCTGGCTGCTAGAGACATGCAGAAAGAGCAAGTGTGGCAGAATGTGTTCCAAAGCAGCTGGAGCTACCACGGGCTCCGGACAGGCTTATTTTCACTTGGAGAACACAGAAAACACACCAAGGTGCTGCTGCAAGCAAAGTTACAGAAGTCCCCCTGAGAGTTGCTTTTCTCGGCAAAAGAGCGCTTTACAGCGCTTTCTGGCTGCTAGAGACATGCAGAAAGAGCAAGTGTGGCAGAATGTGTTCCAAAGCAGCTGGAGCTACCACGGGCTCCGGACAGGCTTATTTTCACTTGGAGAACACAGAAAACACCCCAAGGTGCTGCTGCAAGCAAAGTTACAGAAGTCCCCCTGAGAGTTGCTTTTCTCGGGCAAAAGAGAGCTTTACAGTGCTTTCTGGCTGCTAGAGACATGCAGAAAGAGCAAGTGTGGCAGAATGTGTTCCAAAGCAGCTGGAGCTACCACGGGCTCCGGACAGGCTTATTTTCACTTGGAGAACACAGAAAACACACCAAGGTGCTGCTGCAAGCAAAGTTACAGAAGTCCCCCTGAGTGTTTCTTTTCTCGAGAAAAGAGCGCTTTACAGCGCTTTCTGGCTGCTAGAGACATGCAGAAAGAGCAAGTGTGGCAGAATGTGTTCCAAAGCAGCTGGAGCTACCACGGGCTCCGGACAGGCTTATTTTCACTTGGAGAACACAGAAAACACCCCAAGGTGCTGCTGCAAGCAAAGTTACAGAAGCCCCCCCTGAGTGTTGCTTTTCTCGAGAAAAGAGCGCTTTACAGCGCTTTCTGGCTGCTAGAGACATGCAGAAAGAGCAAGTGTGGCAGAATGTGTTCCAAAGCAGCTGGAGCTACCACGGGCTCCGGACAGGCTT